>NC_139027.1:120266822-120866822 GCF_964662115.1 Mustela nivalis | reverse complement strand
ACAAAACATGGGGTATATACAAATATTGTGGAAAGGGTTGCTTTCCACAACCCTTTGGAGTAGGAAGAAGAGGCTATCAGATGAGGAAAAGAAAAGAATTTCAGTTGTAAAGAGTCGATAAATACAGATCTATAAAGAAGATTTCTTAAACTTCTATTTCTAATGACCACATTGGTAGAGACAAAAGTCTGGTTAGAAAAAAGGAAACCATTTTCAACCATTAAAATAAGAGAAGCAAAGGTCATAGTGACCATGTAGGGTTAATGGGTATGTTCTGGTTTAAATGTATAATAAAGTGGAGATAACATGTGGTCTCTCGGGAAGATTTGGTTAAACCCTTTCCCCTTTAGTAAGATAAAATGAGTAAATAATAGATTCTAACTGCTTTTTTTTTTTTTTTTAAAGATTTTATCTATTTATTTGAGAGAGAGAAAGAGAGAGAAAGCATGAAACGGAGTAGGGTCAGAGGGAGAAGCAGACTCCCCACCAAGCAGGAAGCCTGATGTGGGACTCCATCCCAGGACTCCATGATTATGACCTGAGCCAAAGGCAATTGTTTAACCAACTGAGCCACCCAGGTGCCCCATTTTCTGTTTTTAAAAGAAAAATTATTAATGGAAAAAATATTAAAAAAAAATAAGGAAAGTAAACCCTATGTACCCAGCACCAAGACTCAACAAGTATTAAGACTTTGCCAAATTTTTTTCCCCTCTTCTTTGCTGAATCATTTAGTTATTTCACCCCTATATATTTTAGCATGTCTTTCTAAAATTTGTGGACATCTTCTATAACCACAACATTGTTAAGCATACCTAGCAAAGAATCTATGTTAATTTTATCATCTAATATCTGGTCACTAATTAAATGCCTATGATTATTCATTCAAGTCAAAATTCAAAGTCCTCACATTACACTTGGTTGAGTCTCAAGTCTCAATCTATAGCAGTTCCCCCTACTGTCTCTGGGTGTTTTTTTCCCACGTCACTGACTTATTACAGAAACTGGGTAAATGATTGAAAGTTTTAAAGGAGGGACGCCTGGGTGGCTCAGTTGGTTAAGCAGCTGCCTTCGGCTCAGGTCATGATCCCAGCGTCCTGGGATCGAGTCCCATATCGGGCTCCTTGCTCGGCAGGGAGCCTGCTTCTCCCTCTGCCTCTGCCTGCCATTCTGTCTGCCTGTGTTCGCTCTCTCTCCTTCTCTCTCTCTGATAAAAAAAAAAAAAGAAAGAAAGTTTTAAAGGATATGACATTCTATCTCTGATTAAACAACTCTTGGAAGACAGACCTATCAAGAACTGGCCTTGTTGGGACGCCTGGGTGGCTCAGTTGGTTGGGCAGCTGCCTTCGGCTCAGGTCATGATCCCAGCGTCCTGGGATCGAGTCCCACATTGGGCTTCTTGCTCAGCAGGGAGCCTGCTTCTCCCTCTGCCTCTGCCTGCCATTCTGTCTGCCTGTGCTTGCTCTCTGCCCCCCTCTCTCTCTGATAAATAAATAAAATCTTTAAAAAACAAAAACAAAAACAAAAACAAAACTGGCCTTGCTCCTCCTGACAGACATAATTATGAAAAGCACTGAGAGCAGAGAGACCAGGGATAAACACTTATAAAAAGGTTTGAATACTGGTTATGGAACAGGTCTGAAAAGTCTGGCATATAACAAACTATTGGGGTAATTTTCTAAGGCCCAAGCCCAAGATCCAAGGCTCTTCCCTGGTTAAGTAAATTGGGGACATACACATTGAAGCCATTGGCCAGGAAGAGCAATTACAGTGTCCCAACATCAACCATTTCCATTCTGAGGCTAAAAATGTTAGGTGTAGAGGTGTTTGGCTGGCTCGGTCAGTAGAGCATGTGACTCTTGATCTTGGGATTGTGAGTTCAAGCCCCACGTTGGGTGTGGAGCCCACTTAAGGAGGAAAAAAAAAGCTAGGTGTATGAGAGTCTACTGACCTATAACCAGGAAAACAAAGACCACTTTATAAAATAGACTTTCTTAGCAATACGCCACCACCCCATCACTTTTTAAGCAGCTGATAGTTAAGAATGCTTAATTCATAGGGGCACCTGGGTGGCACCTGGGTGGGTTAAAGCCTCTGCCTTCAGCTCGGGTCATGATCCCAGGGTCCTGGGATTGAGCCCCACATTGGGCTCTCTGCTCAGCGGGGAGCCTGCTTCTTTCTCTCTCTCTGTCTGCCTCTCTGCCTACCTGTGATCTCTGTCAAATAAATAAATAAAATATTAAAAAAAAAAAGAATGCTTAATTCATTAATTCCGTTAATACTGCCAGCTATTTTAAAGGTAACTAAAATAGGCTGTTTAAATTATGATTTAAAATACATTCTATAACAAGAACAAAGTGGAAGAATTTTAAAAAGTGGTCCGATTATTTTTGGATAAGAGTATAAAAAATAAAACAAAACAACAAAAACCATGGACAATTAGGTAAAAGGCTGCAATTCAAAGGAGGTTCCAAAGACTCTGAGTATCAAATTGGTAAAGTTTACAATGAAGCAATATATACTGCTGGTGCCCTGGAAATACATGCTAAACCAGTGTTTCAAAACAATGTTTTAAAGATGATGTACTGAATGGGGCGCCTGGGTGGCTCAGTTGGTTGAGCGACTGCCTTCGGCTCAGGTCATGATCCCGGAGTTCCGGGATCGAGTCCCGCATCGGGCTCCCAGCTCCATGGGGAGTCTGCTTCTCCCTCTGACCTTCTCCCCTCTCATGCTCTCTCTCTCTCTCTCTCTCTCTCAAATAAATAAATAAATAAATAAATAAAAAAGATTTAAAGATGATGTACTGAAAAATTAAGAAAAAGAGCACATTTACAATGTGGGAATGAAAACTATGAGGGAATGAAAACTAACATTTCTATCCATCCAAAAATATGTGCCAAACATATTAGGAACTTTATTTTATAGAATCCTCAAAAAAATTCCTCTCAGGAAATTTTGTTAAACAGATAAAGTAAAAGAGCCCTGATGAGGTTAAGTGACTTTCTCAAAGTCATATAGAGAAATTAACTGTGTTATCAGGACTCAAGCCCAGATGTGTCTGACTCCAAAGCCCATGTTCTTTCCACTGAACACCTATGTGGAAAATAGCTTTAAAGAAGCAGGCAAACTAGCATTCAACCCTAGAAGAAATTTGGCCAGGTATATCAAAGCTATTATAATTTAGAAAGAAGGGAAGATGTAAAACTGCATAGGAAAAAAAAAAAGGGTAGGGTCAGGTAGGCAAGAGACAAATTAATTTCACTTCTAAAACCACTGGGAAGAAATATAATGACTGCTGCCTATAGAAAGTGGCAAGAAAAACTGTTATATGAAAGAATCTTAGTCATAACTAGGTAGTGAAGGGAAGGCTGGTGATAAAGAAGAATTTGGTTAAATCAGTGTCTGAAACCGTTATGGTGATTAGATCCAAGAAATAGATAAAAGTATGGAGAAAAGGGGAAATAATGCTCAGAGAGGACAGAAATGTAATCTGATGTATTCTAACAGGGATGATACCAATGGTGGTGGAGGGGAAGAGATGAAAATGGAGGTCAGTTCTCCTGAACTCTTGAAGACCTTACTTTCTTTGGTTTTAAGTTCTACATAATGCTCAAACAAATCCCTTTTGTTTGGCCCCCAGAATCATATTTCTCCAAGGACTATTTTCCTTTCCTCAGAGAAAGGATCTGTAATACTTTATGATTTGAGAGACTATAAAATTCCTAGCACCAAAGATTGCATTAAAAAAACATTAATATATTTTGGTGAACTTACAGCTATTTTTGCAGTATTACTCTGAAGAAAAATATGTACAACCTTAAACCATTTCTAAAAGGAAATATCTGCATACCAAAGATAATATAGTTTTGAAGCCAGAGTACATAGTTAGCATAATCATATAAGGAATTAAATTTCCTTAGTCTCCCAGCACACCAATTAATTAGGTAAACTGTGCTTTCATGTTACAAAGTGATTAAATTCTGTCACTAGTTCTATATAACCACTTAATAGTCAGGTGCTCTTAGAGCCAAACCTTCAAATATTCTGCCAAACTAGGGAGCATTAAATTCAGAACTGTCTTAGTTGTCTTCAAACCACTTGGGTTTATTTTTATTATCCTTTTGTCCATGGATTTTAAGTTGTCCTAACTGCCTTTTTTATTTTTGACATTAACAAAGCAAAGGAGGTTGAACTTAAGAAGTTTTCGAAGAGGTAAGAATAGATCACATGCACAGAATACTCAAGACAAGATATAAATATAGTATATATCAACAGCAACAACTGGGTGCCCTCTTATCTTTTAGTACTTAACATTTCATATGCAAAAAAAAAAAAAGGTTAAAAACAAATACTTATTAAGTTTATAGTATAACAGGCTGCTTACCCCATAAATAAATCTCTGGTTAAACTGCTGCATTGCTCCTTGCAGCTGACTACGTTGGAGCTGCCACTGTTCATAGTTCCGGACGGATTCCAATGTTGGCCTCTGCCACGTTGTTGTTCTTGTGAAATGGTCAACATAGTAAATTCGTCCCATGTTGTCAACCCGACGTTCCCAGCTAAATCAGGACAAAAACAACCTAATTCAGTAATTACTTGTGATACAGATATGAATTGAACAGGACTTTATCTTGGCCCTGGTGCAGGTTTGGTAAGATTTTACCTTAAATTACTTTTGATTTACCTGAACTCTATTTTATATGTTTTTAAATGGTCATTAAGTGAACATGAAAGAAATGCTTTTAAAAATTTCTTTTCTTAAAAGTTAAGATGTATCAAGTTTTAAAAATACAATGCTTATTTAATGGTTAAGTCTCAAATAGTAATTAAGAAAAAAGTTCTCCCATTTTCTTTCCGATGTTCTTTTGACTGTTGAAATCTTAATAGGAAGGGACAGAATTGTACATACAGCTTTTCACAGATGTCAAAAAGCACTCTTCCCATAAAATTACAACTGATCATGGGTGCATGGTATTTTAAAAAAAAATTTATTTTAGAGAGAGGAAAAGTACACAGGGGGTGGCAGAAGAGGGAGAGAGACAATCTCAAGCAGACTCCCCACTGAGCATGGAGCCTGACATGGGGCTTGATCTTACAACCCTGAGATCTTGACCTGAGCCTAAATCAAAAGCTCGTTGCTTAACTGAGCCACCCAGGTGCCCCTCAAATGGGTTCATAATATTAAGTAAACATTAAAACAATAACTTGTTGATTTCTACTTTGTTGTTTGTGGTTATTTCCAATATTCTCTATTATAAATAGTAAAATAATAAATACCTTTAATACATCAATTTTTTTTCTCCCTTTGCATTACTTCTTTGGGATAAATTTCCTAGACAGGATTACTAAGGGTATGTGCATTACTATAGTTATATATACTTTCTGTAAGAATTGCAACTAATTTATACCACCACTAGCAATATTATGTGATAAAGTTCCTCTACAAACTCACCAACACTGGATACTGTCTGCTAATTAGTAAATAAAACAGTACCTTTTAAGTGTATATTTGAGATTACAGCAAGAGTAAATATTTCCCCATGTTTGCTACTGACTTCCCTTGAATAAAAATATTTTCTTCCATGTTCTATAATGTAAATGTTAAATGCTTAACATCATGCATTAATACAGACTTTAATTCCCCAACTATTCTGCAATGACTTCAATATTATATATTAAAGTTTCTTATATAATAGGGAATTTATCTCATATATATGATGGGGCTATAACAATTCTTATTCAGTTACATTAGAATTAATGAGTTAAATTAATTTATTAAAATTAATCTAAATCTAAAACTAACTAAAATTAATCCATTAAATTAAAATAATTACTCTTAAAGAAACTAATTCTAAAACCCTATGGTTTGAGCCAGGTAAAATACAGAAAGGAAAATACAGAAATAGCAAGACCTATGGAATCTTTAGGTCAGAAATGAATAAAAATAAATCATTCATCATGTTCAATCAATTCTCTCTCCTTTCTAGTTTGCACCTACCACAACACAAAGTGGATGCTTTGTGGAAGCTTTGGAAAAGACTGAAAGGAAGAGGAAAGGTAGGAATATAGGGAAGATTCTGTACAGATATAATCTATAGTTCTGAATAAATTACTTTTCTTCTTCTTTAATTCAGGTACTTACCCAGGAGGTAGAGGTTCTGGTCTATCCCATGTTGTTCTTTTTTCAATATGATCTACATAGTAAACTCGCCCATGCTGGTCCACTCTCTGCTCCCAACTTAAACAGAAAATTTAAAAAACTGATAAAGCACTTATCTTTGCTATCTTCTCTTATACGATCATATTACAGAATTAAGGCAAAAAAGCATGTTAATATCTAAAGAAAGTATCAAAAGAAGTTAGGAATAAAGTAAAAAAATGTTATCCTGAGGATGACAGAGTGGATAAGACCTCTGCAGCAATATCTGCTCAAGAGGTGCCTTATATTTCTGAAGAGATTTGAGGTACATGCACTCAGGAGACAAAGTCTAGCTCAATCTGATCATGGCATATGCAAGACTTGGTGGGGAAAAAAAATGCTGTGATTAATGTTTTGAAATCTGAAGAAAGACTCAGCTAACCGAAAGGCAAAACACTATGTGTGCTCTAGAAGAACTGAAATCAGACTAAGATTTTGTCAGATGTGTCTCTGTACAGTCTAACAGACAAAATCAGTCTGGGTATTCTAGTCTCCTTGATGGGTTAATTCCCAAAGAAAAGACAGAAATGAACCATCACAATTTAGAAGTACCAATCACTTTGGAGAGCACAAGTTTCTGTTTGCTAATCCCTTGCACAAATAATTTTCTATTTTGGTTTCCCATGTAGGTTTCGTAAAAGGAAAATGGCCCAACTACCCACAAATAGTATCCATTTAGCACCCAGAAGTTTCACCATGAGGGTTTCTTAATTTATCAAGCAATTAATTTTAATTAGATTCCAAGCTCTGGATTAACTGAATGCCACAATGTATATTTGTACATAAACTACTAGAGTATTAATTTTTAAAATAATTAGTAGAGATTAAAATGGGGTCATGAGTACGAATTTTCTCAGTTTCTTAAATTATTATTACTTTGCTATAATGACTCTATGATGGAAAAATTTTATTTTAAAAAGTGGGTTTTTTTCCTCCTTCAAAGAGAAAGTAATCCGAATTAGGTGTCTATTTTATTACATTGCATTGGTTAACTTTCTATTGTCCAAAGTCCTTCAATTTAAAAAACAAAACAAACAACAGAAAACCTTTGCCCCGGAATGGGAGGGTATGGATTTCTAATGTGGCGAGGTTTTTTTGGTTCAGTTTGACTCTAGACACAGCATATCCAAAATCAATCAACACTGCTTTAGGATGGTTTTTTAAAAGAACGGAGTTCAGTATTATTGTCCTAATAAGTAAGAACATGCAGAGGCCTAAAACAAACAAATAGTAACCAAAAACAGTTACTTACCCAGGTGGTAGGGGAGCCTGAGGTACAGGATTTAATGGCCGAGGGCCTGAGCCTCCAGATATAGTCAGAGGAATTATTAATCCAGATGTTGCTCCTTCAGATGTATTTGAATTTATATTTGTTGGTGGCAGAGAGCCTGTACTGGATCCATCACTTTCAGAAGTGGCAGATGGGGAACCATTGACAGATGCTATAAAAGATTTGTGGAAAACAACAAACTTTTATTTTCAGAATTCCAAATTCAGGATAGAAATTTAACTTTAAAAAATAAAAAGGTAGTGGCGCCTGGGTGGCTCAGTGGGTTAAAGCCTCTGCCTTCAGCTCAGGTCATGGACTCAGGGTCCTGGGATCGAGCCCTGCCATCAGGCTCTCTGCTAGGCAGGGAGCCTGCTTCCCCTCTCTCTGCCTACTTGTGATCTCTGTCTGTCAAATAAATAAATTTTTTAAAAAATAAAAATAAAAATAAAAAGGTAGATAGATGACAAATAGAAAATTTAAAGATATGGATATGCAGGTGAAAATTACTTAAATAAACTTTTTAAATAACTTTTTAGGTTCAATCTATCCAATGGCTCATTATTAATTATGAACCACATACAAATTCTGATTTCATGATACCACAAGAAATAAAAGCTACTTAAAAAAATAAAAAGGGGGCGCCTGGGTGGCTCAGCGGGTTAAGCCGCTGCCTTCGGCTCAGGTCATGATCTCAGGGTCCTGGGATCAAGGCCCGAATTGGGCTCTCTGCTCAGCAGGGAGCCTGCTTCCCTCTCTCTCTCTCTGCCTGCCTCTCCATCTACTTGTGATTTCTCTCTGTCAAATAAATAAATAAAATCTTTAAAAAAAAAAAAATAAAAAGGAAAGCACTAATACCCTTTGGTACTTTAAGTTCATTTTCTAATTTTTCATATTTTTTAAAACTGTCTTTTCTACGAAACCCTGCAGATCAAAGACCAATTTTTTGATGTTAGTTTATAAAATAAAGAAGATCTGTTCAGCTACTGCATTCTTACAAATTGTTATAAAGTACATATTATGTCTTCAAGAGAGACTTGACATAACAATTCCTCAGGGAAGTCACCAATATTTTGACCAAGTAGTATATGATCATAAAGGCTAGGAATATATTATTAACACATTTTTCTACCAAAAAGGGGGGAAGATGTATAATAAAAAACAAAGTTTTTTACTAAAATGATTTGTAGATAACTAGTTTACTTTTCCAATAATGTTTGGTTTAATTATTTTATATTGTCTATCTACATACAGAAGGAAATACTAAAGATTCTATTCTGAGTAATTGGGAAAAATGGGTATTCTACCTATAGATGTTTACATTTTCACTACATGAAATATGCTCATTTGTTGTATAATTTTTCCTTCAAAATGTGAGTATCATTTAGCATTATTGGGTTACTTGCCATTTCTGTCTTTTAAAAGATACAGTGAAAATAAGCAAGCAGATCCTTGACAATATGATATGCTTATGTCCACACTATTATAAACCCTGCCAAAAAGTTGCTATCTTTTCTATATTGCCTATACTTTTAATAATACAAATATGGTTCTCATTTTTCTTTTTCATTCTTAATAAAGCATTTCCCTCAAGAACTTCACCCTGGAGGAAAAACTTAGGGAAAAGGCACATATTAGTCTACCTATAGAAAGATCATTCTTGGCCAAAACTTAAATGTAAAAATACAGCTAGAAAACTGACCTAAAAGGGTCTCTTGACACTTACCTGAGGTCAATTCCCAAACAGAACATTATTTACAATCACAGTATTGACAGCTACATCCCTAGTGCTGGAATACGTACCTGGTCTACGTGGGGTAGGTGGAGGTGGTCGTGAAGGTCTTGGAGGCCTAGAAGGTTTAAAACCACCATTTGAGAGTGATGGAGAATTATTCCCATTGACCTTCCTATTTTCACCAGCCCCTGCATCCTCAGGCTCATCTGATCCATTTGTGTTTGTTCTGAGTAAGAAAAGGCGAAAGGGAAGGGAAAACGAATGCTCTTTGAATTTAACAAAAATAAGTAGACCAGAACTTAAAATTTCTGGCCAGCTTTACCAAATACATAAATAGCCCTTGGGCAGAGTCTTATATACAACCCTCAGAGCCCACCCAGATACAGAGTGAGGGGTTGCCAAAGCACACAGAAACACTTGTGAGCCTTCAAAACTATTAGGTAAGGTGATTCCGATTTCAAGAAAGTCTTTGGAGGCCTTGTATAAGCAAGAACAGAATCAAATTCTCAAAATCCAAATGTCTTAGGAAGGGCCTTATTTTATTATGACCACAGCTAATATCACCATCCTTTTCCTGGTTTCCATTGGCTCTTAACATATTCAGTTTGGGGATAGGGCTGACTGTTCTTTGGCAGAAGAAATACTTTTATCCCAAAGACAAGATGCTTTCTCTCCATCCCAGCAACGGATATACAAAATGTTGAAAATTATTGTTCTGGGGCGCCTGGGTGGGCTCAGTGTGTTAAGCCTCTGCCTTTGGATCAGGTCATGATCTCAGGGTTCTGGGATCGAGCCCTGTACCAGGCTCTCTGCTCAGTGGGGAGCCTGGTTCCTCCTCTTTCTCAGCCTGCCTCTCTGCCTACTTGTGTTCTCCCTCTCTCTCTCTGTCAAATAAATAAATAAAATCTTAAAAAAAAAAAAAAGGTTATCATTTCTTCAAACCAATGCATTAATTGAGGGACAGAGAAGAAAGGGGAAAACAACAGGAAATGTCAAATTGAAAAGTCACTACTATGGCCAGCTAAATATAGTTGGTTCCTTTTCCCAGGGGGATCTTGCCATGAATTAGAAAGCAAAGAGTGAATGTAGCCGGTTTGAAGATGCCTCAGTTAAGACTGCTATCTACTACTTGGTAAGCAGCAAACTACTACACAGTGTTAATACTCTACTGGACCTTCAAAATAAGACTGAATAAAGTAAAATCTACTTAATTCAAGAAATTAAAATTGAGAGGCAGCACAAAAAATTAAATCATTTTTAAACTATGTTGCCTTAAAGTTCTTTAGGGCCTTTCTACTCAAAGTAGTCTTTGGAACAGAAGCAAGTAACACGTAAGAGCTTATTAGAAATGCACAATCTTGGGGCACCTGCATGGCTCATTTGCTTGGTTTTGGCATAGTTTATGTTCTTGGGGTTGTGTGATAGGAACTGAGCCCTGCATGGAGCCTGCTTAAGATTCTTTATTCAGCCCTGCATCAGGCTCCAAGTCAGCCTGTCCCTCCCTTCTCCCTCTGCCCTTCCCCTCACTTGGATGCATGCTCTATAACAGATAAAATCTTAAAAAAGAAAAAAAAGGTGAGAAATATACAATCTTGCACTCTACTCCCAGCACCCACTATATCAGAACTGGATTTTAATAAGATCCTCAGGTGATCTGGGTGAATAGTAGGATACAACAAGACTGCTTTGGGGGTGCCTCAAATGCTTACTTTGAATAGAAGAACAGTTCAGTAATTGGCAGTCAGCACTACCCAGGTCAGCACTACCCACTACCTGGGTAGTGCTGACTGCCTACAAGAAGGCCAAGCCACCCCAAAATATGAACTGAAGGCAAGAAGAGTCCGCTCTGACACTGCTACACCTCCCCTAGGTGCCAAGTTCCAAACCCATTTTGAGTAGTATACCTCTTTAAGACTCTAAGTATTGCCTCCCATACTATTTTAATAGATTACTAATTAGTTCTTAATGTTTTTAAGAACCAATATTTTTTAAAAGACAACAAATGATAGAATGAACCAAAACTATGAAACTAAGGTTTCTAGCTCTGACTCTGCTGTTAAGATTTTTTGTTTTATTCATTTCAGAGAGATACAGAGATAGAGAGAGCACAGTAGGAGGAGAGGCAGAGGAAGAAGGAGAAGCAGACTCCCCACCAAGCTGGGAGACTAAGATACGACTCAATCCCAGGACCTGGAGATCATGACCTGAGCCGAAGGCAGATGCTCAACCAACTGAGCCACCCAGGTGCCCCTCTAATTCTATAGTTACATGACCAAAGAAAAGTTACTTCTTTCTTTTTAGGAGAGGGAGAGTAGGGGTGGGGTAGAGAGAGAGGGAGAAAGAATCTTAAGCAGGCTCCATGCCCAGCAAGGAGCCCATCACTGGGCTCTATCCCACAACCCTGAGATCATGATCTGAGCCAAAATCAAGAGTCAGATATTTAACAGACTAAGCCACCCAGGCAACTCAGTTACTTAATCTCTTTGTACCTCAGTGCTAGTCAAGTTTTAGGAATATGTAAGTAAGTAGGAACATTCAGGGCATGAGGTAAATCTGTTATTACAAAGGTGTAGCAAAACTGGTTCTCTTGTTGAGGATTAAAAACTTGGGAAATTTTGGGGGCACCTGGGTGGCTCAGTGGGTTAAGCCTCTGCCTTCTGCTCAGGTCATGATCTCAAGGTCCTGGGATTGAGACACGAATGGGGTTCTCTGCTCAGCGGGGAGCCTGCACCCCCCCACCCCCGCCTGCTGCTTTGCTTACTTGTCATCTCTCTCTGTCAAATAAATAAATTAAATCTTTAAAAAAAAAAAAAAAAAAAAGCTTGGGAAATTTCAACATCCATGCTGTTTACCCTTCTAAAAACTTGGCCTCAGTTTCTCAACATAGTTATCTGACAACTTGGAAATACGACAACTCATTAAATTTCCTTGTTGGTTAGAATTGCTCTTGCTTCCTAGGTCTTTTAATTTTCAAATCTACCTACTCCTTCTACAGCCTTCTACTCCTACCTGCCTCCTACTTTATCTTTGATTCACTCTCATTATGACTTTTAACCCCCTCTTAAATTCATAGTTCATCAGCTCCCTTCAAGTCCCCCTTGGGCTCCACCAGAGGCTACTACTTCCCCTAGGTCCTTTAATTCCTTCATTATTATCCATTATCCCCTAGCCCCAAGCAATCCTTCCACTACAACTAATCTTCATTTACTTTTTACTTTTTCTACTACTGTTCTCTGGGGCCAAGAAGTAATGACAGATAATGTTCTGGTGGCAAAATCAGGTGTAATTTAGCAGAGTAAATAAACTAGTTTTTTAAAAGTACCAAATTAAAGGGGCAGTCTGTTCTATAAAAGGTCCCTGTAAATTTTTCACTGTACCCAGTAAGAAAAAGTCCCCAGGTTTTCATTTCCAATGTCTAACAAGGTAGTCTTTTCTCCCTGCCCCTGCTTAGTTAAATGTTGCCAAAGTGAGCACTTTTTTCCCTGTTAAAAAAGGAAGAAATCACACCTCAGATCTCCTGGGAGCTAAACAATTATAAGTTATGGAGGACTACGACAACTGAACACCATGGATTCATCGGGATTGGTGTACTGATGTTAAAATTAACAGTAATAAAAAAAATTGATAGTAATCTGGTAAGGCAAAGGACTTTTACTAGGTGCTGTAAAATTAGAGAGACCTACACACACACAAAAAAAAAAAAAACAAAAAAAAATTAAAATTGTGTTTCTTGAGTCTCCATCTTCTTATCCTGGCAGACATCAGTTTCTTAAAGCATGCTCATTTTAGGGACTGAGGCAACAAAAGCTACAGTTGACCTTATTTAACAACTTCAACTGGACTACCCATACTGCTTGGATATCAATCATTTCCTACCGATCTAATCTACTCTTGATCACTTTCCCAATCTGTAGATGGCTCCAATGCTGCCTTTTCTCTAACATGATGATTATCCACTATCCTTCAACTGTCTAAACGTCTCTGTTCTGAAGGGGCAGCAGGTGCAATGTACGGCCACAAGGATGGCAGAAGCTTCTGAAGTAGCCCAAGAAGCAGGCCAAGGAAATATACAAGGAAGATAAGGCACTTAAGCAGAAACAGAGGAGGGGCAGAAAAAACTCAAGGAGCTAAAAGCAAAGGCTGCAGAGAAGGGCCCCCTGGCCGTAGACGGAATTAGGAAATTTGACGAAAAGTAAGCTGTCTCTTGTGTCTGAGACAAATGGTGTTCCTTAATTCCACTCCTGTTTAAACATCTGGATTCCCTGTCTGTTGTAGCATCTATTGTCAACTATAGTTAAAGTAAGTCTTATCTTAGATCCTGCTATATATTTAAGAATAAACTTATGTTAAAAAATAATAATAAATCAATCATAAAAAATTCTCTGTGCCATTAATCACCTTCATTTCTTTGTTTCCTTTTTTGGGGGGAAAAAGAAATCTCTTCACTTCTTCAAGGTTAATTTGTGTCCTTGATTTCAGCCTATATCCTCTAGGACTTTCCACCATCATTTCACTCCTTATATCTTCCATCATCTTCCTTCTTCCAGCTCTTTCCTCTTACTTCACAAATATAATCAAACTCCTCAACCTAAACATTTCCTCAATCCTATTGCTCTTCACAGCTGGTCCCTTTTTTTTTTTAAAGATTGATTGATTGATTGACTCTCTATACCCAATGTAGGACTCAAACTCATCACCTCAAGATCAAGAGTCAAATGCTCTACCAACTGAGCCAGCCAGGTGCCACACCAAAGCTGTTTGTTCTTTCATTCTCTTTTCCTTCATTATAATTTCTTGTATTTATGTAATTAACATATTTAGTAATTTTAATTTTCCAAAGACTTCCACTCTTTCAAAGTGAAAAACGGCTTCTAATTATAAAATCACCTTCCATCCTACATTCTGGAGATCAATCCCATTAAGACATGGATGCCCATTTCTTGCCAGTCCTATTTCATTGGCTGTGTCTGTGATCATTAAATGTTTCTTACCTTGAGCAAATTTGTGTTTGTTTTGTTATTTATTATATATGTGGCACTTCCCCCAAATTATTCAAAAACATTTATAATATCTAATGACTATAGGATAACATATAGACATGTCCTCATTCCAACATTTTTTCTTTTCTTTTGGTGATGGTAGTGGGGGGGAGGGTGGTTCTATTTCCCACAGACAGACTGTCAGAATAGAATACCTGGGTTAAAGTATGCAAATATTTTGAAGACTGAAATACTAACTGCTAAATTTTTAAAAAAATATTTTCAAAGGTATTTTCCTATCAGTTAGTTATGAAAATGCCCTTTTCACCATCAGGTATGTAAATATTTTTAAGTCTTTGCTAATCTTGTAAATAAAAAAGTTAATGTTCAACAATATTTCATTTAGAAGCCATTTGAGTTTCTTCTTCCATGAACTGTATACATCTCCTGTAAATCTTTCTGTCATATAATTCTCATAAGAGAATGGTTTTCCTTATTATTTGTAAGATCTTTTTACAATCTGAGGATTTTTAAAAAAGATTTTATTTATTTGAGAGAGTGTAGAGCAAGAGAGAAAATGTAGAGTGTGAGAGAGAGAGAGCAAGCTGGAGTGAGGGGTAGAGGGAGAGAGAGAGAGCAAGCTGGGGTGAGGGGTAGAGGGAGAGAGAGAAGCAGACTCTCTGCTGAGCAGGGAGCCACCCAGGTACCCCAAGAGAAGTGTTTTTAAAATATGGGGTTTTTAATGCTGACAAATACTGTAGAAGAGAATGAGGTCCTAGACTAAGCCAAGGAAAACTGGCTGTGTGGAAAAAGAGAAGTCAGGTTAGAGGTTCAGCTTATTCCAAGAACAGAGGAGACTCCAGGATGATTTAAAAACTGATTTCAAAAAAATGAAACTATGAGACCTTTAGAAGAAAATGTGAACAGTGAACTTATTCCTGAATAAATTTAAATATACAGAAATCAAAAACTCTGAGTTAAGCCTCTGCTTTCATCTTGGGTCATGATCTCAGATCTAGCCCCACATCAGGCTCTCTGCTCAGTGGGGAGCCTGCTTCTCCCTCTCTCTGGCTGCCTCTCTGCCTACTTGTGATCTCTCTCCGTCAAATAAATAAATAAAATCTTAAAATAAAATAAAATAATGACTTAAGGGCAAATGACAGATATTTAACAGTATGAAAAATGATAAATTGGGGCGCCTAGCTGACTTAGTCAGTTAAGCGTCTGCCTTCAGCTCAGGTCATGATTTCAGCATCCTGGGATCAAACCCTGAGCCCTGCTCAGTGAGAGGCCTGATTTTCCCTCTCCCTCTGCTGCTCCTCTTGTTTGTGCTCTCCTGCACTGTCTCTCAACTAAATAAAATCTTTAAAAATAAATAAATAAATAAATAAAAACATTTCTCTTAACTTCTGTGACAGTGTTTTCTAATCTTTTACTCCCACTTCTAACCATCTCTTCTTCTGTTTTCTTCCTTCCATTCACTAAACATAGTTCCCATTGTTCTTGTTCTTTCCTCTTCCTTGTCTTTTCCCCTAGAGTCTCAAATTTCATGATTTCAAATATCATCTCGGAAATGATTCCCAAATCAGAAATGGTCATCCTTGTCTTATTCTTATCCTCTGGTACCAAATTATCAACTAAATGCAGGAGATCTAGAATAACTCTCCAATTCTAATACTATTATTCCTCTCATGTTCCAGTTCCATGAGTGGTACAGCTATCTTCCTGGGAAACTTGACTTTTCTTCTCTCCTATGCCTCCTGATGCTAAAGTCTCACTGATTTCACTTCCACATTCTCTCTCTATTCTTCCACTACCAGTGTCCCAGTTCTAACCCTCCTTCTCTCTTACTGGATTACTTTAACAACTTCCTGCCTAGGTCTTCCCACCTTCATTCACCACCATATAATCAACTATACATGATTATCAAATAAAATAATTTTTCCAATGGAGTTCTGATCATACCAATGCCTCACTTAAATATTTTTAGAGACATTCTTCTCCACAGAAAGATTCCATGAGCCTATACCAGCATACCTCAACAATACTGATTCCAGACCACTATAATAAGGCAAGTATTAAAGTCAATTTTTTAAAATTTCTCAGTGCATATATGCTTACACTATGCTATAGTCTATTAAGTGTGCGACAGTATTATGTCTAAAAAGAACAATGTACTAATTTTTTTTTAAGATTTTTTATTTATTTATTTGACAGACAGAGATCACAAGCAGGCAGAGAGGCAAGCCGAGAGAGAGAAGCAGGCTCCCTGCTGAGCAGAGAGCCCGATGTGGGACTCGATCCCAGGACCCTGGGATCATGACCTGAGTTGAAGGCAGAGGCTTAACCCACTGAGCCACCCAGGCACCCCAACAATGTACTAATCTTAATGTAAAAATACTTTGTTGCTAAAAAATGCTAACCATCATCCACCCTGAAAGTGATTCAAGTCTTAATCTTTCTGCTGGTGGAGGGTCTTGCCTTGATGCTGATAGCTGCTGACTGAGAAGTGTGGTGGTTGCTGAAGGTTGGGGTGGCTGTGTTGATTTCTTTCTTTTTTTTTTCTTTTTAAAAAAATTATTAACATATAATGTGTTATTTGTTTCAGAGGTACAGGCCTGTGATCCATAAGTCTTACAAAATACACAGCACTCCCCATAACAAATACCTTCCCCACTGTCTATCACCCAGTCACCCCATCCTTCCCACTGCCCTCCATTCCAGCAACCCTTAGTCGGCTTCCTGAGATTAAGAGTCTCTTACGGTTTGTCTCCCTCTCTTGTTTTGTCTTGTTTCATTTTTTCCTCTTTTCCCCTATGTGGTTGTGGCAATTTCTTACAACAATAAAGTTTGCTAGAACAACTGAATCTTCCCTTCACAAATGATTTCTCTGTAGCAATACTGTTTGATACTGTGTTTACCAAAGTAGAACTTCTTTCAAAATCGGAATCAATCCTCTAAAACCGTCCTGGTGTTTTGTAACTAAGTTTGTGTAATATTCTACTTCCTTTGTTGTCATTTCAACAATCTGCACAGCATCTTTACCAGGAGTAGATTTGATCTCAAAAAACCCCCTTTCTTTAACTCATCCATAAGAAAAACTTCTCGTCTATTTAAGTTTTATCATGAGATTGCAGCAATTTAGTCACATCTTTAGGCTCTGATTCTAATTCTAGCTCTCTTGCTATTTCTACCACATTTGCAATTACTTCCTCCACTGAAGTCTTAAACCCTCCAAGTCATCCATGAGGATTGTAATCAATTTTTTTCAAACTCCTATTAATGTTTACATTATGACCTCCCATGAATCACAAATATTTTTAGTGGCATTTGAATGTTTACTCCTTTCCAGAAGGTTATCAATTTATCTTGTCCAATCCATCAGAGAAATCACTATGTATAGCAGTCATTAAGAAATACATTAAGAAATATATTTCCTGGGGTGCCTGGGTTGCACAGTAAGTTAAGCATCTGACTCTTGGTTTCAGTTCAGGCTGTGATCTCACATTCATAGGACAGAGACTCCCAACTGGACTCCATGCTCAGCATGGAGTCTGCTTGAGATTCTCTCCCAGCCCCATACCTCCTGCTCATCTGTGAGCTCTCTTTCCCTTTCTCTGAAATAAATAAACATTTAAAATATAAATAAAAATAAATGTATGTATGTATGTATGTATGTATGTATGTATGGGACGCCTGAGTGACTCAGTTAAGTGTCTGCCTTCAACTCAGGTCATGATCCCAGGATCCTGGGATGGAGTCCCACATTGAGCTCCCTGCTCAGTAGGGAGCCTGCTTCTCCCTCTGCCTGCCATTCCCTCCTGCTTGTGCTCTCTCTCAAATAAATAAATAAAATCTTTTTTAAAAATGTATTTCTTAAATAATAAAACCTGAGGTCAAAACTGCTCCTAGCTCCATGGGCTACAGAACACATGCTGTGTTAGCAGGCATGAAAACATTAATCTCATTGTACATCTCCATTAGGGCTCTTGGGTGACCAGATGCACTGCCAATGAGCAGTAACATTTGAAAGGCATCTTTTTACTGGGCAGTAGGCTTCAACAGTGGGCTTTAAATATTAAATAAACTTTATAAACAGATGCAATGTCATCCAGGTTTTTTTGTTCTGTTTATACAGCACAGGCAGAGTAAATTTAAATTCTTAAGGGCCCTAGGATATTTGGAATGGCCAATCAGTACTGGTTTCAACTTCACTCACCAACTGTATTAGCCCCTAACAAGAGAGTCAGCCTGCCCTTCTAAGCCAGGAACTAACTTCTTTCCAGCTATGAAAGTCTTAGATGGCATCTTCTTCCAGTATAAGGCTATTTCATCTACTATGTTGAAAATCTGTTTTTAGTGTAGCCACCTTCATGGAATTAGCCAGATTTTCTGGATACTTGCTTTGGCTTCTACATCAGCACTTGCTGCTTCATCTTGTACTTCTATGATCATGGATATGGCTCCTTTCCTTAAACCTCATGAACCAAACACCACTCACTTCAAACTTTTCTTCTGCAGCTTCCTTATCTCTCTCAGCCTTCACAGAACTGAAGAGAGTTAGGGCCTTGCTCTGGATTAAGCTTTAGCTTAAGGGATAGTTGTAGCTGGTTTGATCTTCTATCCAGGCTACTTATAATCTACTACTAATACTCCATATCAACAATACGGCTGCTTTGCTTTCATATCATTTGTATGTTCACTGAAATAGCACTTTCAATTTCCTTCAAGAAATTCTCCTCTGCACTCACAACTTGGTTAACTATTTGGTGCAAGAGCCCTGCCTAGCTTTTGGCCTAAAATGCCTTCCTCACTAAGCTTAATTATTTCTAGTTTTTGATTTAAAGTGAGAGACAAGCAATTCTTCTTTTTCACTTGAGTACTTAGAAGCAACTATAGGGTTATTAATTGGCCTAACAGTTGTAACTCAGGGAATAAGGAGGCCCAAGAAGAGGGAGAGAGACAGGGAACAGCCTATCGGTGGGGCAGTCAGAACACACACATTTATCAGTTAAGTTCACCATCTTATATGGGCACAGTTTGTCGTACTCCAAAACAATTACAACAGTAACATCAAAGATTACTGATCACAGATCACCACTACAAATATAACAATGAAAAAGTTTGAAATAGTGTAAGAATTACCAAAATGTGACAGAGACACAAGTGAGTGCATGCTGTTAAAAATAATGGTGCTGACAGATTTGTTCAATGCAGGGTTGCCACAAACCTTCAATTTGTGAAAAACATAATATTTGCAAAACACAATAAAATGAAGTATATCTGTATTTACAAACCAAAACCTCTATCTGGCCCCAACCTATGTAACATTAAAATAACTGACATTTATTGAGGGTCAAGCACTTATGAGATTAAAAAAAAAGAAGTCCCATTTTAGTTCACAGTAAAGCATGACAATTATGAGTTCAGGCTCTGAAGGTCAGGTAATCCCAGGCTCAACTATGCTATGATGAGCCTTATTAACTCAAGCAAGTTCCTTTCCCTTTCTAAGCCTCATCACCCATAAAAATGATATACACCTACTTACTTCATAAAAATGTTCAAGATTCACTGAAATGAGGGGTAACATGCTCAACACACTGCCTGGCATATAAGAGGCAATAAACATTAACTGGTTGATTCCACTCTCAAATTCACCACCTCCTATTTTTCCCTTTCAATTACTCTATTTTGAGCTATTTATAACTGAAGACCCTGTATTGTTCCCCATCTCCATAACTGTTTTTCTTCCTTCCACCTAGAAGTCCTTCCCCTCTCCAATTCCCCAAAGCATGCAAAGCCAAATTATAATTATGCTTTATGGTCTTGGGCCAAATGCCATTTCTTCCATGAAGCTTTTAAACATTTTACATACTGATAAACATTTTTAAAAACCATCAAGCATTATTTTTTAATAATAAACAAAAATTTTAAAAGTTCAACAAAAGAAACAAGATTTAAACTAGTTCTGAAGTAAAAGAGTATGAGATTAAGGTAGAATGACAATTCTGCAAGGTGGGATTTTCAAGAAACAGACCTCATTACGTAACGGGAAAAAATTTCCCATATTAGTTAGCTGTAATCTAAGAAATAGCTGTATGTCTAACCATAGTGATTCTCAAAGGATATGGCCTGGTCTAACAACATCACCATCACCTAGAAATCTGAGAAACACGAATCTTGGGCCAAAACTAGAAATAGCAAATTGGGAACTAGAGATTAAGACACAACCTGTAGTTGAACAAGTCTCCCAGGTGATTCTGGTATACTCTGAGGTTTGAGAAACACAGCCATTTAGTTCCTTTAATAAATGGGTATGAAACTAAAACCTGAAATGGATTTTGAAAACCAACATGGAAACCTACTTACTATACAGTATTGTCAGTATTAACTTACCACTACCAACTATCTTTTAAAAGGAATTGGCTACAAAGTATGTGCTTTACTATGGCTTTGTTCCTTTGCTCCACAATCTTACCACAAACCTCTCCTTATCTCATCACACATATATATCTAACTTACACATAAGCTTGGATGTTTATGGACAGGATAAAGTACCATGGAGAACCAAGATGCCAATACAATAAGTTCATAACAGTTGGAAAGGTACTCCTAATAACAAAATCTTGAGTACAAGGCAGCGATCACCTTGAACTTCATAAAAATGACAAAAAACAACACAGAAACACAAAACATCCAGACATGTTACAGAGAATAGAAGACTACCAAGACTATAGTCACAGTATACATAGTGCCTGAATTAGGACAAAAAAGTAAACCAATCAAAAGTTGTTCAGTCATCTTCCTAAATGATAACTAGGCAATGGACTGGAGGAGATGAGCACAAAGCCCCTGTCCACTGGGTATACATATTGCCCTGCTTTTTAATCTTATAGTTAGGAAGTCTGTAAATAAAAATAAAGGGGAAAAGCCAGTCATGGCCATGATTACTGCAGAGTACCATTTAAAAACATTTGAAAGGGGTGCCTGGGTGGCTCAGTTGTTAAATGTCTGCCTTCGGCTCAGGTCATGATCCCAGGGTCCTAGGATCGAGCCCTCATCGGGCTCCCTGCTCAGTGGGAAGCCTGCTTCCCCGCTTCCCCCCTCCTACTCCCCCTGCTGTGTTCCCTCTCTCGCTATGTCTCTATCAAATAAATAAAATCTTAAAAAAAAAAAAAAACATTTGACAGTTTACTAAATGCTTTTCAAACCCATCATCTCAGAGGTATGCTCTCTGGAATAAAAACTAATGCAAAGGAATTCATGCTTAACACAAAAGACAGGCTGAGAGATCACTCTAACTATCTCAGAAATTTAGAAGGCACTATTCCTCAGATTATTTATGACAATGATTCACTTGGGAAGATGTAGAGCATTGATTAAATAAATGGCATGAAGGGAGGACTCCAGGAATGCCTTTGCAAGAAACTTATAGTTGTCCAGAGTAGTTTAACCCACTGAGCCACCCAGGCGCCCTGTCCAGAGTAGTTTAAATAAAGTATTTTAAGAATGAGATTTGTAGGAGGCACTTGGCTGGTTCAGTTCAGTAGAGCATACAACTCTTGATCTCAGGGTTATAAATTTAAGCCCCGCATTGTGTGCAGAGATTACTTAAAATTAAATAAAAACATAAAACTTGACATTTGCAAGAAAAGAAAATGACTTAGACTTTCAAGAAAGCACACAAAATTCTATCACATTCTCACTAATGGAAAAATAAGGATTTATTATGCAAAAGTTCTCAACTCATGAATGCAAACTGAAATATTATACATTATTATGCAGAAATTTTCAGGAATTCAAAAAACTTCTATTAAAAATCTAACTAAAAAGAGGCACAAGAGGCCTATGTTGTCTTCTAGTCTACAGAGATATTTATATAATTTTAAAAACCTTTTCTATTGCTTTTTAATCACACTGAGCAATAAAAGCAGTTATTATCCAGAGTGTCTGGGTGGCTCAGCTGGTTAAGCGTCTAACAGCTCAGGTCATGATCTCAGAGTTGTGAGACTGAGTCCTGCATCATTGGGCTCCACACTGGGCGTGGAAGCCGCTTAAAATTCTCTCTCTCAGCTCCTCCCACCCTTCTCTTTCTCAGGGAAAAAAAAAAAAAGCAGTTATTAATCCCTGAACAAGATGTTATTAGTCCTTAATTTTTCACCTCTTGTGAGATTAGTACGAGAGATGAGTCTTTGTTATAGAAGCGACTCTGAATGTAGATCTCTATTAGATGAAAGACAACAGTTTCATATACTTTCATTTCCCCAAAGATCTTGCTGAGTTGTCTTTTTTTAACTTTTATTATGAAATTTTCCCTACATCACGCAAGTAGACAGACTGGTACAACAAACTCCCTATCGAATCAGCTTCAATAACCACCACCATTTTGTTCTACTTGCTCCACCTCTCCTCTCTTAACAGCACTTGACACTGTAACACCCACTTCTCCAGATATTTTCCCTTATGTTCTGTGATACTGCTTTTCTATTCTCCTCCTTTGACCATGACTTCCGTGGTTCACCATCTTCCTATTTACTGCTTACTCAGTTTGGGAAAAACAAAGAATCAAATGGGATTTTCTAACTCTTTAAGATACATTCCTCTTACTGCTTTAAGACTAGGAACATTTCCTTTTCTAAGTTTATCTCCCATTACCAACTTCTAGGATGACCACTAAACACTTAAAATTTAAGTCAGGGTGCACCTGGTTGGCTCAGTCCGTTAAGTGGCCGGGTGAACTCTTGATTTTGGCTCTGTTCATGATCTCAGGGTCCTAGAATGGAGCCCTGCATCAGGCTCTGTGCTTGGCAGAAAGTGTGCTTAAGATTCTCTCTCTCTCTCTCTCTCTAAGAAATAAATCTTTGAAAAAAATAAAAGTTTAAGTCAGTTAACATAACCCAAGGCAATCAATATTTTTCAGACCCTAGACCTCAAGGCAGATAGGCACATGAAACTGCTGAATCTATTGGCAGCTGGCTGGCTCAGGCAGAAGAGCTGGCTCAGTCAGAAGAGCAATTCAGGTACCCTTGTCCTAATCTGGAGAACTGCAGTCAGATGAGCTAAGAGTCCTGAAACATTCATAAATATTTTCTTTCTTAC
The DNA here is from genome assembly GCF_964662115.1 of Mustela nivalis. Classification (NCBI taxonomy): domain Eukaryota; kingdom Metazoa; phylum Chordata; class Mammalia; order Carnivora; family Mustelidae; genus Mustela; species Mustela nivalis. Next base: position 120,843,546 of record NC_139027.1, on the reverse strand, counting down.
CCTGAACCCTGAATTTTTTTTTTTAAAATTTTTTTTCCTAAACTAATCTCTACACCAAAGGTGGGGCTCAAATTCCACAACCCTGAGATCAAGAGATGCATGCTCCAGTCACTGAGCCAGCCAGATGCCTGAGTCCTGAATTTTTTGACCCTCGTTTATTCTTGTAGCAGTCTAAACTTCTGTTTTAGTCAAACTAAAATTCTGACTACAATTAATATTCATTCTCCCTTATCTCTTCGAATATTCTATAGTAAAGCAAAAAGTGAACTCTTACCTTGTTTCATCCTTGGGTCTGGAGCCATCATCACTCTGTGAAGCACCTTTAACATCAATAAAATTTACACAGAAAATGAGATTCAAAAGGTGTTTTTCACCTTCTTCCTAAACATGCAAAGCCTTTCATTAAATATTGTAGAATATATTATAACTTAAATTTCAAGGAAAATGTGATACATGTTCATGTGATTGAAATTAGAAATGTTTTACCAAAATGTTGTTCGAATGCTTACTACATGTAAGAGATGTCAATTAGTCAAGGTATTATTATTACTCATGTCCTAATTATGCCTTTTGAAATGTATGTCTGCTTGATTCTTTTTTTTTCTCAAGATTTGTATTTATTTTTTGTTTGTTTGTTTGATTCTAACTCAAATCTAATACTTCAGCCATCTTTTATATTCCAAAAACCTCACAAAAAATTCTGATCACCATCAGGATAATGGATAAAAAACAGAATCTGAAAATTAAAAAAAACTAGTAACATCTCTCTAATGCAAGAGCCTGGAAAACAACTACAAGATAGGAAAGGTACCAATTAATCTCAAAGTGGCAAATTAATGCCACAAATTTCACATTTCCTTCAAATTTTATTCATGGTAATTATTCTGAGGATTCAGTAAGGGCCTGTGCACTAGAAAAATATTAAAAAGCAGGCCCAGTGATTGTAGCAAAAATAGTAGGCAGAGAAAGAAAAACTATAAAATGCAGAAACAAGAATTCAAGTTTAACAGTCTACCTCATTGTAGTTAAAGAACAATAGTCCCTTAATACAGTCATAGTTTTAAACAGTAAAATCGTAACTGCTATTGCTCCAAGGCATAATTAATGAATAATTCATTTAAAAAATGCTGAATCATCACTACATTATATCACCTCAGCAATGTTGGCAGGTATATCATCTTGTCTAGAAAATATTACATTAAAAAAAGTGGGGCATAAAATGTACAGCATAAGGAAATAAAGTCAACAGTATTTTACTAGTGTTATATGATAATGAAATTTCAGAAAAGACAAATTTTTGGAGGTAAGATAGATAAGTGGTTGCCTGGGTTTAGAGATGAGAACAGAATTTTGTGTAAATAAAAGGGATCTTGCCGGGGGATAAAAATGTTCTAATCCTGATTTACAGTAATGGCTGGATCACTCAATTAAATTACTAAAAAGCATTAAATTTTAGACTTGCAATGAGTACATTTTATGAAATATAAAATACACCTCAATGAAACAATTAAAAATGGTTTTAAAAACATGGCAAAATGAAATGCATTTTAGCTAAAAAGGGCACATTTCAGTTTTACAAGAATTATTTTTAGGGAGTCCTAGGTGGCTCATTTGTTAGATGTCTGCGTTCTGCTCAGGTCATGAATCCAGGATCCTGGGATCAAGCCCCGTGTCAGGCCCCCTGTTCAGCAGGAGGCCTGCTTCTCCCTCTCCCATGTCCCCTGCTTGTGTTCCTTCTCTTGCTGTGTCGTCAAATAAATAAATAAAATCTTTAAGAAAAAAAAGCCTTATTTTATATAGACTATATTCACCTAAAATAGCTGATGAGACAAATGAAATCAGGAAAGGAAATAAAAATATACAGTTTTACTAAAATCAGACAATTAGTATCCCACCTATCTCAAAAATTAAGAAAGTCGTTTGGAATATTCTTTTTAAATCTACCAATAAATGCCGCTTCTACACTTCTTATATTGCAGAGAAGCATAGTATTTAATCACATGGACTCTGAGGCCAGACTGCCTGGTCTGCATCATAGCTTCCATCATGTACTAACTTCATGACTTTAGAAAAGTACACATAATTTTCCTGTGCTTTTTATTTTACCTCACACAACATGGAGACAACAAGGATACCTACTTCATAGAATAGTTGTGAGGATTAAGCATAAATATTTAGAGCAGTGCCCAGAACACATAAGCCCTCTATAAGTATTAGCTATTACTGTCTCAAATTTGCCTTTTTTTTTTTTTTTAAAGATTTTACTTATTTACTTGACAGAGATCACAAATAGGCAGAGAGTCAGGCAGAGAGAGAGAAGAAGGCAGGCTCCCTGCTGAGCAGAAAGCCCAATGTGGAACTCAATCCCAGGACCCTGAGATCATGACCTGAGCCAAAGGCAGAGGCCTAACCCACTGAGCCATCCAGGCACCCTCAAATTTATATTTCATCAGTAAATATAGACAAGGGCCATTTTGTTCGATCTTTTATTTCACTTCAATACGGAGGTGAAGACCTAACTATGAACTGTATGGCATAAATTAAATAGACCTAATCTTGTGTTTCCAGAGAATAGTTTTTTTTAAAAGGCACAAAATATCTGACACTTATACAATGAATTCCAAGAAGGAAACAATGACCATACTTAAAGTTTGCATTTTACAAATGTATTGTTCTTTTACAGCATTCCTACTCCAAATTTCCTCAACAAAAAATCATCATTTTTCTAAATGCACACATATTACCCACAGGACACTTTGGAGGAACATCTACAAAGATCTCTTCTATTCAGTAAGCTACCCAAAAGAGCTTTCCTGCCACAAAATAACTAGCTGGTAGACAAAGCTATTTAACACACTGCTCTATTTCCAGGGTGCCTAGCAATCTTAAAAGCCAAACAAACAAGTGAACTGATACTAGAGCAGGAACAGGGTGCAGTAAGCAAATATGAGGGGGAAAAAAAAAAGGTTATCCTGATGGCTATTATCAGCTCGGAGATAGAACAGAAACAAAGGTCTGGGATCCTTTAAAGGAGCTGAAGTGTTCCCAGGTATGTAGCACACCCTGGCACTACCAGAAGCAAAAGAAATTTTCTCTGGGGCAATTAATCCCCAATTTAGGCCTCTAAGATACCCAAAGACTACAATAAAAAATAAACTGGCAATCAAAGAGTAGCAAACATATAAGAAAACAAGCCTCAAGGAAGGAGAGACATAAAAACATATCTCCAAAGATTTCTGATACTGGAATTTTCTTTTTATATATGTATCTATTATAATTTTCAAATGGAGAACATTTAAAAAAAACTGTATCAAAAGCAAATTAACAAGGAAAAAAACAATCTATCAAACAAGCACCAGCAATTCCATTCCTAGGAATATACCCAAGAGAAATGAAAACATATGCACAAAGAAACTTGCATACAAATGTTTATAGCATTATTATTTATGACTCATTAAAAGGCAAAGGTGGAAAAATAAGTCACATGTCCACCAGTGGATGAAAATGATAAACAAACTGGCATATACATACAATGGAATATTATTCAGCCACAAAAAAGGAAGTACTGATACATGTTTCAAATTGATAAACCTCAAAAACAATATGCTAAGAATCCAGACAAAAAAGGTCACATACTATATAATTTCTTCTTTATAATATACCCAGAATAGGCAAATCCACAGAGACAGAAAGCAGATTAATGCTTACCAAACGGCTGGGGTGGGGTGCAGGGGAGGGGAGATCAGGGAGTGATTATAGAATGGACAATGGTTTATTTTTCTGGGGTAATGACAGAGTTTTGAAATTAGAGGTGGTGGATACTAATTATACATACAATAAATGCCACTGAATTGTATTACTTTATAAGGTTAATTGTATGTTGTATAAATTTTACCTCAATTAAAAGAATCACAACAAAAAAGGGCCATATTTGGAAAAAAATCTGAAAATGCACATATCAGTATGTACCAACAATTCCACTCCCAAGTATACATCCTACACAGACTCTTCAACCTGTGTACCAAGAGACATATAAATGTATAAATGCAGAAATATTCAAGCTATGACTATCCACAATGGCAAAAGACTAGAAAGAAACCAAATTATCTTTTGACATAAAAATGGATAAATTGTGGTATATTCACCCAACAGATTATCATACAGCAATGAAAATAAGTTACCGAACCAGTAATATGGATAAATCTTAAAAAGGAAAAATCTATATTCACAGAGCTCAAGAAAAAGGGCAAGTAATACACTGTTTAGGAATATGCATATGTATTAAAAATTTTTTAGGAGCATCTAGCTGGCTTAGATCATATAAAAATAATTTAAAAATCTTTAAAAAATTTTAAGCGAGGAAATAATAAATTCAAAATTCAGAGTAGTGATTATCTGTAGGGGAAAGACAAGGAATGCTACAGGGAGGAAAATACAGGTGGATGCCATGATGTTATTAATGGTCTAATTTCTAAGTTGTGTAGTAATTCATGTGTGCATAATTCTATTATGCTGGTTTATATATTATACATAATAAATAGAAGAATATATGTTATAAAATGAGATAGGTGTTTTATATATATGCCGTATATGAGAATATAAGTCAGTTTTTTGTAAATTTTTAAAAAAGGATGAAAAATACAGCAAAATCTTACTCTAAACCAACAATAATCATATTATAGCTTTAATACTTGGATTTTTTGTTTGTTTTTCTGGATTTCAAATATTTTATTATAGGAAAAAACTTAGGAGAAGGATGATATCCTTTTTTTGGTTTTATTCATTTGATAAACAAGTATTTATCAAGCATCTTCTTGTGTCAACCCTGATCAAGAAACTGGGAAAACAGAAAAAAACAACCCCTATCCTCAGGGAACTCACATTAAACTAAATATATTAAAGCTACATATAATGTAAAATATAATAGACGGCAAATAGAAATAGATAGAAATAGATAGAAAATAGAATTTTTCTATGGAGAAAAGTACGTCAGGATTTGATGAGAGGGCTGTTGAAACATTAGACATATGGCCAGGAACAACCTTGCAGAGAAGGTGACATTCAAGTAAATCCTGAAGTGAATCACACAGAATACTGAAGGAAGAGAGCTCAAGCCAACGAAAGAAACCTTTAATGGCCCTAAAGCAGGCATGTTCCTGTAGTGTTCAAGAAACCACAAGGAGAGTGGTGTCACTCAAGAAAATTGCGTAAAAGAGTAAGTAAGAGATGAAGCCATCAAAGTAGAAGAGCTTTGGATGTCAGACCACATAGGCGTTAACAACTTCTAAGGTGCTATAGAAAATCACTGGGGCAGGCATCTGACAAGGTCTTTCTTATGTTTTCTCAAAACTACTCTGGCTGTGTATTTAAAAAAAAAAAAAAAGAAGAAGAAGAAAAAAGAAGCAAGGGAGAATAGGGGTGAACACCACTCTCCAGCCTTCTCTTCCTGCTCTGTGCCCGACAGGTGTAACCTGTAGGACATACATTAATCACTAATTGGCTTCTTTGGCTCTACCTTGCATTGGGTTCAACTAATGAGACACAGGGGAGATTGGGAGGACACTAAGATTTAGCTCTTTATTTCCCTCTTCAGCTGTTTCAATACTTGGATTTTAAAGTAGAACTAGTGGAGAGTTTTCCTAGTTTCTTGAGGAGGGCAAACTCGTTCATATTCTGAGCATACATAGAAAACGTCAAAGATAAGTCAAATAAGTTTCCCTCCATAAATTAGTTGGTGCCCAGACCTTACTGTGATCTAGTAATTTGGTAAAGCAAAAAATTTAAGCTAGTTTCTTAGAATTTATTATATTGATAAGAAAACATTATATATTCACACAAAAATGGCTATTTACATTAAAATTAAAAGGGACCACAAAAACTAGAGTCTAATGCAAGGAAGTAAGATAAAATCAAAATGGAATGGAACACACCCAATAAGAACCAAAGGTCTCATGTGCTGAAAAACTTATCCCTAAAATAATTTTATATATACCAAGAATACACATGGTAAAGAATAAAGATTTTTACAAGAGTATGCTCCCATTTTATAATCATGAATTCATAACTAAAATAGATTTTTGTCTTTAGGAAAAATAATGTCTTTGACAGTAATACTTTTCAATGGTATATTTGGGAAGACAGTGTTAAATTAATAATCTACCACCACCAGTAGCCCAAGAGGTAAAAATAGATGAAAGGGAAGTACTTGCAGATATGAATAACTGCCTACACTCAATTTGTTAATTTAGAACTGAGTGTTAAAACAATAAGTCTATCTAACTAAAGAGTTCTTCCCAGAGATTCATAAAAGCCTATTAACGCTGTACTTAAGTAGAGGAAAACACCAGAGCAAATTATGAAATTATTTTCTAAACCAGAGAAATAAGAAAGACTATCAAAGAAAATGTGACAACTACAACTAACACTCATTTTGCATATTAAAATTGTTCTCTGAGCCAGAGCAGGGGGTGGGAAACTGGAGTGGGGATAGAAAGCTCTCTAGTTTTCAAATACAGCTTAAAGATAAGTGGAAAGAAAAAACAAACATGCTGAGAAAATTTTACTTTACTTGAAAAAGGTCTACTTATGTAATTGCCATTTTTAGAATATTTATCCACCAGGGGTGCCTTGGTAGCATAGTTGATTAAGCATCTGACTCTTGGTTTTGGCTTAGATTGTGATCTCAGGGTTGAGAGATGGGGCTCTAGGTTTGGTGTGGAATCTGCTTGAGACTCTCTCTCCCTCTGCCCCCTCTCCCTGCCAAATAAAAATAAATCTTAAAAAAAAAAAATCTGAAAAACTAAAAAAAAAAAGAAAAGAAAAAGAAAAAGAAAATTTATCCACCAAGAACAATGACCAAAAATTTCTAGGTACCCAAAGAGATAATACTGTCCCATCAGGAAAACCAACTTTCACAGTACATTTAAATATATAGTAAGCTATTATTTGGTGACTCTTGATAGTAAAATTCAGACAGTGATTTCTTTTCATAAAACTTAAAACCAAATACTTAACCAAAAATATTTACATCTATAAGAACAAATTTCTTCTAGGAACCATCCTATGTGTTCTCTTTCACAAAAATACTTCTAGGAGCACCTGGGTGGCTCAGTGGGTTAAGCCTCTGCCTTCATCTGAGGTCATGATCTCAAGGTCCTGGGATTGAGCCCCCCATTGGCTTTTCTGCTCAGCAGGGAGCCTGCTTCCCCTTCTCTGTCTGCCTGCCTCTCTAACTTGTGATCTCTCTCTCTCTCTGTCAAATAAATAAATAAAATCTTTAAAAAACAAAACAAAACCCAAAAAACTTCTAACTGAGGCTCCTGGCTGGCTCAGTCAGTAGAACATATGACTCTGGATCTCAGGGTTGTAAGTTTAAGTCCCACATTGGGTGTAGACAGTACTTAAAAATAAAGTCTTTCTTAAAAAACAAAAACAAAACTTCTGACTAACATCCTCAGGGGAAAAAAAATCTAAAAATCTTTAACAGTAGAAAATTACTGGAATACAAAAGCAATCTCCCTCAACCCCCCAGTTCTCATCCAACCAAACAACTGCAGGTACTAGAAATTAAATTTGAATACTAAACTCTAATTTTCATTTCTAGCTTGCAGTTAAAGTTACAGAAATGGAATCAAACAACAATCCAAGTGTAGTTTCTACCACACATGCTTGTGAAAGGAACTGGATTTTGTTTTGTTTGCTTACAATTCATGATGTGATTCAAAATTTCTAGGTTTTTAAGTGTGAAAGCAATTGGAAAGAATACGAAACATAAATATTTGTGTTTCAGTCTTGACTCTGCATCATACTAGCTGGTAAGATGTTGGACTTACTATTTAAATGATCAGAACCTCACTTTCCTTATATGCAAAATATAGGTTATGCCTTCAAAGCTATGACGGTTAAATGAGTATATATGTACACACACCAACATAGTGGTTAGCACACAGCAAGCATTCAAAAACTGGCAGCTATTTTATTTGGAAACCACTGTGATTTTCCAGTTAAAAACCTCTAAGTATCAGGTTAAAATTCTATCAATTATTTTCCTAGCTGAGTGGAAAACTGATGACATAGAAATGTTCACTTCCACGGGCAATAAACATTAAAGTAAGTATAAATATACAGTTTAGGTTCTACTCTGAAATATGAAGACGATTATGCTTTGTTAATTATTAAATATTCTGCATTAATAATTTCAACCTGTAGGGGGTAAAAAACTTGGGAAGCTATAAATACTGAGTTCAGAGCAATTTAACAATGAAATTTAAGTTGTATATTATCTTCCAGAATTCTAATCTATAGAAAAATTTGACTATTCAGAGCTCCTGTGAATGGCAGTCAATTAAAATGAACTTGTCAACTCTGAAGCAGTACAGTATGATCCTTTCAGAAATTTCTCTCCACCCTCATTAACCTCAAAGAACCAATCTGGAAGATACACTGAGACTATCTTGAAGGTCCTGCTATTAAAGAAGGTCATAAGTTGGGGGGCCTGGGTGGCTTAGATGGTTAAGCATCAGCCTTTGGCTTGGGTCATGGTGCTGGGATCTTGGGACTGAACCCCATATCGGGCTCCCTGCTCAGTGGGGAGTCTGCTTCTCCCTCTTCCTCTGTCCCTATCCCCCTGCTCATGCTCTCTCTCTCTCTCTATCTGTCTCAAATGAATAAATAAAATCTTAAAAAAAAATTTTTTTCACAAGTTAAAAAAGTAAGAAGTTTTCCAAAGCAGAAACGGAAGAATTTCCAAAGCAGAAACGGAAGAATAGTAACACCTGACAAGTGCAAAATGTTTCATAATCTAGTTCCTAATAAATAAACAAAAACTTTGTCAGACTAATCAAGAAAACCATTAATCTTCTCTTTGTCTTGGGTCCTCTAAGTTTCACTTGAGTATCTAGAAGGAATCGACTAAGAAGTAGTTTTATTAAGCATGCTAGCTATACAGGCACTAAATTCAGGTGCCAAACTTCTTTCAATTACTGTTGTTTCATGTTTCTTATTTCCTGTAACAAAAGCTAGTAAATCGTAATTTATAAGATATAATGGCATACATATAATGAATTGATTTTGTTATTATTGTAACACAAAGACAGCTTTATAAATGTAGCCTACAGAAAATGGCACAGGAATGGCAAATGGACTTCGGCTTGTATTGGCAGTCTGGTACAGTACTAAGTAGGATTACTAAGCACTAAGCGGGATTTTGCGTCAAATTTATACTCAACCAGATACAGCTGCAGGCCAGTTATGTCAGCGACTGGCACTGGAGAAGATGTGGCATCATAAGTCATATTAACTGTGGTTACTGGCCTATAAAATAAATCAACCCATTATACAGTCAACTGTGATTCAACTTTTCTGTGGTTAGCTTTTCAACTTACAGAAAAATGTTTTATTCACAGAAACAACACAATAAAAGGAAAATGTTTAAAATAATGTCTCCTTTTAAAGAGGAAATAATTTCTTTAAGGTGAAAAAGAACAGCACTGATTACATCAGCGTTCTTTGGTGGCTAATGTTAAGAATCATTAAAGAGCCTACAGAAAAAGTGATTACTTACTTTCTGAACATGTAGTTTCACCATTGGTAACAACTTCAGAATCTAACTGCAGCCCATCAAGACAAACTGACAAGTCTCCTATTGTCTCTGTCGGCTCTTTGTCACCTACAAGCTGTAAAGTCACAACTACTTCCTCAACTGTAAAAGAATATAATTACAGAACAAAATGATCAATTTTTCTTTCTTTAAGTCATCTTAACTGTTAAAAAGAACGTCAGAAAAACTTGATATTTATGTGCTTATAAATTGTTTTTAGTATAGTTCATTGAGGTTTCAGGCCTTTTGACACAAAACATTTAAAAAACAGAAAAAAATTTGCTAATGCTTAATATCCATAATGTAAAATACTAACTAGCTCAATCATCTGTTATATTCATTACATCCTTGCATAAAATAAGTCAGCAGGATTATTCAGCAACATATGCCTGAATTTTATTGAGTGAAAACATGTAACGTAAGAATGGATTGTGTCTCAGAGCACCTGATTTGCTCAGTTGGTAAAGCTTTCATCTCTTGATCTCATCTAAGGTCTTAACACTCAGGGTCATGAGTTCAAGCCCTGTGATGGGCTCCACACTGGGCGTGGAACCAACTTAAAAAAAAAAAAAAGGATTATATCTCTTAAATGAGATTTAGGAAGTATGTTTTAGCTAGTCAAGGGGGAACAAAAATATCTATGTTTTAAAATCATGATACTAATAAAAACAAACATATTTCAAGTTTATTTTATCTCCATTTTATATATACACACACAAATAAAACCACAGCTAACTAAAATTAGTAAATTTTCAAAGTATTTGAAAAGAAAATCTGCCGAAATATTAACCATATTGTCTCTGAAATGGGATTACATTTTTCATTAATTTCTGCTCTGTATTTTTTAGTTTTCCATAATTGAGTATGTAATCTTTTAATAAGTACCTATTTATTAAATTTATGAAAAATACTGGGTCAAAAATAAAAATGAATGGCTACATCAAGGTTATTTGGAATGCTTTAAATAAATAGTTCAAGGTTCTTCTCCTTAATATTATAATCAAGTAAGCATAAAAACAAATAGTGAACATAGTCATTCTATATCTTTTACACATGAATTTCATACAGAAAAACAAATAGCCTAGCACAATTTCTGTTACTTTTACATACATACGTTTCATGTTGTTTGACTTTAAGGTTTCAAAGATATCTAATGCAGCAGTTCCCAACAAAACATCAGATTTCAGTGTCTGGTGACTCCATACACGAAAATGTAATTTACTCACAGGGGTGACGATACTAAAAGCAAAGACGGGTAAAAAAAGATGTATTGTTTTCATTAAAATAATCACAATAGATCCTAAATAAATTGCAATTAAATTTTAATGTCTATAATATTTTAACTGTAGACCTTAAGAGTTTACTGTACAACCAATATTGCCCATTTTCTATAACCTAATGGAAAACACCTGAATACTACATGCTCATATCATCATTTTCACCTGTAGTTGAACTACAGGGGCAACTTCATGCATCATCAATAAAAGTAAAACTGCCTATCATGCTACAAACTGTTAGAAATCTAGTTTTATTTCAATAGTATAAAAAAGTTAATTTATAAATTAAATCCCTATTTTAGGTCAGGTAGTGATAAGCCTGAGGTTATATCATTTAATCCTCACAGCAACCCCAAGAGATGGGGAATTACCACCCCACCTTCAGATATAGAAACTGCTATTCAGAGAAGTTAAGCAAATTACCCAACATTGCACAGCTAGCTAGCTAGTCAATGGCAGGCTATAATTTGAACAAAGTCTGGCATTAAAATTTGTATTGAAAACTTCCTCAGTCTTGAGAAAAACAAGAAACAAACAAGTTCTTCGGTCAGCTACATGATCTGAGGATTATGTTAGATACCCTAAATTTCACACTGTTAGAAGCAAAGTGTCTGTAATAACTGTCAAATATAGACTCACTTGCACCTTGCCAAATGCTTATATAGAATACTATCTGGGAGAGGAGAAGGAGGCACCTGGGTGGCTCAGTAGGTCGAGCCTCTGCCTTTGGCTCAGGTCATGATCTCAGGGCCCTGGGATAGAGCCCAGCACAGGGCTCTCTGCTCAGGAGGGAGCCTGTTTCCCTCTCCCTCTCTGCCTACTTGTGATCTCTGTCAAATGGATAGATAAAATCTTAAAAGAAAAAATAAAAAAGGATACTATCTGGAAACACCTGGGTGACTCAGTCCTTCTAAAAGGTGATCAAATCTGGGGGCATAAATAAACACTTTCTCAGAAGTCTACCTATGCCTAATCTCCCCATCATATTTCCACCACCATTTTAACAGTTTAAACAAACTAAAAAATTCTCATCTTAACACTGCCTCTTCTTTTGTGGGATAGGGAAGGACAATGTAGTCTTCTCTTTGAAATTCTCAGATGGGGGTGCTTGGGTGGCTCAGTTAAGCAACTGCCTTCAGCTCAGGTCATGATCCCGGTTCCTGGGATGGAGCCCTGCATCAGGCTCCCTACTTGGTGGGAGGCCTACTTTCCCTCTCACACTCCCCCTGCTTGTATTCCTGCTGCTGCTGTCTCCCTGTCAGATAAATAAATAAAATCTTGAAAAAAAAATTAGAAATTAAAAAATAAAATAAAATTTTCAGATATTACATTCAGAAGAACATATCAAGAAAACATTCCTCCATTAGTCATCTGGGAAATCATAGTGGGGATAGAATAAAATAAATGAGTACTTTTACTTTAATTTGAGAGAGGATAAAGTATACTGTGAGAGGATAAAGTATACTGTGAGAGGATAAAGTATACTGTCAAAGATGGTCTGACCTAAATTATTTCAATTCAAAAAACAATGTCTACAATGGAAGCCACGTTAAAATTGCAGACCAATCTGTTGCAACTTAAAAATTCAAAACTTGAGCTATGTGTTTCCCCAAACATCTGGGCTCAACAAGAGCACTACCTTAAGGGGCTACAGGGAGAGTTTCTTTTTTTCTTAACTTTTAAACCACTAAAGAATTCACATCATCAGTTTAAGAGCCTCAAAGTGCACATCTAGTGAACACAGCCAGCAGCTGGGAAAAACTAGATGAGTATTCAGTGAATACTGAAATTATTCTGTTGAACATCTCTAGTTATTATGGGGGCTGTGAACTTTAATAGATTTTATTTGCTTTTTAAAAAAATATTTACTCACATAATTTAAAATTTAGAGACAATCTCTAAAAGATCATTAATTAAAAACAAAGTCTAAGGGCGCCTGGGTGGCTCAGTGGATTAAGCCGCTGCCTTCGGCTCAGGTCATGATCTCAGGGTCCTGGGATCGAGTCCCGCATCGGGATCTCTGCTCAGCAGGGAGCCTGCTTCCCTCTCTCTCTCTCTACTGTGATCTCTCTCTGTCAAATAAATAAAATCTTTAAAAAAAAAAAAGTCTAAGAAACTTTGTGGAAATTAATACAAATGAGAACCATCAGAATGATACTTCTTAAATTTCATTCATTTGCTCAAAATCATAAAATATATCAAGATATTATGCAGGGCACATACTGCATGGAGCACTGAGTGTGGTGCATAAACAATGAATTCTGTTATGCTGAGAAGAAAAAAAAAAAAAAAAGATACCCTAGAAATCCAAAAGTTAAAGAACAAGTTAGGTATATCCAATTTGTTCTGTAATTTATTAGGAATAAATAATATACACATAAGTGTGTACTGTGTGAAGAACATATGGTTTCAAATATCTTATCTCACCGGTTAGAAATAAAACTTTTCTTTAGTCATTGGTTTACTTCTCTAAGGGGAAAAAATGCAAGAATTCCAAATGTTAGGTAATAAAAAACAATTTCTGTGTATTTGATGCAGTAACAACCAATTATATTTTGAACTACATTTTTAATATAGTTGGTACCCAAACTAAATATGCTATTATTCTTTTGAAGTCCATTTGTTGTTAAATCACATTTTCTTCCATTTTAGTAAAAACATTAAAATTAATCTGTAATTCTCTTCAGTGAGTATTCAATACCAACACATGGGGCTCTGTCAGTAAGTGTTAAAAACTGAGCTATGTGCTACTTCCGTGAATTCATTCTGCAGATAATAGCACCAAATTACAGACACAGGCACATGATGTATACTGCGATGCTGTGTAATAACACAACATTAGAAACCAAGTGATAACAGAGAACTAGTAAAATAAATGATAGTCCATTCTTATTATGGAATATTAAATAACTATATAATGTATGTTAGATCTCTATATATACAGCTAGAGAGATAACCATACTAAGTAAAGTATTAAAACAGTTATAAAATAAAGTTAGTAATTTTTTTAAAGGAAGAAAACCCTCATGTAGGTTCTGTGTGGGCACTGTAATTAAAAACACAAAAGAAAACCATTTTTAAAAATTAAACTAAAAAATAAAGTGAGTGGGACACCGGGGTGGCTCAGTCGATTAAGCGTCTGCCTTCAGCTCAGGACATGATCCCAGGGTGCTAGGATCCAGCCCGGCCTCAGGCTCCCTCTTCAGCAGGGAGTCTGGTCTCCCTCTCCCTCTGCCCACCTCGACTACCCCCGTCTACCCCCTCACCCCCTCATGCGAGTTCTCTCTTTCTCACTCCCTCAAATAAATACATAAATGAGAATTAAGTGAGCTACTCATAGCTCTAAATTAAGGAAAGAGCTGTTAAGAATCTTTCTAGACCCATGACCATGGGCTCTCCAGATACTGTTCAGCAGCAGTAATGATACCATCATCAACTAACCTACAGAAGATAAAGGAGAGATTGGAGAAAGAAATATCTAAAGAGAAACAAACAGGGACTAAAGAAAGTCGTCCTAGGAATAGGGGAGAAAAAAAAATGAAAGAGGAGGAGCAAAGAAAACAAGTGAGAAATTTTTAAAGCTTCGTTTCTCTTCACCTACTAAACTAAATATACTATAGAAAATACTTTCAAACCTACACTGTAAGGGGTTGCTTCCATTTGGGACTGTTCGTATTGTTGCATTTTTCTGTCTTCTTTGACTGTCCATCTACTGTGACTTCCACATAAGGACTTGGTCCAAACCAATTCTTTTTATTTTCTTTAAGTTTTGCTGAAATGACTAGGCAAAAGAAAAGGGAAAATATTTAAATATTCAAGATGTTAGTTCGTCCTTCAACTTAATTTCATAAAGATTACACAGAACATTATTACTTTTACTCAGAGAGGCAGTTTTGCTCTAAAATATTTACTAATTTCATTCAGTCATGACCTTTGTATTTCTTCCCAACCTAGTAAATAAACATAGTCCTTCCCCCATATAATGCATCCAAATTACTATTAATATACCTCCAATGTCGGTATCAACAGTCTCAGAACTCTAATGTCAATTGGAAAATACAGCAACAAACCTGGTTAACAAATATTTGAATGCTTACCATATACCAGATATTGCTCTAACTATAAATAGAGCAGTTTACAAAACAGAAAAGCCTCTGGCTCTCAGGGAGATAATATCCTAGTTAGAGGAAGTCCATATGCTGAAACACAGGTTCCTGTGGCAGAATATGACCTGTTAGTAAGGAAGGCCTCTGAGGAAGCATTTTGAGCAAACATCTAAATACAGGGAATAAGCTGTGAAAAATGGGAAGAGCATTCTAGAGAGAAGCAAAAACAAAAACAAAACCTTGGCACATCTGAGGAAAATATAGCAAAGAGGGAAGTATGGTAAATGAGGTGAGATCACATTTAACTTTGTAGGCCCAGATAAGGAATTTGGATTTTATTCTTTCTAAGCATGCTGGAAAGCCATCAGAGGAAGAGAGTTACAAACTAGGATTATTTTTAGCATCTCATATATCTCATATTAGCAAAAGCTTCCTATAAAATGCATCTTAATTAAGATACTGACTCCATCATCTTCACCCTTGAGTTAGTAACTTTTGCCAAAAAATAACCTTGTCCAAGCCCCTTGGAAGGTGTAACAAGTAGGTATGTGTCCAGCAGAGTACCTCATGGTTCCCACAAATGAGAAATTGCTCCCCCATAAATGAGGTGATCACAGCCATGGAAATATTCCCTGCAAAGCACAGAGAATGCCAGTACCTATCAAGGTAAAGCGACCCTTGGAGTTGTTAGAGTCATCTGTATAGCAGCTACCCAAGAAGCTCAATATATAGTTCAAAGTACAGTCTGGGCATCCTACAAGTCCAGTCCCAGGTAGCAGCCATGAATCTCCTGAGATCACAAGTACCACAGACTTCTGTCCTTTGGTACATACATGCCTTTTTTTGATAGCATGCAAGCCAGCTACAGGGTTAGTACTCCAACAATGTATTCACATTCTACAAATTAGAGCTCCATCAGTATTTTAGAATACTTGGTGTAATAAAGTTCAATGAGATTTGAAATCAATATGCAGTATCAAAAAAAGTATCTGTCAACAAAGAAAAAGAGCTATAAGAGATATTACTGAAGTAGGCAATAAGGAGCCAGTACGGAATTTTAAGTAAAAGAGTGCTATTCAACAAATTTACTAAGTGCCTACTACATATATGAGGTACTATCTGGGGCACTGAGAATACAGCGATGATCAGACTAAAACTCAAAGATCATTCCACTGCTGTGGGAAAAATGAAAGGGAAACAAAAGTAGGAGTTAAGAGACTACTAGAGCCTTCTAATCAAGAAATGACAGTGATTTGGTGGTGAACATGGATATGTTCATGGAGGAGTAAGGGAGGAGTAAGTATTTTCTGAGAACCAATAGGATTAGATTACATGAGGAAGTTGGAGAAAAGCAGCAGCAAGGATAACTCTCAGGTTTCTAGCATGAATAAGGGAATGGAAGATAGTATCATTTAATAAGATGGAAAAGATCTGGGAAACAAGTTTGAGGGGAGTGGCTTGGGCAAGAAAAAATCAAGAGTATTGTACTGAACATATAAAATTTGAGATATGTGTGAGACATCCAAGTATAAACACTAAGAAATCTTTTTCAGAACAGAAAATACTCAAGTGGGGACGAGACCGATCTCTGATTAATATGTACTATAAAGCTCTAGTACTTAATACAGAACAAAATTCAATCACAGGATTGCCTCAGAAAAAATATAAAACCCTTCTTTTTAATATATTTCTGGTCTGAGAAAAGGTGAAACAGCCTAAACAATTATGCAAGACCCACCACTGTATTTCAGGGGCTCTTGCGTTCCTCTAAAACTGATTAACCAAAGCAATGCAGGCCTGACAGGAAGGAAATGATCCGCCCTCAGTGGTTTTTTAGGGCACCTGGGTGGCTCAGTCAGTTAAGCGCCTGCCTTTAGTTGAGGTCATGATTCCAAAGCCCTGAATAGAGCCCCACATCAGGCTCTCCGCTGGGCAGGGAGTCTACTTCTCCCTCTCCTCCTGCCTGTAACTCTCCCTGCTTGTGTGTACGCATGCTCGTTCTCTGTCAAATAAATAAATAAAATCTTGGGGGGTAAAAAGGATTCAAACTTTTGGAACTGTTTTGCCACATAATCCCATCCAACCCCAATAGAACCATTTTAGGAAACTTTAAATGGGAAAATAAGAGGGGTAAAGGAAACTAACACCAACTGTCAGTGTTTGCTATGTGTCTAGACTTAAAATATTGTTATTTCAATAATCAAGACTAGTCTGTGAGGTAGATACTATCATCTTAATTTTTACACATAAAAAGACAAACTCAAAAGAACTTAAGAGTTTGCCCAAGGGTCACTTGTGAAGCCTGAACAAGAGAAATTAAGTGCTCAAATCCCACTTTATTTATTTATTTGAGACAGAGAGAGAGAGCACAAGTGGGGTGGAGAGAGAGAGAGAGAAAGAGAGAAGCATACTCTCCACTCAGCAGGGAGCCTGATGTGGGGCTTGATGCCAGGACCCTGAGATCATGACCTGAGCTAAAGGCAAACAGTTAACTGACTAAGCCATCCAGGCACCCCCAAAACTCAGTTTAGAATGCATAAAACTTTGTTATAGTCCTAGTATCTGGAAATAGATAACTTACTATTTCCCGAAATTTAAATTCCTAGAGTAAATAAGAAGAATAAAAACAGTCAACTGTATGACAGGGAACCAAAAAATTGTCAGTATCATCTGTTACACAGGCTAATGCAAAGATCTCTAATAATTTTTTATTTTTAACCTCACATCTTCTAGAATTATCTTCCTAAACAGATGTGGTCATGTAAATACTTTTCAAATACTTCTCTAATACCTGAAAAATGAAATTTAAACTCTGGGGTATTTTACATTGTTATATACCTTTTCAGCCTCCTCCTATACCAAATCCCACCCAGCCCCCTGGCATTCTAACCACCCTTAGCTGTTTGCTGTCCCTCACAAGGACTATGTGTTTTCATATGCTACTCTGGAAGTTCCACTCACAATGATCAAGACTTCTTCCTTTCCTACCTAATAAAATCCTACTTCTTGAGAAAGAGATGACCTGATTTAATGCTTCTTTAAACCTAAGAAGTTAAATTGCTACTGTCTCTACATTTCCTCTGCATTTTCATATTTATGTATGGTTCCTACAGCTCTTCATTCTGCCTTAGCTTTTTAAGTTTACTGGTTTTTAGTTTAACTAACACTGTAATCCCTGTCATGACAAGGATGTAGACAGTCTTTATATAGCATCTAGTAATTTAAACATGAGAGACATTTGACTTATCTGTTGAACCCAATGATTAGTCATGGTAGAAAACAAGTTTCCCTGCTTTATTGTTACATACACACATACAGTATCTATTGTATATAGTTTCATGGCATATATTAATGTTCTTCTGGGGCACCTGGCTGGCTTAGTCAGAAGAGCATGCAACTCTTGATCTCAGGGTCATGAGTTCAAGGCCTACATGGGGTATAGAGATTACTCAAATAAAAAACTTTTTAAAAATTTTAAAATTTATATTAATGTTCTTTTGATCCTTTCTGAAAGTCAATGCTTTGACATGATTTTGGTTCTTCATCCTAACTCTTCAGTACAAAAAAACTTTGACAATTTATTATTTCTTTTAAAAGGCTTATTTATTTGGGGGGGAGGGGCGTGCGGCAGAAGGAGAGGGAGAGATTCCCAAGCAGACTCCCTGATGAGCATAGAGCCTGATACAGGGCTTGAGTTCACGACCTGAGCTGAAGTCAAGCATCAGACACTTACCCAAATGCACTACCCAGGCACCCTAACAGCTTAAATATAAAGAAATTAAAGTGAATCCTTAGCTTATCCCAACCTATTCTGGGAACTGGGGGGGACTATAATGAACAAGGTAAAACAAGTAAGGGTGCTGAGACCCAGTAAATTAGCAGTATGAGCTGAATAAGAAATAAACCAGTTAAGCAAGGGCTAACTTTATGGTCAGAGTTACGACAAGCCACAAAAGACCTCTGTGGCAGAAGTATGTGTTGACTAGAAAGAATTTTATATAAACTCTGAACTTTAAATTCAAGGAAAAAGGGCATTCCTACTATCCAAGCAATCAGATTACAGTCTTCTAGTAAATGTGGTAAAGTACAGTATTATTTAATCCCAATTAATAGTAAAATCAAGATGCTTTCTCTTCTTCAAATGATCAGTTCTAAGTAAAGACTGAGGCAAAGAAAGTTCTAGGAAATAACAAAGTTACTTATTTTGTCCACATTATATAATGCTATCACACAACAAGCATCAAATAAAAAACACAGATGAGTTCAGAATACCTGAGGTTATGTGTACAACATAAACAGAAAATGGCTAAAGAGAGGGAAGGACGTAAGAAAACAGACTTATGTACAAGTTAAGGGACTAGACCATGTCATTACAGGAAAAAAGAGTAGATGACCCAAAAAATCCAATTGTAAAAATCAGCAGAATCTAATGACAGGAATGTGATAGGAATGTGAAGGATACAGGACAAAGAGGTAAAGAAAATTTTAAATATGCGATCCACCAGTTAGCCTCCTCATAACAATGTTAACACTTATAAATTAAACTTTTACATAAGCATCAACCATCTTTCACGAACACTGCCATTCTTGCCATTCGTTCTTTTAAACTTAAAGAAAATTAGAATGAGGGTGCTTGGGTGGCTCAGTCAGTTAAACATCTGCCTTCAGCTCAGGTCATGATCCTGGGGTCCTGGGATGGAGCACTGAATCGGGCTCCCTGCTTAGTGGGGAGTCTTCTTCTCCCTCTCCCTCTGACCTTCTCCCCTGCTCGTGCTCTCATTTGCTCATGCTCTCTCTCAAATAAATAAAAAATCTTAAAAAAAAAAAAAAAGTAAAATTAGGATGATAAAGGTAATGTAAAATAATCAATGAACTTTATTTAAAATTTTAAGCTTAGGTTGCTGTTAAGATATTAAATTAGATGAGTAATACTAGAAGGAGAAGGAAATAAAGAATCAGGGGAAAGAGAATAATCTATACTTACACAGTGTTTTAGAGTTTTCCAACTCATATACACTGTCTCCCAACAACCATGTGACAAAGATGTTAACGTCCTCAGTTCACAGCTAAGAAAAGAGGCTCAGAGATATCAGTGACATGCACAAGGTTATAAAACTATTAAGTATCAGAACCAAGACTAAATTCCAGGGCCATTAACTCCCCTGAAGATGGGAGTCATTAATCTATATAGATTTCATCACTAAAACTAGGGTTGTGTCATTAAGTGTCATTTCTCTGAAATAAATTTTCTACTTGCCCTCAATCAGGTGAGGATGACCAATTAGCAAATATATATTGCAAATAAATAATTAAAAGGAATTTATGTATGTATGTCTGCATGTATGATAGAGGAGGTTAAAAATAGGGGCCCCTTTTTGGCTCAGTTGGTAGAGCATATGACTCGATGTCAGGGTTATGAGTTCAAGCCCCATGCTGGGTGTGGAGACTACTTAAAAATTTTTAAAAAAAGAAAGAAATTTGAAAGAGGTAAGAAAATATTAAGAGTAGAAGCCATCTGCAGATTCAGTGCACTGCCTATCAAGATTCTAGTAGCATTTTTTTTTTAAGATTTTATTTATTTATTTGGCAGACAGGGATCACAAGTAGTCAGAGAGGCAGACAGAGAGGAAGGAGGAAGCAGACTCCCTGCTGAGCAGAGAGGCCGAATGCGGCGCTCAAACCCAGGACCCTGAGATCATGACCTGAGCTGGAGGCAGAGGCCTCAACCCACTGAGCCACCCAGGTGCCCCTCTAGTAGCATTTTTGATGAACATAGAAAAAACACTCCTAAAATTTATATGGAACTACAAAAGACCCTGAATATCAAAAGAAATCCTGAGAAAGAACAAAGAAGGAGGCATCATACTTCCTAATTTCAAGCTATCCTATAAACTTACAGTAACTGGGGCGGCTGGGTAGCACAGTTGGTTAAGCAACTGATTCTTGGTTTCAGCTCAGGTCATGAACTCAGAGTTATAAGACTGAGCCCTGCATTGGGCTCTGCACTCAGCACAGAGTCTACTTAGGTTTCTCTCTCCCTCTGCCCTTCCCTGCCCCCATGTGCATGCTCTCTCTCTCTCTCTCAAATAAATAAAAAATGTATCTTAAAAAAAAAAAAAAAGCAATAGTAATCAAAATCATATGGTACTGACATAAAAACTGACAAACAGACCCATGGAACAGAATTGAGAGCCCAGAAATAAACACAAACATATAAGGTCAACTGATATTTGACAAGAGCCAAGAATACTCAATGGAGAAAAATCAGTCTCTTCAATAAATGCTGCTGAAATACTTGGATTTAAAAAAAAGAAAAAGACACAGGCACATGGGTGACTCAGTTGGTTAAGCATCAGACTCTTGATCTCAACTCAGGTTTTGATCTCAGGGTCATGAGTTCAAGAGCTGTGTTGGGCTCCATAGTAGTAGTGGAGCCCACTTAAAAAAAAAGGAAGGGGATGCCTGGGTGGCTCAGTCAGTTAAGTGTCTGCCTTCAGCTCAGGTAACAATCCCAGGGTCCTGGGACCAAGTGCCACATCACGCTCCTTGCTCAGTGGGGAGCATGCTTCTCCCTCTGGCTGCTGCTCCCTTGATGACATTCTCTGACAAATAAATAAATAAAATTAAAAAAAAAAAAAAGCCAAGAAACTAGAGCAGAACCACAGAATAGGATTTTAACTATGACACTAAACTCTTATCAGTCTTTCACAGCAACCTTCTAAAACACAAACACAATTGATTACTCTTTGTTAAAAGCCCTGATTACTCTCTGCGTCTTCCAAATATGACTTTTTTGTAGCCCTGACACACACCTTAAGGAGAAGACCCACTCCCCATTAAATTCTCATGGTTCCCCCACTCTGTAGCAGTGGCTGTTAGGGGCACTGGTGAAGTCTTGTGCATTTCCCTGCTTTGTGCCTCTTACCCATATTGTCTCCTAAAAAAAATCCCTTCTACTCCCCTACATTTAAAAAAAATAACCTCCTGCATTTAAATAGTAACAATGTTTTAAGCACCAACTCCTTTCACAGCAACTTTGGTCAAATACTGATCTCTCTTTCCTGACCAAAGTTGTTCTCTTTTCTTGACATTACCATATATCATGGCATTTATTTTTTACACTTGAATATTTATGCCCTCCTTGATTCTAGAAAGATGTTGAGGCACCTTACCAAAAACAAAACAAGACAATACTATAAATGATCCATTTACACAGAATAAAAATTATAATGTCATTAAAGGGATCTGTGCAAAAAACTTAGTTCTAAGGTTTCTAGCATCAAAAGCAAAGAAGTAAACAATGAATTATGAAGCACAGTTGATTTATTCAACTTGGCACATTACTCTTTATAATCTTATGCCCTCCATTTGTCTCATATCTAATGATATATTTGCCAAATATGTAATTTTTATCATTCTTTGTTTTTATTAAACTGTTTTTGCCTTGTATTTGTGCATTCTCAGAAAATATAGACCCAAGATTAAAACCTTATAAATGCCAAGAATTTTGTCTTCCTGAGGTGCATTCAGGCTTTTATTAAATATTCTTCCTACTATGATAATGATGATGAGAGCAAATATGATAAGCAGTATGCAAAGAAAAATTCAAAAGGAGCATACACTGAAACCTAAACAAGTAAAAATATCATCTCTGAGGACTAAGATGATAAATAAGACCCCTGACTATTATTTTACTGAGTTTGTAAAACTAAAAAACATGTGCATTACTCATGTAACCTGAAAAGGTAAAGACTTTTGTTTTGTTTTGTTTTTAAAGATTTATTTGACAGAGAGAGACACAGCGAGAGAGGGAGCACAAGCAGGGGGAGTGGGAGAGGAAGAAGCAGGCTTTCCGCTGAGCAGGGAGCCTGATACAGGGCTCGATCCCGGAGACCTTGGGATCATGACCCGAGCCAAAGGCAGATGCTTAATAGCTGAGCCACCCGGGCGCCCCGGTAAAGACGTTTTTTTAAAGATCATTCCAATCAAAGGTTTCAACATTAATCTGCCCCAAAAAAGAAAAATAATAAGAAGCAGGCTCAATTTAAATCAGCTATTCAGGCTAGCTTCAGGATGGGGAGCACTGGAAAACAATCAGAATCTTGCTTAACAAAGAAATATTAATACCTTTCACTGAGAATTGACATCGCTAAGGAAAGACACTATAGTGAAGGAATCCCCCCAAATAAATTCTAAGATGCTGTCACCTTACGAAAGTGTTGTTTTTTTTTTTAAAGATTTTTTATTTTTTTAGTTCACAGAGAGAGATTACAAGTAGGCAGAGAGGCAGGCAGAGAGAGAGAGGAGGAAGCAGGCTCCCTGTGGAGCAGAGAGCCTGATGCGGGACTCGATCCCAGGACCCTGAGATCATGACCTGAGCCGAAGGCAGTGGCTTAACCCACTGAGCCACCCAGGCGCCCCACGAAAGTGTTTTTATATAATTCACTTTTAGGTTTTGAGAAAGATAATAAGGATATGGTTTGTGGCCCAAAATTCACAATCCAGAGGTAGATCCCAGGATCAAGGCCTGAATCTGGTTCCCTGCTCAGCAGGGAGTCTGCTTCTCTCTCTGCCCCTCACCCTGCTCGTGCTCTTTCTCTCTCTCTCAAATAAATAAATAAAACCTTGGGGCACCTGGATACCTTCGGTTCAGGTCATGATCCCAGGGTCCTGGGACTGAGCCCCATGTCAGGCTCTCTGGTCAGTGGGGAACCTGCTTCTCCCTCTCCCTCTGCCAGCTGCTTCCCCTGCTTGTGCTCATGTGCTCAATCTCTCTCCCCCAAATAAAGAAATAAAATGTTTAAAAATAAACAAACAAACAAACAAATAAATAAATAAATAAAATCTTAATAAAAAAAAAAAAGACAGGTATAATAAAAGCTAAAATACTGGGGTATCTGGGTGGCTCAAGTCAGTTGAGCATCCAACTCTTGGTTTCAGCTTGGGTCATGAACTCAGCGCCTTGGGATTGAGCCCTTTGTTGGGTTCTGTGCTTGCATGGAGTCTGCTTGAAATTCTTTCCCTTCTGCTTGCCACACCCCCCTACCCACTCATATGCTCTCTAAAATAAATAAAAATTTTTAAAAAGCTGAAATACTATACAGAGAATAATTGTTCTATAAGAAATAAATGCCATTAAAAGGATAAAGGCCAAGGTTTCACTGTGTGATACAGACACATGCATGTCTGGAAAAACTGCAGTGACTCACCAAATAATTCATTTATAAATACCTACAAAGAGACCACATGGAGCCAGACTGTTAAAGCTCTTAGCCCAGGCTACAGAAATTCTCAACTATAGCCAAAAAGAAGCACTAACGGGTTGTGAGCAGGAATGTAATCTAACAAATGGCATAGTAGAGCATTAGGAATACTAACATGAAAGCAATATACTTGGCTAGTATGGTTAGAGAAAGAGAGAGATATTAGTTAAGTAATAATAGTAACCAAAGGATTTAAACAGATATTTCTCCAAAAAAATATATAAATGGCCAATAAGCTCATGAAAAGATGTTCAACATCATTAACCACCAGAGAAATGCATATCAAACCCACAATGACATACCATTTCATACCCACTAGGATGTCTATAATCAAAAAGACAGACAACAAGCAATGGCAAGCATGTGGAGAAAGTGAAACCCTCATAGAGGGCTAATGGAATATAAATGGTGTGGGTGCTTTGAAAAATACTTTGGAGTTATTCCTCGCAAAGTGAAATACATATACTATATGACCCAGTGACTCCTCGTAGGTATATACTCAAGAGAACTGAAAAGACAAAATTTCACAAGAACTTGAACATAAATGTTCATAGCATTATTCACAATAGCTAAAGAGTAGAAACAACCCAAACATATACCAACTGATAAATGGATAAATAAAATATAGTATGTTCATACCTACAATGTTATTTGGCAATAAAAAGAAATGAAATACTAATGCATGCTACAATACAGATAAACACTGAAAACATGCTAAGAGGAAAAAGTCATAAACAAAAAGCCATACATTTTACTGCTTCATTTATATGAGAGATCCAGAACAGGCAAATCTACAGACAGGAAGTGATTAGTGGCTGCCTAGGGCTGAGGGTGGCTAGGAGACATGGGAAGTCCTCCAGTAATAGGTAGAGGTTTCTAAAATTGACTGTGGTGGCAGTTATAAAACACAATGAGCATACTAAGGAACAATGATCCTCTAAATGAGTGAACTGTGTGCTATGTGAGTTACCTCTCAAGGCCATTAATACAAAACAAAAAACAATAGCAACTGACCAGACTCCAATGTTTAATAGGAGAGAAAAAACAAAACCTTCAAAACACCCAAGAATATTCTGAAATAAAAACATAATTTTTATACGATTAAACATTCTTCATTCACCAAGCAAATATTAATTCAACACCTTAAAAAGCCACTGAAGATTTTCTTAAGATTATTTTTATCTTGGGGTAAAAAAGTATAGATGTAGATCTTTTTAAGACTTACCAGTGATCTGAAGTTGTGATTTCATGGTCAGGCTACCCATTGAAGCAAGCTGTGATCCACTGCCAGACATACCACCAATAGGACGGCAAATCTGAACATGGAAAAGGAGACACTGTAAACATCAAAAAATCCCATATTAAAAATATGTATAATGCTAACCAGGCTATTTCCATGTCTCACCAAAGACCACACAATAATGGTAGCCTTAACACTGCTAAATAAAATTTCCAATTCTAGTATTCATCCTGTCTAAACTATCAACAAAATGACATTGCTTTTCATTCTTTCTTCCATTGTTTACATTCTTTCCTTGAACTCCTAAGACTCGTTCTCTAGGTTTATGTCCTACCTCACTGATTGTTCTTAGGCTTCTTTGAAAATCCCTCCTGTTTTCTCCCCTCTCTTAATGTCGGAGTGCCCTAGGGCTCAGTTCCTGGTTCCCTCTTAACTTCTCTACACTCATTTCCTCAAGGATATAATCCAGTATTATGGCCTTAAATGTCATCCATATACCAGTGAGTCCCAACTTTATATTTCTATCCCAGATGTCATTCCTAAACTCCAAACAAGTTCACTTGGTTATCTAAAAAATGCCCCCCCAACCCCGCCAAATTTCACATCAAACACATCAAACTAAACTGCTGATAACAATTCCATCCTTTCATATACTCAGGCTAAAAACCTCTACCCTGCGTTTTTTATTTCCCTTCCTATCTGTCAGCAATTCAACGGTCTCTGCAGAACATATCCAGAATCCAACCTTTTCTCACCAACTCTACCATCAATCTGTTCATAGTGGCCTCTGACAGCCTGACTTTTCTTCCTGCATTATGCTTCCCTCCTAAATTACTTAATTACCAACTAGTCTCCCTGTTTCTACCTTGTGTCTAGATTCAGTGCCTATTCTGAACACAATCAGGATGAGTTTTAAAGTGTTTAAAACCTGGGATGCCTTGGTGGCTTTATCAGTTAAGCATCTGCCTTCAGCTCAGGTCATGATCCCACTGTTCTGGGATCAAGACCCAAGTCCAACTACTTTGCTCAGCGGGAAACCTGCTTCTCCCTCTGCCCCTCCCCGCTACTCTTCTGATTCAAAGTGCTTGTAATACAAAAAATCCTCCAAGACATCATTGCAACATTCATGTAGTTATTACCTTGTCCTCAATACCCAAAGGATGTATGTTAACAGTACTATGACATCAAGACAAGTGAATCAAGAGACAGCAAGTGAAGTCCAATATCTGGGTGCTAATCTTATTATGCATGATACACTACCATTCTAGTTGCTAATCTATATCAACAATCTACTGCTGAGAAAATATCCTTCTTTTTTTTTTTTTTAAGATTTTTTTTATTTATTTGACACAGAGAGAGAGAGAGAGAGAGAGAGAGAGATCACAAGTAGGCAGAGAGGCAGGCAGAGAGAGAGGTGGGGGTCAGGGAAGCAGGCTCTCTGCTGAGCAGAGAGCCCGATGTGGGGCTTGATCCCAGGACCCTGAGATCATGACCTGAGCCGAAGGCAGAGGCTTAACGCACTGAGCCACCCAGGTGCCCCGAAAATATCCTTCTTAATGGTATGGCATACATTAATTATTCTAAGTTAAAATTACAAAGTTGAAAAGAAAATAAACTTAAAGTCTCAACAGAAATAAAATATATTTTAAAAACTCAAATCAACTTCATATAGAAAAGACTCATGGAAGTACAGACTACATTTTTAGGAACAGTGATTCTCCCCCAGATAATTACAGGGAATCACTGTAGTAATAACAGATGCTCTGTAAAAACATGCTAGTAATTTTAATAATTGATGAACATATACATATTACTTTTTTTATATCAAGTATTTTAAATTAAGAAAAATTAAAATAACCATCCATATAATAATAAAAAAGAAAACCTAAAGAAACCAACTAATATATATTGGCAACCAGTTAAATCACATATTCATACCATAGAACAGAATACTATACAGCCACTGAAACAAGTAACCTATTAATGAATGAAACTAAATGATTACAAGAACATTTAAGTTACAAAATATATACAATATGGTGTTATTTTTGCAAACAAAAATTATATACTGCAGACAAAAATTATATATTCCTATAGAGGTACCCATAAATAAATGCAAAAAAGGTATACATCTGAAATTGGTCACAGTGGTTACTTTTGTGGAGGAGAAGAATATGCATAGAAGGTGTTCATGGGGATCTGTAGTTTTATATGTATTTTTGAGGTTTCTAAAAGAAAACATGTATCACAGATGATCTGCACAATTTAAAAACAGGCAAGAGAGAGTAGATATAAGAGAGAATCTATACGTCAAGTCCCATCTTTCCCCCTGAGCTCCGGACTCTTAGGTTTGACCATTATTTACAAATGCATACCTACCTGATTAAAATGACTAAAATTTTACACTCACCCTGGTCTCAATAGCACCACCATCCATTCAGTTGCTCAAGCCAAACAAAATGTGGGCTTTATCTTTCCCTCAATAAATTCCAAAGATCCTGCCTACAAAACATACCCTACTATATAGCTACTTTTCTCCTTCCCTTCTTAAGCATCCAAGTCCAAGCTATAAACATCCATTCCTTCCTTGGCAACAAATTATGAGAAGTTATTAAACTAGTTTCCTTGCTTCTGCACTTGCTCCCAGCTCCTGCTCTCTCCCCGTCCCACCATTCTCCACAGAGCAACTAGAATATGCTTAAAAAAAAAAAAAAAAAAGTTAGATCAGGGATGCCTGGGTGGCTCAGTTATTTAAGTGTCTGCCTTCCGCTAAAGTCATAATCCCACAGTACTGGGATTGAGCCCCATGTCAGGCTCTCTGCTCACTGGGGCATCTGCTTCTCCCTCTCCCCCTGCAGCTCCCTCTGCTTGTTCTCTCTCTTTCTCTCTCTCCCTCTCAAATAAATAAATCTTTAAAAAAAAAAAAAAAAAAAAAAAGATCATATTCTACTCTGCTTAACCACTCAGTAACCTCCTATCTCAGTTAAAATAGAATCTAAACTCCTTCCCTGGCTTACAGATGCCTGACTCCATTCTACCCATGACTGAGTCTCTGATCTTATCTCGTTATCATTCTCCCCCTCACCCATTAAAAATCTAGCTTTCTTTCTATTTCTCAAACACGCTAGGTCTTTCCAGCCTTACAGACTTTGTACCTAACTGTTCTGTCTGCTGGGCATGCTTTTTCCTCTGTCTTTAAATAGGTGCACCTGGGCGCCTGGGTGGCTCAGTGGGTTAAGGCGCTGCCTTAGGCTCAGGTCATGATCCCAGGGTCCTGGGATCGAGTCCCGCATCGGGCTCTCTGCTCAGCAGGGAGCCTGCTTCCCTCTCTCTCTCTCTCTCTCTCTCTCTCTGCCTGCCTCTCTGTCTACTTGTAATCTCTGTCTGTCAAATAAACAAATAAAATCTTAAAAAAATAAAATAAATAAATAAATAAATAGGTGCACCTGAGTGGCTCAGTAGATTGAGCATTCTGCTCTTGATCTCCACTCAAGTCATGATCTCCCAGTCCTGGAATCAAACCCCACATCTCTCAGTGGGAAGTCTGCTTGAGGATTCTTTCTCTGCCCCTCCTCCAGCTCATGCACACACGCTCTCTCTTGATCTCTCTCTCAAATGAATAAATATATCGTTTTAAAAAAATAGCTAACATCTTATATTCAGTCTTCAAGTTAAGTATCACCTCCTCACATCTGTCTGGACTTATCCTAAAGGAAACATCCAATCACTTTATATGAATGGACTTTAAAGTCCACAAAAGCAGGCACCTTCTCTACCTTGTTATCAGTGCCTAGAATATTCTGGAAGTTTTGTTGTGTTCTTTTTTTTTTTTAAGTCCACAATTTCACCTGTCACAATACCTCGCATCAAAAATACAAGAAATAATAAGTATTGGCAAGAATGTTCAGAAAAGGGACCACTGAGCACTGTTAGTAAGAATGTAAATTGGTATGCCACTGTGGAAAACAATATGGAGGTTCCTTAAAAAATTACAAATAGAAATACCACACGATCCAGTTAATTCCACCACTGGGTATTTACCCAAGAAAACTTAAAACATTAATTCAAAAATATATAAGCACTCTTATCTTTAATCTTATCTTTAATGCAGCATTATTTACAACAAATAAAAAATGGAAGCAACCTAAATGCCCATCAGTAGATGAATGGATAAAGATGTGGTATGTATATACAACAGAGTATTAACCATATTTTTAAAAAAAAATCTTGCCATTTATAAGAGCATTGATGGTCCTAGAGGGTATTATGCTAAGTGAAATGAGTTAGACAGAGAAAGACAAATACCATATGATTTCACCTACACATGGAATATAAAACACAAAACAAATGAACAAACAAAAAAAGCAGAAGCAGACCTTAAATACAGAGAACAAACCATGGTTGTCAGAAGGGAGAGGGTAAGGAGACAAGGCAAAATGGGCAAAGAGAGTGGGAGATACAGACTTCCAGTTATGAAATGAGTAAGTCATGGGGATGAAAGGTACAGCATAGGGAATACATCAATGGTCTTATAATAGTGACGTAGGGTGAGAGATGGCAGCTACACTTGCCGTGTGCATAGCATAATAGAGCCATCAAATCACTATGTTGTATACCTGAAAATAATGTAACACTGTGTGTCAACTATATGTCAATTAAAAAAAAAATTGTTCAGGGGCGGCTGGGTGGCTGTTGGTTGAGCCTCTGCCTTCAGCTCAGGTCATGATCTCAGGGTCCTGGGATTGAGCCCTGCATCAGAATTCCTGCTCAGCAGGGAGCCTGCTTCCCCCCTCTCTTTGCCTGCTACTCTGCCTACTTGTGATCTCTCTCTCTGTCAAATAAATAAATAAAATCTTAACAACAACAACAAAAAGTCCAGGGGCACCTGGCTGCACAGTCTGGAGTACGTGACTCTCGATCTTGGGGTTTTGAGTTTAAGCCCCACAGTGGGTATACAGATTACTTAAAATCTTTTTTAAAAAATTAATAAAACTTTAAAAATTAAAAATAAATAAATAAGTCAGTCAGTCCAGGGATGCCTGGCTGGCTTAGTCTGTAGAGCTTGCTCAAGCAGTTGGTAGAGACTCTTGATCTCAGGTTGTAAATTTGAGCCCCTTAAAATTTGACATCTTAATGTCAGGTAGGTGGAATCATATAATTTGAGGCCTTTTCAGACTGCCTTCTACTACTCAGCAATATTACTAAAGGTTCCTCCATACCTTTCCATGGCTTGACAACCTTTTTTAATTGCTGAATAATATTCCATTGTGTGTTTGGTTTGTTTTTGTTTTTTTTTTAAAGATTTTATTTATTTATTTCACAGACAGAGATCAAAAGTAGGCAGACAGGCAGGCAGAGAGAGGGAGAAACAGGCTCCCTGCCAAGCAGAGAGCCTAATGCGGGATTATGACCTGAGCCAAACTAAGGCAGAGGCTTTAAGCCACTGAGCCACCCAGGTGCCCCTCCACTGTGTGTTTGTACCACAGTTTATCCATTCTCCTATTAAAGGATATCTTGCTTGCTTCTGGTTTGGGGCAATTATGAAAAAAGCTGCTATAAAAATTCATGTACAGTTTATTTGTGGACTTAAGCTTTTAATTTAATTGAGTAAATATATACAACTGCTGGATAATGGTAAGCCTATGTTTTAACCCTCTAAGAAACTGCCAAATCATCTTCCAAAGTAGTTGTACCATTCTGCATTCCTATTAGGATTGAAGGAAAACTCCTGGGGCTGTTGGGTGGCTCAGTCAGTTGTCTGCCTTCAACCCAGATAATGATCTCAGTGTCCTAGAATCAAGCACCAGGTCAGGTTCCCTGCTTCGTGGAGAATCTGCTTCTGCCCCACCCCCACAACTCATGCTTGCTGTTACTGTCTCTAATAAATAAATAAATAAAATTCTTATTCTGTATCTTCACCAGCTTTTGGTATTATTAGCTTTTCAAAATTTTGCCAATCTAACAGATGTACAGTGATATTTCACTGATGGTTTAATTTGTAATTCCCATGATATTGAACATCTTTTCATATGCTTATTTGGCATCTATGTATATATTGTTTGGTAGGGTATCTCTTCAGAGCTTTTGCTCAATTTTTAACTTGTTTCTACATTATTACATTTTAAGAGTTCTTTATGTATTTTAGAAACAAGTCCTTTAAGAGACTTGTGTTTTGCAAGTATTTTCTCACAGCCTATGGCTTCTCCTTCTTAACAGCGTAAATGTTCCAAACTGTGGGTGTATGTGGGGGATGGGGGTGGTTTCCTCACACCAACGACCAATTTTCTGACACCAGCTGGGTGTCCTACAGCTTAATTCTTAATTCTTATTCACCCAGACATAGTGTCAGATCCCACAGGTTAAGTGATCAGTCCTACAAGTTCCCCCGACCCCACTTCAGATGCTTGTCTCAAGTCCAGGATGCCCTGTGCTGACTAACCAGCTATATACCAGAGGTTCTAATGACCACCTCCTTGGGTCTGATTAATTTGTTAGAGTGGCTCACAAATTCCTAGATTACCAGTTTATTATAAAAAGATATCACTAACAGCCAGATGAAAGAGATGCACAGGGCACGGTATGGAGAAAAGGTATGAAGTTTCAGATCCTCAGCCAGTGCACTACTCTCCCCAAATCTTCCTGTATTCACCAACCTAGAACCTCTCCGAACTCCATCCTTTTAGATTTTTATGGAGGCTGACCATTATCAATTGAACTCCGATCTCCAGCCCTCTCCTCCTTGGGGGTGGGAGGGAACTAAAAGTGTCAATCTCTAATCACATGGTTGGCTCCAATGACAACCAGCTTCCACCTTAAGACAGCTTCTTTTTTTTTTTTTTTAAGATTTTATTTATTTATTCATTTGACAGGCAGAGATCACAAGTAGGCTGAGAGGCAGGCAGAGAGAGAGGAGGAAGCAGGCTCCCTGCTGGGGGGGGAGGGAGGGGCCTGATCCCAGGAACCTGGGATCATGACCTGAGCTGAAGGCAGAGGATTTAACCCACTGAGCCACCCAGGCGCCCCCTTAAGACAACTTCTAAAAGCCACCTCATTAACCTAAGAAAAGACACCTTTATCACTCTGATCACTTAGGAAATTCCAAGAGTTTTAGGAGCTCTGTGTCAGGAACAGGACTGAAAAGCAGATACATATTTTTTATTTTAAGATCACAGTATCACATAGTGCATTTTTTTAAAAGAGATTTTGTTTATTTATTTGACAGAGAGAGCAAGAGAGGGAACACAAGCAGGGGGAGTGGGAGAGGGAGGAGGCTTCTTACTGAGCAGAGAGCCTGATATGGGGCTCAATCCCAGGACCCTGGGATCATGACCTAAGCCAAAGGCAGATGCTTAACAACTGAACCAACCAAGGCACCCCTCACTTAGTGCATTTTAATAAAGTCCAACTTATTAAGTTTCATCTTTCATGGATTGTGCTATTGGGGGTGGGAGGGAACTAAAAGTGTCAATCTCTAATCACATGGTTGGCTCCAATGACAACCAGCTTCCACCTTAAGACAACTTCTTTTTTTTTTTTTTTTAAAGATTTTATTTATTTATTCATTTGACAGGCAGAGATCACAAGTAGGCTGAGAGGCCTGCAGAGAGAGAGGAGGAAGCAGGCTCCCTGCTGAGCAGAGAGACAATGGGGGGGGGCCTGATCTAAAAACTAAAAACTCACTGCCATCTCTTCAACAAATGGTGCTGGGACAACTGCACAACCATATGTTTAAAAAAAAAAAAAAAAAAAAAAAGCTGGACCCCTACAAAAGAACTGTGGTTGTATGTTTTGACCTGTCCAGAAGTTACAAGAAGGACTGATAGGCTCAAGAATGTCTCTTGCCTTTGTTCTCTTGCATGGCAGCTTCCTTGGGGCTGAGATAGCCATGCAGCATTTGCCAAAAGCATTTAAAAGCAAAGGCAGTAACCTATGCCTCCAGGGGAAAGGGATAATAGGTGGGGCACCGAAGGAAGAGACTGCAGAACAAGATGTATTGGGGCAATGAGGGCTTTGAAACACTCTTGGGTATTATGTTTAAACTAGAAGTCCGTGCAAAGGCCAAGGGGTGGATGCGTGCTCCGAAGGGCTAGGAGAAGATCCTGGCCCTTAACTCTGATTGACCTTCAGGCTCCACGCAAGGAGGAAATAGAAGCTAAGACAGTTTTAAATTGCCTAACCACAGGAGTGTCCAAACACAGCCAATCTGCAAACATGGTAGTGTTTGGGGGGTTTTTTGATTGCAAGTTTTTAAGGACATCCATCAATCATTGCTGAACACTAATCTAACAGAACCCAGACTTCAGTGGCCATACATGACAAAGAATACAGACTACACAAAATTAGTTTGGAAAGGTCATCGAATAAGTAAACAACCACAATGAGCAGCAATAAGAAATCATGAAATAAGGGGCAGCTGGGTGGCTCAGTCTGTTAAGGGTCGGGTTTTTATTTTTTATTTTTCATTTTTTTAAAGATTTTATTTATCCATTTGACAGAGAGAGATCACAAGTAGGCAGCGAGGCAGGCAGAGAGAGAGAGAGAGGAGGAAGCAGGCTCCCCGCCAAGCAGAGAGCCCGATGCGGGACTCGATCCCAGGACCCTGAGATCATGATCTGAGCCGAAGGCAGCGGCTTAACCCACTGAGCCACCCAGGCGCCCCCGGGTTTTTATTTTGGGCTCAGGGTCATGATCTCAAGGTCCTGGGATCGAACCCTGCATCCTGACTCGTGCTGAGCAGTGTCTGCCTGGGTCTCTCTCCCTCTCTCTTTGCCCCTCCCCCTGCACACACGTGCTCTAAATAAATAAATCTTAAAAAAAGAAAAGAGAAGAGAAGAAACCATGAAGTAGCAGATGAATTTGATTTCCAGAACATTAATAATGTCCAGTTTTTCATACTAGCAAACCAAATTCAACAACACATTAAAAGGCTTACTATGTTATGACCATGTGGGATTCATCACTGGGTTGCAAGGATGGATCAAAATACAAAAATCAGTGTGTTACAATTAAAAGAAGGCTAAAAATCACATGATCATCACAACTGATGTAAAAAAAAGTATTTGACAAAATTCAATAGTCTTTCATGATAAAAACTGTTAAACTAGGAACAGAAGAAAATTACCTCAACAAAATGAATGGTATATATTGAAAGCCCACAATTAATATCACACTCAGTGGTGAAAAATTAAAACCTTGTCTTCTAATACTAGGAATAAGACAGAATGCTAACTCCCACTGTTTTTATTTCATATAATACTCCTAGCCAGAGCAATAAGACCAGGAAAAAAAATAAAGTCATATAATACTCCTAGCCAGAGCAATCAGACCAGGAAAAAAAATAAAGAGAACTACCCCACTTACAACATCACCAAAAAGAGTAAAATACTCAGGAATAAACTTAATCAAGGAGATGAAACTGCAAACCTTGGGGTGTCTCGGTGGCTCAGTCGGTTAAGCATTGCCTTTGGCTCAGGTCATGATCCCAGGGGCGGGGGACTGAGCCCCCGCACCCAGCTCCCTCACTCGTGTTCTCTCTTTCTCATGTTGTCTCTCTCTCATAAATAAAATAAAAAACTACAAAACTCTGCTGAAAGAAATTAAAGAAGCCACAAATAAATGGAAGGACATCCATATTCATGGGTTGAAAGATTTACAGATGCAGTGCAATCCCATTCAAAATTCCAACGGCATTTTTTTGAAGAAAAAAAACCCTAAAATTCAACTAGAACCCAATATAAAAGCAAAAGCAAAGCAAAGTGTATATAAATTAAAAGTTAAAATTTTTGTTTTTCAAAATTACCATCAAGAAGTGAGAAGCCAGGGCACCTGGGTGGCTCACTTGGTCAAGCAACTGCCTTCAGCTCAGGTCATGATCTTGGAGTCCCAAAATCGAGTCCCGCATCAGGCTCCCTGCTCAGTGGGGAGTCTGTTTCTCCCTCTGATCCTCCCCCCTAATGCTCACTCTCTCTTCTCTCTCTCAAATAAATAAATAAATAAAATCCTTTTTAAAAAAAGAAGTGAGAAGCCGGAGGTGTCTGGGTTGCTGAGTTGGCTTAGTCTCTGACAGATGATTTCAGCTCAGTCATGACCTCACCTGGTGAGATCAAGCCCTTCACACTGAGCCCCATGTAGGGAGGGATCCTTACTTAGCAGGGATTCTACTTGGGATTCTCTCTACTTCTCCCTTTGTCCCTCACCCAAAGCACAAGCCGATGGGCCGGTATACATGCACACTCTCTCTAAAATAAATAAATCTTGGGGAAAAAAAAGTGAGAAGCCAACCCACAAAATGCAAGATAATTTCTGTAAATCATATACATCCGACAAAAAGTATCTAAATATCTAAGGAGCTGTCAAAAAGGCAATGACTGAAAAACTGGCAAAATACCTAAAAAGACATTTCTCCAAAGATACACAAATGGCCAATAAGCACATGAAAAGATACTCAACATCATTAATCATCAGAGACATGCAAATTAAAACCGAAATAAGATACCACTTCACACCTACTTAGGATGCCTATAATCAAAATAACCAATAACTACTGTTAATGAGGATGTACATAAGTTAGAACTTTCATACAGTGTAAAATGGTGCAACTGCAATGGTTCCTCAAGAAGTAAAACACTGAATTACCAGGTGATACAGCTATTCTTCTCCAGGGATACACCCAGAAGAAATGAAAACATGTCCACACAAAAACCTGAACATGAATATTCACAGCATTAGTCATAACAGTCAGAAAACAAATAACCCAAATGGCCATCAAATAATGAATGGATTTTTAATGGTGGCTCAGTGGGTTAAAGCCTCTGCCTTCGGCTCAGGTCATGATCCCAGGGTTCTGGGATTGAGCCCCACGTTGGGCTCTCTGTTCCACAGGGAACCTGCTTTCTCCCCTCTCTCTCTCTGCCTGCCTCTCTGCCTACTTGTGATTTCTCTCTCTCTGTCAAATAAATAAAATCTTAAAAAAAAAAAAAAAGTCACTTATGGTTTGTCTCCCTCCCAATCCCATCTTGTTTCATTCATTCTTAAAAAAAAAAAAAAAAAAAAAAGAGAAAAAAAAATTTTCAGACAATGGAATATTATTCAGCAATAAAAAGAAATGAAGCACTGATAAAATCTGTATCACAAACCCTGAAAATACTAAGCTAAGTGAAAGAAGCCAGTCACAAAGGACCAAATTATTATAGGATTCCATCTACACAATATGTCCAGAGTCAACTAAACTATAGAGACAGTAAGTAAATCATTGGTTGCCTAGGGCTAAGCAGACGTGGCACTTGGAGTGAGAACTAAATGATGCAGAGAACTATACATTAACAATGGGTATATTGTATGGTGTGTGAACTACATATCAATAAAACTAATTAAGACAAAAAAAACCAAAAAAATTTTAGGAGAATTTTTTTATTTTTCTACGCTAAAGGTTTTACTACCAATGGATCCTCACTAGAAGAAATTCTACACTTGATCTTAGCTGAAAGGCAAAGAAGTTTTAAGAAATTCTAAAGGAGGGGGCCTGGGTGGTTCAGTGGGTTAAACCTCTGCCTTCGGCTCAGGTCATGATCTCAGGGTCCTGGAATTGAGTCCCACATCAGGCTCTCTGCTCAGCGGGAGCCTGCTTCCCTTCCTCTCTCTCTCTGCCTGCCTCTCTGCCTACTTGTGATCTCTCTCTCTCTGTCAAATAAATAAATAAATAAAATCTTTAAAAAAAAAAAAAAAAGAAATTCTAAAGGATGTACTTCAGGAATAAAGACAATGATTCTTAAAAGAAGTTCTGCAACTCAAGATAAAAACGTGACTAAGAGGGGCGCCTGGGTGGCTCAGTGGGTTAAAGCCTCTGCCTTCAGCTCGGGTCATGATCCCAGGGTCCTGGGATTGAGCCCCACATTGGGCTCTCTGCTCAGCAGGGAGCCTGCTTCTCTTCCTCTCTCTCTGCCTGCCTCTCTGCCTACTTGTGATCTCTGTCAAATAAACAAATAATACAATCTTTAAAAAAAAAAAAAAAGTCCCCCCCCAAATCCTTACGTCCTGATATTAAAACTCTTGTGTAATTCCCCTGACAGTGACACAAAGTTGGCTTATACAACCACAGAATATGGTGGAAGTAACATTGTACTATATTTAAAGCTAGGTCATAAAAGCATTACAAACTTTTGCCTTGATCCCTAGGATTGCTTATTCTGGGAGAAGTCAGTAAACATTTAAGTGGTCCTATGGAGATTTCTAGGTAAAAAGGAAATGAAGCCTCCCACTAAAGCCAGCACCAATTTGCTAACCATGAGTGAGCCACCTTGGAAGTAGATCTTCCAGTCCTAGTCAAGACTAAAGATGAATGCAGCCTGATTATCTAACTGATATCAAGAGGTACCAAGAGAGACCTTAAGCCACAACTGCTCAGGCAAGCTACTCCCAAATTTCTCAACCATAGAAACTGCAGAAGATAAGTAATTATTATTTTAAGCCCCAGAACTTCTGGATAATCTATTGTATAGCAACAGGACACTAACAGAGAAACCATGGTATAATCTTGGCTAAGTACTAGGGTAATATAAGATCTCTGCTCTAAATTACATGAAAAAAAACTTACACTGAAGTACTAGCCTAACATGCTTAAAACCTATCCTTAAGTTCTTACAATTCAAATAGAATGGTATGTGCTTATTTTATATTTGGTAATGATTTATTTCTTAAAAGGGAAAATAAAGAATAGGATGAATTATGGGACAGTGACCATTTAATTTTTCATACAAACTGGAAAGGTTTTGATGGTGAACAGGGACAAGATGAGATGTTGTGTCAACAGGAATAAACCCGACCTATACTAGGCAAACCACGACATAACGCCACCCTAATTATGCACTATAGGTATGGAAATTTAAACTGCTAAAATAAGGTGGTATAAAAGAAAAAGTATTAGATTCAGGAGACTGCAATAAATTACAAGCATCATCATAATAAAAAATTATTAGTTTGGGTACCTGGGTGGCTCAGTCAGTTAAGCATCTTACTTTTGATTTTGGCTCAGGTCATGACCTCAGGATTGTGAGTCCTGTATCAGGATCTGTGCTGGGCATGGAGTCTGTTTAAGATTCTCTCTCTCCCTTTCCCTCTGCCCTTAAGAAAAAAAAAAAAAAAAAAAACTAGTTTGGGGGCACCTGGATGGCTCAGTCAGTGGAGATGCGACTCTTGATCTCAGGTTATGATTTCAAGATCCACCTGGGTGTAGAAATCACTTAAAACCAAAATCTTAAAAAAAATGACTCAGTAGGTTAAAGCCGCTGCCTTCAGCTCAGGTCATGATCTTGGGGTCCTGGGATCGAGCCCCACATCAGGCTCTCTGCTCAGCAGGGAGCCTGCTTCCTCCTCTCTCTGCCTGCCTCTCTTCTTACTTGTGATCTCTGTCTAATAAATAAATAAAATCTAAAAAAAAAAAAGGGCACATTGTGTGTTTGCCTTTCACTCGGGTCATGATCCAAGGGTCCTGGGATAGAGCCCCTGGGGTGAGCTTCCTGCTCAGTAGGAAGCCTGCTTCTCCCTCTCCCACTCTCCCTGCTTAAGTGTTTCTTCTCTTCAGGTATCTCTCTCAACTAAATAAATAAATCTTAAAAAAAAAAAAAAAAAACTAGTTTGGTGAATAATCATGTGCTGGGAACCATTTTAAAGAATTTTACATGTACTAATTCATTTAATACAATCTCCCGGTAATGAGCTGAGTAATGGCTCCCAAAATATGTCCACATCCTATTTCCTGAAACCTACAAACGTGACCTTACTTGAAAGAAGGGTCTTTACACATCTAATTAGGAATTTCTAGATGGTAGCATCCCGATTATCCAGCTGCACCTTAAATCTAGTAACAACTGTCCTGTTAAGAAACACACAGAAAGTAGAAGAAAAA
This sequence comes from Mustela nivalis, assembly GCF_964662115.1. NCBI lineage: Eukaryota > Metazoa > Chordata > Mammalia > Carnivora > Mustelidae > Mustela > Mustela nivalis. The sequence goes on along the minus strand of NC_139027.1, from coordinate 120,804,159 downwards.
AAGACAGGCAAAGATTTAAATTATGTAGCCAAAAGCCAAGAGACACCTAGAGCCACCAGATGGTAGCAAAAGGAAGGAAGGATTCTCCCCAGAGCTTTTAAAACAAATGCAGCTATTCTGACATCTTGCCTTCAGACTTCTAGCCTCCAGAACTGTGAGAAATTCTCTATTTTAGGTCACCAAGTTTGAGGTAATTTGTTATAGCAGTCACAGGAAATTAATACACTCCCAATGACATAGAAACTACTATCAACATTTTGCCAATGATGAAACAAGCATTAAGTAATCAAATAAACCAGAAGATCTGGAGATATGAATAAAAAGTAATAAAATGTAATAAAAAAAACTGGTTTGGAAACAGTATTTGGAGGCTGGTCATAGGGACTGAGTTTGCTGTCAAAACTTAGCTGAGCTTAATAAATGAAGAAGAAATGAAAGAATCATTATTTTGCAACCTGAAGAGATGATGGCATTTTAATATATATCCACAAACTACTTGATATTTCCTCCCTTCAAAAGATGGAACCTAATACCCTGTCTCTTGAGTGCAGGCCAGATTTAGTTACTCTCTTCTAATGAACAGAATGTGGCAAGAAAGGATAGTATGTGACTTTCAAGGTGAGGGCATAAAAAGAAATGCCACAACAATGCACAAGATACAATTCTGTAACATCGATAACTAAAATGGGTACTGACAGAGCTGTAAAGGAACAGCTTTTGTATATTATTGAAATTAAGTGGTTATCAACCCTACAGGAAATACTGAAAATGGTCCTCTAAAATAGAAAGCTTAAAAGTCATATACACCAGAAAGGAACAAAGACAATATACAGTAACAGTCACCTTACAGGCAATACAATAGCACTAAAATCCTATCTTTCAATAGTTACCCTAAATGTAAACAGGTTAAATACCTCAATCAAAAGACACAGGGTTCCAGAATGGATAAAAAAGTAAGACCTTTTCGTATGCTGTCTGCAAGAGACTCACAGACACCTCCAGATTTAAAGTGAGGGGGTGGAAAACCACTTACCATGCTAATGGACATCAAAAGAAGTCTGTGGCAATCCTTGTATAAGACAAATTAGATTTTAAGCCAAAAACTACAATAAGAGATGAGGAAGGACACTATCCTACTTAAAGAGTCTGTCCAACAAGAAGATTTAACAATTTTAAATATCTATACCCCTAACATGGGAGCAGCCAATTATATAAATCAGTTAATATCAAAGAAATATACTGACAGTAACACAATAATAGTAGGGGAGTTTAACATCCCCCTTAATGAAATGAACAGATGATCTAAGCAAAAGATCAACAGAGAAATAAAGGCTTTAAATGACACAATGACCAGATGGACATCACAGATATATTCAGAACACTCCAACCCAAAGCCACAGAATACACATTCTTCTCTAGTGTACATGGAACATTCTCCAGAACAGATCATATCCTGGGTCACAAATAAGGTCTCAACTGGTACCAAAAGATTAGGATCATTCCCTGCATATTTTCAGGCTGCAATGCTTTGAAACTAGAACTCAATCACAAGAGAAAAGTTGGAAAGAACTCAAATACAGGGAGGCTAAAGAGCATCCTACTGATGGATGAATGGATCAACCTGGAAATTAAAGAAGAATTTTTAAAAATTCATGGAAACCAATGAAAATGAAAACACAACTGTTCAAAATCTTTGGGACACATCAAAGGCAGTCCTGACAGCAAAGTATATAGCAATACAAGCCTTTCTCAAGAAACAAGAAAGTGGATGCCTGGGTGGCTCAGTCAGTTAAGGAGCTGCCTTCGGCTCAGGTCATGATACCAGCGTTCTGGGATCAAGTCCCACATCAGGCTCCTTGCTCGGCAGGGAGCCTGCTTCTCCTTCTGCCTCCTACTCTGCCTGCCTGTGCTTTCTCTCTCGGACAAAAAAACAAAATAAAAAACAAAAACAAACAAACAAAACAAACAGACCAAGAAAGGTCTCTCAAAAACAAAAACAAAAACAAAAAACCACACCCTAAACCTATACCTAAAGGAGCTGGAGAAAGAACAGCAAAGAAAGCCAAACCTCAGCAGGAGAAGAGAAATCATTAAGAGTAGAAATCAAAGAAAAAGAAACCAAAAGAACAGTAGAACAGATCAACGAAACTAGGAGCTGGTTCTTTGAAAGAATTAGTAAGATTGATAAACCCCTGGCCAGACTTGTCAAAAACAAAATAGAGGGGCGCCTGGGTGGCTCAGTGGGTTAAGCCTCTGCCTTCGGCCCAGGTCATGATCCCAGGGTCCTGGGATCGAGCCCTGTGTCCGGCTCTCTGCTCGGCAGGGAGCCTGCTTCCCTTCCTCTCTCTCTGCCTGCCTCTCTGCCTACTTGTGATCTCTGTCTGTCAAATAAATAAATAAAATCTTTAAAAAAAAAAATAGAAAAGACCTAAGTTAATAAAATCATGAATGAAAGAGAAGAGATCACAACCAGCACCAAAGAAATACAAACAATTATAAGAACATAGTATGAGCAACTATATTCCAGAAAATTTGACAATCTGGAAGAAATGGATGCATTCCTAGAGATGTATAAATGACCAAAACTGAACCAGGAAGAAATAAAAAATCTGAACAGACCTATAACCAGTAAGGAAACTGAAGCAGTTATCAAAAATTTCCCAACAAGAGCCCAGGACCAGATGACTTCCCAGGGGAATTCTACCAAACATTTAAAGAATTAGTACTTATTCTCCTGAAATGGTTCCAAAAAATAGAAATGGAAGGAAAACTTCCAAACTCATTTTATGAGGCCAGCATTACCTTGATCCGCAAACCAGACAAAGACCCCATCAAAAAGGAAAATTACAGACCAATATCCTTGATGAACACAGATGCAAAAATTCTTACCAAAATACTAGCCAATAGGATCCAACAGTACATTAAAAGGATTATTCACCATGACCAACTGGAATTTATTCCTGGGCTGCAAGGGTGGTTCAACATCTGCAAATCAATCAATGTGGTATAGTACATTAATAAAGGGAAGAACAAGAACCATATGATACTCTCAACAGATGCAGAAAAAACATCCCTTCTTGATTAAAACTCTTCACAGTATAGGGATAAAGGGTACATACCTCAATATCATCAAAGCCATCTGTGAAAAACCCACACCAAATATCATTCCCCATGGAGAAAAACTGAGCACTTTCCCCCTAAGGTCAGAAACATAGCAGGGATACTCACTATCACCACTGCTATTCAAAATAGTACTAGAAGTCCTAGCTTCAGCAATCAGACAACAAAAATAAATAAAAGGCATCCAAATCGGCAAAGAAGTCAAACTCTCACTCTTTGCAGATAGTATGGTACGTTTTGTGGAAAATCCAAAAGACTCCATCCCCAAAACTGCTAGAACTTATACAAGAATTCAGTAAAATGAAAGGATATGAAATCAATGCACAGAAACCAGTTGCCTTTCTATACACCAACAGCAAGAAAGAAGAAAGAGAAATTAAGGAGTTGATCCCACTTACAATCACACCCAAAACCATAAGATACCTAGGAATAAATCTAACCAAAGAGGCAAAGAACCTGTACTCAGAAAACTATAAAATACTCATGGAAGAAACTGAGGAAGACACCAAAAAAATGGAAAAACATTTCATGCTCATGGACTGGAAGAACAAATATTGTGAAATGTCTTTGCTACCTAGAGCAATCTACACATTTAATGCAATCCCTATCAAAATACCATCAACATTTTTCAAATAAATCCAAATAATCCTAGAACTTGTATGGAACCAGAAAAGACCCTGAAAGGCCAGAGGAATGTTGAAAAAGAAAACCAAAGCTAGTGGCATCACAATTCTGGACTTTAAGCTCTATTACAAAGCTGTAATCACCAAGCAGTATGGTACTGGCACAAAAAAAGACACGTAGATCAATGGAACAGAATAGAGAGCCCAGAAATGGACTCTCAACTCTATGGTCAACTAATCGTCAACAAAGCAGGAAAGAATGTCCAATGGAAAAAAGACAGTCTCTTCAACAAATGGTGTTAGGAAAACTGGACAGCCACATGTAGAAGAAACTGACCATTTCCTTACACCACACACAGAAACAGACTCAAAATGGATGAAAGACCTAATGGTGAGAAAAGAATCCATCCAAATCCTTCAGAACACAAGCAGCAACCTCTTCGACCTCAGCCACAGCAACTTCTTCCCAGGAACATTGCCAAAGGCAAGAAAAACAAGAGCAAAAATGAACTACTGGGACTTCATCAAGATGAAAAGCTTTTGCACAGCAAAGGAAACAGTCAACAAAACCAAGACAACCAACAAAATGGGGGAAGGTATTTGCAAATGACATATCAGATAAAGGGCTAGTATCCACAATCTATAAAAAACTTAAACTCAACACCCAAAGAACAAATAATCCAATCAAGAAACGGACAGAAGACACAGACATTTCTGCAAAGACATCCAAATGGCCTACAGACACATGAAAAAGTGCTCAACATCACTTGGCATCAGGGAAATACAAATCAATCCCACAGTGAGATACCACCTCACACCAGTCAGAATGGCTGGAAACAACAGGTGTTGGCAAGGATGTGGAGAAAGGAGAACCCTCCTCACTACTGGTGGGAATGCAAGCTAGTGCAGCCACTCTGGAAAACAGTATGGAGGTTTCTCAAAAGTTGAAAGTAAAGCTACCCTATGACCCAGCAATTGCATCACGGGGTATTTACCAAAAGGATACAAATGTAGTGATCCGAAGGAGCATGCACACCCAAATGTTTATAACAGCAATGTCCACAATTGCCAAACTATGGAAAGAGCTTCGATGTCCATGAGCAGATGAATGGACAAAGAATATGTGATACACACACACACACACACGATGGAATATTACACAGACATAAAAAAGCCCCAAAACCCTGCCATTTGCAACAATGTGGATGGAACTAAACGGTATCATGCTAAGTGAAATAAGTCAGAGAAAGACAATACCATATGATCTCATCAATATGAGGAATTTGAGAAACAAGACAGAGATTCATAGGGGAAGAGAGGGAAAAATGAATCTAAACAAAACCAGAGAAGCAGACAAACCATAAGAGACTCAATCTGAGGAAACAAACTGAGGGTTGCTGAACTGGAGGGGGGTAGGAGGGATGGAATCACTAGGTGATGGACACTGGGGAGGGTATGTGCTATGTATGGTGAATGCTGTGAATTCTGTTAAGACCAATGTATCACAACTGTATCCTTGAAACAAATAATACATTATATGTTAATAATAAAAAGAAAAACTAAGCGGTTATAAATTCAAATTAGAGTATTATAACTTTAGGACTTTAAATGTAATCCCCATGGTAACCACAAAAGAAAACAGTTACAGAATATACACAAAAGGAAATAAGAAGACAATGGAAATGTTTCACTATCAATTAAACACAATGACAGTAATGAAGGAAATGAATGACAAAAGAGCTCTAACATATATGGAAAACAAAGAGTAAAATGAGGAAGTCCCTCTTTACCAGTAATTAGTTTGCATGAAAATGGGCTGAACTCTCCAATCAGAAGACAGAAATTGGCAGAATGGATTTAAAACATCATCCAATCATATGTTGTCTACAGAAGACTCATTCTAGATCCAAAGACACAAATAGGCTAAAAGTAAAAGGATGGAAAAAGATATTCCAAGTAAACTATCAATAGTAACCAAAAGACTGCTGAGTTAAGTCTACTAAAGTCACACAAAACAGACTTTTTAAAAAAGATTTTATTTATTTATTTGATAGAGAGAGAGAGAGAGAAAGAAAAGAGTATGAGCGGGGGGGAGGAGCAGAGAAAGAGAGAGAAGCATACTCCTCAAGGAGCAAGAAGCCTTATGGTACCCGATTCCAGGACTCCGGGATCACGACCTGAGCCACAGGCTGACATTTAACTGAATGAGCCACCCAGGCACCTCCAAAATGACTTTAAATCAAAAAAAGTTGTGAGGGCCAAGCTGGCTCAGTCAGGGGAGCTTGAGACACTTGATCTCAGAGTCATAAATTTGAGCCCCACATTAGGTATAGAGATTAAATTTAAAAATACATAAACAGAACTTAAAAAAAAAAAGGTTGAGACAAAAGATGTTACAATATTAACAAATTAATTAATAATTAATTAATTAATTATTAATAAAAGGCCCAAAACAGCAGGAATATACAGTGATTTATAAACATTTACACAATTATAAAAATTTAGTAATAAGAGACCATCAAAATAAATGAAGCAAAAACTAACAGGCTTGAAGGTAGAAATAGACATTTCTCAGCATACTGGAAGGATTATATATGAAGTGGGTTTATTCGTGGCATTCAAGGATGGTTCAACGTACAAAAATTAATCAATGTAATACACTATATTGAGAAGAATAAACGGAAAAAATCACAATCATCTCAATTGATAGAGAAAAGGCACCTGACAAAATTTAACACCCTTTTATGATAAAAACATTCAACAAAGTAGGAACAGAAGGGAACCACCTCAGTTCACTGATAAAGGCCATATATGAAAAATGCACACTGATATCATATTCAATGATGAAAGAATGAAAGCTTCTTGAATACCAGGAATAAGGCAAAGATGCCCACTCTTACCACTTCCATTCAACACAATCTTGGAAACCCGAACCAAAGCAGTTAGGCAAGAAAAAGAAATCAAAAGCACCCAAATAGGAAGAGTAAAATTCTGTTTAAAGCTATGATCTTATATATAGAAAACCCTAGAGATTCCACAGAGAAAAACTGTTAGAACTAATAAATTCTGCAAACTAGCAAGATACAGAAATCAACACATAAAAACCTGCTGTATTTCTGTTCATTAACAATCAACAATCCAAACAGAAAATTAAGAACACAGATCTATTTATAAAATCAGTAGGTTAAGCATCTGCCTTCCATTCAGGTCATGATCCCAGGGTCCTGGAATTAAGCCCCAGTCAGCCCCACTCTGCTCAGTGGGGAGCCTGCTTCTCCCTCTCCCTGGCCTACCCCTACTCTTCTTTTTTCTCTCTCTCCCAAATGTATAAAACCTTAAAAAACAAAACAAAAACAAACAGTAAGACACCTACGAATTAACCAGTGAGGTAAAAGACTTGTAACACTGAAAACTGTAAAACACTGTTGAAAGAAATTAAAAGATGCAAATAAATGGAAAGACATCTTGTGCTTATGGATTAGAAGTCTTCATATTAAGATATTAATACTACCCAGGGCGCCTGGGTGGCTCAGTGGGTTAAGCCGCTGCTTTCGGCTCAGGTCATGATCTCAGGGTCCTGGGATCGAGTCCCGCATCGGGCTCTCTGCTCGGCAGGGAGCCTGCTTACCTCTCTCTCTGCCTGCCTTTCCGTCTACTTGTGATTTCTCTCTGTCAAATAAATAAGTGAAATCTTTAAAAAAAAAAAAAAAAAAAAAAAGATATTAATACTACCCAAAGCAGTCCACAGATTCAGTGTAACTCCTATCAAAAAACCAAGGATGTAAAAACAAACAAAGAAATAAACAACAATGACGTTCCTTGCAGAAACCGAAAATCCATCCTAAAATTCATATACAATCTCCAGAGACGTTGAATAGCCAAAATAATCTTGAAAAAGAAGAACAAAGTTAGAGGATTTAGATTTCCTGATTTCAAAATTTAGTACAAAGCTGCAATAATCAAAACATTGTGGTGCTGGCATAAAGACATACAAACTTATTCCACTGGACTTAAAGAGCCCAAAAATAAACTCTGACAGATAAAGTAAAATGATTCCTGCCAAGGGTGCCAAGGCCATTCATTGGGGAAAGGACAGTCTTTTCAACAAATGGTGCTGGGAAAACCAAATCTCCACTTGCAAAAGAATAAAGTTGGACCCTTACCTAACACCATTTACAAAAATTAAAAATGGATCAAAGACCTAAATGTTAAGACCTAAAAATATAAAACTCTTAGAGGAAAATAGGACAAATGTTTCACAACATGGATTTGGCAATGAGTCCAATGACACCAAAGGTATAGGCAACAAAAGAAAAAAAATAGATAAACTGGACTTCACAAAAATTTCAAACTTTTGTGCAAAAGAAACTATCAACAGAATGAAAAGGCAACCTACAAAATAGGAGAAAATATCTGAAATCATTCATCTAAAGGATTAATATACAGAATATCCAGAGAACTAAAATTCAACAAGAAAAACTTAATTCAAAAACAAAGTGTTTGAACAGACATTTCTCCAAAGAATGGCCAGTAAGCACATAAAAAGACACTTAACACCATCAATCATTAGGGAAATCCAAATCAAAACCACAATGAAATACCACCTCACACCCATCAGGAGGGCTACTATCAAAAAATCAAGATATTAACAAATGTTGCCAAATATGTGGAGAAATTATAACCCTTGTGTACCAATGCTGGGAATGTAAAAGGATATAGCTACTGTGGGAAACAGTATAGTGGCTCCTCAAAAACGTAAAAATAGAATTACCATAAGATCCAATAATCCCACTTCTGCTATATACTCAAAAGAATTCAAAGTAGGTTCTAGAAGAGGTGTTTATACACACAAGTTCATAGCAGCATTATTCACAATAGCTAAAATGTGGAAGTAACCCAAGGGTCCATCAATGGATCAATGGATAAACAAAATGTGATCTATACATACAAATGCAATAATATTAGGAAGGAAATTTGACACATGCTGTAAGATGGATGGACTTTGAGGACATTATGCTAAGTGAAGTAAGCCAGCCAGAAAAAGATGACTCCACTTATATGAGATACCCAGAGCAATCAAAATCAGAGACCAAAAGTACAGCAATAGTTACCAAGGGCTCAGGGGAGAAGGGGATGTGGATGTGTTGTTCAATGGCACAGAGTTTCAATTCTGCAAGACAAAAAGTTCTAGAGATGGATGGTGGTGATGACTGCACAATGATATGAATGTACTGAGTAACACTGAACCACAGACTTAAAAAATGGTTATGACAGGGATGCATATAGGTGGCTCAGTTGGTTAAGCTTGGTTTCAGCTCAAGTCATGGTTTCCAGATCCTGAAATCAAGCCCTGCAACTTACTTTCTTATGGTTCAGCAAAATCAAAAGTAACTATCTAGAGAGAGAAAGCAAATGTCACAAGATGTTATTAACTGGTCAGTCCAGGCCAAGTGATTACAAGTATTCACTATACTATTCTTCTGACTTTTCTGTATCTTCGATTTTTTTTAAAGTAACTTTTTGTTGTTGTTGTTGTTGTTTTTAAAAAAAGAATATAGGGGCGCCTGGGTGGCTCAGTGGGTTAAAGCCTCTGCCTTCGGCTCGGGTCATGATCCCAGGGTCCTGGGATCGAGCCCCACATCGGGCTCTCTGCTCAGCAGGGAGCCTCCTTCCCCTTCTCTCTTTGCCTGACTCTCTGCCTACTTGTGATCTCTCTCTCTGTCAAACGAATAAATAAAATCTTTAAAAAAAAAAAAAAGAAGAAGAAGAAGAAGGAGAAGAATATAAAGAGTATCCCATCACAATGAGATACCTGACACTATTAGAATGGCTACAACAAGAAAATACTGACAATAACAAGTGTCTGACAAGGATGCAAACATCCTTATATATTTGTGGTTGGAATACAAAATGGTAAAGTCAATATGGAAAATCTTTTGCCTACTTCTTATAAATTTCAACACATTTACCATACAACCCAACAATCCCATTTCTAGGTATTTACCTTAGAGCAGAGTTCTTAACCGGAGGTTATTCTGCACTATGCAACTTTTTTTTTTTTTTAAACAACTGGCACAAGGTGCAGGTGGCTACTGTTATCTAATGGGTAGAAGAAGCAAGGGATGCTGCTAAACATCCTACTGAGCTCTCCACAACAAAGAATTAATTTTCCAGCCCAACATGTCATAGTACCAAGATTAAGAAATCCTGCCTAAAGAAATAAAAGCAACATTCACCTAAAAGCTATACAGAAATGTTAATAGTACCTCTGGTCATAATTACCAAAAATGTGAAACAACCCCAAATCCCTCAACAGATAAACTGATAAACTGTGGTGCAACAAAAAGAAACACACTACTGATACATGAAACAACCTGTATGTATCTGGAACACATCATGCTCAGTGAAACCCAGTCTCAAAAAGTTACATAAGTCAAAAAAAAAGTTACATATGTATTATTCCGATTATAGTGACAATCTCCAAAAGACAAAACAACAGAGATAGATAACAAATCCATGGCTGTTAAGAGTAGAGTGTGGGTAGGACTACAAAGTGCAGTACAAGGGAGGTTTCTGGTATGATGGAACAATTCTATATCCTCATTATGGTGTTACAAAAATCTGTACATGTGTTAAAAATTCATACAACTGTACACCAAGAGAAAAAGCCAATTTTACTCTATGATTTTTTTAAAAGTAGCATAAAAAACACATTTAAAAAAAAGAGGATTTATTCTGTGGGGGGCAGAGGAAAGAGAATCTCCAGCAGACACCTCACTGAGCATGGAGCATGAGGAGGGGCTTGATCCCACTACCCCGAGAACCTGACCGAAGCCATAACTGAGTTAGATGCTTAAACAACTAAAACACCCAGGTACCTCCCCAAAACACACTGTTTTAAAAAGGCTACATCCCCTATGTGCTATGCTGATAGTGTCTCCCCAAAATTCATGTCCACCTGAAATCTCAGAATGTGACCTTATTTGGTCTTATACGATCTTTGTAGATATAATCATTATGATAAGATCATACTGGATTAGGGTGGGCCCTAGTTCAATGACTTGTGTCCTTATAAGAAAAATTTGGACATATAGGCATGCACAGAGTAAAGGTGATATGAAAACACATAGGGAGAATGCCACACAAAGACAGAGCCATAAAGAAATGCAAGGAGGCCAGCAACCACCAGAAGCTATGAGAGAGGCATGGCACAGATTCTCCTTCTTAGAAGTTCAATCCTACTGACACCTTGTTTTGGTCTTTTAGACTCCAATACTGTGACAGAATAAGGCTCAGCTGTTTTAAACTAACCAGTATGTGGCAACTTGTTACAGCAGTTCTAGGAAAATGAAATATCCTATGACTCTATTTATATGACATTCTGGAAAAGGCAAAACTATTGGGACAGAAAACACATCAGTACTTCCTAGGGGACAGAGCTGGGGAGAAATGTATGACCACAAAGGAATAAAACTGTCAAAATTCAAAGACTTGTATACTATTAAAGGATGAATTTTACTATGCCCAAGTTACATCTTAATAAACTTAACTGCAGGGGCACCTGAGTGGCTCAGTCAGTTAAGCGTCTGCCTTTGGGTCAGGTCACATACCAGGGTCCTTGGGATCCAGCCCTGTGTCAGGCTCCTTGCTCATTGGGAGCATGCCTCCCCCTCTCCCTCTGCCTGCCTGTGCTCTCTCTCCCTCTGTGTCAAATAATAAATAAAATCTTTTAAAAAGAAAAATAAAAAAACCCGGGGCACCTGGGTGGCTCAGTGGGTTAAGCCGCTGCCTTTGGCTCAGGTCATGATCTCAGGGTCCTGGGATCGAGTCCCACATCAGGCTCTCTGCTCAGCAGGGAGCCTGCTTCCCTTCCTCTCTCTCTGCCTGCCTCTCCATCTACTTGTGATTTCTCTCTGTCAAATAAATAAATTTTAAAAATCTAAAATAAATAAATAAATAAATAATTAATTAAAAAACCCTTAAAAAAATTCCCAATCTGAATGACCCTCCCAAAATCCTAATCTAGTTTGTAAAATTGACTCTGGCTCTCCTGTGTATCTTGGGGAGGTCTCTCCAGGACCCATCTATCCTTTCTAGTACTACCCTTCTACTTCCATATCTCACTGCTGCATTAACTTGTCTTTTCTAATGTCCCTTTCATTTTATAATCTATCCTTTAGCCTCCTCTTCCTCTTCCTAACACCCAATTTTTAAAGCAATTTCAAAACTTTGCTTCCAAGATATAGAGACATGGGGCACCTGGGTGGCTCAGCTGGTCGAGTATCCATCCAACTCTTGATTTCAGCTCAAGTCATGATCTCAGGGTCCTGGGATCAAGCCCCATGTGGGTTCCATGCTCAGTGCAAAGACTGCTTGAGAATTCTCTTTCCCTCTCCCTCAGCCCCTCCTCCCACTCATGTGCTCTCACTTACTCACTCTAAAAATACATTAAAAAAAAAAAAAGATATAGAGACAAGATGGATGCCTCAGTTTGAATTTCCTATAAAAAGTAACAGGGAAGGGGCACCTGGGTGGATCAGTCGGCTCAGGTCATGATCCCAGGGTCCTGGCACTGAGCCCCAAATCAGGCCCCCTGCTCAGCAGGAAGCCTGCTTCTACCTCTCTAACTCCCCTTGCTTATGTTCCCTCTCTCGCTGTCTATCAAATAATAAATTAATAATAATAACAGGGATGCCTGGGTGGCTCAGCTGGTTAAGCATCTGCCTTTGGCTCAGGTCATGATCCCAGGACCCTGAGGTCAAGTTCCACATCAGGTTCCCTGCTCAGTGGGAGCCTGCTTCTTCCTCTCCTTCTGCCTGCCTCCCTCATGCTTGTGCTCTATCACTCTCTATGACAAATAAATAAAAACTTTTTTATAAAAATAAAAAATAAGAATAAAATAAAAAGACAACAGACTTACTTTTTACATCATTAAAAAAAAAAACTTTCACCATCAAGTACAATGGAGTCTCTATCTTTGCCTGGTAAACCACTGTGATTTGAACCACTGAAGATACCAGTCTGAATCTAAGATATAATACAATATTAATATAATCTATAACCTATTAGTCTATCAGATACAAAGAAACTTAAAATAGGGTCAATTCTTAAAATTTATATATTGTTTATTTTGAGTAATGTTTACTATCACACTAGAAAAATATGACAGAATGTCTAATGCAGAAAGGAGGTCCTAAAACACTGCCATAGGTAAAAACTATCCTTAACATCTTCCTGAAAGGCAACAGAAATAAAAATGTGGAAAGAAAAAGACACATTTCATATGATTATTTCAGTTATATCTTGTCCCACAAGCAACAAGCAGCAAACTACATTTGTAGCCTTATTTTTTTTTTAATTTTATTTATTTATTTGACAGAGAGAGATCACAAGTAGGCAGAGAGGCAGGCAGAGAGAGAGAGAGGAGGAAGCAGGCTCCCTGCTGAGTAGAGAGCCTGATGCGGGACTCGATCCCGGGACCCCGAGATCATGACCTGAGCCGAAGGCAGTGGCTTAACCCACTGAGCCACCCAGGTGCCCCTCTAGCCTTATTTTAAAACATTATCTTATTCATAGAAAAATTATTAGGACATTATGAAATTTGCTTGGTTTATTTTCAGAAATAATACAGCCAACATAATCTGTTTGTTTTTTTTTTGTAGGCCACCATCTATTTTGACCTAGAAAACTTTTCAATAACTTAATATGGGTCTATAATTCTTAAAAGAAGCCATCAAAAAGACATTTCAGAAAACACACTATGAGGGCGCCTGAGTGGCTCAGTGGGTTGAGGCCTCTGCCTTCAGCTCAGGTCATGATCCCAAGGTCCTGGGAACAAGCCCCACATCGGGCTCTCTGCTCAGTGGGGAGCCTACCTCCCCCACTCTCTCTGCTTGCCTCTCTGCCTACTTCTGATCTCTGTCAAATAAATAAATAAAATCTTAAAAAAGGGAAAACTCACTATGGGCAACTGGGTGGATCAGTCAGTTAAGTGTCCGACTCTTGATTTCAGCTCAGGTCTGATCTCAGGGTTGTGAGACTGAGTCCCCCACTGAGCCCTGCATACTCGGGCTCTGCACTAGGCATGGAACCTGCATTCAGATTCTCTTTCTCCCTCTGCCTTCCCCCCTCACCACCTCACTCTCTCAAAAAACAAAAACAAAAACAAAAACAAACCCCAAAAAACCACACTAAACTGCTAAGGAGAAAAACTGCTTGTCAAAGCACAAGTACATTGCTCAAAGAGCTAAAGTACACAGTGGTATTCAGAGAACTAAAACCTAAAGGAAGTCAAACTCTCAAACAGCCTTACTATACAATACAGAAGTGGGACACCTGGGTGGCTCAGTCGGTAGAGCGCCTGACTCTTGATTTCAGCTCAGGTCATGACTTGAGGGTTGTGAGATCTAGCTGAGGTGGGCTCCACACTCAATGGGGAGTCTGCTTTAGATTCTCTCCTTCTCCTCCTGCCCCTCCCCCCTCAAATAAATACATCTTTAAAAAAAATAAATAAAATAAGATACAGAAGCATACACCATAACTGTCAATACTGAGTAGTCTCCTTCGAACAAGGCCACTCAACCATGTTCTTAAACCACCACTCAAGTAAAATCGCTATGTCTAAAAGGATCAGTTTTTAAAAGTCTGTATTTATTCACCAGCCACTACTGTGAAGAACAGAGCCTCAATCCAGATGCAAGTAGAACCATGAAGGTGATAATGGTTCTTATGTATGCCACCAGTAGCCACACTACCCAGCCAGGTTGAAAACTAGATCCTGCTCTCTCCAGTCATAGTAGCACAGACTAACCAGAAGGAACCACCTTTAGATCCCATTCTCTACTAATGATGGCAATAGAACTTAACTTGTAGAAGTTGGAGGTATTATCAGAGGGGATAAGAGTTCTTTGGGTTGGGGTAGAAGAGAAATACTCATTTCCATAACATTCTCAATAAAATGAGAGAAAATGGAACTCAAACCCACTGATGATGGGGAAAAACTGCTTTCTTACTGACTAGAGAAAGTTACCTTAACAGAAAGGTAGGGCATAGAATATTCTCCCTCTCAAAAGTGACACCTTGGCTCTGAACATCATGTAAATCATCTCAGATCATTGAAAGCTCATTTCCCATTTTCCAACCAAATCTATGCGTGTGGATCTAAAGCATATGCATAAAAAGACAATTATCTTATTCAAAGAGAAAAACAGAAAGTTGTAACTTTCAAGGTTCAAGAGTATGGCAACAGAATTTAAGGAAACTGGCACTAAAATCAAACTTTTAGTATTCATTTGCTGGTTTGAACTCTGTACCCACTACTTCAGATGGCAATTTTCTCCCTGTTCTCCCAAACAGCTAACAAACATTTTAATATTAACTATTACAAGCTATTTCCTGGTTTTGACTATTTACTGCTGAATTTTAAATTATATGATATGCCACAATAAATATAACTACCATTGTGCTACAGTAAATATTGCTCTCTTTTGCAAACAATGCTTGTGTGAAATTATACAACCTAATTATGTATCAAGGTGTATACAACCTAATTATGTATAAATTATGTACTCCCCGGCTCCCAAGAAACTAGTTTCTGACCATCTCTTAATACCTACAAATTGTCCTCAAAATACAAAATCCTGATAGCCACCATCCCCATCCTCCCAACAAAACTTTCTCAGATCATTTCTGAACATAATTTTAAGAACTCTCAAGTAAATTAGATATCAATATTAATGAATCACTGAGTAACATGTATGTATACTTTACAAATTTATATTTTTATTAAAAGGAGTCAAAAACCATTATTGTTCAGGCTGTATTAAAAACGCAGAAAAAAATCAGAGAATCATTTACAACCAGAAGCCCCAAATATTTGTGGCAGGAGAGGAGGAGAGAGACAAACACCACTTACCCATTAGGAAACAAACAGGATTATGAAAGCAGGGCCAATATTATATATGGGTCTATAGACCCAATATGGGTCTATAGATTTTCACCTTAGTATTCTATTCCAAGACTACCTTCTCTACTTCAAACTCAAAAAGACATTGAATAAAAATATTATTGCAAAGAAGTCAAAATACACAAACATCTTATTTGTTCTTATAGGTAAACAAACTGAAATCCAGAAAAGTTAAATGGGTTGCCCAGTTAGGCAAAGATTTCTTATATATGACAAAAGTACTACTCATAAAAGAAAAAAATGAGAAAAAAGCCTCAACAAAATTAGGAACTTCTACTTTTCAAAAGACATTCTGAAGAAAATGAAAAAAAAGACAACCAAAAGCCTAGGAGAATATATTTGTAAAATGCATATCTAATAGAAGACTTAAATCCAGAATTTACAAAGAATTCTTACAACTCAGTAATAACCCAATCAAAATGGATTGTCCAAGATCAGAACAAAAGATGTGGCCAAAAGAGAGATCGCTAGCCTTGTTCAACATTAATTTCATGATTTAAAACCATGGTTCCTAAAATAAATAAATAAATAAATAAAAATAAATAAAACCATGGTTCCTTAAAGGAAACAAAAGACAACAGGAAAACAAAGAAACAGGAGGGGAGGGAAGTGGGGGATAGGGTAACTGGGTGACAGACAGTAAGGAGGGCATGTGATATAATGAGCAATGAGTATTAATAAGACTGATAAATCACTGACCTCTACATCTGAAACCAGTAAGATTATATGTTAATTAGCTGAATTTAAATTTTAAAAAATATACTTATGTCATTGCTATACTTGAATTTATTCAGGTTGATTCTTTTTAAAATCATTAACATATATATTGAGTCTAGGATCACTCCTAATCCCCTCTTGCCTAAAGCAAAAACAAAAAACAAATAGCACCTTCAAAATAAGAAATTCTAAATCATTACACAAGAAAAAGTTAAGAAGTGAATCACTGAGAGGCACCTGATTGACTGAGTTGGTAGAGCATGAGACTTTTAATCTCAGGGTTATGAGTTCAAGCCCCACATTGAGTATACAGATAACTGAGGGGGGAAAGAAAAATGAGTCACTGAAATGATTAAAACAGATTTTCTTCCTTCGGAATCACAAAAAGTAAAATCCTTCTTTGGATACCTCAGGCCAACTTGTACTTAAACATTAATAGCAAGCTTCTCAGAGAAAAATAAAATTTCTTTTAAGACCTTATATTTTCCTCCTCTAAAACACAATCTAGGGCGCCTGGGTGGCTCAGTGGGTTAAGCCGCTGCCTTCGGCTCAGGTCATGATCCCAGGGTCCTGGGATCGAGTCCCGCATCGGGCTCTCTGCTCAGCAGGGAGTCTGCTTCTCTCTCTCTTTCTGCCTGCCTCTCTGTCTACTTGTGATCTCTCTGTCCAATAAATAAATAAATAAATCTTAAAAAAAAAAAAAAAAAACACAATCTAAATGACACATAGACTTCTTTCCCTAAAAACATAATCTTTCATAAATGTCTACCCAACCGGGGGGCGCCTGGGTGGCTCAGCTGTTAAACATGATCTCAGGGTTCCGGGATGTTGCCCTGCGTTGGACTCCCCACTCAGAGGGAAGCCTGCTTGTGGATTCTCTCTCCCTCTCTCTCTGCCTCTCCCCCGTGCTTACCTGATCTCTCTCTCTCAAATAAATTTAAAAAAAAAAAAAAAGTTTACCCCACCAAGTAAATGTTTAAAAGAGAACAGGGAACTCCAAAACTTGAGAAAAATGTAATGAAGGTCTTGCCCCAACCAACATTTACCTTCCCAGAAAGCCCTACTTTTAACCTGTTATCATCAAACATTTACTGAGGGACTATCCATTGGAGAGAATGGTTCTAGCTGCTCTTCAACAATAGGAAAGGAGAAGAGCAGTAGACTAAGAAGCAGAAAAGATATGGGCAAAGCCTACAAAATAATCAGGACACCACATACCAAACAACCCTCATTTTAAAATGGGAAAGGACTTGAGCAGACATTTCTCAAAAAATATACTAACAGCCAAAAAATGCATGAAAAGACACTCAGTATCACTGATCATTAGAGAAATGCAAATCAAAACTATAATGAGATACCAATTTACTCACTGGGATGATTACTTAAAAAAAAAAAAAAAATGCCAACACAGCAAGTAACAAATGGTATGTGTGTAGAAAACTGGAATTCTTGTGCACTGCTGGTGGGAATGTAAAATGGCACAGCTGTTGTTGAACAATACGGTGGTTCCTCAAAAAAATTACACACAGAATTACCATCTGATCCAGAAATTCCATTTCTGGTAATATACCTAAAAATACTAAAAGAAGGGACTCAAACAGTCATTTGTGCACCCACATTCATAGCATTATTATTCACAAAAGCCAAAAGGTAAAAGAAAGCTAACTGTCCACCAACAGAAGAATGAATAAACAAAATGTGGTGTACACATAAAATCGAGTATGAGTCAGCCTTAAAAAGGAATGAAATCATGACACATGCTACACCAATGAACCCTGAAGACATTATGCAAAGTGAAACAAACCAACATAAATGACAAATACTGTATGATTCCACTTACAATAATTAACAGTCAAATTCTACACAGAGAAAAAAATAGCATAGTGGTTATAAGGGGTTAAGGGAAGGAAAATGGTGAGTTATTTTTCAGGTGCTGAGTTTCAGTTTGGGATGATGAAAAAATCTGAGATGTGCACAATGGTAATGACTGCACAACAAAGTGAATACACTTTTTTAAAAGATTTTATTTCTTTACTTGTCAGAGAGCACAAGCAGGGGGAGCAGCAGGCAGAGGGAGAAGCAGACTCCCCGCTGAGCAAGGGGCCTTGACCTGAGGCTTGATGATCCCAGCTTTGCGGCTAAAGCAGATGCTGAACTGACTGAGCCACCCAGGCATCCCAAAGTGAATGTACTTAAACTGAACACTTAAATAAACATTTACAATAGTCAGTTTTACATCATGTGTATTTAACCACAAAGAGAAAAAAACAAAGGGGCACCTGGGTGGCCCAATGGGTTAAGCCACTGCCTTCGGCTTGGGTCGTGATCCCAGAGTCCTGGATCTAGCCCCACCCACATGGGGCTCCCTGCTCAGCAGGGGGCCTGCTTCTCCCTCTCCAGCCCCCACCCCCGCCTGTGCTCTTCTGCTCTCTGTCAAATAAACAAATAACATCTTTTAAAAAAAGAAACAAAAAAATAAAAAAATAAAAATAAAAATAAAAAAAGAAACCAAAAACTAATCAGAACAGATAAGTTAATCATTTTCATTGTCCCTCAGAGGTGAAAACATCAACTGATAAGAGTAAAATCAACTAACTGGACTGACTGAACATAAGAACTCCAACTCCATTCCCTCCTAAAACACCAGCAAAATGAAATAAAGTCAAAACAGAGACAAAAGGCAAGGAGATGACAGCAGTTAAATGTCAGCAACATTCTAGACAATGAAAAGCAGTAGTAACTAGGTACTGCACATTTCAATATACATATAGCATATTATTTTTAATTAAGACCTGTGGTAGGTATCTTTCTTCTAAAAAATTCAAGAACAGAAAAAGATAACTTGGGATTTCCTCTTAACTACTAACTTTCCACAGAAACAAATGCAGCTAATCCCTCTCTTGTGTTCCTTACCTTCCTACTTCCAAAACAGATGTATAATTAAATGAACTACCTGAAAATCCCTTTCAATATTCAGAACAAATGAATTCCATGGGCGCCTGGGTGGCTCAGTGGGTTAAGCCGCTGCCTTCGGCTCAGGTCATGATCTCACCGTCCTGGGATCGAGTCCAGCATCAGGCTCTCTGCTCAGCAGGGAGCCTGCTTCCTCCTCTCTCTCTCTCTGCCTGCCTCTCTGCCTACTTGTAATCTCTCTCTGTCAAATAAATAAATAAATAATCTTTAAAAAAAAAAAAAAAAAAAAAAAAGAACAAATGAATTCCAAAAACTAGGTTAGACCATGCTTTAAAATTAAAAAAAAAAAAAAAAAAAAACACAATCCCTTCTCCATTAAATGAGATTTAGATTTAGTTCAAATCTATTTGACCCTATTGCTGCATCTCTCTGACGGGCCCCAATTTTTTGTACTTTTCAGAGGCTCAGTTCAGGACTTTTATTCATCAGTGAGGGAAATATTACTGCATCTCAACTATTCTTAATACTCAGGCTATACCTAACATACTACTCAACTTACTCATCAAAAAGACTACTTACAATAACTACACTTGGCATTTTAGCCAAGAATAAGAAATAATTTCCCTGTATATGTCAAAATTCTCAAGAGGAACTATAAAATAAATCCTGGTGAAAATGAAATCCTAAAAATCACTTTCTCAAGTCACACAGAATAAACACATTCCACCTTTCTACAATGTTTATCACTTTCTTTAAACATTCTAAATCATGAGTTAATTATTGTGTCAAGCTTCTGCAGCAAAATTCTACATCTTTTCCATGAGAAAACTGCCAGTGTTTCCAAACTTTGGTAAATACAAAAATTCCATGTATAAAGTCTAATGAAACTTATCAGAGATCCGAGATCACCAAAAATCCAAAACTAGAAATGTG
This sequence comes from Mustela nivalis, assembly GCF_964662115.1. Classification (NCBI taxonomy): domain Eukaryota; kingdom Metazoa; phylum Chordata; class Mammalia; order Carnivora; family Mustelidae; genus Mustela; species Mustela nivalis. Next base: position 120,783,888 of record NC_139027.1, on the reverse strand, counting down.
ATAAACAGCTGAACTACTTTATTTCCTCTTTTTTCTATTCTCTTTGTGCAAGCTGGGCAATCGTAAGACTATGTATACGATCCATAATTAAGCTGGGGTGGAGAGATTGATAAAGCAAGATCCACAACACAAAAAGAGATAATAGTATTATTCTCACATACCCCAGTTTTTACAAAAGAACTAGGGGAAAAGCTTTCAAAATTGGCTATCTTTATCTACTGCAGGGTTCCACTGTCACAGAGTGACCCATATGTGTGTATATATATATATGCATGCTTTTGTCTCTTACACAAGCTTTTGTCCCTTCCTTTCCATTCCCACTACCACCTACCTCCCTAGCCTGTTCTTCCAGCCTCCAGAAGCTACCAACCCTAGTAAATACTGCAGGCTTCAGTATTACCTAATAAATCGCCACAAAATACCATTTTATTCTGTCAGCCAACAGGACTTAAGTTATCCCAAAACAAGAAGGCTGGTCTCTTAACTATCAAACTTTCTTCTATTACCAGGCCCATTAAACCCTCTTGAAACTAATCTAAACTCCAACTAATCTATTCCCTGTACTACCACAATCTCAAGTCCATTCCTGCCTCTATACCTTTGGCAATTTTTAATCTATCTTAAATAACATCCCTCCTCCTCTCTGCCTTAATAATTACCCTGTGTACCTCTCATTCAGACCTAGACTGCTCTGAAGTATTGCCTGAACAGTTTTAAATCTTTATGTGTGTAAGGACTTTCTTCCCGGAAGGCAGGGAACATGGGTTATGATGCAAAAAGTCAAGCTCCAGAACAGAGGCTGCAAAGCGGCAACCCACAAGACAAATCCTTCCCGCAGTGGTGATTTGCTTGGCCCATAGCGTTCATGATTTCAAAAGTTGTCAACATTTTAAAATAAAGATTTCTCACAAAATCTGGATTCCCAGCTTCTGTTTAGAAAAAAGTTAAGATGTTTGGCCCACACTTGGTCCTATATTCCCCACTAGATCAAAAGTGAGGCAACACTGAATTATATATATTTTTAATGGTGAAAATGGTCAATTTTACCTTTAATTTTTTAAAAAAGCAAGCCAAAGCCACTTAACAACTACCCCATTAGAGGAACACGAATTCCCTGGTTCACTTTAGTCTCAATTTTATCTTTACTAAAACGTCCCATTCAGGGGCACCTGAGTGGCTCAGTGGGTTAGGCCTCTGCCTTCAGCTCAGGTCATGATCTCGGGGTCCTGGGATGGAGCCCTGAGAAAGGCTCTCCATTCAGCGGGGCCCTGCTTCCCCCTCCCTGCCTGCCTGCCTCTCTGCCTACTTGTGATCTCTCTCTCTCTCTGTCAAATAAATAAATAAAATCTTAAAATAAATAAAATGTTCCATTCAAATTTATAATGCTCACCCTAGATAAGCTTATTTAATGAGTTAAACAACTGAGATAATAATTTTAAGACAAGTGCCTGCCTCTCTGCCTACTCGTGATCTGTCAAATAAATAAAATCTTAAAATAAATAAAATGTTCCATTCAAATTTATAATGCTCACGCATGATAAGCTTATTTAATGAATTAAACAATTGAGATAATAATTTTAAGACAAGGTCGGTGGTAATGATGATAATAAAAAAAACAGTAATAGCAATGAACACTTCATACTTATTCAGCCAACTATTATTCAAGCAAAAATATTTTACCTTATTTAATCCACACAACAACCCTATGGATATATGCAATTTCTAGTCCCAATTTATGGATGAGGAAATTGACCAAGGTTATACTCCCAGTACACAGTAGAGCCAAAAGTCAAAACCAGACAATCTAAAGGAATCATAGATTGCTTTAGAGTGGCATCCTCTCCTCTGTGACCAACTGAAATAATTCCCTGGAACAAGGAATGCTAAATTTTAGATCTCCCTCTTTCTTTGAATGATTAAGAAGCAAACCAAAGTTCACCTACACATGTTATCCAGACAGCATTTGGATTTTTTCCTTACCCTAAAAGAAAAATTTCTGTCATTGACAGAGAAAACAATACAGATCCAATAAAATAATACACATTTTCTCAGAAAGTATGTTATTTAACATTTCTGGATTGAGGGAAGCTCAATATGCAGATGAATTTAGTTTAAAACTATGAAGTGATGATACAGTACAAAACTTCTTTCCTGGGACAGAAATGTAAATCTATTAGGGTAAGCAGCTCCCAGACATGAAAAAAAGCCTGAGGTCAGGGACTTTTTTTTCATCATGAGTCCCTGCAACACCTAGCACAGAGCAGCACTTAGCATATATTCATTTATATTAAAAGAACAAAGAAATCTAAAGCTTCTACCTTAAATTGCAATGCAATGTAATCCTTATTAGAGCACTTATCACCCTGATTTTTACAAAAATAACTGGTGAGCAGGTCTGTTTTCCTGACAAAACCACAAAATTCTTTAGATAGGGGTTTTATATTTACCTATTGGGACCTAGCACAACAGGAGCTCAAATAAACACTTGTTGAATATTACAAACTTAACATTTCTGTACTTAGGTTTTCTATAAATCTCTCTTTCTGCCAATGTTTAAAGTAGAACTTAAAATATAATGGCTTCTCACTTACAAGGTAATGGATATTATGAAGTTCTACTATAAGATATTTCTACTACCAATCTTATATTGTGGAATCAACAAAATCCTGAAAAATTAGTAAGAGAACATAAAGCACAAAATATAATCAAAGAGTGAGCTAGAAGAAAACAGAGATCATCATGTTTGATACCTTTAACATACACGTGAGGAAAAAGAGGCCCAGAGAGATTTAAGCAAACTGCCCAAGATTTCAGGAGTAAGCAACAAGAAATACCAAAGGCTAGAACCCAGGTTTCCTGGAATGTTGCCCTAGTTTTCTTTCCACAAAGAACTACTCTGTGAGTTCAGGATGCAGTGGATACTTTTAGAAATATTTTAAAGATACTTGGTATGGGGGCACCTGGGTGGCTCAGTAGGTAAAGTGTCTGCCTTCATCTCAGGTCATAAACCCAGGGTCCTGGGATCAAGCCCCATATCATGCTCCCTGCTCAGTGGGGAGCCTGCTTCTCCCTCTCCCTCTGCTGCTCCCACTGCTTATGCTCTCTCCCTCTGTGTCAAATAAATAAAACCTTTAAAAAAAAAAAAAGATACTTGGTATGAAGAATGATCTTTCCCAGCACATAACTTTTTGTGAGGTATTATATCACCATTAAAGAAATGAAAGCTGCCTTGGTTCCTTAACTGCAAACAACACCACTTCCTTTTCCCCTTCTTTTTTTGCACTATGCATTTTTCACTTTCATGTACTTCCTTTCTTTATTTTTTGGGAATTCTTCTTCTTACTACATCTTATTTACCTACTTTCCCTCTTAGCCACTTCCTTTCCTACTACCTCTCACAAAGCTCCTACTATCTCCTTCTTTTCCCTCCATAATTATAAAAAAAGAACAGAGTAAGCACACATTTGATTACAGCAATGGCCTGGGACACCATAACAAGCAAATCGTGGTCTTGTTCTCTAAGCATTTAGAGGGTAATTATTGAACAAAAATATAAACTAAATGCAAAGGGTCACGTAGAGGTATGAATAATAAATACTGACATTTACAGTGAGGACAGGAATCTAAGTATGGAATCTAGGACATTATGTGAAGGTAGTAATGACAATGACAACAAAGAGTTGCAAGGTTAAAATTAGTAAAAGGGACCACTCTCTACAGTATTCAGCTTGCTAACCTACCAATTCATTAGTTCTACTTCATTCACTCCTTACTCTCTTCTTGAGTTTTTCCTGCTCTACTTTTTTTTTTTCTTATCGAGTAGAGTCTTCCTTTTCTCTCTCCTAATCCTTTAAAGTCAATCTGTCCTGTCCTCATGTTTTCCTTCTCAGTATTACTCCCAACTTCTCTTACCTTATAGACCTAGATAATGTCTTAAGTTGTGAATTCATTTTTTTCTAAAGCTTTAGTATGTATTATTTTATTTGATCCTCACAACAATGTCAGGAAGGCAGGTAGGAATCGATACATCTATTTTACAGATATATAAACTGAGGCCAGTCAAGATTAAATAACTGGCCAAAAGTCATACAGTTTGTCAGTGGGAAAATCAAATCAGTCCTTTCTTTCCAAATTCTCTTTCTCCATTGCATGTTGCCTTCTTTTTACTTCTTAACTTTTTAATCATAACGCACATATCTGGACAAGTATATAGAGATAAATGTTTATAGAACAGCACAAGTGGGAAAAATGTGTGTATGTCCAAGAAAAACAAAAAAAAACAGAAAAGTCAGAAGACCAAAAGTAAGAGCAAAGTGTGGCTCACAAGCTAATCCTTATAGAAGAGACTATGAGTTTCAAACCCAAGTGCAAAATGCCTATCTCAACCAATTGATGTAGTCAGCATCAACACCCTCTTTCAGTTATATGACCAGAGCTCTCACCCTCTGCACCATTCCTTTCTCCCAAACTCTTTCACAGGCCTGCCACCATACCTGAAGTTCTCACCGTTCGAGTCACTTCTTTGGGTTAAGGTGTTGTCTCCAGAAGACCGCTGTTAAATGCATGTTACCTGAGAGGGGAAGGAGGGTCCATTAACACATTATTCTTATAGTTAAACACATCAGATTAGCAATGACCTTGGGAATTTGACAGCACAATGGCTTTTTAAGCTTCATGGGATAAGGGTACCTGGCTGACTCATCAGGAGAGTATGTTAATTCTTGATCTTGAGGTCATGAATTCAAGAACCACGATGGACACAGAGATTGCTTCTAGAAATTAATAAAATAAATGTAAAAGTTTCATGGGATAGATAATTTGGGGAGGCACAGATAATTTTTGGTGGGGCAGGCAGGATAAGAAGGTGAGTTATGAAAAATGACTCCTACAGAGTAGGGGTGATGCCCACTTGGGTATGATGGCTACATGGCAAAATGAAGATGACCATAAAACACACACTCTATGTACTGGGGTCACTATAACAATGGTCCCTGCAACTTGGGAGGCTCCTAAGGATAGGAAAAGAAAAAGCACTTCAAGGATCAGAGTACAGTCAGTTCGGAAACGAAAAAAGCTGAGGTGGCAGCAGTTTTCCAAGGACAGTACACTGCTAGACTGAAGGAGGAACAGCTCCTGGTTAATGACTACTAGTTGTGAAGCTATTTCCAACTCAACATTTTTAGCTGAGGGGCCGACCTACCAACCAGATAATGCTGCAATTCAATTCTGCACCACTAACTGATATTAACTCAAAACCAGTATCATGTACAACCACAAAAATCAACATGCCTTTACTAAGAGCTTATTATGAGCCTAGAATTTGGTGAGGTGCTACAAATACAGGAAAAAATAACTTTATACACTTTGTCTTAACTCATATAAATAAAACCAATCTCCAAAACCCAAAATTGAGAGAGGCGTGAGGAACAAGGACGTGGGGGGCGGGGCCACAAACAGGTGACTATTTCCTAGCAGTACTAACGACAATTTTTTTTTTAAGATTTTAATTTATTAATTTGACAGAGAGAGAGAGAGATCACAAGTAGGCAGAAAGGCAGGCAGAGAGAGAGGGGGAAGCAGGCTCCCTGCTGAGCAGAGATGTGGGGCTCGATCCCAGGACCCTGAGATCATGACCTGAGCCGAAGGCAGAGGCTTACCCCTCTGAGCCACCCAGGTGCACCTAACAACAAATTTCTTAAGCCAAAATAAATAGAACAAAATTCATTCTAGGCCAAAGTTCCTTGTTAAACTCTTGCCTAAACAGTCAAGAGGCACAGGCTAGAAGTATCTTTTTTCTTTTGGTCTAATACCAAAGGCTCTTTAGCAGCACATATTCATCTTGACACACTGGAGATTAACTAAAAGTTACAAAAACTCAGTTCTAATTCTAGCTCTAATTCTTTTTTTTTTTTTTTTTAAGATTTTATTTATTTATTTGACAGAGAAAGATCACAAGTAGACAGAGAGGCAGGCAGAGAGAGAAGCAGGCTCCCCGATGAGCAAAGAGCCCGACGTGGGGCTCGATCCCAGGACCCTGAGATCACGACCCAAGCAGAAGGCAGTGGCCCTACCCACTGAGCCACCCAGGTGCCCCTAATTCTAGCTCTAATTCTTAACTAGCTCTAGGTAAATTATTGAACCTGCTTAGGATTTTTTTTTAAATAAACAGAAAACTAAGTTTGGACTAGTCTAAGGATAGCATATACCTGGCACATATATCACCTACTAAGTAACTGTGTCCACAGGAAGCATCACTAATCAATCATAACTCACGTTCCCAGAGAACATATATGACCAAAATCGCTCTGCCAGCTACTTCAAAGCAGAGCTGGTCCATAGACCAAAATATATTTGCCACTGTGGACTAGTAATCTCTGCAATCTCTTCCAACTCTGAAATTCTAACACCAAGTTTCTGAGTATGAGAGAAACACTTCCAACAAGCTTAGATCAATAGTGTTGATAGTCATAAATTGCAGTCTAATCTCCAAATTCTCCTACAAATTGCAGCCAATCTGATTCTAATTTTTCAAAAGTGCTAATGGAGGGTGCCTGGGTGCCTCAGTTGGTTAAGCGACTGTCTTCAGTTGGGGTCATGATCCTGGAGTCCCAGGATGAGTCCCGGCCAGGGCTCTCCGCTCAGCAGAGAGTCTGCTCCTCCCTCTGACCTTCCCTCTCTCTGCGTGGTCTCGCTCTCTTTCTCTCTCTCGCTTAAATAAATAAATAAAATCATTTTTTTTAAGTGTTAATGAAAAATATACTCTGATACCATTAATATATATAACCTGGCAAAATTATTCAGATTTGCTTGTGGGTCCTTTTTACAGAATAAGAGCCTTTTCGAAACCCAGTGGGGCCCTAACAATTTTCATCCAAAAATATGGTAACAATATTGCATTAGTAAAGAACTAAATCCAATCCTCACAGCCTCTCTCCAACATCAAACCTCTAACCTCTCACCTAGACTTCTGCAACAGCCACTCTTCCATCGCTGTACTCTCATCACCAGAGCCATCTTTCTACAACATTCATGTCACTCATATAATTTCCCTGTTTAAAATCTGAATCTAGGGCGCCTGGGTGGCTCAGTGGTTAAGCCGCTGCCTTCGGCTCACGTCATGATCTCAGGGTCCTGGGATCGAGTCCCGCATCGGGCTCTCTGCTCAGCAGGGAGCCTGCTTCCTCCTCTCTCTCTCTCTGCCTGCCTCTCTGCCTACTTGTGATTTCTGTCAAATAAATAAATAAAATCTTTAAAAATAAATAAATAAAATAAAATAAAATCTGAATCTATTAGTAACATAAAACTCAAGGTTTTTTTTAGCATTATACTTGTAACTTTTCACATAGTTACCTCCTTTTACCTTTCTGACCTCATGTCCCACAATGCTCTCCTTCCTGATCCCATCCCTGCTCCATGAAACCTTTTTCTCCCACAGTCTTCTGCATTTACACACAGCATTAAGGGGGGGTCCTGTCTGCCCTGTCCTTCCTTTAACCTATGCTGGTTACACTCGTACACTCATCATCTAAGACCCAGCTTAGGACCAGGGGTAGGTCCTGCCACCTTCTATGGCCAAACCCCAGACAAAACTGGTATGAGTCTTAAAGTTTTTTGCGCGTTTCTCAGGCTCACAGTATTGTTTGCCTCAGTGGTTCCCAAGACCATGAGAGCGGCTGGAAGCAGGTTTTAAAAACAAATTCTTCTGTGGCTCAGTGGGTTAAAGCCTCTGCCTTCGGCCCAGGTCATGATCCCAAGGTCCTGGGATGGAGACCCACATCGGGAAATCTCTGCTCAGCGGGGAGCCTGCTTCACCCCTCTCTCTCTGCCTGCCTCTTTGCCTACCTCTTTGCCTACTTGTGGTCTCTGTCAAATAAATAAATAAAATCTTTAAAAAATAAAATAAAATAAATTCTTCAGAACCAAAGCAGACCTACTTCCTGAGACCCTGGAGTTTCTACTTTTTAAAAAGCTCCCCTAATTATTCTACTGGGCAATTTGGGGAGCAATTAGTTTGTCTATCTCTTCCAATAGGTAAACGAATGTGTTTTTTAAAAAGAATTTAGAAATCATCCCTCTAGAACACTGTGAAAAAGTATTCTGCACTTGTTTTTTATTTCATATTCTTTTTTTTACTTGATTCCTATACTAAACATGAAGGAATTCCCTCTGGATTCACACCCAAAAAACTTACTTTCTCTGTTGGTAACTGTACCTCGAGTAAATCTGTGAATGCATAGCGCAGGCTCTCAGCATTATATGCCATGAGAATTTTATGTCAGCTGAGAAATCCTTAGCCGATTTTGAGGATAGAAATACACTGCCTTTACACACCTCCTTAAAATCGAATTATATTAGGAGTAGATACGGGAGACCCCAACTTAGTGCAATGGTAAGTGGCTGGTCCCGCTTTCCAAAAAATTTCCAAAGGAAAAAAAAAAAATCCCGCTTTTCTTTCCCCAACCTCACTCCCCAAAAAAGTACACTAGCGCTGTAGAATTACGGCAGAAAATGTAACAATATTAAAAGGCGAATATAAGCAAGAAAACAAGTTGTGACGGGGAAATCGTGAATTGCAGGTAGTTTGCACGTTCACCTGGTTACATCTCTAACTTTAGGCCTAACGTCCACCTTGGAAGCAGAGACCCGGATCCTCTCAAGTCGTGGCCCGGGACTATGTCTGAAAACTTAAGTTCCCCCACTTAGTTCCCACTAAATCATGTCCTCATCACGTTTCGACCCTTAGAATACGTTCGCGGCTACTTTTTTCTTTTCTCTGATGAAAAAAAGGGCACTCAAGAGGGAGGGCAGTGACAGCTCCACGTCCGCAAAACTCGGCGCCGGGAAGTGCCGGCGGGGTCGCGACACCGGGCGCAAAAAAGGGCGCCCTGCCCGGGACCACCACGATGGGGGACAATGGAGGGAGGAAGGGAGTGGAAGAAGGAGGAGGCAGCCGCTGTGTTGGGCCCGCCTCCCGACTGGGGGCTCCAAAAAGTCTCGTGAAGGCCAGCCGAGTGGCAGGTGGGCCCCGCCGCCGCCCCTCACAGAGCCACGTCGGCCGCTCCGGCCGCTGCCGCGGGGCCCCGCGCGTAGGCCGAGCCGCGGGAGACTGGCCCCCGGGCGGGGCTGAGGGGCGCGGGGATGGACCCTGCTGCCGCCCGCCACGGCCCAGCCCTCTCACAACTTGGCGCCCGCGAGGCGAGGGGCTCCCCATACCCCGGCCATTAGTGGCTGGTCGGCGCCTCCGGCCAACCCACCCCTCGGCCACTAGCCCGAGCTCCCCGCGACCCCCACGGGCACCGGCTGTGAGGGAAAAAGAGAGCAGTCGCGGCTCTGGGGTCCTCCGCCCGCGCGCCGCACTCTCACCCCTGGTTCTCCTCGGACACTCTCATGCGGGCTCCCCCCTCTACCCAGAACTACCCCCGGCCAGCCAGCGAATGTTTACCGGGACTCCGGGCGGCGGCGACTCTTCGGTCCCTCGACTAAGATGGCAGCCGGTCCCGAGCCCCGACCACAGCAACTAGAGCTAGTTGGAGGCCAACGCGCAGGCGCCTCCAGCTTGGAAGGAATGTGGACCACAAGCCCCAAAAGGCCTTTCGCGCCGGCCGGGAGAGTTGGCAGAAGCTTGGGAGACCTTCTAAACCGGAGTTGGCTCGCGCTTAGGTGGGAGGGACCCTGGGAGTTCTCCTAGCCCCTCAAGGCTTTTTTTTTTTTTTTTTTTTAAAGCTACTCCCCACCCCCGAACCTCTAAAGACTGTAGCTGTGGTTCCCAAACGCTAATGTGCATCAGAATTACCTGAAGAACTTGTTGAAACTTAGGGGCCCCACCCCCAGAGTTTCTCTTTCAGCAGATCTGGGATGGATGTAATAATTTGCCTCTCTCTGACTCTGGTGTGCTCCTGGTGGGGGATCACACTTTCAGAACCACTGGATTATAGTTTAGTCCTTAAGAAAGTACACTAGGGAGTTTGATTGATCAGGTTCAAATCCACCTTTTTTTTTTTTTTTTTTTAAACAAGGTGCGGTTAAGGATATGGAAACAGCCTACATATAAGTGATGCCAACGCGGCAGGTGTTCAAAGAGCTGATCCGTAAGCTCTTTCAGCCTCACAACAAATCTATGACAAAACTACTTGCATTATCTTCACGTTACAAATGCATAAACCAAGTCACAAGCTGGATGGAAACCCAGGCAGGGGGCGCCTGGGTGGCTCAGTGAGTTAAAGCCTCTGCCTTCAGCTCAGGTCATGATTCCAGGGTCCTGGGATCGAGCCCTGCACTAGGGCTCTCTGCTCAGCGGAGAGCCTGCTTCTCCCTCTCCCACTGCTTGCCTCTCTGCCTACTTGTGATCTGTCTGTCAAGTAAATAAATAAGATCTTTTAAAGAAAGAAAGAAACCCAGGCAGTCTGGTCCGTCCTCTTAACTTCTTGTTTGTGAGAATTAATAGGCTGTGCAAGTAGACTCAGAGACCCAGCTAAGGGCTTAGTAATTAATGACCTTCACTGTTATTGTTTAGCCTGTCCTTATGAACATATTTTACCACATGGCAAGTCACTTGCATTTTTCAAAGTACGTTCAAATCTCTTTGTCAATGTTGGCTGCAATATGGCTTAGGAGAGCTGGTTAAAGGTCCAGACTCAGGGATCTTACCCCAGTCAGAATCTCCAGGGCAGTGGTTCTCAAACTTTAGTGCCCATCAGAATCTCCCGAAGGATTTGTTAAACGATAGATTGCTGGGCCCCACCCCCAGAATTTCCGATTCAGTAGATCTGGAGTGAGACCCGAGAATTTGCATTTTTAACCACAGACCACGCTTGACAAATCATTGCTGTAGGGCAGTGTTTTTCAACCTTTTAAAAAAAAAAAAAATTATCAGCTCTCTAAAGAACTTTTTAGACATGTTTCTCTAATTATTCCCCCATGAAATTTTAATACCACAAATATACTGTATATCTATTAATGTATTGTATGTGCTTTTAATATATATGTGTGCTTTTACATAAGCAAGGAGAAAATTTTTCCTCTCTACCCACAACCAATTTTTGTCTTATGAAGAAGGTATGCTCTGGGGAATATGGGTTTTTTAACTAGTGCCCCAGGTGATTCTTGACACCACACAAGTTTAAGAAACACACTGTCCCTTTAAGGTTTGAGGTATTTCGTGCTCGCTTCGGCAGCACATATACTAAGGTTTGAGGTATTTCTATGAGCATTATACAGAGAAGGAGATTAGATGACTGATTCTAGATCAGTTAGTAGGAAACCAGGGATCCAGTCAAAGTCCTGTGGTTCCAGATTCTGTCTTCATCTACAATTTTTTTTTTTTTTAAGATTTATTTATTTGGGAGGGGAGGGGCGGGGAGAGGGAGAGAGAGAGAATCTCAAGCAGACACCTACTGAACAGGAAGCCCCACTCAGAGCTTGATTTCACAATGCCGAGATCATGCCCTGAGCTGAAACAAGAGTGGGTCGCTTAACCGCCACCCAGGCATTCCATACTTCATCTATAATTTTTAAAATCATATAATGTTAGGCAAAACTAATCTATAGTGTTTGAGGTCAGGATAGGGATTATCCTTTGAAGAGAGGTAATACCAGGAAGGGGCACAAAGGGGTTTCTCCAGGTTGGTAATAATGTTCTGTGTCTTGAGCTGAGTTCTGATACAGAAGCATTCTCACTATTTGAAAGCCCATTGAACTGTATACTTATGATTTGTGTCTTTTTCTGTATTTATATTATATGTCAGTAAAAGTTTACTTAAATATGCTTTAAATATATGTACTTTTTAAAATGCACCTCTTTCTATTATTCATAAAGATTCTCAAACTTCAGAGTGCATCAGAATCACCTGGAAGGCTTATTAAAACCCGATTGCCAGATATTAGCCACAGAATTTCTGAGTCAGAAAGTTCTGTTATCAGTAGGCCCAAGAATTGCATTCCTCACAAGCTCCCTGGTGATGTTGATGCCCAGGGATCACATCTTTTTTAAATTTTTATTTATTTGACAGACTGAGATCACAAGTAGGCAGAGAGAGGAGGAAGTGGGCTCCTACTGAGCAGAGACCCCTATGCGGGGCTCGATCCCAGGGTCCTGGGATCATGACCTGAGCCGAAGGCAGAGGCTTTAACCCACTGAGCCACACAGGTACCCCCCAGGGATCACATTTTGAGAACCACTGGATTATGCTATCCTAACTTGCAGATTCCAACAGGGTGGATTAGCTCTGATCTGGGAGGCAGTACCTAGCAGAAGTTAAAAACTTATGTCTCTTCCAAGGCATATAGATCAAGGATCTAGCCCTGACAGTCAACAATTTAGGGGTCTTAGGCCAGTCCCTTAGCCTCGGTGTCTGAATCTCTAGATGGAAATAATAGATTCTACCTTGTAGGATGTTGTGAAGGTTCTGGTAGTTGGTAGAAGGTAGTTGGTGGTTCTCAAAGGAGAAGCTGAATTCATGAGAACAGAGAACCCCAGTGTGACCACTTCCTCCTCTCCCTTGCTGTGGCTCTGGCTCCCATGTTCCCTGATTCAGAAGTCAGTGTAGACCTGGTCGGAATGCAGACCCTGTGACTGATAAAGCCCTGAACCACCGACACCCTTCTTCTGCCATGGACACCCAGGTCAGCATGGGACAGGACCCAGTCCTGCCAGAGCAGCGCTGGAGGAAGCCCCACCAGCAAGGGAAGGAGCTTTCCAGGCCTCTGGGGAGAGAAGGAGGGAAGGAAGCAGGGATGCAGAGCTGGAAGGAGTGGGAAGAGAAACCCCAGCAGCCCACATACCGCCTGTCACTTACTGGCTTTCCCCACAGAACACTTAGTCATGTTGCTGCCCCCGTCTTCCCTGAAGCCACTCTGCATTCAACTGCCAGAGGCAGGGGAAGACTTGAAAAGTGGCAGAGTTGTGCATTGATGGAGACCAGACACTGATGGAGCTTCTAGGAGACTAAGATCTGGATCCATTTAAGACCTCATGGCTCTCTCCTTTGCCCTCTTTAAGACTATTTACTTATCTCCAAACTGATGTGCACAAGTTCTGTCCCTAGTCACCTTAGTCATTTCCTCCAAGGTAAGGTTGCCTTACTTAAAAAATAAAAATAGAGGAGGCTAGATTAAATTTGAATTTCAGATAAACAACGAATCACTTTTTAGCATTAATATGTGACAAATTTGATGTAATATAGTTAGGCTAAAATTATTTTCATTGTCTATCTAAAATTCAAACTTAACTGGACATCTGTCTTTTATTTGGCAACCCTATTCTCAGGGTTTTATACACTTTCTCCATTAAAAGTAATAAACTTAGGGGCGCCTGGGTGGCTCAGTGGGTTAAAGCCTCTGCCTTTGGCTCAGGTCATGATCTCAGGGTTCTGGGATCGAGCCCCACATCGAGCTCTCTGCTCAGCAGGAAGCCTGCTTCTCTTTCTCTCTCTCTCTCTCTCTCTCTCTGCCTGCCTCTCTGCCTACTTGTGATCTCTGTCTGCCAAATAAATAAATAAAATCTTAAAAAAAAAAAAAAGAGTAATAAACTTAAATTCTCCCAAGAGGGACACCTGGGTTGCTCAGTCGGTTAAGCGTCTGCCTTCTGCTCAGATCATGATCCCAGGGTCCTGGGATGGAGTTCCCCATCAGGCTCCTTGCTCAGCAGGGAGCCTGCTTCTCCCTCTGCCTGCCGCTCTACCTGCTTGTGCTCATGCATTGTCTCTCTCTGTGTCAAATAAATCAATAAAATCTTTTTAAAAAATCTTAAAAATTCATTGATTGATTGATTCCTCTAAGGGCCAGTAAGGTAAAACAAAAAATAACAACTAATGTTTACTGTCTACATTGTAGTTACAACATAGAGTCCCAAGTGCTTTCCAGACACTAGTTCTTTGAATACTTCCAGCAACTAGGTGGAGTGTTCAGTTTCCAAATCTATAAAATAGGAATGGTAATAAACCCTATCTTGTGGGTCATTATGAGGATTAAGTGATTATGTGAAACACTTGGAACAGGGCCAAGCAAGCACATGGCAAATATTTAATAAGCAATAGCTGTCAGTTTTCCCATTATGCAGATTGGGAAAACTGAATCTCAAAGAGATAAAGTAACCAGCACATGGGCACATATCTAGCATACAACAGAGCCAGGATTTGCAGCCAGGCATACAACACTGGCAACCAGTACAAAGTGTTTAAAACTTCTGTGTGGGGGTGTCTGGGTGGTTCAGTGGGTTAAAGCCTCTGCTTTCGGCTCAGGTCATGATCCCAGAGTCCTGGGATCCAGCCCTGCATCGGGCTCTCTGCTCAGCAGGGAGCCTGCCTCTCCCTCTCTCTCTCTGCCTGCCTCTCTGCCTGCCTGTGATCTCTGTCTGTCAAATAAATAAATAAAATCTAAAAAAATTTTTAAAAACCTTCTGTGTGCTCCATCAACAGGAAAATGAATAAACTCTGTTGTAGTCACTCATACAGTGGGATACTACTAGGCAATAACAACATTACTAATATGCAAAAAATAGATAAGCCTCAGACATCATACTAAAGGAAAGATGCCTTATGCAAAAGAGTATATGTGTATAAATAATATTCTATTTGTAAAATGTTCTAGAACAGGTAAAAACCTAATCAATGGTGGAAAAAAATCACAATAGCGGTTGCCTCTGGCAGGAGGGAATTTTCTGCTGTTGAAAATGTTCTCTCAGTACCTTGTGAGGGGTGTGGATTACACAGTTGTATCCGTTTGTCAAAACTCAGCAAATGGTTTACTTGAGATCTACACATACCACTGTATGTAAATTTAACCTAAAAACAGAAACAAATACTGAGCTCTAATGAGAGGGTGCTGAAGTGTCTAGAAGGAGAGTGAACTCTGCAGCTTCTGCGAATTGCATCAAATAAGATGGATAGATGGAGAGCTAGATAAGTGAATAAACACATGACAAAGCAAACATAGCAAAGGTTTAGCAACTATGGAATCCAGATGGTGGATACATGGATGTTCACTGTACAAGTGTTTCAACAGTTCTATAGGTTGGAAAATGTTCATAATAAAATGTTGGGAGGAGAGGGGAAATCCTGCACCAACAAAATGCAGTCCACCTTCAGGGCTGGATTTGTAACCCTTGATTCATTCGTAGACATCTCCATCTCCCACCTGTCCCCCTGTCCCCACCTCCTCTTTTTTTTTTTTTTTTTAATAGGCTCTACACCCAGTGTGGGGTTTGAACTCACAAGCCTGAGATCAAGAGTGGCATCAAGATCAAGTTCTACTGACTGAGCCAGCTAGAGAGGTGCTCCTCTTCCCCTCTTTTGAACTACAAATTGGCATGATTTTATTTCCAAAATTCCTTTCTCGTTGCTTCTGTCCCAATATTCCTCTTAATTGTGTTCCAGTCCCCTCCCTACTACTTACTTGCTGTATTTCTTGGCCTCTCTGGGCCTCTGCTGACATGTGAAAATTGGAGTCATGTGTCTATTTTATCAAAGGCAGCGGCCTAGACCATTTAATCTCTCTTTCCTCAAATCGTAAGTTCTTCAAGGGCAAGGACACAGTCTTATCCATCCCTGTATTTCCTCTGGCCTGTAATAACATTTTAAAGATGCTCAGAAAATGCTTGAATGAAGATTTCTTGTAAATTGTGAAAGGAGGAGACAGAGACACACTGCATGCCCACTGTATGCCCTGAACTAAATGTGTCTCTATTCATCCCCAGTGAGGGAGGAGGCATTGTGATTACCACTTTTCCAGAGGAGGAACAGAGGTCAGAAGGGTTGGGTGACTCGCCAACTCTGTTAGCAGAATGCAAGAAACAGAAACAGACCTGATATCTAAACCTAGGACTGTCTTTTTCACTTATTCCACAACTGCCTCTTTGAATCAATGCCAAAAAAAGACTTTGTGCTTCTCTGTATCCTTCAGATTGTCTGTACTGAATTTAGAAGTAGAAAAAAAAAAGTCACAAAAATAAATAGCCATAAGGAGCTCTGAGCACCTCCTCCTGCAGTTTTTGGGAGGACTAAAATTTGGATGAGCAACTGTAGGACTGAAGAACTCCCTTGGATAATAAACAGTATGTCAGAGCTTCTGTTCCTGCTCATTATCCCCAGTTCCCTCTTTTCTTGCTCTCAAACCTAAAGGTCTCCTTCTCCTAGTAAAGCCTCATTACCCTATCTCTACAAATTGCCAATCAGAATCATTTCTTGCCCATGGCACTGGAAATGTCTGTCCTAAACCAGAATTTCTATCTCTTAAAAAGAAAATCTAATGCATGCCTGAAAATTCCTCAGGCAAAGATAGAGTCAAGCAATACGCATCCAGGTCACCTTATGCAAGCTGAGAATATGTCAGACCAGAAACAATCCTGGGAATTTTAGAACTCAGCCTCCATTTAAGCAAACTTCTGAGGTGGCAAAGGGCACAATCAAATATACAGGGAACGTGACTTTATTTTCAGTCCTTGAGGACCTTCCAAGGTTGGAGGGAAGGATGGGCAGGTCCTACAAGGTTAAATGGTCCAGTCACCCTACGTGTCTTAGTAATATATGCTAAAGCAATAGGTAACTAATACACGGAGCTATTATATTTCACAGTAGTGATTAGGTTGTGGCTAAAGCAGAAATTTAGCAAAGTAAAGCTCTGAGATGCTATATTTTCATGATTAGATTGGCCAAGAACAAAAGTTTGATAACTGAGATATCAAAGAGATAGTAACTCTTTGAGATAGCAACTGCTAACACACTGAGTGTGAGAAAACCGCCATGCTCGCTGGTGATTGGTGTGACGCCAGTTGTGTGGTGGGGAGACAATTTGGTCATCTCTATTGAAATTAAAAATATATATGTCAGGATATCCACATGTAAAAAGATGGGCTTATAACACTATTTTACAGCATACACAAAAAATAACTTAAATTGGATCTGGAACCTAAAGAGAAGAGTCAAACTATAAGACTTTTAGAAGATCCTGGAGAAAAATCTTTGAGACCTTGATTTAGGAAAAGTTTTTTTTAGATATGACACAACAAAGAATTATGGATAAAAAAAATTAATAAATGAGATGATCAAAATTCAATTTTTTTCTTCAAAACGCACCATTAATGAGTTGGTAATTTTATTTTTTAAGATTTACATGTCTATGTATTCTCTACACTCAACATGTGGCTTGAAGTTATGAATTTGAGATCAAGAGTTGCATGTTCTTCCAACTGAACCAGCCAGGTACCCAGAATTGTTCAATATTAAATGGTTGATTTTATGTTTTGTGATTTTTCCTTCAACAATTTTTTTTAAAGACATCATTAAGAAAATGAAAGATGCGGTGCCTGGCTGGCTCAGTCAGTACAACATGTGACTTCTGATCTCAGGGTCATGAATTCAAGCCCCACATTGTGTGTGGAGCTTACTTAAAAAATTAAAAAATATATATATAAATGGGTGAATACTGTCTTAAAAAATAAGAAAGAAAAAAAATGAAGACACAGACTGGGAGAAAATTTGCTCAGAACACATATATTGTAAAGGATTTGTATCCAGAATATATAAAGAACTTGCAAAACTCAATAATAAGACAAAGAACCCCAATTTTAAAAAATGAGCATTTTTACCATTTCACCAAAGAAGGTACAGGAATGACTAATAAGCACATGAACAGATTCCCAATATCATTAGTTATTAGTGAAATGCAAATTAAAACCACAATGACATGTCATTACACCCACTAGGATGGTTATAAGAATAATAATAATAAAAAAACAGACAATAACAAACATTGGCAAGAATGTGGAGAAGCAGGAAGTTTCATACATTGCTGGTAGGAATTAAAAAATAGTACACACACTTTGGAAAACAGTTTCTGGGTTTCTTAAAAAGTTGAATATAAATGTATCACACGATTCAACAATTCTACTTCTAGGTATCTACCCAAGAAAAATGGAAATAAATGTCTACCAATGATCTGCATGTAAATGTTCACAGCAACTTTATTCATAATACCCAGAAAGTGAAAATAAAAAGAAACAATTCAAATATTCATTAATTGGCAAATGAATTTAAAAAGTATTTTATTCATACAATGGGATACTACTCAATAATAAAAAGGAATGAGTTATTGATACTTGCTATGATATGAATGAACCTCAGAAACATTAAGTTAAATACAAAAAGCCAGACACAAGAGATCACATATTGCATGATTTCGTGTTCAGTACATGAAATGTCCAGAAAAGACAAATCTGTAGAGACAGAAAGTAGAGATGAATGGTTGCCCGTGGTGGAGAATGGGAATAGAAAGTAATTGTAAATGACCACAAGGGATCTTATTGGAGTATTGAAAATATTCTAAAAATAGGTTATGATAATGGTTGCACAACTCAATAAATCTGCTACAAATCATTGAACTGTATCTTTAAAATGGGTGAATTTTATGATATGTTCATTATACCTCTACAAAGTTGTTTTAAAAAACATATATGGGGGCGTCTGGGTGGTTCAGTGGGTTAAGCCTCCAACTTTTGATTTCAGCTCAGGTGATGATCTCACAATGGTGTTGTGAGATCTAGCCCCAAGTAGGGCTGCATTCAGGCTCCAAGCTCAGGGTGGAGCCTGCTTTAAGATTCTCTCTCTCTGCTCTTCCTCCCCTACTCATGCATGCATGGGCACTCGCTCTCTCAATCTCTCTCTAAAAAAAACTCTCCCTAAAGAAAAAAAAAAAAAAAAAAAAAGCAGAACCCCATACGCCCAAAACAAAAAAACCAAAAAACAACCCACATATGCCAGGTGTTCCAGCAGTTCGATCTCTAGGAATTTACAAAGAAATATACAATGAGCAAAATAGCAGATGAATCTGGTTATCATAACATTGTTTTTAATAGGAAAAAACTGGAAATAAGGTCAATGTGCATCAGTAGAGGATGAGATAAAACATGGTGCTGGAAAACTATGCAACCTTAAAAAAAAAACCAAAACAAGGAAGATCTATGTACACAGATATGAAACGGTCTCCACTTTATTTTATTTAGGAAATAAAATCTAAACATTTGGTAAAAAAAAAAAAAAGTAACTGGACTATCCATTTGTTTATGTGTGCATAGAATATTTCTGGAAGACACAAAGGAAATTAATAAAGTGGATGTCTCTTAAAGGAGTTGGATGCTGGGATGCCTGGGTGGCTCAGTGGGTTAAAGCCTCTGCCTTCAGCTAAGGGTTTCATGATCCCAGGGTCCTGGGATCAAGTCCCGATCAAGTCTCTGCTTAGCAGGGAGCCTGCTTCCTCCCTCTCTCTCTGCCTGCCTCTCTGCCTACTTCTGATCTCTGTCTGTCAAATAAATAAATAAAATCTTAAAAAAAAAAAAAAAAGGAGTTGGATGCCTGGAAGATAAGGACAAGAGAAAAACATTCTCCTCCATACCTTTCATACTCTTTGAATAGTGTCTTAGATCCTTATATTAACTATGTGAAAAATAGAAGTTGTGAAAATAATGAAGATTGGGTTTTTTTGAAGAACAGTTAAAAAATTTTATCCATTTATTTGAGAGAGAAAGAAAGAAGGAGAGAGATAATGAGGGAGGGGAGAGAGAAAGAATCCTAAGCCGATTCCCTGCTGAACACTGAGCCTGAGGTGGGCTTGACCCCGCGACCCTGAGGTCCTGATCCCAGCCAAAACCAAGAGTTGGACGCTCAACTGACAGAGGCAACCAGGTGCCCCTTGTTGTGTGCCCTAGAGTTGTTTTAAAAAAGGAAGTTGATTTAAAGAAAATAAGAGTAAGTCAATCACAGAGTATATGCAAAAAAGGACAAACCGCTGAGGTAGGATGATGATGAGTTCAGCTGGGAGCCAACACAGGCCATCCATCAAGGTGGCCAGCCTCAGCCTGCCCTCCTGGTGACTCCACACCCCACTCTGTCTGGCCTGGGGTTGAAAAGACAGAGGCTGGGCGCCTGAACCTTGAGCCTTCCGAGCACTGCCTGACACAATGGTTGTGGAAGGAGCAGTCAGGAACTTGTGGTTGCAGCCGGAGAGGGTAAGAGTGAGCTCATATCACAGATACAGAGCTCCCAGCCACTAAGCTACATCACAATCTTGCTGCCACCGGGGATGGGGTCAGGTCACCTGGGTCTTTTGGACACACATGGCAATTCCCCAGTCCCAGAGAGTAAAAAGAGGAAGGGCCTTTATTCCATTCCTCTGCAGTTGAGATGCAGAACTTAGGATGTGGATGGAGTCAAGCCAGGTTCTACTGCTTGTTTGCTGTGCAACTTCAGGCAAGTCACCTAACTTCTCTGAGTCTCCATTTGCACAGTTGTAAACATGGAGATGACACTTTCAGAAATACATATAGATGAAATAAAGCAATACACAAAGGAAAGTAAGAGAATAGCCCAAGTGTTTTCAATAGAATGAATAAAATAAATGATGGCACAGTCATACAATGGAATGCATCTAACAATAAAAAGTGCAAACTACCACCATACGTGAAAACACAGATGATTTGCACAAACATAATGATGAATGAAAGAAGCTGGACAAAAAAAAAATAGATGCCCATAAAATGTATACTTTTTCTTTGAATGTTTAAGAACAGGCAAAACAGGGGCGCCTAGCTGGCTCAGTGGGGTAAGCCTCTGTCTTTGGCTCAGGTCATGATCTCAGGGTCCTGGGATCGAGCCCGCATCGGGCTCTTTGCTCAGCAGGCAGCCTTCTTCCCCCCTCTCTCTGTCTGCTTCTCTGCCTACTTATGATCTCTCTCTGTCAAATAAATAAATAAAATCTTAAAAAAAAAAAAAAAAAAAAAAACCAGGGGCGCCTGGGTGGCTCAGTGGGTTAAAGCCTCTGCTTTCGGCTCAGGTCATAATCTCAGGGTCCTGGGGTCGGGCTCTCTGCTCAGCAGGGAGCCTGCTTCCTCCTCTCTCTCTGCCTGCCTCTCTGCCTACTTGTGATCTCTGTCTGTCAAATAAATAAATAAAATCTTTAAAAAAAAAAACCAGGCAAAATAAATATATGACCTAGTTATACCAAAACCTAGACACACATAGTAACTTGAATTGTACACTTGATATTTGTGTACCTTACTGCATATGTGTTATAATTCAATAGAATTTTTTTTAAAATAAAAAAGGGAACAATGTACACATGGTCCAGGAGGATGGTCACTGTGATCAGGGAAAGGGTTGGCTGGGGTGGAGGGCAGATAGTTAGAAGTTACTGTGAGGTTCTGCATTTTATTTCGGGATGGTGGATTCACAAGCACCTCTATTATTTATTATATTATTTAAAACATACAAATAATACACATTCCTATAGAGTTGCTATGGAACATACAAATCAGAAGGCTTAGTTGCTGGAACACCTGGGTAGGCCAGGTGGTTATATGTCTGTCTTGGCTCAGGTCACTATCTCCAAGTCCTGGGATCAAGCCCCAAATCAGGCTCCCAGCTCAGCAGGGAGTCTGGTTCTCCCTCTTCTTCTGCCTCTTCCCTTGCCTGTGTGCGCTCTCTCTCTCTCTCTCTCAAATGAATAAATAAAATCTTAAAAAAATAAAAGCTTAGTTGCAAATAAAAGAAATCAACTCTCTTCCGTTTGAGTAGGAAAGATATTCAATAAAGGATGTTGGGTGGCCCATAGGATATCCATGAGAGCCAGAGCACCAGGCTTGGGGACTGTATACAATTAGGAACGACTCCCCAGATCACCCTGAGAACTTAGGCAGGAGAGATACCAGGATCACTGCTGTGGGGATGGACACTATAGTT
This sequence comes from Mustela nivalis, assembly GCF_964662115.1. NCBI lineage: Eukaryota > Metazoa > Chordata > Mammalia > Carnivora > Mustelidae > Mustela > Mustela nivalis. The sequence goes on along the minus strand of NC_139027.1, from coordinate 120,762,163 downwards.
TGCTTTGCCAACCCTGAGATCTGGATGCTACCAATAGCGACCAGTCTTACTTCTCTGTGCCTCATTTGTGAAAGAGAAACAGTATCTTATATTTACATATATGATTTGTTTACATTTTATGTATGTATATTAAGGGTGTGTAGACATGTGTATGAAATCATGTGTATAGAATTCTAGGCCAGATGCCAGGCGCACTGAAGTACCTACTCAAATAGGGTGAGTAATGATAAGGTCACGTGGCAGCCCACAAGACCTGTTTTGGAACACAGGAAAGACACCCCCAGAGATTCTAAGGAATTCTTGAAGGAGACTTGACGGGGAATGCCAGCCTGCTCTGGCAGATGGAGGTCAGGAAATATGCAATTCTTTTGAAAAGTTATTTTAATAAAAATGTGTTATACTGGTACTAACACTATTATGTCCATTATCTTATTTCATTTTTTTCCCCTAGTATTTGCAAAGGACAAGGACTGTAAGAGCTACACATTTTCAGGATGAACTCCAGCTCTGCAACTTCCTGGCTGTGGGGTCCCAGACAAGTGACTCTCTCTGAGCCTTCGTGTTCTCATCTGCAAAATGGGTCCAATCAGACGTCATGAGGATTAAATGAGAGGGGATAGATACCAAGTCTGGTGTTGAGTGGGTGTTTGTGAGGGCTCACGGAAGCAGGTGCTGTTATTTGCTTTATGACTCTCATTTCCCTCCCAATCCATGTCAGAAGACGGTCTGGCCATGGGACAGGCTGTGTCATGAACAGCAGGATTTGGAGCTGTTGACACAGCCTCCAGGGTAGAACAGGTTCTGGAGTCAGAGTCAGCTAAAGGGGAAGAGAAAAAGTCCATGACAGTGAACAGAATATAGGATTCAGAGATGATGGCGGCAGGTGGCTGGCGCAACGCATGTTTGGCACGAGGTGGCCTGGCAGCAGCTTAGCTCTGCAGGAGAGGAGGCAAAACCCCAGGGCCCTAGCCTCCGAGGCTGAACTCACTGATTCAGCAGAGTAAAGGTGTGACCCGGGCTCCTGGGTTAGCAGAGGTGGCCTCAAATCCCAGCCCTCCTGCCAACATCACTGTGTGACCTTAAGTATGTGCCTCACCATCTCTAACCTCTTGTTTCCTCCCCTGTAGAAAAACTGGTTGTTTTACTTCTTACCTCTACTCCTGACATTCTTCTAGGATGATTGATTCAGTATCAGAGCCTTCCTTGGTCTCCTCTCCTCCAGTGACCTTGGTCTCCCAGGGTCATATCTGAATGCCACGTCTGAACCCTTGATTTCCTTTTCCCGCCTCCTCTCCTTTGATCTGGAGGGGCCAACGGCAGCCACCCAAAATGTACCACAATAACATACTGATTGTTTTTGAATTGAAGCTACTTGGGAAGGAACTGGTGCAAGGACAGGACACTCAGACTCTGCTCTGTCCTGCTGAAATCAGGAAACAAATCTCCCATATGAAAGATACGCCCCAGCCCATAAAAAAGGAAAAGACATCCTTATTACCAGAGAGAGGAACTTCAAAACTGAGAAAGCTATAGAAACAAACCTTGTTAAATTTTTACTAATCTACTACCTCAGCACAAATTCCACTTAGAATTCCTTATTAATTATGGGGCGCCTGGGTGGCTCAGTCTGTGAAGTGTCTGTCTTTGGCTCGGGTCATGATCCCAGGGTCCTGGGATCGAGTCCCGGATTGGGCTCCCTGCTCAGCGTTTTCCTCTCCCTCTGCCCCTCCCCTGCTGGTTCTCTCTCTCTCAATCAGATAAGTGAATAAAATCGTCTAAAAAATTCCTTACTAATTAAAACCTCCACACATCTATTTTCTTTATCCTGTCAATTCCTCACAGATTATTGTCTCTTTGTCTAAACCGTATAAAAACCGCCTGTGGGGGTTTGCCGCTAGAACACAGGTGTTGTGAAAACCACCGCTCATCCTAAACCAGAATGGGGAAGGAAAAGACTCACATCAACATTGTTGTCATCGGACATGTAGATTCAGGCGAGTCTACCACTACTGGTCATCTGATCTACAAATGTGGTGGGATCGACAAAAGAACTATCGAAAAATTCGAGAAGGAGGCTGCTGAGATGGGAAAAGGCTCCTTCAAGTATGCCTGGGTCTTGGATAAACTGAAAGCTGAACATGAACGTGGTATCACCATTGATATCTCCCTGTGGAAATTCAAGACCAGCAAGTATTACGTGACCATCATTGATGCTCCAGGACACAGAGATTTTATCAAAAACATGATTACAGGCACATCCCAGGCTGACTGTGCTGTCCTGATTGTTGCTGCTGGTGTTGGTGAATTTGAAGCAGGTATCTACCAAGAACAGGCAGACCCATGAGCATGCCCTTCTGGCTTACACACTGGGTGTAAAACAACTAATTGTTGGTGTTAACAAAATGGATTCCACTGAGCCACCCTACAGCCAGAAGAGATACAAGGAAATCATTAAGGAAGTCAGCACCTACATTAAGAAAATTGGCTACAACCCCAACACAGTAGCATTTGTGCCAATTTCTGGTTGGAATGGTGACAACATTCTGGAGCCAAGTGCTAATATGCCTTGGTTCAAGGGATGGAAAGTCACCCGTAATGAATGCCAGTGGAACCACACTGCTTGAAGCTCTGGATTGTATTCTGCCACCAACTCGTCCAACTGACAAGCCCTTGCATCTGCCTCTCTAGGACGTCTACAAAATTGGTGGTATTGGTACTGTCCCTGTGGGCCGAGTGGAGACTGGTGTTCTTAAGCCTGGCATGGTGGTCACTTTTGCTCAGTTACAACTGAAGTCAAGTCTGTTGAAATGCACCATGAAGCTTTGAGTTAGGCTCTTCCTGGGACAATGTGGGCTTCAATGTCAAGAACGTATCTGTCAAAGATGCTCGTCGTGGCAATGTGGCTGGTGACAGCAAAAATGACCCACCAATGGAAGCAGCTGGCTTCACAGCTCAGGTGATTATCCTGAACCATCCAGGCCAAATTAGTGCTGGATATGCACCTGTGCGGGATTGTCACACAGCTCACATTGCTTGCAAGTTTGCTGAGCTGAAGGAGAAGATAGATCGTCATTCGTTCTGGAAAAAAGCTGGAAGATGGTCCCAAGTTCTTGAAATCTGGTGACGCTGCCATTGTTGATATGGTTCCTGGCAAGCCTATGTGTGTTGAGAGCTTCTCTGACTATCTTCCTCTGGGCCGTTTTGCTGTTCGTGACATGAGATAGACAGTTGCTGTGGGTGTCATCAAAGCAGTGGACAAGAAGGCAGCTGGAGCTGGCAAGGTCACCAAGTCTGCCCAGAAAGCTCAAAAGGCTAAATGAATATTATCCCCAATACCTGCCACCCCAGTCTTAATCAGTGGTGGAAGAACGGTCTCAGAACTGTTTGGGTCAATTGGCCATTTAAGTTTAATAGTAAAAGACTGGTTAATGATAACAATGCATCGTAAAACCTTCAGAAGGAAAGGAGAATGTTTTGGGGACCATTTGGGTTTTTTTTTTTTGTGTGTGTGTGGCAGTTTTAAGTTATTAGTTTTTAAAATCAGTACTTTTTAATGGAAACAACTTGACCAAAAATCTGTCACAGAATTTTGAGACCCATTAAAACAAAAGTTTAATTAATTAAAAAAAAAAGCCTGTGATGGCCATTTGTTTAGGTCTCCGTTTCATCATTGGGCCTCTGTGTGCACCTAATAAAACTTTGTTTTTTTTTCTCTGTTAATATATCTAGTGTAAATTTAATTCTTAGTCCAGGTGGAAGACCTTGAAGAGAGGAGGAAGGATTTTTCCTTCCATCATACTGTTGACCTCAGTGAGACCACAAATCCACTGGCCCTGAGACACTGCCCACCTACCCCCGCTCCACTTCCGTGTTCCTCCTGGCCCACCTGGATTCCCTGTTCATCACTGTGATGGATGAAAGATCCTTGTCCCGTCCTCTCCTAGGTAATTCCCGACGTACAGAATGAGCCCATCATATATCTGCCTTCTCTGGCAACCACGTTGAACACAGCTGGAGAATACTGTATGTCTTAGCTTTGTTTTACTTTTAATTCAAGTACACAATCTCCATTGGGGTCTCAACCTTATCAGGTTAACTCTTTGGGCTCATTCTATCAGACAACTGTTTCATACATTCTCCTCTCCTTCAAACCTCTCTCAAGAACTCTCTCCACTTTCAGCTGGCAATGTCATCTCAAGTCTCTTGAAGAAATGGAAATCAAGAGAACTCCCTTACTTCCCCCTCTATCCCAAAGAGATAGCCCTCATCCTATCTAAAACCATCTCCCTCTTTTTTTTTTTTTAAAGATTTTATTTATTTATTTGACAGACAAGAGATCACAAGTAGGCAGAGAGGCAGGCAGAGAGAGAAGGGGAAGCAGGCTCCCCGCTGAGCAGAGAGCCCAAAGTGGGGCTTCACCCCAGGACCCTGGGATCATGACCTGAGCCAAAGGCAGAGGCTTTACCCACTGAGCCACCCAGGCACCCCATAAAACAATCTCCCTCTTGATGCTCTGGGTCTCAGGGTCCCATCCCTTTCACCTTCTCAATTCTTGCTTCACTAGTTTCACCCTCTCTATTGGTCTATCCATCAGCAAATGAATATGTTTTGGATCCTACCATATCAAAAAACAAGTAAGCAACTCTCCTTTGATTCTGTATCCCCTTTATCTGTGTTTCTATTCCCTGTTTCCTTTCATGGCCAGCCTTCTTCAAAAATCTGACTTCAAAGATATGCTTTCTTCCTGCACATCTACTCTACCGTACTCCAATCCAGCTTCCCTCACCTTCTTTCCAATGAAATTGTGTTTCTTATTTCTTTTTTTTAAAGATTTTATTTATTTATTTGACAGAGCGTAAGCGTGCACAAGAAGGGGGGAGGATGGCAGGCAGAGGGAGAGGGAGAAGCAGGCTCCCTGTTGAGCAGGGAACCCAATGTGGGGCTTGACCCCAGGACCCTGGGAGCATGACCTGAGCCCACAGCAGATGCTTTAACCAACTGAGCCACCCAGGTGCCCCTGAAATTGTGTTTCTTAAGGCCACTGACAACTATGTTTCCAAATCCAATGGACATTCATGTTTAAGAGCTTGCCCTAGAGGTAGACTGCCTGGCTGAGAAACCAGGTCTTCTCGCTTCCTGTGTGGCCTTGAGGGAGTTGTTCAATCTCTCTGTAACTCAATTTCTCTTGTGAGAATGGAGATGAAAATAATGCCAACCCCACAGGCTTACTACAAAGATGAAACGGGTAACGGTATGCAAAGCACTAAACACAGTGCCTCACTGTGTAGGAAAAACTCACTGTTTTCCTTCACTCTCACACTACAACAGCCATACTCACAACACTTCTGGCACCACACGTGTGGGTTTTCCACATCAAGCAGTTCCGACACTAACCGCCTGGAGTTAGCACAGTTCCTACAGGCTAAGGGCTCAGTCCCAGAAGACTGCCCCCAACGTCAGATACCAATCACAAGCAGTGGGTCCTCAAGTTACCACAACTTCTGTCACTCTTGGCTACAAACTGGAGGTTCTCATGACCCTCATTTCGCAGGTTTGGTAATTTGCTAGAATGGCTCACAGAACCCAAAAGAACAATTTGCTTACTAGTGCTGGTTTATTACCAAGGATATTTTAAAGGATACAAATGAACAACCAGTCAAAGATATACATAGTGTGAGGTCTGGAAAGGTCTGTCCCAGAGACTTGGGGTGCACCATTTTCCTGGCACGTGAATGTGCTTACCAACTCAGAAGCTCCTCAACTGCCAGGCCTTTGGGATTTTTATGGAGGATTTAGCACATCATTGATGATTTTTTTTTTTAAGATTGTATTTTTAAGTAATCATTACACTCAACGTGAGGCTCAAACTTAAAATCCTGAGATCAAGAGTTGCAGGCTCCACTGACTGAGCCAGCCAGGGGCCCCTTCGTAGTTAACGATTCTTGATCATTACTCAAACTCCAGCTGCTCTCCATTCTCTGAGGTTGGAGGGTGGGGCTGCAAATTCCAAGCCTCTAATCATGGCTGGATCTTTCTGGTGACTGGCCTCCATTTCAGAAGCTATCCAGAAGCCCACCAAGAGTTGAATCATTAGAATAAACAATGCTCCTATCACCCAGAAAATTCCAAGGGGCCTAGTGCTTTTATCACTTAGAAAATTACAAGGGTTTTAGGAGCTCTGTTCCAGGAACTGGGGGTAGAAACTTATACATATATAATTTTTCCATTATTTCACACTGGAATATAGAAAACTAATTTTTATTAGTAGTAGTAGCATCTATCTGTCTGTGTCATGCTTGAGCTCTAAACAGCTGTCAGTACAATTGTGGGCCCTCCACTGGTAAGGAAAAACTATCCCGAGTCCCTGTGACACCTGAAATTCCTGTTTTTCTTCCTGCCAACTCTTCTACCCAACATCTAAATGCTGCTCTCCTCAGGGATGAGTTTTCTTCACAATCAAAATGATAGAATTCATTCTCATGGCTTAAGATGAAGAAGGAACAATAGAATGATCTTTGAACACAGAAAATCTATACTCATGAAGGGATGTATTCTGAATATCAAAACTTCATCTGGTGTTTTTATTGTTACTATTAATGTTGGTATGGTAATTTTGGAACTAGTATATATACAGTATAGAATAAAGCAAATAAGTAATTATGTGATTATCAAGAATCAAAATTTTCTATACAAGAGAAAAGAGATCCCAATATAAAGTTAAAGAACTTCTGAAAAACACTTATAAATTGGAAATAACAAGAAGATAACCACATGATCATATATATTTACCCAGTGAAAGGGAAAGCCTGGAAGTAATAACAAGCCAGTAGCAATGAACCTAAATCTTAGTCTTTAAATACCTTTCTCCATTGGGGAACGTGGCTACATCAGTCAGTAGAGCATGAGATGCTTGATCTTGGGGTTATAAGATCAAGCCCCATGTTGGGGGCTGCCTGATGCTCTACTTGTGATCTCTATCAAATAAATAAATAAAATCTTTAAAAAAAGAAAAGATCTTAGGGGTGGCTGGATGGCTCAGTAAGTGAAGCCTCTGCCTTTAGCTCAGGTCATAATCTTGGGGTCCTGTGATTCAGCCCCACATTGGGCTCCCTGCCTCCCTGCTCAGTGGGGAGTCACTTCACCCTCTCCCTCTGTCCCTTCTGTGCCCCACCCCTGCTTATCCTTCCACTTTCTCTCTCTCTCTCTCAGATAAATAATTGAAATCATAAAAAAAATAAAATCTTAAAAAAAAAACCCACATTTTTAGATTAAAAGTGGCCAGGGCTCTTTGGAGAAATCCCTGATTCTAGAACTTGGGCAGAGAAAGTGTAAGCAGAGCCTAGAACATTTTGTTGTGCCAAAAAATAGGGATGCACTCAAGATTAATAAGGTTATGTCCAAACAAAGAAACAAAGGTAGGTTCAAGAGGTTTTGCCTGAATTTGGGACAATTTGAGTATTAACAACAAAAAATGAATGTAATTAATTATAAAACATTGAATAAACAAAAATCTATGAATTTACCTCTTTACCGTGATTATTGGTTATTAGAAGGAGTTAATCATTTAACCCATCTTTCTAGTAGGACCTGTAATTCATCCTCAAAAGTAAGAAAACTTTTCTTTACCAAAGAGTGATGCTGATCAAACATAGAAGGAATGATAGATTTTATTTACCCATTTGCCAGAGAGAGAGAGTGTTTCCACACAAGCTGGGGGAGCAGCAGACAGAGGGAGAAGCAGACTCCCCACTGAGCAGGGAGTGAGATGTGGGATTTGATTCCAGGATCTTGGATCATGACCAGAGCTGAAGGCAGATGCTTAACCCACTGAGCCATCCAAGCACCCCTAAAATTTTTTTGAAATTACCATTTTGCAACCTCCAGTGAAATAATTGGTCGAAGATCATCAATGTCTGCTAACACTTAGATTTTAGCTGTTTGACAATAGGTTATTTCCCCTGTGACAACATATCACCCCACAGATTATTCACGAATTGCAAAGAAGAAATAGATCTTTTTTTCCCAATAGCAAGATCTGGCCATCCGTCGTCACCCCCTCGCGGGTGGATCAACATTCGCGGTTTTCACAGATGGACTGCCTGACAGTGTGTGCCTGTGACATGATACAATGTGAGGTGCCCCAACATGACCTATGAAGCTCTGTATTTTGGCCCAAAATATTTATCCCAAATATAATGAGGCCTTGAGACCTAGTTTCCAATTTAGAGGAAATATACAAGACAGAGGAGTAAGTTAAAGAGCACCACAAGCAATTAGAGAATGACAGAATGCAAGACATTACTCAAGCCAGTTGGCTTTGTTCCTTCAAAACATCAGTGCCATGGAAAGTAGGAGGGAGGGGGGACGGCTGTTCTAGGTTGGAGGAGACTGAAGAGATACAAGACCAAAACGCTTGATGTGAAATGTCAATGGATTTTCTTTCAGAAAAAGCTACAAAAACGGGCAATTTTGACTGTCTGATTATGGGGGTGCCTGTGTGGCTCAGGTGGTTAAGCATCTGAGTCTTGTTTTCGGCTCAGGTTATGATCTCAAGGTCGTGAGATGGAGCCCTGCAGGGGGCTTAGTACTGGGCAGGGAGTTTGCTTGAGATTCTCTCCCTCTGTCCCTCCCCACCGCAAATAAATAAATATCATTATTAAAAAATAACATCTGATTATGGAATAGAAATTTGATATTTGGGAGTTATTATTCCTTTTCCTGTGTGCTATAGTGAACTGTTTAGGAAGGAAACATCCTTTCTAAGGCATGCATGCTGAGGGGTACATAGTGCTGACATGTCTGATGTCTAACACTCATTTTCAAAAGGTTTAGCAAAAAACAACACAAAAAAGTACACACTCACATGCTTATGTGCAGGTAAAGCAAATATGGCAAATGCTAGCAGTCATTAAATCTGAGTCTTTGGTTGATCATTATGTTATTCTTTCGATTTTCTGTATATTTGAACATTTTCACAATTAAATTATTTATTTATTTGAGAGACAGAGAGAGTATGTGTGAGCTGGGGCAGGGGGCAGAGAGAGAGAGAGAATTTTTTTTTTTTAGAGAATTTATTTCTTTATTTGACAGAGAGCTAGACAAAGAGAGAAGGAATACAAACAGGGCGAGTGGGAGAGGGAGAAGCAGGCTTTCTGCTGAGCAAGGAGCCTTATGCAGTGCTCGATCCCAGGACTCTGGGATCATGACCTGAGCTGAAGGCAGACAGATGCTTAACCACTGGGCCACCCAGGTGCCCCAAGAGAGAAAGAATCTTAAGCAGACCCCCCCCCCCCCACTGAATGTAGATCAACTTGGGCTTGATCCCATGACCCTGAGATCATGACCTGAGCTGAAACCAAGAGTCAGAGGCTTAACCAACTGAGCCATCCCAGTGCCCCTAAAATTTATTTTAAAAAATAAAAATCAAATTACCATCCCTGTGCCAGTGACAGCAAATTTTATTTTTAAAAATTTTTATATTTTTTTAAAAGATTTTATTTATTTATTTATTTATTTATTTGACAGACAGAGATCACAAATAGGCAGAAAGGAAGGCAGAGAGAGACAGAAAAGCAGGCTCCCAGCTGAGCAGAGAGCCCGATTTGGGGCTCGATCCCAGCACCCTGGGATCATGACCTGAGCCAAAGGCTTAACCCACTGAGCCACCCATGCATCCCCAAAATATTTTTTTTTTTAAGTAATCTCTGCACCCAGGGTGGGATCAAATTTACAATCCCGATATCAAGAGTTGCATGCTCCTCCAACTGAGCCAGACAGGCTCCCCTCCAAATTTTGTTCCTATAGCTAAGACCTTTCCCCTGAGCCTGGAAGGAAATATACTAAAAATGTCACCAGTGGTTATATTTGAGTAGTGTGATTATGGGTGATCTTTTCTCTTCTTTCTACTTTCTGTATTTTTCCAGATTTCGTTGGGCATATATTACTGTTCCGGTTTTAAAAAAAAAAAACTTGCCATAAGTAAATGTATACATATTTGAAGACAAGATTAGATGATCCACCAGAATGCCCACACTAAATTTGTTGGGATTGTATGGAATTGTAGGGTTTCTTTTAAGCTTTAAATGTTCTGTAACAGTATTCTAAAACTATGCTGGGCCTTAGAATCACTCGTGCAATTTTTATAGCTTTATTAAGATCCAATTGACATACAATAAACTGTTCATATTTAAAGTATGCAATTTAGGGGCACCTGGGTGTCTCAGTCAGTTAAGCATTCTACCTTCAGCTCAGGTCATGATCCCAGGGTCCTGGGATTAAGCTCTCTGCTCAGTCAGGAACCTGCTTCTCCCTCCCCCTCTGCCTGCCACTCTGCCTACTTGTGATCTCTCTCTCTCCATGTCAAATGAATAAATAAAATCTTAAAAAAAATGAAGAATGCAATTTGATAAACTTTGACATATGTAAAGACCCATGAACCCCAATATATCCACACTTCCCAAAATTTCCTCATGTCCCTTTATAATCCCTTCCTTTTGCCGTGTCATAGGCAACCACTGATCTGCTATCACCACAGATCAGTTTACATTTTTTAGAATTTTATATAAATGAAATCATACTGTATATACTCTTTTGTGTCTGGTTTCTTTACTCCACATAATTATTCTGAGATCCATCAACACTGCAACATGTAGAGATTGTTCATTTCTTTTTTTTTTTTATTTTAAAGATTTTATTTACTTATTTGTCAGAGAGAGAGCGAGCAAGAGCGAGCATAGGCAGACAGAGTGGAAGGCAGAGTCTGAGGGAGAAGCAGGCTCCCTGCGGAGCAAGGAGCCCGATGTGGGACTCGATCCCAGGACGCTGGGATCATGACCTGAGCCGAAGGCAGCTGCTTAACCAACTGAGCCACCCAGGCGTCCCACTTTTTTTTTTTTTTAATAAAAGATTTTGTTTATTTATTTGACAGAGAGAGAGCACAAGTAGGCAGAGAGGCAGACAATGGGTGGGGAAGAAGGCTCCCCGTGGAGCAGAGAGTCCAGATGCAGGGCTCCATTCCAGGACCCTGGGATCATGACCTGAGCTGAAGGCAAAGGCTTTAACCCACTGAGCCACCCAGACGCCCCCACTTTTAACTTTTTAAGAAACTGCTGAATTATTTTCCAAAGTGATTATACAATTTTATTTTCCCAAACAGCAGCGTAAAAGAGCTCCAGCTCCTCCAATACTTGCTGTGGTCAGCTTTACTAATTTTAACCATTCTAATAGGTGTATAGTGGGGGTTTTAAAAAACATTTTTTCCTAAGTTTTATTTATTTAAGTAATCTCTACACCCAACATGGGGCTCAAACTCATGACCCTCAGACCAAGAGTTACACATTCCTCCAATGGAGCCGGCCAGGCTCCTCACAATAACAGTGTAGTGGTTTCTAATTGCAGTTTTAAGTTGCATTTTCCTAATAACTAATTATGTAGAGCATCTTTTCATGTGCTTGTTTACCAGCCATATCTTTTCTTTGGTAAAGCGTCTATTCAAATTGTTTGCTCATTTTGGGGTTGTTCATTCTCTTCATGAGTCTTGAGAGTTGTTTATATATTCTGGTACTTTATTTTTTATGATTTACAAATATTTTTCTCTCAGTCTGTGACTTGTCTTTTCATTTTTCTAACAGTGTCTTTTGGAAAGTGGAAGTTTTTGATTTCCATGAAATCCATTTTTATCGATTTTTTCTTTTATGGATTGTGCTTTTGGTGTGATACCCTTGAAAACTTTGGTTAACCCAATGTCATAAAGTTTTCAGTTTTACATTTAGGTCTGCAGTTTGAGTTAATTTTTGTAGATGGTGCAAGGTATGAATCAAATTTTTTTTTATATTTTATTATCTTTTTCTTTTGCATAGGGATAACCAGTTGTTTCAGCACCAGTTGTAGAAAAGGTTATGCTTGCCTTTAGAATCTTTGTGAAAATCAGTAGCCCATATACAATGTGGATGTGTTCCTCAACTCTGTTCTGTTCCATTAATCTATTTCTCAGTCTTTCTGCCAAGACCATATTGTCATGACTACTACAGTTTTATATAGTCTTGAAATCAAGTTTTGTCTATCCCAGGCTCTTGCATTTCCATATGAATTTTAGAACCAGCTTCTCAATTTTTACAAAAAGCCCACTAGAATTTTTAATTGGGATTGCATTGAATTTATAGGTCAATTTGGGGAGAAGTAAGTCTTCTGATCCATAATACAGTATATTTCTCAATCTATTTAAGTCTTTTTTTAGTCTCTCAGCAATGTTCTATGGTTTTCAGACTACAGAGATATTTCATATTCTTTACCATACTTATCCCTACATATTTTCTTCTGTACTGTAATGTCTAATATGCTATTAATCCCATCCAGTGTATTTAATTTTTTGTTTTATTTAAAAAAATTTTTTTTGCATTTTTATATAATCACTACACCCAATGTAGAGTCCCATATCACAACCCCAAGACCAGGAGTCACCTACTACAACAACTGAGCCAGCCAGGCTCCCTGCATTCAGTGTATTTTATTTTTTTAAAGATTTTATTTATTATTTGACAGAGAGAGAGAGACACACACACACACAGTGAGAGAGGGAACACAATCAGGGGGAGTGGGAGAGGAAGAAGCAGGCTTCCTGCAGAGCTGGGAGCCCGATGCGGGGCTCGATCCAAGTATCCTGGGATCATGACCTGCGTTGAAGGCAGACGCTTAACAACTGAGCCACCCAGGTGCCCCGAGTGTATTTTAAAATCTCACTCATCCCAGGAGCACGGGCAACATGCCCCCCCAACCTTAAGGAAAGCTGGAGCTGGGGGTGAGAAACCCCTGGGATTCAGAGCTAGGTAGGAAGTGTGACCGGTGCATGAAGGACTAGTTTATGAGTAAGACTTGTTTTCTCACTTAACCTTCTTTAAAAGAAGAACGTGGCCATTAGCCTTTAGTTCTGGCATGGGATTGGGAATGGCCTTCTCCAACTGTCAGCATGAATTCCAGGCTCCTTATCTTCTACATGGGAAATATGTCAAAGAGCGGGGGCAGTGACTTATACCGGAGAACACCCCAGTGGGAGGAAAAGAGAAATCATGTTCATGCCTCAGGAATACTGAAATGCCCTGGAGTAAGCGGACATTCTTCTGTAACAATGTCGGACATTCTTCTGTAACAATGTTATCAGTAATGCTTTAAACTCTGGCACACTAGGGTGCCTGGGTGGCTCAGTGAGTTAAGCTGCTGCCTTCGGCTCAGGTCATGATCCCAGGGTCCTGGGATCGAATCCCGCATCGGGCTCTCTGCTCAGCAGGAAGCCTGCTTCCTCCTCTCTCTCTGCCTGCCTCTCTGCCTACTTGTAATCTCTCTCTGTCAAATAAATAAAATCTTAAAAACAAAACTCTGGTACACTGTTTCTGTTTCTGAAACGAAGTCCGTTTCTTGTTTTGTATTTTCTCTTTGGAAATTGCAAGGAGGTGGTCTTAAAAGAAATAAATTAAAAATAGGCAACCCAGAAATCAATCAGTCAATAACATCTCACTCATTTCTAGAGGTTTGATTTTTTTTTATGTCTTCCACGTATCTACTTAACTTTTTGGACATGTAGAATTCAGTTATAATAGCTGCCTTAATTTCTTCTCTGTTAATTATTATTTTTTTTTCTGCTAATTATTTTTATTTTAAGATTTTATTTATTTATTTGAGAGAGAGACAATGAGAGGGGAGAATGTCAGAGGGAGAAGCAGATTTCTGCCGAGCTGGGAGCCTGATATGTTTAACCAAATGAGCCACCCAAGTGCCCTTCTCTGCTAATTTTAATACCTATGTCAGTTCTGGGTCAGTTTCAATTCCTCTTTCTTCTCATTATTTCCTGCTTTGCATGACTGGTAAATTTTTTTCCTGGATGCTAGATATCGTGGATGTTACCTGTTGGCTGCAGGATATTTTTGTAATTTTATGAGTATTCTTGGACTTTGTTCTGGGATGCCCTTATTTGGAAACAGTTTGATCCTGTGGATATTGCTTTTTTTCTTTTCTTTTTTTTTTTAATAGTCACAGTTGCTTATTAAACTTTATTAAACTTAATGATTTCTTCTAACATCTTGGAAGTAGAAGATTCAACATTTTTAGTCTATTCTCAACCCAGCAATCAGCATGATCCTATAAATGTAACTCATTTCCAGTCACTCCTTTACTTGAAACTCTTTCATAGCATCCCATAAAACCAGTGTCTTACCTATTAGGCTCTGTGGTCTGGCCCTGCTATTTTTATTCTGACATCATCTCCTACTACTGTCTCCCTTACACCATTCTGGACACACTGGGCTCTGTGCTATTCCTCAGAAACCCCAGGCATGCATCTACCTTTCTGTTCTTTTTTTCTAGAACATCCTGGAACCCAGATAACCATGTGGCTCCCTGCCCTCACCTTCTTCAGATCTTTGCTCAAATGTTAACTGTTTGGAGGGTCCTTCCCTGACCATTCTGTAAATTTGCAATTATGTTATTTAAAATTGCAAGCCCTGTCACGACACCTTGTCTGTCTCACTTGCCTGCTATATTTGACCTCTCAGAATTAACACTATGCAACATGTCATATTTTGTTATGTTTGTTCTCATTCTCCCTCCACTGGAATATAAATTCCATGGGAGCATGGGTTTTGGCCTGTGTTGATCACTGCTATTATCCCAGCAACTAGAACAGTGTCTCACATGTAACAGGCACTCAATAAATGTTTACTGAAGAAATCAATAAATCTTTTAAAAAAATATTTTATTTATTTATTTGACAGACAGAGATCACAAGTAGGCAGAGAGGCAGGCAGAGAGAGACAGGGAAACAGGCTACCCGCTGAGCAAAGAGCCCAATGCAGGGCTTGATCCCATGACCCTGAGAATAGGACCTGAGCTGAAGGAAGAGGCTTAACCCACTGAGCCACCCAGGCACCCCAAGAAATTCATAAATGTTAAAGGGTCTTGCTTTTAAGATTAGGTAGGACCAAAACAGGGCTTAGTCAAGGCCTAATTTCTCCCCACTGCTGAAGCAATACGGCCTGTGTATTCTACCAAATGCCCTATGAATCATGAGGCTTGCCAGTCTGGCTGGTGGAACTGGGGACTATTCTTGGCCCATCAGGAGCACTGAACACTGTTCCTTCTAATCCTTTGGTCTGGTCCCTTCCTTGTCCTCAGGTAATTTCTTCATATGCACGTGCTGGTGAATACTCAGCTGAATATTTGAGTAGATCTCCAGAATTCTCTCTCTCTCCTCTTTGGTACACTTCTGGTCTTCCCAGACTCTCAGCTCTGTCTCCCCAACTCAAAGAGGCTGCTGGGCTCCACTTGGAGCCCTGCACCATTTAGCCTGAAAACACCATCTCAAGATAGTAGTCCAGAAAAATCATAGATCCCACCTCGTTCATCTCTAGGCTCTCAGGGAACACTGTCTTTATTTCTTGGTGTCCGGCGCCTGAAAACGATTGCTTCAAAAATACCCAAAAAACCAAAGACAAAACCCCAAAAAACAGTTGTTTCATTCAGGGCAGTGAGGCAAGGGAGCTTTTAAAAATCCCAGCGTCTTGGGGTGCCTGGGTGGCTCAGTGGATTAAAGCTTCTACCTTTGGCTGAGGTCATGATCCCAAGGTCCTGGGATCGAGCCCTGCATCAGGCTGTCTGCTTGGCGGGGAGCTTGCTTCACCTTCTCTCTCTGCCTGCCTCTCTGCCTACTTGTGATCTCTGTCTGTCAAATAAATAAAATCTTAAAAAAAAAAAAAATCCCAACATCCAAGCCCAACCCTAGATAATTAAATCTAAATTTCTGGAGGTGCGGTCTGGGCATCAAATGAACTCCTCAGGCTGATTTCAGTGCACATCCAGATTTAAGGTCAATATTTTATATTGTGATTTTAGTACTTTGATTTAAAAATAGTTTATTTTGAACTGGTCTTTGACATAGGAAACATGGTACTACAGCACATTTTCAACTTATGGCTGAGCCCCTGATTAAAGAATCAAATCTCTTTAAAGTCCCTGATTAGGGCATCTGGGTGGCTCAGTTCATTAAGCAACTGCCTTCCGTCAGATCATGATCTCAGGGTCCTTGTCAGGTACCCTACTCAGCAGGGAGCCTGCTTCTCCCTCTCCCTCTGCCTGCTGCTCCCCCTGCTTGTGCTCTCTCTCTGTCTCTGACAAATAAATAATAAAATCTTAAAAAAAAAGTCCTCTGATTAAAAAACAAGGTTGGTCTCAAGCCCAGAGCAAGGCAGAACCACAGTGTGGCTGTGGGGAGGGCGGGGCAGCTGGGCAGCTGGGCAGCGCCTGGCAGGCTTGGGGACATTTACAGTTTATTATTTCCACTTAACAAAGTATTCCTAGCTCACTGTCTTGCTTCATTTTCTTCTCCCAACGACCCTGAGGCGAAATTCACTATCTCTGTCAGATGAGGAAATACGACTCAAGAGGATGAGTGACTTGACACAGGGCAAACCATGAGCAGAGTTAAAATGTAAACTTGGTTCTCAGGAGCACCGGGGTGGCTCAGTCATTAAGGGTCTGCCTTCCGCTCAGTTCACGATCTCAGCCAGAATCCTGGGATGGAACCCCGCATCAGGCTGAGCAGGGAGCCTGCCTCTCCCACTCCTCCTGCTTGTGTTCTGTCTCGCTGTCTCCCTCCCTCTCTCTCTCTCTGTCAAATAAATAAATAAATCTTATAATGTAGTCTCTTTTTAAAAAAGATTTTATGTATTTATTTGACAGACAAATAGGCAGAGAGGCAGGCAGAGAGAGAGAGGAGGAAGCAGGCTCCCCGCTGAGCAGAGAGTCCAATACGGGGCTTGATCCCAGGACCCTGAGATCATGACCTGAGCCGAAGGCAGAGGCTTTAACCCACTGAGCCACCCAGGCGCCCCAATAAATAAATCTTAAAATAATAGTAATAAACTTGGTTCTCAGAGATAGAATAAGGAGCAAAGCAGTCCTTAGCTGTGTGGCTGCCAGGGTAAGGGAACATCCCCGAAAGGCCTGAGATGAAGGGAATTCGGTGCATAGGGCTTCCTCGCAGATGAGCAAGAAATCACTAGATCAGCTACCAAGGTGGGACGCCAGAGACTGAGACTGTGCTGGGGGAGCAGTGGCTGGGTCCCACCCTGCCTCCTGAGGAGACTGAGGTTTCCATAGCACTTCTGTCCCCAGAAAGGGTAGGCAAATAGAGAGTCAGAACTGAGAGGCCAGGAAGATAAAGAAGATAACTAGTGTTGCTACTGCATCCTTCCTCCCGGCCCTGCCTCACGCAGTATCCACCTCTGCTCTCAAAGAATAAAGACTGTAAAATAATATGGTAATGCTGGCGCCTCTCCACGAGTGTTCACCAGGACCCAGACCCTTCCCTGGCATCATCCTACTGAATCCTCCCTGTGATTCTTTGCAGCGGGTGCTTCTGTCATCTGCAGTTCAAAGGTAAGGAAAGCGAGGCCGAGGATGAGTGACGATACTCATTATTGCTGCATAACAAATTATTCTGAAGCTTAACAGCTGCAAACCACAGTACTCATTTGTTATATCATGCATTTTCTGTGGGCCAGAGAATTTAAAAGCAAATTAGCGGGGTGAATCTCGACTGGGGCACCCCATGGGCTTCCAGTCAAGCTGTCCACCAGGGCTGGAGGATCCAGTGCCAAGGCAGCCCCTTGCAAATCAGTTGGCAGTTGTATCTGTTACTTGCCATGTGGCTCTCGCCATTGGGCTGCTTGAGTGCACTTACAACATGGCGGCTGACTTGTCCCAGAGCAACTGATCCAAGAGAGCAAAGAGGACGCTGAAATGTATTTTCTGGCTTAGCCTCCGAAGTCACGCTATCATTTCTCTAATATCCTAGTGGTTACACAGGTTAGTTCTAATCACAGTGGAGGGGACCGACTCTACAAGGGTATGAAGAAAGACCAGGAGGTGAAAACCACTGAAGGACATCATGGAGGCTAGCTACCACAGCGACAAAGTAATTTACCCAGGGTCATGCACAGGGAAAGTATTAGGGGTGGGCTTTGAACTCAGGCAGTTACCATGTCAATGGTAAAGACTGGCTTGAAGGAGTGGGGGCAGGCAGGTGCCCACAGATCTCCCGTCCCGGAGATACTCATACTTCAAGTCAGTGAGCATATCAGTGTGGATCTCATTCCATAGATCATATGGGTCAGACACTATATCCGATGTGTCAGACAGTCACTTTGTCAAAACCACATGACCTGGGCATGTTTATAGAAGATCGCACAAATCATCTCTTGACAGTGGACTTGGTGAGTCAGAGAGAACCTGGATTTGGCTCCAGCTTTGCTTCTGACTTTACTGTGTGACCTGGGGTAAGTTTTAGTTCCTTTGAGGCCTTTGATTTCCTAGCTGTACAATGGGACTGTTTAATCCCATGGGCCCTACATGCCTCTGGTTAAGAGATTCCTGGATTTCATGCATGGAGTTGTTCACCAGGAGTGTTGAGGCAAACCCCTCTCCACTCTCCCTGGATCTCTCAGACTTTTCCCCAAGTGGAGTGGACTCCTTAGGTACAAGGGTCACTTTTTTGGACCCAGGCCAGGCTAGGCCAGGCCGCTCAGCCCTGCTTCACCCGCAGCTGGCTGGCACCATTGTTCCCCCATAAAGCCGGGCCCTTTTCCAGCTGCTGCTGCCCTTGAGGCAGGGGAGAAGCTCAAAGAGCTCAGTTGTGTGGCTTCCCCCCTCCCCTGGGGCAGGCCTGGGTCACCCAACAGGCTGACTCAGCCCATGCAGATGAACAAAGAGGACGAGATATGGTTTAAGGAAAGAATTTGACATTTACTATTCCAGCCCCTCCCCCAAGAAACTTCAAAGTAACCATCAGAGCGAAAATCTTGTTCTCCTTATTTTACAGTTTTGTAGGATATTAAAAAATGGGATCAGATCATTATAATTTTTCAGTGCTTTAAGGGCCCATATTTTAATGAGTCTACAATACACATCTGTTTGTCTTTTAATCTTTGAAATTGGGATGCACGTAATAGTTGAGGTATGTGTAAAAAGCACATGGTGTTACACAAAATAAAATAACAATGGTTAATGGTGTTACACATATTACAACAATGGGTCTCAAATTGGATGAAATGCGGTCCCTTAGGCTCTGTTCTTGGAGACGGGGCCTGGCCATAACCATCTCCTCCTCCACTGTCCCACTCCCAGGCCTACTCCTGCCCACCACCCACGAGCCTTTCTTTACCCTCTGTCTCCAGTACAATCCTTCAAACTTTCTCAAGCTTTTCCTCTGCATAAAACCCCAAAGGAATTGTGAGGGTGTAGCTAGCCCCCACTTCTGACCCAGACAGAGAAGTTTTCAGTTGAGTGAAAGAGCACAAAAGAATGAAAAGAAATTTAATTTCATGAGTAATATCTAACAGTTCTTTGCACTGTGCTACAGGCACTATTCTAGGTGATTCATGTGTGTTAATTCATTTAATCCTTACAGCCATTTAGCTACTAATGTATCCCCATTTTAAAGATGGGGCAAATGAGGCACAGAGAGGCACTATAACTTGTCCAAGATCACATAGCTATTAAGTGGCAGATAAAACAGCAAAATTCCTCCTTTGCCTCAGAGGTAACTCTGTCATACCTGTGGTCCATATCTTTCCAGATCTTGTTTTTATTGGAACTGTGGCATAAACATACAGGAAAATATCATTTTACTTTTCCAAGGGGGAAGAATAACTAGAAATGTGCAACTAGCTTTTCCTACTTCATCCTAGGACCTAAAGATATCTTTTCTGTACAAAGACATAGATTTCCCAGTTCTTTGTAGTTTTAAAATTTTTTAAAAATATTTACTTAAGTAATCTCTACACCCAACATGGGGCTTGAACTCATGATGCCGAGATCAAGAGTCATATGCTCTTCAACTGAACCAGCCAGGCGCACCTCCCAGCTGTTTTTTGTTTTGTTTTGTTTTGTTTTTTTAAAGATTTTATTTATTTATTTGACAGAGAGAGAGATCACAAATAGGCAGAGAGACAGACAGAGAGAGAGATGAGGAGAAGCAGGCTCCCTGCTGAGCAGAGAGCCCCATGCGGGACTCAATCCCAGGCCCCTGGGATCATGACCCGAGCCGAAGGTAGAGGCTTAACCCACTGAGCCACCCAGGCGCTCCTGTTTTGGTTTTTAAGTAGGCTGTACCCACTGCATCTCTAAGAGCCTTTTTTCTAAGACTTTATTTATTTATTTGACACAGAGAGAGAGATCACAAGCAGGCAGAGCAGCAGGCAGAGATAGAGGGAAAAGCAGGCTCCCCGCTGAGCAGAGAACCTGATGTGGGGCTCAATTCCAGGACCCTGAGATCATGACCTGAGCCGGAGGCAGAGACTTCAACCCACTGAGCCACCCAGGCGCCCCCTCTAAGAGCCTTTCTAAATGCAACAGCGCCTTCCCAGTACCCTACTGGAGGATATTTGGATTGTTTCCTATTTTCCCCCCTGACAAACAATGCTGAAGAGAACATCCTCACACATGCTTCTTTCTTGTTCACAAGTATATGTTTCATAGGGCCGGTTGTGATGGTGACCTTGCTGAGTCAAAGGCCATCACAGTTTTAGCAACAATACTGCCAAACCTCCCTCAAGAAGGCTTTTCTAGGGGCGCCTGGGTGGTTCAGCCTGTTAAGTGTCTGCCTTCAGCTCAGGTCATGATCCTAGAGCCCTGGGATCGAACCCCACATCTGGCTCTTTGCTCAACAGGGAGCCTGCCTCCCCCTCTCCCTCTGCCTCTCCCCCTGCTTGTGCGCACATGCTCTCTCTCTCTCTCTCTTTCTCTCTCTGTCAAATACATACAAACGTACATACATACATACATAAAAAGAAGGCTTTTCTAATTTACCTTCCCACCAGCTGGAGATCCTGTTTCCTCTAAGAAGCACAGCATTTGGAGTCACCCCACCTGGGGTTGAATCCCACCTTTGCATGTATGTGTTTCTTCCTCTCCTCCTCTTCTTTCCCCCTCCTCCTTCTGTTATGCAGGGTCCCATTGTACGAATAGTCCACAGTTGACCTGTTCTGCTGTTGACGGGCATCAGGATTGTTTTCAGAGAAGACTGCCATGATCACACAAGCACATGTTTTTTGGATGTATCTATTTACTCTTCTTGGACATATAAACCTAGGGGTGTTGCTGAATCACAAGAGAGATACAGATTTAGCTTTAGTATGTAATGCCAAATAGTTTCCAAAGGGGTTGTACCAACTTATTCTCTTACCAATAATGTATGAGCATTCTAGTTGCTCCACATTCTCATCAACACTTGACATCGTCAGCCTTTTGCATTCTCACTATTCTGGTGGCACTATGCTCTTGTCACCCTCATATCACCCCAAGAGGTGAATTTGTGTGTGTGGATACTGTTGATTAGTGACTGACCTCATCAATATTCTCTTCTCTAGCTACCTTCTAGCTAAGGGGAGTGCTGGGTATAATTCTGGCCAATGAGACAGAAGAGAATCCATGGGGTAAAACTTCTGGTAATACGTAGACTTTCTAAGAAGAGTTGATCTCCCTTCATTCCTTTACTTTACTTTCTTTTTCTACCTGGCACATGGACCTGATGTCATCCATGGAACAATATATCCCATGAGGCTACAATACAACAAAAAGGCCAACAGAATCATGGAGACCCTGGCCACGACATCATTAGGCCAGTGAAACAACCCAAGCAGCTCCCTATGTTGAGACTTCATGTAAAACAAAGTCCCCTAACTTACTATTGGTTCAGTTTTCTATGGCTTGCGACCAAGAGCATTCTTTGGCAATACTTTTACTATCTCCACTCTGCATCTGAGCAAAGAGAGGCTCAGGCAATTCAACTGAAGCAACAATGTGCAAGGAGCATTCGGGAATGGAGAAGGTTCTGAGATGCATGGAGTTGACAGGAAATGAGAGACCTTTGCTTGACAGGACCCTTGGGGACATGGTACCCTTCCTGAAGGCTCAGAAGGGGAAACAAGGCTGCCATAAGGACCTCTGTAAAGATCAGTCTATCTTTCAGGACAAATTTTACAAAGTATCCTTCCTCCAACTAAAGTCAACCTCAAATCAGCACCCCCCTCCATTTACTCTAGTAGAGCAGCCCTGAAAGGAAACATTCTGGGAAGGTCAAGAAGTGTGTTTTGTATAGAAAAAGAGGTTCTGAAGCCGCAGAGGAAACATCTAAGACAAGCACCCATGTAGGCGGGACCAGGGATAGGGAAGCCTGAGGCAGCAAGGAGTGATGGAATGGCTGAGTGGGGGAGTGCTGCAGGCAGGGAGGGAGTGGGCCCAGGGTGGGAACTGAGTTTAGATCCTGATGGGATGAGAGTACTCAAGGAAGAGCCTGGCATCCATATATTCATTCTCCCCCAACTCCCTTTGGTGGCTGCACCTGCTAAGGGTCCCTTAGTAATCCTGGCCTGGTCTCAAGAAAGTGGTGAAGGTATCACAAGATTTATGATGGGGCAGCTGGCCATAGGATATCTCTGTGGGAGAGGGTCCCTATACCCAAACCATGATTGTGCTTACTTCCCCATGTGTGGAATTGCCTCCTGCCCCCAGGAAAGCTCCCTGAACAGTGATTATAACAAATTTCCTTTTCTATCCCTAAGGATAAGAACTGGATTGGGAGTAAGAAAATCTAAGCCTCACCTGACTTGTTCATTAATTTGCTGTGTGACCCTCGACAAATCAGTCAGCCTCTCTGGGCCTCAGTTTCATTATGGCTAAAAGAGAGCATGGGCTTGATCTTTGAGGCCTTCTAGATCTACCACCCATGATTCTCTACCTCTTCTCTCTAACCCATCTGGTATGTGTAATTACATTACAAGAGTATAGCACATCTTATTATCCTGTTGATGGACATTCAGGTTGTGTCTAATATATCACATTTACAAACAATGATGCAATAAACAATGTTGTACACGTCTTCTTGAGCACATGTGTGATATTCTGTTGGGTATAGACTTGGGAATGGAATTGGTAGGCATGCACAGCTTCAACTTGGCAAGTTACTGCTAATTGGCTCCCCAAGAGATTATGTGCATCTACTTTTCCCCTACTAACAAAGCATGAGAAGTCCTAGTACTCCTCACTGTTCTCAGCATTTGGTTTTGGCAGACTTATTAATGTTGTGATGGAGATATAACACAGTACATTTAAGTAAATAAAATACACCTGTCCTAAGCGTCCAGCTTCATGCATTTTTACTTTTGTTCAAAACCATGTAACCTCTACCCAGACTGTTTCTAGACCACTAGATGACTCCTTCATGTCCCTTCCCAGTTGAGTCCTCAGTCTCTCTGCCAAAGTAACACCTGTCCTATTTTCTACAAACGTACATTAGTTTTGCTTGCTCTTGAACTTCATACAAGTGGAGTTATGCAACATGTACTCTTTTTTTTTTTTTAAAGATTTTATTTATTTATTTGTCAGAAAGAGAGAGGAGCGAGAGTGAGCACAAGCAGACAGAGTGGTAGGCAGAGGCAAAGGGAGAAGCAGGCTCCTGGCCGAGCAAGGAGCCCGATGCGGGACTCGATCCCAGGACACTGGGATCATGACCTGAGCCGAAGGCAGCCGCTTAACCAGCTGAGCCACCCAGGCGTCCCAACATGTACTCTTTTTTTGTTTGGCTTCTTTCACTCAATTTAGTACCGAGATTCGTCCATGTTAAAAAAGAGAGAGAGAAATTTACTTGAAGCTGTGCATGCCTACCAATTCCATTCCCAAGTCTATACCCAACAGAATATCACTCAATAGTCACATGATTACAGGGACAAAGTCTCATGATCTACCATCCTCAAGCTGGAGACCCAGGAAACCTGGTGGTATAATTCTGTCCAAGGGCAGGAGAAGATCAATGTCCAGCTCAAACAAGCCATCAGGAAGGGAACAAACCCTCCCATCCTCCACCTTTTGTTCCATTCAGGCCCTCAGTGATGCCTACTCACATTGGGGAAGACAATGTCCTTTACCGAGTCCACTGATTCAAATGCGACTCTCACGTGGAAACACACAGAGACACCCAGAAAGAATGTTTAATTTGGACACCCTGTGGCCCAATCAAGTTGGCACATAAAATTAACCATCACAAAAGGTGAGGGTGGTGGGTACTTTTTGCCAACCAGAGCAACATTGGGAGGGGGACCTGATGTTGGGCCTGCCCCTTGCTTTTCAACTCCCATGGTGCCTAGGAGAGGCTCTACACTCAATAGAAGCTCAAGAAACTTGATAAAGTGACTGATTTCATGGAGACACACCCCCAATAGTAACAATTCAATATGGAGCACCTACATATCTGGAGCACCTTTTTATTCATGACTTCAACTTTCCCTCTTGACAACCTTAGGAATCCATGCCATTGTCCTCTTCTATAAAGGTGGAAACTGAAATCCACAGAGGCCCCACTTGATCTGCCTTAGATCCTAGAAAAATGAAGTGCGGTGGGTTGAACAGTGGCCCCTCAAAAGATATACCTATGTCCTCGCTCCAGAACCTGCAAATCGCAGGTGCAATTCAATTAAGGATGTCATGATGAGTTTATCTGGATGGACCCTGAATCCTAAATCCAATGATAAGAATCCTCAGAAGAGACAAGAAGTCGGAAGAGACACAGAGAGAAGAGGAGGCCATGGGAAGATTGGAGGGATGTGGCCATAAACCAGTGAACTCCAAAGAGCCACCAGAATCTGGAAGAAGCAAGAAAGCATTCTCTCTCCTAGAACTTTCAGAGGGAGTGTGGCCCGGCTGACACCTTGATTTTGGACTCCGGTCTCCATAACTCTGCAAGAAAAAAATTCATTTGTTTTATACCACCAGTCCACGGTAAGCTGACACAGCAGCTGCTGGAAAAGAACACGCAAGGGTGGCAGAGAAGGCAATGGAAAGGAAGGAGAGAGAGTCCGCCTTCCCTCCTGAAGCTCATGATTCTTCATCTCCTGGCAGCTTTATGACCCAATTTCCTGCTCTCTGCTCCTAGTTCATTTCACTGCAGCCTCCCGGGTCTCCTCGTCATTCCTGGAATGTACCAGATTCATTCTCACCTAAGGTCTTGGTGTTTGCTGTTTCCTTTGTCTAAAATATTTGTCTTCCCCTTGACACTCAGTTCTCTGCTCCCCAAACAGGCCTCCCTGGTTTCCTCTCTGGATCTCCCACCTCCCAAGTCATCCCCATCTCTTTGATTTTTTTATGGCCCTCACCACCACTTGATGTGACATTTGTCCATGATATATGTGTTTATATATGTAATATCCCCTCCAATTAAGACACTGGCTTCTCTAGGGCAGGGGCTTTACCCCCAGCCTGTAGCAAAGTTCCTAGTCCAGAGTAAATATTTAGTAAATGTTTGAACATTAAAAAAAAAAAAAAGATTTTGGGGGCACTTGGGTGGCTCAGTGGGCTAAAACCTCTGCCTTCGGCTGAGGTCATGATCTCAGGGTCCTGGGATCGAGCCCCACATCGAGCTCTCTGCTCAGCAGGGAGCCTGCTTCCTCCTCTCTCTCTGCCTGCCTCTCTGCCCGCTTGTGATCTCTGTCTGTCAAATAAATAAATAAATAAATAAAATCTTTTAAAAAAACTACTAAAAGGTTTTATTTATTAATTTGAAAGAGAGAGAAAGACAGCAAGAGAGGGAACACAAGCAAGGGGAGTGGGAGAGGGAGCAGCAGGCTTCCCGCAGAGCAGGGAGCCCGATGCGGGGCTCAGTCCCAAGACTCTGGGATCATGAACTGAGCCGAAGGCAGATGGTTAATGACTGAGCCACCCAGGTGCCCTGGTATCCAATAAAAATCTGAATGACTGGCTCGCTTTGACAGCACATAGACTAAGATTGAAATAATATGGAGAAGATTAGCATGGCCCCTTCAAGGTTGACAAGCAAATTCATGAAGTGCTTCATACATTTGTATGTTAACTAACGTACAAATTAAAATTAATTAATTAGAATTAAAATTAAAACAAAAAAAGAGAATAAACTAGTTGACTAAAAAAATGTTTTGAATGAATGAACAAATGATCTACTAATAGTGGTGGGAATGAAGAGGAAGAGGGCCCAGGTGTGACTCTGTCATCCAAGCTGAAGAGACAACTGTGTGGGGGAAGCTGTTGGCCCTAACAGGGTCCCTGGTTCTCAGCCCAAGTGTGATTAGGAGCCTCAGAAAAGCCTTTCTCCACCCTCCTCCTCCTGGCTTGCCTAGTCTTCCCAACTGGTCACAGTCCCCAAGGGTTCATTTGATTCAAACATCCTTGGGAAGGTTTGAAAGCATTCTTTGTTTCTACATGTTCTCATTTTTTCCCAAGCATCAAGCACGGACAGATACCATTCAGAAAACACCCGGGCTTACGTACATAGGCACACACCATCTAACACACACGCTTGGCCATATCCCACATTCTCATGGATCTTCACGGCTCCATCTGCCCCCATCCATTGCTAATTGTGTGCAGCTGGGAACACACACTCACCCTCAGTCATTCTCACTCCCCTGTCTCACACACTCACACACTCCCATAGTCCTGCAGGTGCCCCCGTGCATGGGGAGGCCTGCACTCAAGGTCCTACCTAGGTAAGTCTTCATACTGACACACATACACACTCATTCAGCTCCTCTGGGCATGTGGGTCCATGCACACACATCCATCCTTGAACATACCTCCAGGCTTCCTCATACACATATAAACAGGCAATGGCCTGGGTGGTGACCCCCACTCGTCAGATCTTGGCATGATGACAGTGATAGTGACTGAACATTGGCCATGTGCCAAGTACCTGGCCTTTGGACCTTTGGGACCTTGACTCATATAATCCTCAGAGAAATCACACGAAACAGGTGTTATTTTTAGTCTCATTTTATAGATGAGAAAATGAAACTCAGAGCCATAAAGGGTACTGCTTGGATTCTAACCCAGGCATCTGACTCCAGAGCTCCCCACTTCCTTATTGGGTGTGGTAGAGCATATTTTAAAAAAATGACCACATCAATAGCTCCCATCCCTCATGCTCTTCTAGAGGCTTGTCACTCTCCAATGGAACAGTAGAATCTATGGCCCCTTCTCTTGAACTTGAGTGGGTCTCTGTGACTGCTTCAAATAACAGTATGGTAGAAGTGATGCCAATATCAATTCCAAGGCTAGATCCTGAGAGGTGATACCAAAAAATGGCCAAGACATGGAAACACCTGACTGTCCATTGATGGATGAATGGATAAAGAAAAAATATGCCACTTTTCCCCACACAATGGAACATTGTCCAGTCATAAAAAGAAGGAAATCCTACGGCGCCTGGGTGGCTCATTCAGTTAGGTGTCTGACTCTTGGTTTCAGCTCAGGTCATGATCTCAGGGTTGTGAGCTGAAGCCCTGCATCAGGCTCTGTGCTGGGCAGGGAGCCTGCTTGGGATTCTCTCTCTTCCTCTCCCTCTGTCTCTCTCCCTACTCATGGGCTCTTTCTATCTTTCTAAAATAAGTAAATCTTTGGAAAAAAAAAAGAAAAGAAGGAAATCCTGCCATTTGGGACAACATGGACCGAGTTGAGGGCATTGTAAGTGAAGTAAGTCAGACAAAGAAAGGCAAATACTGCAGGTCTTATTTGTACGTGGAATCTCAAAAAGCCAAATTCATAGAAACAGAGAATAGAATGGTGGTTGCCAGGGGCTGGGAGTGGGGAAAATGGGGAGATGTTGGTCAGAGGGCATAAACTTCCAGTTAGAAGATGAATAAGTTGTGGAATGTATTACAAGATGGTGATTATAGGGGTGTCTGGGGGGCTCCGTTGTTAAGTGTCTGCCTTAAGTTCAGGTCATGATCCCAGGGTCCTGGGACTGAGCCCTGCATCGGGCTCCCTGCTCAATGGGAAGCCTGTTTCTCCCTCCCCCAATCCTCCTGCTTGTGTTCCCTCTCCTGCTGTATCTCTCTCTGTCAAATAAATAAAAAGAATTTTTAAAAAAGATGGTGACTATAGCTAGCAATACTATATGGTATACTTGAAAGTTGCTAAGAGAGTAGATCTTTTTTTTTTTTTTTTAAGATTTTATTTATTTATTTGACAGAGAGAGATCACAAGCAGATGGAGAGGCAGGCAGAGAGGGAGATAGAGGGAAGCAGGCTCCCTGCTGAGCAGAGAGCCTGATGCGGGACTCGATCCCAGGATCCTGAGATCATGACCTGAGCCTAAGGCAGCGGCTTAATCCACTGAGCCACCCAGGCGCCCCTAAGAGAGTAGATCTTAAAGGTTCTCATCACCACCATTAACCACCACAAGAAAAAAAATTACTGATAATTATGTGAGGTGAATGATAGCTATACAGTTATCTAACTTTATTGTATTCAGATTTTCACAATACATATGATTGTCAAATCATCACATTGTACACTTTATTTTTTTTTTTAAGATTTTATTTATTTATTTGACAGGGAGAGAGTGCGCATAAGTAGGGGAAGCGGCAGGCAGAGGGAGAGGGAGAAGGAGGGAGAGGGAGAAGCTTAAGGCAAATGCTTAAGCAACTGAGCCACCCAGGTACCCCTGTATACTTTACACAATGTTGTATGTCAATTACACCTCCATAAAGCTAGAAAAAAAATTTTTTTTTAAAGAACAGTTAAAAAAGGGTGCTTGGGTGGCTCAGTCAGCTGGGTGTCTGCCTTTGGTTCAGGTCATGATCTTGGGATCCTGAGATGAGCCCCATGATGTGCTCCCTGCTCAGTGGGAAGTTTCATTGGGATGATCCTGGGCTGGTGAGAAAAGTAAGTCAGGGATCACTCTGTTTCTCATTTCCCCTCTGCCCCTGCCCCACTGCTTGTCCTCTCTCTTTCAAATAAATGGGTAAAATCTTTAAAAAAACAACACAAAAAGAAACAGTTAAAAAAAAAATAAAAGGTGACATCAATCCTTCCCGGTTCTCTCTTGGGACACTCCCCCGGGGAGCCCAGCTACCATGCTAGGAGGAAGCCCAGGCCACACGGGGAGCCCACGTGCAGGTTTCCTCCTGACAGCCTCACCGAGGTCCCAGCTGACAGCCCGCACCCACTGGCAGCCATGTGTGTGAGGAAGCCTTTAAGATGACACCAGGCCAGCCACTACCTAACCACAACTGCGAAAGAAACAAAGACCAAGAACGGCCCAGCTGAGCTCCATTAACCCCCAAACCAAAAGGCAGTAGTAATGATTACTGTTGTTACATGCCACTAAGCATGGGGGTGGGGGATGCTGTACAGCAGTAGATAACTGGCAGAGACTGACCAACATTTAGCTTCAGACCACCATGGGGCAGGGGTGCCAAGCTCTCTGTCCTCCCTCTGGACCCTTCTCTTCCACCCCCAGAAGCCAGGATCGCAGAGCACAGTCCTTATCATCTGATCCTCACATCACATGACCGCTGCTTTGCCAAACTCCCTATCTGGCCGGGAGCTTTAAAGCCCCAGGCTATTATCCCCTGCTGACTCCAGGATGCTTCCGGCAAGACCTTGTCCCTGTTTACTCTTCTGTCAAATGCATAATAGTTCCAGCTCTGTCCACCTCAAAGGGAGGCTACAAGGATCCAAAGCCCAGAGAAGCTTGAGTTTCAGAGGTTATTATTATTTTTTATAAAGATTTTATTAAGTAATCTGCACACCCAGTTTGGGGCTTGAACTCACAACTCCGGGATCAAGAATCGCGCACTCTATTGACTGTGCCAGCCAGGCACTCCTAAGGGGTTATTTTTAATGCTTGTATTTTCGGATCCCGGGGGGCAACTGGAAGATAGGTACATTATAAGCAACACAGGAAGTCTTGCAATGCGGGGACATCTAGCGTGGGGGCAAACAACTCAGTGGCCACTGTGCCAATGAGACTGGCAACCAGTGATCATTGGGATGATCCTGGATCGTTGAGGAACGTGAGCCAGACACCAGACTGTCAGAACAACTGAAGTGGACCAGGGGCGGGAATGGATGTTGGCCTGGAGAACTTAAATACCATCTAAAGAGGGCAGTTAACACCCAGCTTGCCCACCCATGGCTATAGGACAACATACGCTCACTTGCCAGACCTGATCATTTTTCAAGAAAACCTAGAAATATGGATTTCCATGGGAACTCTCCCAATTTTAAAAAAATTGGCAACTAATTCAGACTTTATACTTTGGGGGTGGAAGGTGGTTATAACGCACTTTACAAAGCTGTTTGCCAAAACCAAAATAACACAGTGTGGTTTCTAAGGGCACACTACTGGAAAGTTCTTCTTGGGCGGGAGGCACCAGAATACTTAGATGAATTTTGAAGGGCGTGAGGAGGGGGACACTATATTGTTGCACCTGTCAGGGCCCCCTTCAGTGGCAGAGGAGAGAGAGGAAGGATGTCTATGTGTGGGAAGCAGAAGTAATCACAGCCAAAGCAGCAGAAACCTGGCGCCGTGAGTCTGCACCTTGGGGCTGGGTAGAACTTGGTTCAGATCCTGGCTCTGCAGCTTTACCAGCTGGGTTTTCCTGACCCTCAGTTTTCTTATCTATAAAATGCAGTTAATAACTATCATTATTGTTATCCCATAGGATTGTTGAGGGGGTTAAACAGGATCATTGACATGGAGGGTTTGAAAGAGTTCATGATGTCAACTGCTATTCCCCCCACTCTTTTACTCTGTCATGACTTTGCTAACATTTCCATGCTGGAGCAGGTCTCTTTCTGCCTTTTCTGTCTGGCTCTTTCTAGACCCAGGTGGGCACAGCTGCCTCTGAGAAACCTCCACAGCCCCCAGGCTGGTGCATCATTGCTTCCCTCCCCTCTGGACCCTTTGCTCAAATGTGCCTGAACATCGATGGTCTATGTGGTGGTTCTTGGTGAGTCTTTGGACCCTGAGCTAGGAAGTTTCTGAAGGGCAGGAGCCAGGCCTGAGTCATCCATGTTCCCCAGTAGTCTGCCCTTGGGTGGGGGTTCAGCAGTATTTCTGGAATAAAGGGAAGGGAAGAGGAAGGGAGGGGTGTCACAGGCAGCTCCCTGATCACTGACTGAACCTTGGGCCCCAGGGCTCTGGCAGCTAAAACAGGTCAAGGGCCCATCCTGTCTAACACTTAACTGTGTGTAAATGTGTGTCTGAATATATGTGAGTATGTGACAGTGTGTGAATGTGTGTGCCTGTGAATGAGTGAGAATATGTGTGTGGGGGGGCGTGTATCTGTGTGTGATGGTGGGAAAAACGTTTTTATGTGAAAGAATACGGGTGTGAGGGTTTATATGGTTGCATTTATGTGTAAACACACACGGTCACTACGATGGAGCTCCACGGGAAAGGGTCTTTGTGTTGTTCCTCTTTCTGTCTTCACCTCTAGTATCTGGCACGCCCAGAATGTGGAGGGGGGAAGGGTAAACCAGGAAGAGCATCATGGGAAAACAGAATAGCACAGTGCTTACCAGCAGGGGTCCAAGAGTCAGATGTCATCAGTGCTTCTAACTTTGGGCCAGGTGACCACTATAAGCCTCAGTTTTTTCATCTGTAATATAGGTACGATTGCAGCATCTAACCTGTAGGGTGGGGCGTAGGAAGTAGTTAGCAAATGTCAGCCAGTATCATTATACTGAATGTCACTATTGACCCCCACAGTGGATACTTCCAAAGGCTAAAACCCCTCCAAACATGTCAACAGACTACAAACTATATCCGTCAAAATTCTCTGAGCCTTAGTTTCTCCTACAATGCCCTGTATTTTGCCTCCTAGGGCAGCTGGGAGGTTTATGAGATCACCGGACTGAGGGAGGCAGAAGCCAAAGCTAGGAACAGGGTGCCCTCTCCTGGAAGTATGGGGTAAAAGTTGGCTCCCTCAGACTAGTCGCGGATCTCATAGGAGACAGATGCTGTCAGGACTGCCCGCAAAGGGGCAGCTGGGAGGAGGGGGTTTCTACATCTGGGGAGCTTAGGCTGCCTCTTCCCGCCCCCTTTCGTCTGCTGGACTCCTCCTTCCTCAGATCGCGCTTTAGGAGGCGGACTGAGCCAGGCCGCCGTCACAAGTTCTCAGAGCAAGCCGTATTCATTTTGCATTCTTCTGTGCGATTATTTAGACAATGTCTATCTCTTCAGGAGGGAAGGACTCATCTGAGAAATGACAGGGAGTGGCAGCATCCCAGATCACTGGATTCCTAGGATCCCTGGACTAGGTTCTCAGTAAATGCTGGAATAAAAGGATCGTGGAAGCCCAGACTCTAGTATGTTAGAGTCAAGAAAACATTTAAAAAAATTTTTTTTGTTTAGTCAAGAAAAAATATTTAGGTATTTTCTAGTCAAGAAAATATTTAAAAAAATTTTTTTTATTTAAGTTCAATTTAACTAACGTATACTATATTATTAATTTCAGAGGTGGAATCCAGTGAGTCATGAGTAGTATATATCACGCAGGGCTCATTACTTCAAGAGCTCTCCTTAATGACCATTAGCTGGTTACCTCATCCCCCCACCCGCCTCCGTTCCAGCAACCCTCAGTTTGCTTCCCATAGTTTCTTATGGTTTGCCTCCCTCTCTGTTTTCATCTTACTTCATTTTTCCTTCCCTTCCCCTATGTTTATCTGTTTTGTTTCTTAAATTCCACACAGGAGTGAAATCATATGGTTTTTATCCTCCCCTGACGTATTTTGCTTATAATACCCTCTAGTTCCATCCATGTCATTGCAAATGGCAAAATTGCATTTTTTTTTTTAAGATTTTATTTATTTGACGGAGAGAAACACAGTGAAAGAAGGAACACAAGCAGGGGGAGTGGGAGACGGAGAAGCAGGCCTCCCGCTGAGCAGGGAGCCAATGTGGGTTCCATCCCAGGATCCTGGGATCATGACCTGAGTAGAGGGCAGATGCTTAATGACTGAGCCACTCCGGTGCCCTAAGAATGCATTCGTTTTAATGGCTGGATGTTTTCTTGGATCAAGAAATGTTTTCTTGGGGCGCCTGGGTGGCTCAGTGGGTTATGCCTCTGCCTTCAGCTCAGGTCATGATCCCAGGGTCCTGGGATCAAGCCTCACATCAGGCTCTCTGCTCAGCAGGGAGCCTGCTTCCCGCCCCGCCCCTCTCTGTGCTGCTCCACCTCCTTGTGATCTCTCTCTCTGTGTCAAAGAAATAAATAAAATCTTAAAAAGAAAAAGAAAAAGAATAAGAAATGTTTTCTTACTCAGCTGTCAAGAAAACGTTTCTTGACCCAAGAAAACATCCAGCCCCCCTCAGGGGAAGGCTCCCACTTCAACACTTCAACTGGGGACATTTGAGACCTGGATTTGCAGAGTTCCTGGTCCACCCTGCCCCCCAACCAAGGATAGCCAGGTCTGTGGGCTGAAGCCAAGAGACACCACAAGCTGGGTTCTGGGGCCTACATTTGAGAGCGTTAATTCATTCCACAAATACTGGGTGCCTTCTGTGTGTCAGACACTGAGCTGGACATTGGGTACACAGTGGTGGGCAAAACCAGATACATTCGTGACCCCTCTAGAAGCAATGGGACAGTCAGACATACGATCGGATGATTTTGACATAATGATACCTAGTAGCATACCCCCCCATTTGAGTCTGAGGGCTTCTCCAAGGGGAGAAGCGTGTCTGCGGGTGGGGACAGCCAGCTCCTGGGACTCTCATAGGCCCCCTCACCACCTCCAATGCAGCAGTCTAGGACGAGAAGATTGAGGGGGCCTGGGGGAGTCCTATTCCAAACTCTCCAAGAAACCCCCCACTGCTGTACCCAGTGCCCAGCAGGGACATCAAGGCCCACCCGAGGGACAAGTACAAATCTGAGAGGGCTTGGAAGGAGGTTGTAGAAGGAGTTGGGAAGGAGTTGGGAAGGTGGGGAGACACCCCGATAGGCGTGGAGCAGTGACAGAGGCATTATTCCAGAGCTGCATTATTCCATCTCATCCTCATCGACAGGCATCCTCAGGATCTGGACCCCAATCCCCCATCTGGCAGCCTCCCAATTAATTCACAATCTAAGTGCTGGTCCTGGGAGCTTGGGCAAACCAGAGGGCCCTCTGGCCAATGGGAGGGCTCCTTCTGTCTCCACCCCTCTCCACTTTCCAAGCTGGAGGCCTAAGTGACTGCAAAAGCAAACACCCAAAGGGTAGGTTCAAAGGGCAGACAATGTGGCTGGCCACAGGGACTGGCCTGTCTCTGCCTATTATTTAGGGTGGCCCCGCAGCCTCTGCAGAGGCCTAGGCTGGTGCCTGGGGGGGTGGGGGGAGAAGGCCCATCTGACAATATTTTGTCCACGGTGGCCTTGAGCAGAGTGCACCTGTGTGGGCGACCCTCTAGGAAGCACTTGTGCATTCAGCCTGATTTTTTTTTTTTTTTTTTTTACATATATAGGCAAATACTTGTTTGTGGTTTTTTTCCCTCTTAGACAAATAATGACATACCAGACACACTGTCCTGCACTATGCTTTCTTTTTCATCACTTAACATTTTATCTTGATGATGGAACATTATGTAACAATAGATAAATTCCTTCCTTTTTAACAAGTGGTGGCACTTCAGTAATCCACCATTTGGACGGGACCTTTATTTATTTAGCAAGTCTACAGAAGGACATTTCGACTGTTTGCAATCTTTTGCTCTTAGTGTCATTTTGCTCGCATGTCTTTGGGATAAATTCCTAAGAAGTGAACTGTTTGGTCAAAGGGCATGTGAGTTTGTGATCTTGTTCCTGGAATGTTCCCCTTTAAAGCTGGGCCAGGGGCCCTTGGGCAGCTCAGTCACTGGGTGGCTGCCTTTGGCTCGGGTCATGATCCCAGGGTCCTGGGATCCAACCCTGCATTGGGCTCCCTGCTCAGCAGGAAGCCTGCTTCTCCCTCTCCCACTCCCCCTGCTTCTGTTCACTATCTCTCTGTCTCTCTCTGTCAAATAAATAAATAAAATCTTAAAAAAAAAAAAAAGTTGGGCCAATGTATGATGTATGAGAGGCCTGCTTCCCCACTGCCTCACCAACAGATAACCAGCAGTTATCACACTTTTAAATTTTTATCAGTCTGATACTAAATGTAAAAAGAAAATTGATCATCCCCGTTCCCCAGCCATAAACCATACCAGGAGCCTAGTGTCCACCCCCAGGTGCCACTAAGAAAGAATCCCCCCTCTCCTTGATTTTTTTTTAATATATATTTTTTCCCAGTATGGAATGATGAAAGGCTCAATCCACCAGGATGACAAAGCAATCCCAAGTGCATATGCACAACAAAACAGAGGTCCAAAATTTGCAAAAACAAAACCGGTAGAACTGAAAGAAGAGGCAGACAAATCCATAATTACAGTTGGAAGATTTTAAAATACCTCTCAACAACTGATAGAACAAGTGGACAGAAAATCAGCAAGGACACAGAAGACCTCAACAATATCACCAACCACGGTATCTACTTGACACACTCAGAATAGTGCATGTAACCACAGAACACACACTGGCTTCCAGGGCCCAAAGGACACATACCACGATTGACCACGTCCTTGCTCACAAAATAAAATAAATCTTAAGACATTTAAAGTAACTGAAAGCCTACAGAATGTGTTCTCTGATCACAATGGAGTCAAACTTAGAAATCAATAATAGAAGGATAATGCGAAGATTTCCAAACACTTACAAAGTAAATAACAGATGTTGAAATAGTCCTCATGTCGAAGAGAAAGTCGCTAGGGAAATTATGAAAAAAACGCAGAATTGAATGTAAATAAAAACATAACATATTAAAACTTGTGCTAAAGCAGCACTAAGAGGGAAATTCATAGGACTAAATGCATGTATTGGAAAAGTAGAAATGTCTCAAGTCAATCATCAAAGCTCCTGCCTCAAGAATATAAAAAAAGCAGAGTAAAATAAACCAAAGGAAGCAGAAAGAAGGAAATAGGTGTGCCTGGGTTACTCAGTTGTTAAGCACCTGCCTTCCACTCAGGTCACGATCTCAGGGTCCTGGGATCAAGTCCTGTATCAGGGTCCCTGCTCAGTGGGGAGCCTGGTCCTCCCTCTACCTTTGCTGCTCCCCCTGCTTGTGCTTTCTCTCTCTCTCTCTCAAATGAATAAATAAGATCTTTTTTTTAAAAAAGAAAGACAATAATAAAGACCAGAAGTGAGTTGAAAATAGAAAAGTAGAGAAATTCAATGAAAGCAACAGCCAGTTCTTTGAAAAGATTGATAAAATTGACAAAACTCTAGGAAGACAGACAAAGAAAAAAGAGAGAAAAGACACAGATTACCAGTATCAGGAATGAAACAGGGATATCACTAGAGACCACACAGACATTAAGAGCGTAATAAGGAAATACTGCAAATAATTCTACACATACAAATTCATCCTCAACAAGATGGCTCACTCTCCCCCCACAAAAACACAAACTAACTATCATGTTCATTAAATGTGAAATAGGTAATTTGAATAGTCCTAGATTATTAAGAAAATTAAATTCATAATTTAAAAACTCTCAGGAAAGACATTTTCAGACCCATTTCATTGGAGAATTCTATCAAAGTTTTAAGAAAGAATTAACAGCAATTCCATCCAATCTCTTCCAGAAAATAGAAGAGAAGGGAATATTTTCTAATCCTTTTTTTTTTTTCCTTAGAGAGAGAGAGAACATGAGTGCACAAGCAGAGGGAAGGGCAGAAAGAGAGGGAGAGAGAGAATCCCAAGGAGGTTCCCTGCCTAGCATGGAGACCAACATGGGGCTCAATCTCATGACCCTGAGATCAAGACCTGAGCTAAAACCAAGAATGGGATGCTTAAGTGACTGGACCACTCAGGCGACCCCTCAATTCATTTTATGAAGCTGTATTATCTTGATACCAAAACCAGACGAAGTCAGTACAAAGAAAGAAAACTACAGCTCCATATCCTTCACTAATACAAATGCAAAATTCTCCTTTTTCCCCAAAAATCTTAACAAAATATTAACAAATATAATCCAACAATAATTATAAAGAATTATATGCCATGTAATTCTTTCAAGTGGAGCTTATTCCAAGGGTGCAAATCTGGTTTAATATTTTTAAACCAATCAACATAACCTACCATGTTAACAATCTAAAGAAGAAAAAACTCATGACATCAATTAATATCAGTAAAAGCACAAGACAGAACTCATCATCTGTTCATGATTTAAAAAAACATCAACAACAGGAAATAGGAGTAGAGGGGAACTTTCTCAACTTGATAGAGAACATCTATTAAAAAAAAATCTATGGCTAACTTACTTAATGGGGAAAGACTGAACTGAATGCTTTCTATCTAAACTCAGGAGCAAAGCAAGGATGTCTGTTCTTATCATTCTTATTCAACAGTGCTGGAAGTTCTAGTCAGTACAATGATGCAAGAAAAGGAAATAAAAAGCATACAGATCAGAAAGAAAATAAAACTGTCCCTATGTGCAGGTGACAGGATTGACTACACAGAAAATTCCAAAGAACCTACAAAACCAAACCAAACACAAAATGTCTATGACTTGTGAGTTCAGCAAGGGTATCTTTTATCTATAAAACACAAAAGAAACATACCATTTCGATTGTACATTACCACATTGCTATACATTAATAATGAACACATGGCCACCAAAATGTAAAACGTTGTATCATTCAGGAGGCGGAGGAAGAGAGAAATAGAAGAAAAAGAAGAAAGAACTGCTTAGGTGTATATCTAACACCACAGGACTTGTATGCTGAAAACGGCAAGATACTAATAAAGGAAATCAAAGAAGACCCAAATAGGGGAAACACAACTGTGTCTGTGGATTGTAAGAATCAACATAGGAAAGATGTCAGTTCTCCTTGAATCCATACACAGTTTGATGCCATTCCTACCAACATCCTTGCAAGAAATCCTTTAGACATGGACAGGATTGTTCTAAAATGTATGTGAAAAGAAAAAGAAAGTAAAATAACTAAAACAATTTTGAAAAATAAAAAGGGCAGAGTTGGAGAATCAGCTTACCTGATCTTAAAACTAATTGCATCGCTACAGAAACCTAGACTGGATTACTGGCAGAAGAATAGACGTATGGATTAGAGAAATGGACGAGGGGATTTGAAATAGATGGAAATCAATGGGCCCAGCTGATTTCTGACAAAGAGGCAAAACCAGTTCAGGATAGGAAAGGTAACCTGCTCCAAGTGGTGCTGGAATAACTGAATGCCCATTGCATACTCAGTGGCAAAAAAGATACCCCCCAAATCAACCAGAACCAAAACCAAACTGCCCACTTGATACCAACATTAACTCAAATGGATCATAACTTAAATGTAAAACATAAAACTCCAAAAGTTTTAGAAAACATCATAGGAGAGAATCTTTGAGCTCTAGGGCTGATGCAGAGAGTTCTTGGGATTGACACTGAAGGCATGATCTGTAAAAGGAAACATTGATAAATTGGATTGCATCAAAATTGAAAACTTTTGCTTTGTGAAAGACCTTCTTAAGAGGATAAAAAGAGAAACTACAGACCAGGAGAATATATTTGTAAACCACATATATGACACGGCGCTACTACCTAAAATATATAAAGAACTTGTAAAACTCAACAACAACAACCCCCCCTCCCAAAACAGTCCAGTTAGAAAATGGGCAAAAAGCAAGAAAGAGCTATTTCATCAAAGAGGACATACTAATGGCAAATATACATATGAAAAAATGTTCAACATCGTTAGCTGTCAGGAAAATGCAAATTAAAACCACAATGAGATATTATACACCTATCAGAGTGGTTAAAATAAAAAAATAGTGACAACACCAAATGCTCACAAGGACGCAGAGAAACTAAATCACTGGTACTTTGGGCACATGGGTAGCTCAGTCAGTTAAGCAGTTAAGCAGCTGCTTTTGGTTCAAGTAATGATCCCAGAGTCCTGGGATCAAGCCCTGCATCAGGTTCCCGGCTCCCTGGGGAGTCTGCTTCTCCCTCTCCTTCTGTTCCTCCCCCCACTCATATGTGCTATCTCTCTCTCTCTCAAATAAATGAAATCTAAAAAAATAATCATTCATACTTTGCTGGTGGACACATAGCACAATGGTACAGCCCCTCTGGAAAATAGTCTGGCAGTTATTCTTAAAAAATTAAACATGCAATTCCAATACAACCCAGCAATTTCACTTTTTTAAAAAAGAGATTTTAAGTATTCTCCACACCCAGTATGGGGCTTGAACTTAACAACTCCAAGATCAAGAGTCACACGCTCCAGTGACGGAGCCAGCCAGATCCCCGCCAGCAATTCTATTTCTCAGCATTTATCCCTGAAAAATTAAAATTCATGTTCACATAAAAAACCTGCACATGGATAGTCATAGTAACTTTATTTGTAATAGTCAAGAACTGGAAACAATCCAGATGTCTTTCAGTCAGCGACTGGTTAAACCAAGTAGTGCATCCATACAAAGGAATACTACTCAGCAATAAAAAAGAACAACTTTGATAAATGCAGCAACCTAGGTGAATCTCCAAAGAAGTATGCTGCGTGGGAGAAGCCATCCACATAGGTTACATAGTGTAGGATTCCATTTATATAGCATTCTTTTTTTATTTGAGAGAGGGAGCGAGCGAGAGAAAGAGAGAACGCATGCACACAGAGGGGCAATGAGAGGGAGAAGACTCCTTGCTGAGCAGGGAGCCTGATGCCAGACTCAATCCCAGGACCCTGAGATCATGACCTGAGCTGAAGGCAGATGCTCAACCAACTGAACCACCCAGGTGCCCTATATAGTATTCTTTTTTTTTTTTTAAAGATTTTATTTATTTATTTGACAGAGAGAGATCACAAGTAGGCATAGAGGCAGGCAGAGAGAGAGGAAGGAAAGCAGGCTCCCTGCTGAGCAGAGGGCCTGATGCGGGACTCGATCCCAGGACCCTGAGATCGTGACCTGAGCCGAAGGCAGTGGCTTAACACACTGAGCCACCCAGGCGCCCCCCTATATAGTATTCTTGAAATGACAAAATTATAGAGTTGGACATGTGATTAGTGGCTGGGAATAGAACCAGGTAAAGTGGGTGTGGTTATAAAAGGGCAACATGAGGGACTCTTTTTTTTTTTTTTTTTAATTTTAAATGACACATTTAGGGGCACCTGGGTGGCTCAGTGGGTTAAAGCCTCTACCTTCAGCTTATGTAATGGTCTCAGGGTCCTGGGATCGAGCCTACCATCGGGCTCTCTGCTCAGTGGGAGCCTGCTTCCTCCTCTCTCTTTGCCTGCCTCTCTGCCTACTTGTGATCTCTGCCAAAATAAATAAAATCTTAAAAAAAAACTGACACATTTATTTCATGATCCTTACTAAACTGACATTTGATATTACAAATTTCTGTTATTCTTTTTTTTTAATATAAATTCAATTAATCAACATATAATGTACTGTTTCAGGGGTACAGGTCTGTGATTCATTAGTCTTATATAATACCCAGTCCTCATTACAACACATACCCTCCTCAATGTCTATCACCCAGTTACCCTGTCCCCCAACCCTCTCCCCTCCAACAACCTTCTGTTTGTTTCCTAAGATTCTCTTATGATTTGCAACATGAGGGATTCTTGTGGTGATGGAAATGTTTTGTATCTCGACTGTATCAGTGTCAGCAGTCTGGTTGTACAGTTTTGAAAGACGTCATCACTGGGGGAAATAGTGTAAAGGGACCATGGGATCTCTCTGTATTATTTCTTACATCTACGTGAGAATCTTCAATTAATGCAAAATAAAAAGCTTATTTAAAAAAATAATGCTTAAAAAAGGATAAAGGTTGGAGATTGTATGGTCAAGTTTTTCACCCAATAAATTAGAAAATACTTGAAATATTATACTTAATTTTCCAGAGTATCAAGAATAGGAACCAAATTTCTGGAAGGTAATTTGGCAAGTTGGATCAAGACTTTGACAAATGTTGGGGTGCCTGGGTGGCTCAGTCAGTTAAGTGACTGAGTCTTGGTTTTGGCTGAGGTCATTATCTCCAGGTTGTGAGACTGAGCCCCTTGTCTGGGCTCTGCACTCAACTGGGGGTGTCTGTTTGAGATTTTCTCTCTTCCTCTCTCTGCCCCTCCCTCCCATGCTCTCCCCCCACAAAATAAATAAATCTTTTTTTAAAAAAGAATTTTGATATTCCTTAAGCAAGCAATTCTATTTGTTTATCTGAAGCCATAATGTATCAAAGGTGGGACGTGTTATTTCAGGGAAACTGAAACAACAGATGCTTGGCTATATAAATTGTGATACATCCACAGGCTGGAATTTCTGTAAGAAGAGAAACTGCATAATATAGGAGTTAAGAACAAATTTTGGAGTCTGACCACCTGGGTTGAAATTCTAGTTTTTTTTTTTTTTTTAAGATTTTATTTATTGATTTTTTTTGACAGAGAGAGACATAGAGCAGGGGAAGTGGGAGAGGGAGAAGCAGGGTTCCCATGGAGTGACACGGGGCTCAATCCCTAGGACCCCAGGATCATGACCTGAGCCAAAGGCAGACGCCGACTGAGTCACCCAGGCACCCTGAAATTCTAGTTTCTTTACTTATAAAGTGTGTAACTCTGGGGAAATTACTTAACCTTTTTGTGCCACTTTCCTCATTTGCAATATGAGGAAAACCTACTTCTTAGTATTATGAGGATTAAATGAGCTACTATTTACAAAGCTCTTTGAATGCAACCGGGCATAAATTGAGAGCATTATGAAGCTAGCTCTTGTAATAATTTTAGGTATAAAAAAAGAGGTATAGGGGCGCCTGGGTGGCTCAGTCTGTTAAACATCTATCTGCCTTCTGCTCAAGTCATGATCCCAGGGTCCTGGAATTAGGCTGTGTAGGGCTCCCTGCTCAGTGGGGATCCTGCTTCTCCCTCTCTCTCTGCCTCTCCCCCTGCTTGTGCTCTCTCTCTCTTGCTATCTTTCTGTCAAATGAATAAATAAATTCTTTTTTTTTTTTTAAGATTTTATTTATTTATTTGACAGAGAGAGATCACAAGTAGGCAGAGAGGCAGGCAGAGAGAAGGAGGAAGCAGGCTCCCTGCTGAGCAGAGAGCCCAATGTGGGACTCGATCCCAGGGCCCTGAGATCATGACCTGAGCCGAAGGCAGCGGCTCAACCCACTGAGCCACCCAGGCGCCCCGAATAAATAAATTCTTAAAAAAAAAAGAGGTATAAGACAGTTTATACAATATGATCTCAGATATAGAAAAACTATAGATATAATGAAAAGAGACCAAGAGGAAATTCATCAAAATGATAAATCACAATCTCTGAATAGTCATTTCTCTGAATTAGTTTGAGGTTTTTATACTTATTTTTTTTTTTTACATTTCACATAATTATCTGTTTAATAGAAAAAGTTATTAATTTTCCAAAGTGAGAAAATGGATTTTTTTTTTGGATTTTATTTATTTATTTGACAGAGAGATCACAAGTAAGCAGAGAGGCAGGCAGAGAGAGAGGAGGAAGCAGGCTCCCCGCCGAGCAGAGAGCCCGATGCGGGACTCGATCCCAGGACCCTGGGAGCATGACCTGAGCCGAAGGCAGAGGCTTTAACCCACTGAGCCACCCAGGCACCCCAAGAAAAGGGATTTAAAAGTGCTTTGTCACCTGTAAAGTGCTATATCCACGTGAAGGTATCGTACTTTTTGATTAGCACTAGCCCTCTGAGGTGATGTTCTTATTCTTATTCCCATTTTACAGTAGAGGAAAATGAGGCTCAGAAAGGTGGTGTGCTTCCCCAAGGATCACAGCAGGAGTGAAGACCAGTAAGTTTGAGACTTGACAGGCAATGGGCAGGTGGACGCTCTCTCCAGGAGAGAAGGATGACAGAGAAAGAGGAATGGAAATCACTTCTGAAGAAACAAACTGGAAAATAAAGAATCTCAGGCTATATGGCATGGAATCAGATAGACCCTGGTAAACTTTCAGTGGGATGTTCTGGCTAGGTTCATTCTGGAGCAGGAACCTTTTGTTCCAAAGGTGCAGAAATGCACATTTCAACAATGTATCATTTTTACCTACTAAATTAGCAAAAAAAACCCAAAACAAAAACAAAAAAACCTACAACAAAAACAAGGATAATATAAATGCTGGAAAACATGCAGTAAAATAAACTCAGATACAACAGGTGATTTTTAGAAAATATGGCAATAAAATCAGAAGGAGCCTTAAAAATGGTTATGTCCAGGGGCACATGGTTGGCTCAGTTGGTTAAGCATTTGCTTTCAGCTCAGGTCATGATCCTGGGGTCCTGCTCAGTGGGGAGCCTGCTTCTCCCTCTCCCTCTGCTGCTGTCCCTGTGTGCACTCTCTCTCTTTCAAATGAATAAAGAGAATCTTTAAAAAAAAAATGCTTATGTCCTTTGATCCAGTTAGTCCAAATTCTAGGATTTTTCCCCCAAGGGGGTGATCCAAAATATATAGGGAACTCCGTGTGAATGAACAACTCATCGTAGTTCTAATAGTGAAAAAATGGAAAAACCTGTGTGATACATCCACTCCATGAGAACTTAAAAAAAAAATTATCCAGGGTGCCTGAGTGGCTCAGTAGGTTAAGTGACTGCCTTCAGCTCAGGTCATGATCCTGGAGTCCTGGGATCGAGTCCTACATTAGGCTCCCTGATGAGCAGGGAGTCTCCTTCTCCCTCTGACCCTCTCCCCTCTCATGCTCTCTCTCTCTCTCAAGTAAATAAATAAAATCTTTAAAAAAATAAAAAAAGTATCCTTGTACATATTCTCTTATCTTGCTGGTGTATAGGTTACATAGATGTACGTATGTGTCAAAATTAATCTGTATAATACTTAAGCTCTGTGTATATCACTGTTTACCAATTGCATACCCCCCCCTTTTTAAAAGATTTTATTTATTTATTTGTCAGAGAGATAGAACACAAGCCAGGGGAGAGCAGGGAGGGAGAAGCAGTCTTCCCACTGAGCAGGGAACATGATACAGTACTCTATCCCAGGACCTGGGATCATGACCAGAGCCAAAGACAGATGCTTAACCTACCGGGCCACCCAGGTGTCCATAAATTGTACACTCTTGAAGATGAACATGGTGGGAGGGGACTTCCCCTACCAGATATCAAGGTTTACTATAA
Organism: Mustela nivalis; assembly: GCF_964662115.1. Taxonomy (NCBI): domain Eukaryota; kingdom Metazoa; phylum Chordata; class Mammalia; order Carnivora; family Mustelidae; genus Mustela; species Mustela nivalis. Next base: position 120,718,156 of record NC_139027.1, on the reverse strand, counting down.
AGCTTTAGGGGGTCCTGGTTAGCTTGGTTGGTAGAACATGTCAGTCTTGATCTCAGGGTCATGAGTTCAAGCCCCACACTGGGCATTAAGCCTAACTTAAAGAAAAAAAAAAGATCTATTATAAAACTTTGGCCATTTCAACAGGGTAGAGTTGGAATAGATCAATGCATCAAAACAGAGAATGCAGAAACCATGGACACTTAATCTGTGACAGCTGGCACTGTTGGCCCCTGGGGTTAGGGAGGCACTAAGTGTCACTGAGAGAACTGCTTACCCATATGGGGAGAAAAATGAAACAGAATTCCTACCTCACACCAACTGCATACATATTTGAATCATAAAACTGTGGGAAGACAATACAGGAGAAATTCTTTACGACCTTGGGATCTGTAGACTTTCTAAAACAAGACAAAAACTTCCTATGGGAAAAGATAAATTTGACTACATTAAAATGAAGAATTTCTATTTATCAAAAAACAGAGAGAGGTTGAGAAGACAAAAAACCGGGAGAAGACATCTGCAACCCGTACGATTGGTATGTATCCAGAATATGCAAAGAATTCCTATTAACTGAAAGGAAAAACAAACCACCTATTGTTAAATGGGCAAGACAACTTTTACAGAGAAAGGATCGCAGATAGAATTTATACAATAAATAGCATACAAGTAGGTGCTCAAGCTCATTAGTAGTTACAGAAATCCAAATTAAAACCACACAGAAGATCATGTCATACCTGCCAGGTTGACAAAAATAAAAATTGATACCAGGATGTGCTGGTAAAGGGACAGAACAATAACTTTTATCCAAAGTTGGTGGGGTTATAGACTGATGCAACCACTTTGGGAAACAGTTTCATATTATCCAGCTAAGTTGGACATGAGTGTACCTGCAGAATGTTAGAGCATTATTATTTGTAGTAGAGAAAACTGGAACAACTCAGTGCCCATCAACAATTTCATGAATTAGTAAATTGTGATATATTCACACAATGGATTATATGGGAAATAGATGAACCATAGCTACACCATCTACACAACTGACTCAAAAACATTGTTGAGAGAAAAGCAAGTTGCAGAAGACTATGTACAGTATGATTTCATTTTTACAAAGGCAAAAAACCAGCCAAACTAAACAATGTTGTGTTTAGGGATAGTCACATAGATAATAAAACCCATTAAGAAAAGCAAAGGAGAAAGAAAGAAGAAAAGAAAAATGATTAAGACAAAATTCACTGTAGCAATAACTTCCAGGTGGGGAGAAGGGAAGCAGGTGGCTTCTGGCATATGGCAGTGTTTCAATCCACAGACACATGGATCAACCTGACAGAATGGTCCTAACAGCCATGAGTATGGGTGAAATGGCACAGGAAGGAACATCAATCCTTAAAGGCACTAGAGAAAGAGGAAGTTTCCAAGGACAGAGAAGGAACTGAGTGGACAGGAATAAATACCGGGAGGAGAGACAGGAAGGAGGAATGCAAAGGCATATTGTGTGCTGCAGTGGGATGGAAATGCAGGCTGAGGCACATTTGTTGGATTCAGCCAGGTTTCCTGATGACCTTCCTTGGCTGTAGAAATTTCAGCCAAGACCTGGGGGTAGAAGCCACACAGCTGAGAACTGAGTGGGAGCTAAGAAGAGCAGATCGGGGAAAGGCATAACACTGAAAATGTTTGAAAAAGGCGAGGAAGAAAATGGATAGCAGCTGGGGGGGGGCAGGGTTCCTTGAGAGATGTTAAAGGGTCTTCAGGTGGCCAGTTAAAATCACAAGAAGATACATTTTCACATCCATAATGTCAACAGAAATTTGTTAGACTGACAAGGGGTCACAGAGATATGGAAAAACAGGCCATCTCAGATACCGCTGGTGTGTGTGTGGGGCGGTGGGGCAGGTAAAATGGTAAAACTACCTCGGAAACTAAATTGGCAATATCCGCCCAAAAACTCCACGCCTGGGTACATTTCGGCCTCAGAGACACCCGCACACGTGCACTAAGAGACAAGGACAGAAATGTCCATTGCTCCACGTATACAGAAGCGATAGACTGTGTATTACCTGCACATCAGCATGGAACAGATAAATTAATCATGGAACGTACGCCTGAAATGGTATCTAGCAGCAAAAGCAAAAATAAGTACATTTTAAGCTATATGCGTGACTCGTACAAATATCATAGTGACAGAAAAAAGCAAGTTGCAGAAGTCTACGTGCAGAATAGTACCATTTACGTAATGGTCTTACAGAAGGAATTTAATGAAACGTTTAACGATGTACACAAATGCAGTAGAAGTAGTAAAATGCTCGCAAATTTACCTAAATTCAGGAGAGTGGTTACCTGGCGGGGAGGGTGGAATTATCTGGGATGTGCTAGGAACCTGACATATTGCAACTTTACGTGTAACCCGTTTGGTAGGTACATTCGGTCCATTTTATTAATGAGCAAATTGCGGCTCCGGGAGGTGAGCTGGTTAGAATAGCAGTTTCACTAGGTTTTGACTATGGATTTCGTGGCTGAACGAATGAAAGAAAGGAAGCCTCAGGTTTGCCCTCAGGACTCTCCCCGAGCTCTCTTCCAGACGCACCACGAACAAAATCCGGGTTTTTTTCTCAGCTGGATTCGAAGTCGGTTCCGGCCCCTGCCCCCTCCTTCCGCGGCCTTGGGCCCCGCCCCGGACCGCTCAGCAGTAGCGGGACTCATGAATATGCAAGATAGAGGAAGATATTTAAAGGCGCCGGCGCCTCTCGCAGATCCCTGCCCAGCGCCGCCCTTCTTGCGCTACCCGCAGTCCCAGGGCTGGTTCCCTTCGCGTGTGTCCATCACTCTGTGCGGAAATTGCCAGCATGTCGGACAAACTGCCGTACAAAGTCGGTGAGTTCCAGGAGCGCAGCTAGCCGCGTAGGCTCCACATCCGCTGGTGGCCTGTTGGGGAGGCAGCCGCGGGGCCCTCGCGGGGCGCTCATGGTCCTCTTGAATCTTTGGCTCGGCGCGATCTTGGCTGCGCGAGGCCTCCTGGGGGTTGGAGTTCTCAAGTCAAAGCGAGCGGTTCGTTGGAGGCGGCCGTGGACTACAAGTTCCGGCGTACCGCGCAAGGCCCATTGCCCCGGCGCGGGCTGCGGAGCCGCCAACTGGCGGCGTGTTGCGCCCGGAGGGGGCTGGGGCAGGCGGAGAGCGTGCACCTGGCTGCGGCCTGGGACTGTTGGCACCTGCAGGGACCTATTCCAGGAGGCCAAGATCCTGTCGTCTGGACCTGGATACCCCTTGGCCAGCAGGGTGGACCCGGACAAGTGCCTACCCCTGTCTGGGCCTCCTGTAGGGAAAGCGAGGGTGCTGGAGTCCCCAAGGCGTGTGCGGGGGAGAGGCCTGGACAGCTAGCCAGAGGCCGGCAATAGTCCACTCACAGGGGACTTTGGGCTCGTTACTCAACCTCTGGGGTCACTCTCCTGGTCAACAGGGACAGTCATGCAGCGAATCTCGAAGAAAGCTTGGAGTGCTTAGAAAAATCCTTGCTGTTCTGTGGATAAAGTTGATAAACTGCCAGTGTATTTTGGGCGTTTATTATGGGATGGGCACCACCTTTGACCTTTATTCTACATTAATTCATTTTATGTCACGGTTTTTTAGGGAAGGGACTATTACTTTCTCATTTGTTGTTGAGTATGCGTAGTCACAAGAATAAAGGTAGCTTGCTCAGGATGTTAGAGCTGGTTGGTGTTGGAGCAGGATATGAATGTAGGCCTTGGAGGCCTCTAAGCACACCCCTTTCACCACTCTGTGTAATTGAACACACTTGGAGCAAACTAATGAACTCTCAGCACAAACCTGTTCAGGCTGCTAGCAGTTTTTAAAGTAAATTCAAGACACCATTAAACCTGGAGAAAGTCATCAGTATTTATGGGGCACTTGCAGTGTATTTGGTGATTTGCTTGTGTTTACAAAATAATCTTTGGAAGTAGACTTTGTCCTGTTATACAGAGGAAGAAACTGAGGCACTAGTAGGAAGCACTTGTAAAGATTCTGTGGAAGTAGGATACCTGGGTGGCTTAGTGGGTTAGGTCTTAGTGGGTTAGTTGGGCTCAGGTCATAATCCCAGGGTCCTGGGACAGAGCCTGGAGTTGGGCTCCCTGCTCAGTGGGGAGTGTGCTTCTCCCTTGCCCTCTGCTCCTCCCCTCTGCTTGTGCTCTCTTACATAAAATCTTTGGGGGGGGGGGGAGATACTGTGGAAATGGTGGCTTATCAAATAGCCAGTTATCCCCATGAAACTGAAGCCCAGAGAGGTTAAGTAAAGATCTCATCGGTGCCTGAGCGAGAATGGGGTCATGTCATACTGTGGAGAGATCAGCTGGCCAGGGTTGAGGGCCTTTTTGGAATGTTGCTGATGGGCTGGAAGAGGGTGAGACAGTGAAAGGGGAAAAGAGGAATCAAGAAATCTTAAAGATTTTGGCTGGAGTGGCTGATCAAATGGTGGTTTCATTTCCCTAAAATGGGAAGATTGGGGAAGTAAAAGTTTGAAAGGGAGGAGAAGTCCCAAGGGCTCAAATGTGACACATAATAGATCTAACTGGGTATCCAAGTAGAGATGCTGAATAGATAAGTTGGATTATGAGAGTCCTAAGTTCAGGGGAGAAGTTTGGGCTGGAAATAACATAGGAATTGTTGCCGTAGGGAAGGTATTTAAAGGCTGTAATGGGATGAGCTCACCTGGTAAGAGAGAAGAAGGAGATGATGGAGCCCTGAAGGCTTCCAAACATTAGAGTCAGTTACAGGAAGAGGAGCCAGAAGGGTAGGAAGAAAACTATGGGACGACAGACATAGAAGCCAAGAAAAGAAAGGGTTTCAGAAGGAGGACTGTTCTCTTTTATAATAAGAATGCTTGGTCTACAGCTACAGAGGAGGAGGACTAGTGGATTGCATGAAGGCAATATGGCATAGTTCTGATTTCTTCTCAATGTGTTGTGAAGTGAGGTTATTAATTCATGAGGAGAGGTGCTAGAGGCTTGGACAGAGTAGGACAAGAGTAAATTTTTTTTTTTTTTTTTTTTTTTTTAAGAGATTGAGAGTGTGCGTGCAAGAGAGTACACCCACTCAGGCCCCCTGGGAGGGAGAGCCTTAAGCAGGCTCCATGCTCAGCACGAGAAGGCTTCCTCTCACAACCCTGAGATCATGACCTGAGCCAAAATCAAGAGTTGGACACTTAACCCACTGAGCCACCCAGGTGCCCCAGCCTAAGGAGAGTAAATTTATTAAGAAAATCCGGGGCACCTGGGTGGCTCAGTGGGTTAAGCCGCTGCCTTCAGCTCAGGTCATGATCTCAGGGTCCTGGGATCGAGTCCCACATCGGGCTCTCTGCTCAGCAGGGAGCCTGCTTCCTCCTCTCTCTCTCCTGCCTCTCTGCCTACTTGTGATCTCTCTTTGTCAAATAAATAAAATCTTTAAAAAAAAAAAAAGAAAGAAAGAAAATCCTACGATTGGGGCGCCTGGGTGGCCCAATGGGTTAAGCCTCTGCCTTCGGCTCAGGTCATGGTCTCAGGGTCCTGGGATTGAGCCCCACCTCGGGCTCACTGCTCAGCAGGGAGCCTGCTTCCCCCCTCTCTCTGCCTGCCTCTCTGCCTACTTGTGATCTCTATCCATCAAATTAATAAGATGTTAAAAAAAAATCCTATGATTGCTGAATGTGCTGTGAGATTTGTGGTCTTAGTATGGTTGTGATTTTCCTCCTGCTGGGCTCAGTGGCTTGGGTGCAGTGGAGGGTTGGGTGAGGGAGTTTTGCCAAGGAGTTCTCAGAGGGAACAGGGGAATCCTCCACTGTGGAAGCAATTGAGAATAGAAGGTGGTGTGGTGAGGGACTAGAAATCGGTAGGATTAATGCATTCGAGATTCTGACCTGGTCAGCTTTGCCCTTGTTGGGAGTTTGGGCTCCAGAGGGAGAGGATTGGAAAGATGGGACATGGCCAGAGCTGGTTTTGAAATCAAGATTTCCAAAGGAGGGTCAGAATTGGTGATGGCCTGCCAAGGTGAATGGGTAGGGGTGGGGTGGGAGGGTGAAAGGGGAGGGTGTGTGTGTTGAGGCACTGGGGGAGTAGTTCCTCCCATGGGGGAGGAATATTTCTTCTCTGAAATTGCTTAGATGTACAGAAGGAAGCAGACTTAGTTTTATTGTTACTATTCTCTGCAGTTTTTTCCCTCCCACCAACTACCTTTTTGGGTGATTGGCAGGACATAAATTTCCCTCAGGATAAAAATCGCCAGGAGTCTCAGCCCTCAGCCTAGAACTATTGACTCTTTTTTTCCAGGGGAGATTTACAAGGATGCCTGATGACTCTTTTCAGGGAAGTTTGTAACCACTGACCTAGGGAATGAGCTGGTGTGGGCTGGGAGAGAGAAAGGGTGAAATTGTTAGAAGAATATTGAGATGGTGAGAGAGCTCATAATAGTATCCTTCTTTCCTGTCTGAGAATTTGGACACATTTGAGACATTTGGGGTGGCAGAGAGAAGCCAAAATAGAACTCTCATTACTGATGACATCGAAGCCAGAGGGTGTAGATGAGTGTTGAAGTCCGATGATCCCGCTAGCAAACTGCGAAATTCAGGTACCCTGCAGGTACAGGCAAGGGTATTAGGTAGGTCTCCATGTGAAAGAACTTGCTCCCCGCAGGCTGGCTGGCTACTGCTTGCTTGCAAAAGGGAGAGCTTAACTGCGCATGCCCTTCATTCTTCCCAAGTTTACCAATCAGACACGTCACTCTGGCTTCTCCAAGGGCAGAGAGAGGCCAAGAGTATTAGTTACACAGGTGAGTTTACTCCCAGTGGAAAGAAACATCGGTAGTGGGGAAGCAGCATTTTCATATGGTCAAGGAGATCAAGCAACTGCGTTGTAGTGACTCCTTGATTACATGTGTTCTCCTACACGGCTGTAAGCTGTGGTTAGGCAGGGACCAGGTCTGTCGGTCTTTGACTGCCCTGTCTCCGTAAATCCTTGTTGCGTTAGTGAGAGTGCAGTGACCAACCAGATGGCTCACTTGAGTGTTTTGTGTCCACAAGTAGATAAGCAAGAATGGTGGTGTTTTGTGGTTGGTGGGAGGCGGCAGCTCACGGAACTCCTATCCATCTTGGTCCTACAGCCGACATCAGCCTGGCCTCCTGGGGACGCAAGGCCCTGGACATCGCGGAGAATGAGATGCCGGGCCTGATGCGCATGAGGGAGATGTACTCGGCCTCTAAGCCACTGAAGGGCGCCCGCATCGCTGGCTGCCTACACATGACTGTGGAGACAGCTGTCCTCATTGAGACCCTCGTGGCCCTGGGTGCAGAGGTGAGGCCCTCAGCATTTCCTGTGGGGGGTGGGGACGTCCAATGTGGTGCCCCTGGGGCCCAGTAGGGGCTTCAGGCTTGTCACAGTGCCACCACCCTTTGTGGTGACTATTCTTACGCATGCTTTTGCCCTGACTGCGAAGATAGTTTGAGTTCCTTCAGTTCACATCCTGCTGACTGAGGAGCTCTGGGTAGGAAAAAACTCAAGGCTGATGTCCCACCGAGTCATCTAAGGACTGTCTCTCATGGGCCCTCCCAGGGTCCTGTGCCCGCCATGGACCAGTCATGGTGCCAGGAGGATGGGTTTCCTCTCGTTGTTTCAGCCTGGGTTATAAGTACCAAGGGCTGGCGGCTCTTCCAACCTCTCTGGGAGTTTTGGAGTAAGATGGTTTCCCGAGACGCGGCAGGGAAGAGCAGCCAAAACCAACAAACCAAGTCTACCAACCCTCAGTCCTTGGACCTCTTACCGCTCTTCAACGTTCACACTCAGTGCTCTGATTTCCTGGCTTTAAGTACTGTGTGTATGACTCCAAAATACATGGATTAGCCTGGACTTCTCCCCGCAACTCCAGACCATGTATCCGGCAGCCTCTGTGTCAGTCATCTCCACTTAGAGATCTAGTAGACATCTCAACCTCAACATGTCCAAACTCATGATTTCCTGTTCCCCCCTCCTCCTGCAGTCTTCCTCATGTAAGTAAATGGAAACACCAGCCTTCCAGGTTCTCTCCGTCCAAGGACCTGGACTCCTTTTTCTCTCCCCCGCCAGCAACTAACCCCACAGCAAATTCTGTCATCTCGGCCTTCAGAATAGACCCGTGGTCACCTCCGCTGCTACCATGGCATTTCTCGTCTGAACTCTTACAGCAGCTTCCTCACTTATCTCCTTGCTTCCTTGTGGAGCTCTTTGCCCTCCCATAGCACCAGGTGATGTTTTAAAGCCTAAATCGGGTTTTGTTAATGCTCTGGCTCCCATCCACGCACCAGCTGTCCCCAGCCTATGGTTGAAGAGCCCGCTGGGCCTCGTCCCCCTTGATCCAGGGCTTTGCTCGATCTCTTGTCTGTGCATGAGCCGTCTGACCAGAAGCCCTGTCTCGTTGGCTGTTCTAGGTGCAGTGGTCCAGCTGCAACATCTTCTCGACCCAGGACCATGCAGCTGCTGCCATCGCCAAGGCTGGCATTCCAGGTGAGTCCTGTTTGCTGCTGAGGGATGTGGGAATGCATAATGGGCTCTGCTTCTCCCTTTTTTGCCTCACTGACTCGCACTGCAACAGGTTTTCCCATGGCAGGGGAGAGGGGTTCCCGTCACGGAATTCTAGCCTAGTGATTCTTAAGGAAAGAGTTGTTTTGTGCCACTGTCATCTAAAATCCTCTGGGATGCACTTCTTGGCCCCTCCCAAATCACATAACCAGGGAGGGTGGGATCCTATGATTGGGAACCACATGATGCTGAGGAGAGGAAGATCCTTAAAGGAAGATGTACGTCTATTTCCAAAAGAATCGGGGGAGATACTGGGTGGAAAAATAGCCCCAGAGGTCCATTGCCTAGAGTCTGATGGTCTAGGAGGCTAAGGAAAGACTTCATCACAAGCTGCTAGAGAAACAGGTACACATCTGTTGGGACTCTGGGAGGGAAGTGGTTAGCTCTGATGGTGATTCAATAGGGCATGCACAATTCCCTCTAACCAGCCATAGGTGGAGAGAATGGGTTGGGGAGGACCCTTCCAGAGCTTGGACTGGCAGGTCCCCCAATGCTCTGCCTTATTTGGCTCCGTGACCCTTTTCTGGGAGAGGCCTTGTTTTCAAGACCACTGCTGTAGTTCGATGGAGAGGGCAGCTAGGCCTGCTTGGCCAGTTTCATTTGCTCAAGATTCACAGGAGCCCAACATCCGTGTCCCACTCTGGGCCGGCAGTTAGGAGGAGGCCTGGATTCTGGTGCCTGTTCTGGAATGCCCATGCTGTGACTTGGGCACATCTTAGCCCCTCTCTGGGCATCAAAAATGAATGATGGTAATGCCTGCCTCAGAGTGTTACTGTGAGGAAAAATGAGAGGGAGCATGAGGCAGTCAAAATAATGTCTGCCACAGAGAAAGTGCTCCATGCACAGTAGCTGCTATTAAATTTTTGGCCAGACTTAGCCCAGGACAACCCACCACAGAGACTGCTGGGCCCTCAAGTCCTTTCAGTGCAGAATGGATCTTGGATCTTGGCTTGTGGGTCCACCTGAGTGTGGCTCAATGATCCTGTAACACTTTGCAGCATTAGGCATTGTGGGTGACCGAGCCCCGGTCACTCATTGCTGTCCCCATCCTTGGGGTCCAGACAGAAGGGGGTAGGGAAGGAAATAATTATTTCTAGATACCTATATCTGGAGGGGCCGTACTTGGCCTCCATCTCACTTAATCAGTACTGTTAGAGGTGAAGAAACGGAGGCTGTCAGAGGTGAAGTGCTTTGTTCAAAGTCCCCCAGCTGGTAAATGGAGAACCAGGATTTGCCCTCAGATCGAGCTGGTTCCAAGTTCTGTTCTTTTCACCGCCTGAGTCCTCAGAGGGGCTGGAGGTGGCTGGGGATGGAAACTCGGTAGGAGATCGCATTGGCTATGCTCCGGTGGCTGCCTGTAGCAGGCCTCAGTGGGGAGGGCGAGTCCCGATATACTGTGCCACCCGACCTCCAGTGTACGCCTGGAAGGGTGAGACAGACGAGGAGTACCTGTGGTGCATTGAGCAGACGCTGTACTTCAAGGACGGGCCCCTCAACATGATTCTGGATGACGGCGGTGACCTCACCAACCTCATTCACACCAAGTACCCACAGCTCCTGTCAGGTAAATGGGGTAGGTGGGTGGGCAAGGTATTGGTAGGCTAGATGGGGCCTGCTTGCCCGTGTGAAGGCAGCAGCCCTGGCAGAACTCCACTGCCTAGAGCAGCAGATTCTGTGGAAGATGGGAAGATGGCAGGCTCCTGCAGACATGCTGGGGCCTGGCCTCCTGATTTCTGATGGTGTGGGGCTGAGGTGATGGGGGGAGGTCTGGCTAAGGTCTGGTTTGAGGGCTGGGAACAGCTGGGAAGGAGTCAGCTTTGTTAAATCAGGGTGGGAAGGAATGTAGAGGGGTTAGGCAGTACAAAGGCCCTGAGGCAGGAAAGGATGGACTATTCAGGAAACTGAAGGGAAGCCAGTATGGCATTCCTTTACTGAGGAGAATTGCAGGGTATAGACGGAGCTTTAATGAAGGGTGGATGTGTAAGCACTTAACAGGCCAAGAGAAGAGAGTTTGGCTTGATCCTGAGAGGAAAGAGAAGTAATTGGGTGGTACTAAAAAGATTTCTCTGAAAATATAAAATGGCTCCTGGGCTCTGTGTAGATAGAAGATGGGTTGTGGCTGGGAGACCAGGCGAGAGATGATGGTGGCAGGGACTAGGGCAGTGGCAGTTCGAATGAAGAGCTTGGGGATCGAGGGGAGACGGGATCCTTAGGGCTGGTGATGGTGGTGACTCCCCTTGCATGCTGGGCTAGAGAATTGGGTGACTGGTATCAGTCACAGAGATGGGAAGCCAGAAAGAAAAAGCAGCTTTTGGGGCAGAGGTGAGGAATTTGGGTGAGTTGAGGTGTGGGTTCTTTGAGGCTCTTGGGGTCTCATCCCAGAGGCACGGCCATTAATTATCCTTTGGTCAGCCCCTTCCTGGCCTTAGCCTCAGGCCCTCCTCTCTTGTCCAGGCATCCGAGGCATTTCTGAGGAGACCACAACGGGGGTCCACAACCTATACAAGATGATGGCCAATGGGAAGCTGAAGGTGCCTGCCATCAACGTCAATGACTCAGTCACCAAGGTGAGTCTGTGGGGCAGTGTCGTGTTCAGCCGTTCATTCCCAGTGCAGCTCAGGAGCAGGCCTCTGAAGAAAGGCCCCTGGGAAGGCTGTAGGCTAAGGACTTGAAGCCCTCATTTGACAGGGGGAAAGGAGTTATAATGACTGAGGGTAGTAAGTACATTAAAGAGGGAAGAATTATACAATGAGTTATACAGCCAGAGCTTTAAAGTGAAGCAGATTCTAGGCAATCTCTCTTAGCAGTTGATCCTCAGGAAGCCTTCTAGACTGGCATAGAAGGGCTAGGGAGAATGTCTTGGGCTGACCAGAGCGAGGGGCGTAGGAGCACATTAGCTGGTGGGGAGAGTCACAGGAAGGGATTAGCCCAAGCCCCACTAGGCCAAGATGCTAAGAGTAGGTCCGAGGCCCCAGGGCCTTGCCTGCCCCCGTCACCCCTTTGCCCCCTCTTCTTTCAGAGCAAGTTTGACAACCTGTATGGCTGCCGGGAGTCTCTTATAGATGGCATCAAGCGGGCTACAGATGTGATGATTGCAGGCAAGGTGGCAGTGGTAGCAGGCTATGGCGATGTGGGCAAAGGTTGTGCCCAGGCCCTGAGGGGTTTTGGGGCCCGCGTCATCATCACGGAGATCGACCCCATCAATGCACTGCAGGCTGCCATGGAGGGTATGATAGGGCAAGGGTTGGCTGTCAGCCACTGGGGCCAGAGGGGCAGGGCCACCCTGGATGACCCGTGGACGCCATCTCTGCACAGGCTATGAGGTGACCACTATGGATGAGGCCTGTCAGGAGGGCAACATATTTGTCACCACCACAGGCTGTACTGACATCATCCTTGGCCGGTAGGTGCCAGGGTGGGGGTCGCAGGGAGCGAGGAAGAAGGCAGGCTCGGGGCTGCTCTTTGTCCCTGACAGCCTCCCATGGGTTGGCACTCCCCAACAGGCACTTTGAGCAGATGAAAGATGACTCCATAGTGTGTAACATTGGACACTTCGACGTGGAGATCGATGTCAAGTGGCTGAACGAAAATGCTGTGGAGAAGGTGAACATCAAGCCCCAGGTGAGAAGCCCCAGCAGGGTGGGCGGATGAAGGCAGAGGGGGGTGTGTTTGTGGGCTGGTCACCAGGAAGAGTAGATGAGGAGGCTCTGGCAACCTGGGTAGTGGAACGGGGGAGGACGAGGGCCTAGTTTCAGGGCCACTTAAATCAGAATCTTAGAGTGACACCAAGACATCCCCATAGATTTTTTTAAAGCTCCCAAGATGATTCTGCTGTGCAGCTCACGTTGGGCACCCCTCCGACTTTGACTAAGCATGACAATCGAGAACATGGGATTTGTGCTCAAAATGTCCAGGCTCAAATTGCAGCAACTTAACCCTTTAAACTTCAGTTTCTCTATCTGTGAAATGAGGATAATAATAGTACTTAAATCATAGGGTGGTTACTGGAATCAAATGTAATAATTATATACAAATATATAATTAGTTTGTGTACGCTTTTAACCCAGGGCACATGGCAATAATAATGATAATAACATTAGTTAATACTTACTGAGTACTTTAGGATCTGCCAAGCCATGTGTCAAAGGCTTTACACGTGTCAGCTTATTAAATTCTCACAGCAGACCTGTGAGCTCTGCAGCTCAGAGCTCCTTAAAAACTATTGGCTCTTACTACTTGTGAGGGCCTGGCCCTGTACTGTGGGTTGTTCTAGGACAGTCCAGTCCCTTCACAGACACTGCAGGAGGTAGGAAGGCCTGCTAGTCAAGAGGGTAGGATGAGGCAGGGATGGACATTGGGAACAAATGTCCTGCCAACCCTCACTGCTGCTCTGCCCACTTACAGGTGGACCGCTACTGGCTGAAAAATGGGCGCCGTATCATCCTGTTGGCTGAGGGCCGGCTGGTCAACCTAGGCTGTGCCACTGGCCATCCCAGCTTTGTGATGAGCAACTCCTTCACCAACCAAGTGCTGGCACAGATAGAGTTGTGGACACACCCAGACAAGTACTCTGTTGGGGTCCACTTCCTGCCCAAGAAGGTGGGTTTGCATTTCTGCCCTCTTAGGAGTCCTCCCAGAGTCCTCCACAGGGCAGAAATCATTCTCTCCATTTATCAGAGGAGGAAACTGAGGCCCAAAAGCAGGGACTGACTCCCAGAGAGCGGCTGTTGCCGCTAGGGGAGCTGGCCTTCCCCTAGAGTGAGTGATCCACAAGAGAGCAAAGGAGGAAGCTTCAAATGCCTTTTAGGACCTAGTCTCCAAGTCCCACAACATCATTTCTGCTTTATTCTATTCATTGGAAGTGAGTCACTCAAAGAGCGAGGAATTGGCTCTCCCTCTTGAAGGAAAGGATATTACGAACTTATAAACAAAGAATTTAAGGATATATTGTAAAACAGTCAACAGCCATTTTAACCTAAAAGGAAACCCTTGGTTATATAACAGAGAAGTCTAAGAGTCAGACAGTGGACCTAGGGATTCATCTTCCTCTGTGTCTTGGCTCTTCTCTTCTTTAGATTCACTTCACTTGTTAAATAGACTTGCCACTGACTGACGAGCTGAGACTGATACCCTTCCTGTTTAAGATTCCCTCCCCAGGGCGCCCGGGTGGCTCAGTTGGTTGAGCGACTGCCTTCCACTTGGGTCATGATCCTGGAGTCCTGGGATCAAGTCCCACATCGGGCTCCCGGCTCCACGGGGAGTCTGCTTCTCCCTCTGACCTTTTCCTCTCTCATACTGTCTCTCAAATAAATAGATAAAATCTTAAAAAAAAAAAAAAAAAGATTATCTTCCTGTTTAGGAATTAAAGAATCCCTGTCTCTGTCATAGAAAATATGTTCTGTTCATAGATAAATTCCAGAGCAGCGTGTGGTAGTTGCTTGGGTTGGTGGAGGGTGAGGAAGGAGATGTGGTCGATGGTCTCACCAGGGCTACTTGGAGGGGGTATGTTGCATGGTTCCCTCTTGAGGAAGGGGAGCTGGGCAGCCAAAAACAACACATCCAGTGAGGCTGGCTGTGAGGATAGAATGAGGTAATATGTGTAACATGTATGACGGATACTTCAACAGAGTAGTTCTTGTCTCTGTGGGTAGCTGGTTGCAGGTAATGGGTCCCAGAGCAGGACACTGATTCTACATCTTCCTGTGTTTCTCTCTAGCTGGATGAAGCAGTGGCTGAAGCCCACCTGACTAAGCTGAATGTGAAGCTGACCAAGCTGACTGAGAAGCAGGCCCAGTACTTGGGCTTGTCCCGTGATGGTCCCTTCAAGCCTGATCATTACCGCTACTGAGAACCAGGCCTACTGTTTGCCTTGTAGCTGCTGGCCTTGCTGGGGTCCCACCTCTCTTCCCCAAGAGCAAATGGCACCAACTTTGAGATAGGTTTGTTAATGTTCCCCATTGACTCCCCAGAGCTAGTCACTCCATCTTTGGCCTCTGGTGCATCCCTCATACTGTTCTAAGTGTGGCAGATGGAATTGAGAAGCCCCTTCTCAAGCCCTGGTCATCACAAGTACATAGGAGATACCCACAGGGAACCATGAGCTCAGGGGTTTTAGAATTGCTCAGTCAGTCCTTACTTGGGTTGGAATTCAGAAGTGGTGGTCACAAAGTGCATGCACTTTACCATCTAGGCCCTCACCTGGCCTGTGGACTTTACACATGTTCTTAGTTTACTGATTCACTGGTTCCTCAGCCCATGACATGAGAATGAACTGTATCAGAGAGCTGGGAGGAACTTTTGGGAGTTTGATGTCCCTGAGAAACTACCTTAGTGCTGCGGATTCTCTTGTTAAAGAGGTTTCACAGAACAATGAGGTTAGTACTGTCAGTTTCTATTTTACACAGGTTAGAGTATACGGTTAAGGGAGAGCAAGAAAAAGAGAAGTGACACCCAGAGGTTGAGAGGGGCCAGAGAATCATAAAAGGAGGCATAGATCTGCCACCTCTTTGGAACACAATGGTTCCTGTAACAACCCTGGATCAAAAAGATTCATTTGGTTTATAATGTTTAATGTTTATAATGTTAAAAAATAGCAGGAAGATGGGTAAATAAAAATTTTGGTGCCTAAAAGAATTCTGAGCCTTTATTATATAGATAATCCACAGCCAACAATAAATGCCATGGATAAGAAGTAATAGTTGCCTGCTGATGAAGACAAGGATTTGTTTGCAGTGTGGGGTGGGGTGATAAAGCCTGCAAGCAAACCCTTGGACTTGGAAGAATGGGTAAAGTGAAGAGAGAATTTGATCTCTTGAGGTATGTGTCTTGTAAACTTGCATGTTTTTTAACCTAATCTATCATTTAATAGGTGGATTTAGCCCATTTATATTTATTGTAATCTCTATTCAAATTTTTTCATCTACCTTATTTTTTTGTGTGTTTCATTCATCTTTTCTTTTTCTCCCCCTTTATACTTTTGGGTTGATCCAGTGCTCCTTGGGGTGAGCTATTACTTCCTGAGCATCTGCTGGATGCTAGGTGCTTCATTATTGATTTTCTTTATTCTCATAATAAGCTTAGTAATAATGTTACCCCAACTTCATAGTTGAGAGTGGAGACTCAGATTAAATGTCTTTCCTAAAGTCCCACAGTTTTTTAAGAGGCTACTTAAAGGAAATTGGGGTCCCTCCTATTTGCTGAAATGGTAATATATTGAACTCTGTGCTGGTCCTGGAAGTCAGGAACCCACCTGGACAGGATAAGACTATTCTAAGGGTCATTCACTGGATGGAGGCCCTGATGGGAATATTGGGATGTCTGAGACCTGACTAGCCTTCTGGGATCAAGCTAGAGGGAGAATACACTTACAAAACAGCTTTGCCATCTCCTGGCATTTCTTTTTCTCTGTCCAGCTTTAGAGTTCAGTTCCTGGCAGTAGTAGGAGAAAGGCACAGGGAAGAGGTAATGCTTGAAATGGATTTTGAAAGAACTGGTGAATTTTAACGGGAGGAATTGAAGGAAAGGGCATTCCAGGCAGAACAGCTTAAGCAAGTGTGGGTTGAGGGGATGGGTTAGGATAGAGTTGTTCGGCTGTAGTTTAGGAGAAGCTATGAGATAAAAGGTTTGAAAGGTGGCCTGGGGATAGGAAGGATAGACTTGGAACACTAAGACGAGACCTCTGGTTTTAATCCTTGAGCCGTACAGACTCCTGAAATATCCCTACTTGGCTGAGCATTCCACAAATGTGGTTTGTTCATTTCTGTATTCTCGGCCTCCAGCCATGAGGTGGTATTATTCCCATGTTACTAATGAGGACAGGTTCAGAGAGGCCAAATGGCCTGACCCTAGGTCATACACACATTATTGCATATATGATAGGTCTCTACTGTGAATAATTTTATGAATTTTCATACTTCAGTGATTACCAGTAACAAATGACATAGGACCCACTTCTCAACTGATTGTGACACCAATGGTCAAGCATCCATTACCATGCCCACTGCTGTTTCATGTAACCTAATTGTTTATCACGTAATATGCTAAGAAAGTGCTTATTCCTCATGATAACCTCGTAGGGACTTGCATTCCTGTTCTACAGATCAGCAAACAGGCTCTGAGAGGAACCATGAGAGTGAACTGGCCTTTGTACTAGGTAGGATTCTGAGCCCCAATCCAAGCCTTATCCATACCCCAGGACTTCCCAACATTTGGATCAGTAACTCTGGAACTGTAATACAAATCCCCCCTAAAGGTAAGACTTCCACCAGAAAGTGCTGCCCACAGCAACCCCCTCAGCAACTCTACCATGGTGGTCTTTGGGACAATGACTTCTCAGTGGGAAAGAGGGGCAGGCCGCTGTTCATCTGAGCCAGAGAGGTTAGACACTTAAGCTCACAAGGCAGTCATGCTGCTCCCTCCAAGAAGCCCTGTGTGTAAGCACATTCCCTTTCCTCAAGTTAGCCTCCTCCCAGACCTAGGAAATACCTTTCTAGAATTCCCTTCTGTGAGATCCCCGTGCCCCCACCCCGGACCTCCAGTCTCCCAGGAGTTCTGGTTTTTGTTATCCAGGCCTTTCCTTTTTTTTTTCCCTTTCATCTTTGGAAATGTCCTGCCAGTTCTTAGAATCTTTCATCTTAAAAAAACACCGCCTCCTACACTGTATATAATGCATCTTTCAAGCAACATCCTTATTAAGATATAAATGTACACTTACTAATAGGAATGAGAATGGCCTCGGGTAAACTCAGTGAAACTACACTGTGTATTAAACAACCCTCTCCCCTTAAATCTGGTTTCAGCCTTACCTCTGATCTCAGTCACATGTGTAACACGTGCTGATCTGTCACATGTGTAACATTGACCTGGTATCCACAATGAAAGATGATGTGTCTCATATGTCCCCAGTCCCCACTCCTGATGTCTGGGATCCATCATCAAAGCTTCATGGGGTAAAAAAGGAATTGGCTGAGGGTTCTGTAACACCTAACCCGGCCATGGCTGTCTCCGCCCCCACTTCCTCTGCTGCAGGAAAGGGAGAAAGGAGGTTAAGGCCTTTGGAGGCTGGGTGGGGGTTGCGGAGCAGGGGGCTGGGGTCTGAAAGCACCAGACATGGGTCTGCTGTTAACCCACCACGTGACTTGGGGCCCGGACAAGTATCTACCTCAGGTGGCTGTTTTGAGGGTCAAACGATGTAACATGTATGAAGAGTTTCATGTCAAATTTTAAGTGTGTCAGGGTGCCTGGGTGGCTCAGTGGGTTAAAGCTTCTGCCTTTGGCTCAGGTCATGATCCCAGGGTCCTGGGATCGAGGCCTGCATCAGGCTCTCTGCTCAGCAGGGAGCCTGCTTCCCTTCCTCTCTCTCTGCCTGCCTCTCTGCCTACTTGTGATCTCTGTCTGTCAAATAAATAAGATCTTTAAAAAAAATTTTTTAAGTGTGTCAAGTACAGTGGGTGTGAGGGAGCAGTTTTGAGGGCAGAGAATTTAGAATACTTGGAAAATTAGACAATACTATAGAAAAATCATAGGCTCTTAGAACCAGGAAGAGTTGGAGCATCTGTAAAGCCAAATCCAACATTTGTATGTGGAGAAGTTGAGGCTCAAAGAACTTAAGTGACACATAAAGTCATCCTACAGATGCAGGTGTCCAGCTTGCCTCCAGATAGAGCTTTTCCCTGGATACGAGGCCCCTCTGCTCACATCCACGTGGTGGCAGGACCCGGCTAGGCTAGAGGTGCTGGCATCCTTTTCAAGTCCTGTTGGGGATAAGTAATGAGCTTGGAGGGGTCGTGTGGGCCTGTTGATACCTGTGGGAACTAGAAGAGGCAGCAGGTAGGGGTCACCACCATCGCTTTGGTGGGGGGGTCCAACGTTTCAGGAAACCTCAGGAATCCAGACTCTTACACCTGAGACCTACTCAGGGCTACCCCAGCGGATGAGACTAGGAAACCTGCTTGAAGTGATAGAGGCAGCCAAGGGTGCTGATGTGATCCAGGCCTTGTCAGTCAGCTTCAGTCTGTTCCTCATCTATCAGCTCTCCAGACTGGCTCAAGGACAGGCACATGGCTCAAGTAGGTCCAGACTCAAATGCAGGGCTTTAGGACTTTTACGGGAAATCTAGTGTGTGCAATGTAGAACATTTCCCAACTGTGACCCCAGGACCCCAGGACCCCTGGGCTGCCTGGACCCAGTGGGAGCTGCGCTTGTTCCCAGATTCCTCCAGGACTACTGCTTTCTCTCCAGGCTGGAGGAGTTATGACTCACAAGGGGCCAAGTATTAGGCACTGGGCTTTTTCCGACAATTGGCACCTAAGTCCACTCTGCCCAGCACCCTAGTGGTCTGCCTGCACTCACACTTGTTCTCATACTTGTCCTGTTACCAGGGAGAGAAACAGGTGGGTAGGAACATACACCTACAGTGTGTCCAACAATGCCTTGCTTCAGCATGTCTCTCTGCGGGTACCTTTTTTTTTTTTTTTTTTTAAGATTTTATTTATTTGACAGAGATCACAAGTAGGCAGAGAGGCAGGCAGAGAGAGGTGGAGACAGGCTCCCTGCTGAGCAGAGAGCCTGATGCGGGGCTTGATCCCAGGACCCTGGGATCATGACCTGATCTCAAGGCAGAGGCTTAACCCACTGAGCTATCCAGGCGCCCCTGTGCCTGCTTTCCTACTAACTGCTGGCTTATGTGTAACTCCAGTAAAGGGCTTTCCCTAACCCAGTGGTTCTTAAACCCAGTGTGCATCAGAACCATGTAGAGAGCTTATTGAAACAGATTGTTGGGCCTACCCCCAGAGCTTCGGATTCAGTGGGTCTGGTATTGGGCCCTATAATTTGCATTTCTACGAAGTTCCCAAGTGATGCCTATGCTGTACAGCGATCATTGTAGTTTGCCTCTGTGCCTGTTGCACAGCAGATGACAAGGGCAAAAGAGACCTATCTGTCCTGAAAATGAAGAAAAGGCACACTCTTCAGTGGGGCTGCTAGGCTTGGTAAGAATATAAGCCCAGACCTGCTTCTTTGCCCCCACTAGGGGGAAACTACCTGAGGGGGACATCCCCACAGAATTGGGGGACAGAGTGACACATTCCGGAGGACCTGAATCTAGGCTTTCTGCTAACTAGAAATACCTTCCGGACTTCTTAGGGAAGTGAACAACGACAAAGCTGTCCCTGGCAATTTCAAGAGTCCTGCTGATGTGGAGGAGATAGAAATGACACCAGGTTGTAGGAAAATAACAGAGAAAATGGGAAAAGACCTTGGGGCTGAATCTGCTATAAAGTGTTGGCTCCAGGCAGATAGAATCTCATACCAGGCTTGCAGTGGCCTAGTGCTTAAGGTGGGCTGGAAGTGAATCAGCAATGAGATGTAAGGTCTACGCGCGATACTTAGCCCGTCTGAGCCCCAGTCCCCTCATTTATCATACCTACCTCAAGTAGTAAATGTGGGAGCTTGGTATCACCCAGGCATGAAGTAGCTGCTCAATCAGTTGTCACGGTTAGTGTGCTATTGTGCTAATTACAGAGCACATGGCCTCAGGCTCTGAGCAGCAGCTCTGGGTCTGTGGCAAACGTGAGGAAACAACCTTAGAGGCATCCTGGAGAGGGTGGGTAGGTCTCAGGGCCTCCAGAGGTGTCAGCAAGTGCAGGATTCCATGATTCTGGCTTGAGTGAAACTACTGAGGATTACTTGGGGGTATTGGGCCTTCAGGGGTGGTGGGCGTGGGGAATGCTCTGTCAGATGGAGATCAATTAATTCCCAGATCATTTAAAATGGGAAAACAGGCTGCCTTGGGATTCCAAAAGGTCAGCCCTTGGCTCATCAGTGAATTAACTGTCCCCTTTCCCTCATTAAGCCCCCCCCACCCCCACTTGATTTCCCAGTTCTCCAGGTGCAGCACTTCTGTCCCTTCTCACCAGGCCCCATCTCTGTTTTTCCTTTGCAACCTCTGACGTGCATACATATGCAGAATCCCGTATGTTGATAGATACTGGGATAAATAATGGGAGGGGAAAAGAAAAAAAGAGAAGAAAAAATAACACAGTAACAGAGAAATTGAGAAAACGATCCCCAGGGTGCCTGGGTGGCTCAGTTGTTAAGTGACTGCTTTTGGCTCAGGTCATGATCTCAGGGTCCTGGGATCGAGCCCCACATCAGGCTCTCTGCTCAGCGGAAGACTTATTCTCCCTCTCCCACTCCCCCTTCTTGTGTTCCCTCTCTCTCTGTGTCTCTCTCTGTCAAATAAATTTAAAAAGAAAAGAAAAAAGAAAATCCCCATTTGCAATTGCATCAAAGGGTATAAGATACCTAGGAATAAATTTAACCAAGGAGATGAAAGACCTGTACTCTAAACTGTAAAATATTGATGAAAAAAACTGAAGATGACACAAACAAATGGAAAGCATTCCATGCTCATGATTGGAAGAACAAATATCATTAAAATGTCCATACTACCCAAGAAATCTACAGATTTAATGCAGTCCCTATCAAAATACCAATAGTATTTTTCAGAGAACTAGAACAAACAATCCTAAAATTTGTATGAAACTACAAAAGACCCCAAATAGCCAAAACAATCTTGAAAAAGAAGAACAAAATTGCAGGTATCACAATCCTAGATTTCAAGGTATACCACAAATCTGTAGTAACCAAAACAGTGTGGTGCTACATAAAAACAGAAACATAAGTCAATGGAACCGAATAAAGAGCCCAGGCATAAACCCATGATTATATGGTCACTCTTCAATGAAGGAGGCAAGAAAATTCAATGGAAAAAAAGAGTCTTCAACAAAGGTGTTGAAAAAACTGCATAGTTACTTGCAAAGGAATGAAACCAAACCACTTTCTTACACACACACACACACACACACACACACACACACACACACAAACGCAATGTGGATGAAAGACCTATATGTGAGACCTGAAACCATAAAAATCCTAGAAGAGATCATAGGCAGTAATTTCTTTGGCATCGGCCATAGCAACATTCTTCTAGATATGTCTCCTGAAGCAAGGGAAACAAAAGCAAAAATAAACTGTTGGGACTACATCAGAATAAAAAGCTCCTGCACAGCAAAGGAAACAACCAACAAAACTAAAAGACCATCTACTGAATGTGTGAAGATATTTGCAAATGACATACCCAATACAGCGTTAGTATCCAAAATATATAAAGAATGTATAGAACTCAACAACAACAACAACAACAAAAATCCAGGGCGCCTGGGTGGCTCAGTGGGTTAAGCCGCTGCCTTCGGCTCAGGTCATGATCTCAGGGTCCTGGGACCGAGTCCCGCATTGGGCTCTTTGCTCAGCGGGGAGCCTGCTTCCTCCTCTCTCTCTCTGCCTCTCTTCCTACTTGTGATCTCTCTCTGTCAAATAAATAATTAAAAAACAAAATCCAATTTTTAAAATGGGCATAAGGGGGCAGCGGGGTGGCTCAGTCGTTTGAGTGTCTGCCCTCAGCTCAGGTCATGATCCCAGGGTCCTGGGATCGAGCCCTGCATCGGGCTCCCTGCTCGGCAGGAGGCCTTCTTCTCTCTCTCCCACTCCCCCTGCTTGTGTTCCCTCTCTCGCGTCTCTCTCTGTCAAATGAATAAATAAAATCTTTAAAAAGAAAAAGTAAAGTAAAATGGGTATAAGACATGAACAGACACATGAAAAGATGCTCAGTATCACTCCTCATCAAGGAAATATGAATCAAAACCATAATGAGATATCTCACTTCACACCTGTCAGAATGGCTAAAGTAAAAAACAGAAAAAACAAATGTTGGCAAGGATGTGAAGAAAAAGGAACCCTTGTGGGCCATCAGTGGAAGTGCAAACTGACGCAGCCACTGTGAAAAACAGTATGGAGGTTCCTCAAAATATTCAAAATAGAATTACCACATACTCCAGTAATTCCACTACTCGGTATTTACCCAAAGACTACAAAAACACTAATTCAAAAGAATATTGCACCCTTACGTTTTATTGCAGCATTATTTCAAAAGTCAAGTCATGGAATCAGCCCAAGCATCCAGCATCCATCAATAAATGAATAGATAAAGAAGACATAATACACACACACACACCAGAATATCACTAAGCCATAAAAAGAATAAAATCTTGGCATTTGCAACAATATGGAAGGATCTAGAGGGTAAAGTGCTAAGGGAAATAAGGCAGTCACAGGGAGATAAATACCACATAATTTCACTCATATGTGGAATTTAAGAAACAAAAAAGAGACAACCCAGGGGCACCTGGGTGGCTCAGTTGTTAAGCGTCTGCCTTCGGCTCAGGTCACGATCCTGGGGTCCTGGGATTGAGCTGAGCCCCAGGTCAGGCTCCCTGGGTCAGGCTTCCCTCAGTGGGAAGCCTGCTTCTTCCTCTCCCACTCCCCCTGCCCATGTTCCTTCTCTGGCTGTTTCTCTCTCTGTCAAATAAGTAAATAGAATCTTTATTTCCAGAAAACAACCTCTTGACTGTAGAGAAAAGTTGGTGGTTAACAGAGTGGAAGTGGGTGGGGAAGGATGGATGCAACAGGTGAAAGGGATTAAGAGTGCCCTTATTTTGGTGAGCACTGAGGAATATAAAGAATTATTGAATCACTCTATTGTATACCTGAACCTAATATACCACTGTATATTAACTATACTGGAATTAAAATTTTTCAAAAATTAAAAAAAAATTGGACTGAGATTGAATTTTTATTAAAATGGAAGGGAGACACACACACACACACACACACACAACTTTTCCCCAAAGTCACAAGGCTCTGCTTTTTGATTTGGGGAGGAATCAGTGCACCCAAAGGCTTGCAAATGTGATCTCACCAAATTAGGTGACTTGGGTAAGTTATTTTTTTTATCATCATCGTTATCATTATATTAGTTTTTCTGGAAGTTGTCTTTTATTTTTTTTCTGGCAGTTTATGCAGCCATTGGGTCCAGGAATTCTAAAGACAGGTTCTGGAGAGTGTGGAGACCTTCAGAGCTTAAGGAATGAAGCTGTCTGCTGGGCTTCCCAGGCAACAAGGAGGCACCACCATCATCATCATTGTCATCATCACCACCACCACTAGGTGGTGCCATCTCCCAGATTCTACAGCTCCCATAGCCAGTGGGGAGAGCTGGCAACAGCTACAGTCTCTGCAGGCCATTAGGAAAAAGCTTTCTGGAGTAAATATAAACATTTGATGATTTTTACCAATAAAACAAAGGCTATTCCTGCCCCACCCTCAACCCTGTCAACACACACACCCCACCCCCAAGAAGAAAGAGATGAGCAAGTTTATTTCAGACTAATCTGAAATTTGCTACAAGTGGTTTGGCTCACTGAGTTACAATCAAATTCCTTTCTTTACTTATCCTGCCCCCTTCACACACAGAAATTAGCTCTTGCAGTTAGAATCTTCTATAAAGCTTCTATTGTATGACTGGTGGGTAACTTCCTGACACTGGGTGGAGATGTTACATCTGTGGCTGTTCATACAGATGAAGGCTCTTACAATAAGGAGCCAAAGATTGCCAGTTAGGTTGGTCTCTGGTCCAGAATCCAGGAAGGGGTTTGAGGCCCTGAAGGCCATGGTTTTTGAAGCCTCTTATTTCTGTAGAACCATACGCTTCAATTTCTACTTTTAAAAACATTGAAGACTTTTAGAAGATGTAGTAAAAACTTGCAGGTTTCAATGTGTGATGCACTAGATTATAACACATTGGCAATCCCCTGGATCAGATTTAGAAATAAATGATTTGCTGTTTCTCTTTAATAGAAGATTGTTCAGAGATCGCAGGGTGAGTTGTTAAAACCTTTTGTAATAACTTCTCCGTGTGAGTTAGATCTTTGTCAGTACTGTGCAACCAAAACAAGACAGAAACAAACTGGTTGCTGAGGCTGACCTAGGGGACAACTGTTAATCTCGATTCCCCAATTTCAAATTTTTGTGTGCATCATTATCATATTTTACTAACTTAAAACTGCTTTAATGTGTATTATATAACGAGGATTCCCCCTTAAGATTTCAACTGAGGAAGGGTACCTCTTTGAAATTAAAGCAAAGCAAAATAAACCATTGCTTCAGATTATATTATTCAGATTATGACGCAGGATTTCTGGGGTTGGAAGGATCCTGCTAATAAATCTGGAGTCCAGCTCTCTCATGGTGGCCAGTTGCAGGTTTTACCCCCCAGCAAGTCTGTCTTTGATTTTCTCTTGGAGAATACCCTTCCTCTGTTACAAATAGTGTTTGTGAGACTGTTAATTAAAACAGACCACGCGTTCCTGGGCACCATTTCAGTTCAATCAGATCCTCTCTCCTGGGAATTGGAATTGCAGGAACTGAAGTGGTTGGGGCTGACTTGTCCTGTGGTCTTGCTCCAAAGACAATGTCTACTGGTTTCTTTGACCTGGCTTCCTTAGCAGCCCTTAGGGTGCTGTCCTTTCTAAGGCCTGCCATAGGGCTTTTCCTTTGGTTCTTTCAGGTTTCCCCAGTTCACTCCAGTAGATTACTGCCCAGCCCCTCCCCCCTTTATTTTTTGCTTAGGCTAGGCAGAATTATTTCTGTTGTTTGCAATCAGAACACTGTGAATGATTTTGCAAATGGGAAAGTGGCCTCAAGAAGCCAAGAAGCCTTAAGTAGCCTCAAGAAGTCAATAACTTGTCCAAGGCTCTATTGTGAAAACTTTGGGACAAGTTGAAGGCTATACCCTGGAGGAAGAAATTATTCTGAATCAATAACCATAAAAGTAGAACAAATCTTCCCAGGACAGAGTTCACCCTGTGGGTGTATGAGAGAGAGAAAGAGGATGTGTGTCTGGGTCCAGGGGGGAGAATGAATGAATAATGGTGTGTTAAGTTGGGGAGCGGCAGATCCTACAATGCTGGAATCGTTAAGTCTGAGCCACGGATGTGTTTCGGTTCTGGTTATTCCGATAGGGTTTTGCAGAAGCTCAGAACCATGTTATCAGGACCCTAAAGTTTGAGGAAGAATTCTGAGAAGGTGGAGGAATCTTAGGATCTCAAGCTGAAGGAGCACTTGGGTACATTATTAATCTAACAGAGATCTGAGGCAACAGAAGAGACATCTGAGAGTTGGAGGGAATAGGCCACATATGCTAACAATGGTTCTAACCTCTAATAAAGGACAATGGTCATAGTATTCACAGCACCTGGAACAATGCCTGGCACATAGTAGGTGCTCAATACACATTTGCTAAATGAGTGAATGGGTTGGTCTTCCATGTAGTTGTCTAGGCCCTGCAGCCAAGTGATTTTGCCACTAATGGACTGGATCTTTGGCTTTTCATGCCTGGCCTCACTCCTAGAGGCCAAATGGTACCTGACTGGTGACCAAAGTCTGGAAAACACAGGAGCAGCAGCAGCTGGAATATGTTCCCAGGGTTCTCATTACTGATGACATTTATTCAGTGGCAGCTGTGGTACAATGAACAAAAGGTTCTTGCCCTATGGGTGTGTAGCCTAAATAACAGAACCAAACAAGCAATTGAAAGCTTTTCTCTCTACAAGTATGTGTGTTTCTTGTCTTTTTAAGGTACAGGAAGCATCAGTATCTCAGATTTATAATGAGAACAGTAAAAATGATTATTTCCCATTTTACACATGAGTAAATGGAAGCCCAGAGAAACACAGAAACTTACTCCATGCACAGAACTGTGGCACCAGCCTAGCTTGGAGTGCTCACCTTTTTTCTTGTGCTCTATTCAGGTGCTTCCTGCTCTATCCAATCCAGGGCCTGGGGTTTGCCTCCTCCATTCCCTACTGGCTATATCACTATAGGCATAACCTGGGTCTCTAGATGGGAAAAGGTCTTTGGAAAGGAGGAAGTTTTAAGACGTTAGAAAGATGGAAGGTTCCAAGTAGACAAGTGGGCCAGGAGAGGTGGCTTCATCTACATTCATCCTTGAGTCTCACTATCCTCATGTCTAAGGACAAAGAAATATGGTATTTATCAGGGCTGAGACAACTACTCTACATTAGTCTGTCTCATGGGATCTTTCTTGTGCACAACCTTTTTTTTTTTTTTTTTAAGATTTTATTCATTTAGAAATCTTGCCATTTGCGACGGCATGGATGGAACTAGAGGGTATTATGCTTAGTGAAATAAGCCAATCGAAGAAAGACAACTATCATATGATCTCCCTAATATGAGGAAGTGGAGATGCAACGTGGGGGGTTTGGGGGGTAGGAAAAGTATAAATGAAACAAGATGGGATTGGGAGAGAGACAAACCATAAGTAACTCTTAATCTCAATCTCACAAAACAAACTGAGGGTTGCTGGGGGGAGGGGGTCGGGAGAGGGTGGGGGGGTTATGGATATTGGGGAGGGTATGTGCTATGGTGAGTGCTGTGAAGTGTGTTAACCTGGTGATTCACAGACCTGTATCCCTGGAACTAAAAATACTTAAATATTCATTAAAAAAATAGTTATTTTTATCTGTGGAAAAAAAAAAGATTTTTATTCATTTATTTGACAGAGAGAGATCACAAGTAGGCAGAGAGGCAGGCAGAGAGAGAAGGGAAGCAGGCTCCCAGCTGAGTAGAGAACCCAGTGCAGGGCTTGATCCCAGGACCCCGAGACCATGACCTGAGCTGAAGGCACAGGCTTAACCCACTGAGCCACCCAGGTGCCCCTGCACACACTTTTTCAAAATCATCTTCTTAGGCTACCATTGTTTGTTCCCTCCTCTTTCTTGTTTACATTGATTTCTTACTGGAGGAGCTCCAGTTGCTGGGGAGCACCGATAGGTGACAGCTCAGTTTTTCTCCCTAGTGGAAGGGATGTCCCCAGCCATACAGTGCAAAGTAGATGATGTCATTTGGAGCCCTTGCCCCTCAAGTTTCCATATGACCCCTGACCTTGGCTGGACCTTCCTCATAGACCCTGCTCCCACCTCCACCCCTCTCTTCCCCTAGTATCCCAGGTGCTCCTGCTTTAAGGGTCTTTCTAAAGATATAATGCTGCATTCAGTTTCCCACAGATTCAAAGAATCTCTCAGGATGGAATTTCAGGCAACAGTTGGGACATTTTAGGTGCCAGTGCCTCTGGCAAACCAGGACAAAGGCTACTGCCAACTCACCAAGCCTTGGCTCATTGCCTGGTTACTGGGCTGACAGAGCTGGGGTGGGGGGTGAAGAAGTATTCCTGAACTCCTGCTTCTTACTTGGGAACACATACTCTGGACAATCACAGTTTAAAATGCCTGGAACCAATGGTCAGTGTTCATTTTGCCTTGAAGTGGGAGAAATTCCTTCTGGCCCCAGAACCTCTCTAAAACCCTAGAATAAAGAGAGGGATGGCCACAAGTGGTACCTTTGTTTAGGAGCCTCCTAAAACTCTAGGATCCTCAGGCCAGAGACTTCTGGCTGCAGGGACACAAGTTACAACAAGCCACCCCAATTTCTATCTGCAGATCCCCCAGGACAGAAAGCCCAGTGAGACTGTATATGGAATTTTAGCCTTTCTTGGTTTTTTTTTGGGGGGGGGGGCTTCTTCTTCTTCTTCTTTTTTTTTTTTTTAAGATTTTATTTATTTATTTGAGAGAGAGCATGAGCAAGGAGAAGGTCAGACAGAGAGAGAAGCAGACTCCCCATGGAGCTGGGAGCCCAATGCGGGACTCGATCCCAGGACTCCGGGATCATGACCTGAGCTGAAGACAGTCCTCCAACCAACTGAGCCACCCAGGCGTCCCTTCAGGGGAGCTTCTTAAAAGGGGGGAAACGGTCAAAGACTGGAAGTTCCTTAATGTTTTCTTTCTGTCTACCTGGTCTGCATGCCCTGGTTTTGGAGGCAGTGTAGAGAGCAAGATAGAGTCACTCATGCCAGTCAGGGGACTGAGTCAAGCAATGATGCAAGCAGCTAAGGGCATTGCAGCTATAAATCTAGTCACCTTAAGTCTTTTCACACCGATAGGGTAATAAGACACAACTCAATTTCTCCAACACCATTCCTACCTATGACACATCTTTCTGCAAATTACTTAATATGATTGGCACATACAATGCTATCTTAATACCAAAATCTAAAGCCAACCTATAAGACACAACAAAGGAAGAGAGCATACCGATATGTCCACTATCACAATTAGGTTCAACACATTTTTACTATCCTTTAGTTAATAAAACCTCAATTATACAAGGAAAATCACCGATGTGGTGGGAAGCGTTGGAAATTGATTGTAATGCAAATTTAGTGATGCATAATGATCCAGGTATGCAAAAATATTTCTTTTCATTGATCCAACCATTAGATACACAAGGCATGGAAAATACATGGCCGGTACAGCACCATATCTATGGGAATATAACCAGAACTGATTCATCTATACCAATTTACATAGCTAAAAGAGTCAGCTTTGACAAATGTGGTATACCACCCAATGTTAAAGCCCATGAATTACTAGAGAGGATGTTGGAATACTACACATTGTCTAAGTCTAATCCTGTCAATGGATGGTTGGTTGGGCTGTTCATGAGTGGTTGTTCCTAGCCTCTGTGGCATAAATTTTATATTTGAATTGTATATAGAACAAATTGAGTTGTACCTTTTGGAAGGTTATTTCCAATATCTGTGGCATAGGTTAGTATACAGTCCTCAGAGGGTTAAATAATTAGGTTCAAACATTTGACTTGAATTTTGGTGTTGTGTTGGTAATGCCATGTGTCCATTGTGGTTTCCAGTGGAAATTTACACTGGAAAACTTAATTATCTCTGGAATTCAGAAAGCAGACATCCAGACTCTTAAGCAGGAACTATCTGCATTTAAAAAACATGTGAACCCCTACTAAATCCAGTAGGACGTTTAGGTTCCAACATCTCAGCATTCAGAGAACCACATTCCATTATCTCAACCGTGTATGATTATCATGCCCATAAACTGGAATTTAACTATAACATTGACCATAAAGTTCAGGCCCTCCAGCAAAATTTACTTAATCTTAGAAATTTCTACATAAGAGAACAGTTAAAAAATAATTACTGCAGAATCAATAACCTCCTGGAGAGAGCACGGAATGATATCAGAAGCATTACTGTAACATGAAAAAGTATTCTAACGGGATGGAGTCTCTCTTAAAATTAGACATGTCCAGGGACGCCTGGGTGGCTCAGTTGGTTAAGCAGCTGCCTTCGGCTCAGGTCATGATCCCAGCGTGCTGGGATCGAGTCCCACATCAGGCTCCTTGCTCGGAGGGGAGCCTGCTTCTCCCTCTGCCTCTGCCTGCCATTCTGTCTGCCTGTGCTCGCTCTCTCCCCTCTCTCTCTCTGATAAATAAATAAAATCTTTAGAAAAAAAAAATTAGACATGTCCAGATCAGGTTGTGACAATACAGGACAATGTAAACTTTCATTATTAAGACTTTTAGGGGGTCAAAGCTTATTAACATATGATACAGATGATGTGCCACAACAAATACATTATCGTACAGTGCTTCTGACAACACATACGCATTCATGGGTTAATGGATATTTACTATCTAAAAAGATGGTATTTCAGGGGTCTAATAACATGGATTATACGTGCCATAAACTAGAAATCAATGCTAGGGGCTCCTGGGTGGCCTCTGCTTTCGGCTCGGGTCATGATCTCAGGGTCCTGGGATCGAGCCCTACATTGGGCTCTCTGCTCAGCGGGGAGCCTGCTTCTCTTCCTCTCTCTCTGCCTGCCTTTCTGCCTACTTGTGATTGCTGTCTGTCAAATAAATAAATAAAATCTTTAAAAAAAAAAAAAAGAAATCAATGCTAATCTTTTTCCTTTAACAAGAACATCCACTGAAAATTTACTTTTGGACATGGGACACCTTAACCGGATAACTTATGCTAATAACTTCTTAGAGGTCATGTTTTTGTTTTTTTTCTGAGATTTATTTATTTATTTTAGAGAGAGAGAGAGAGAGAGCGAGAGCGAGCCTGTGAGCAGGGGGAGGGGCAGAAGAAGAGGAAGAGAGAGAATCCTCAAGTAGACACCCCCACTGAGTGTGGAGGTTGATGGAGCTCTATCCCAGGACCCTGAGATCATGACCTGAGCTGCCCAACGGACTGAGCCACCCAGGTGCCCCTTAGAGGTCATGTTCTTTAATCATAGTAGAGTGAATGATACTATCATAACCATAGATTATGAGTGTGTTAAAATATTGTATGTTATTAGTGAATATTTAGTAATGTTACCAAATGGGTACCTTTGTCTCAATATTCATATAAAATTTTTTCAACATCTTATATTAAATAACAGAAGTACTTTGGGTGAAAATTAACAAAATTGATAAACCCTTTGATGAAGACTTAGAAGGGCTCAAAGCAGCCCATAAAACCTTGACCAAGAAGCCAACTCTTTGAGCACGCTACACAGGCCTCTCAAAGCAGCCTCAGGAGTCATTAACACTAACTAACACTGAACAAAAATATACAAAACTTATATAATAAATATTCCTCTCTAGAGTTGTTAACAAAAATCCGTTAAACACATGGTTTGTTCTGGCTCATGGTCTGACGATAACCTTTTAAAATACATAAAGGAAAGTAAATAAATAAACAAAATCAAATACATAAAGGAATTCTCTCTCTACACGTGTCTTGGAATCCATTAGGGAGATCCTTCTATCGCTTTTAGCTATTATTTTTGTAACATATCTTATTAAACATGCTATTAAAATGTTATGCAGCCTCAAGCTTAAGTAGGAAACATTACAAAAAGACTGATTAACCATACCCTCACCATTCTTTTTTAGATGTGCCAAGACCCTATGTTGAAGATTCTATACATATTTTTGTATTGATCTGCCTAGAGTTGGCAATATGATTCTTATTTCATTTATTTGACTGCTTTGTTGATCTGTTAACTTACCTTAATAAAGTTTAGATTTAGTTTTTCTTCTTTTTGACTTAATTCTGACTAGATGTGACTTTGAGTTGGAGTTTTAAAATTTAATCCTTACTTAATTTTACTTTATTTGATTCAGTTTAATGTATCTAACTTGTTTGGATTCGATGTGGTCTTTGATTTATGTCAATTGACATTTTATATGATTTGAGATTTATTTGATTTTATTTGATTCTCAGTAAAAATACAATTGAATGATTTGGATTAACTTTCTTCCACAGTTAGCAAACTAGTACTGCTGACCTAGCTTAAGACATATTTGATTCCTGTATGACCCCTACAGATTTGTCATGAGGAATCCCGCGGTAGAATGTAGAGACCAAGATGGAGTCACTCATGTCAAGCAGGGGCCTGTGTCAAGCAGTGATGGAAGCAGCTAAGGGCATTGCAGCCAAGACCAGGTATCACTGAGACCAGCACCAGCTTTTGACACACTCCGAAGTGATAACCAACGGAAACAGAGGAGGTCTGTAAAGGCTCAAGACTGATTAAATCCCTTTTAAAAAGAGGGTATTTGCAGCAAATTGTGAAGACTCCTCAGACACTGACCTCGCTCTGTCTGATCACTTCAAAGCCAGCTGCTGCTGAAGGCTGCCTGGTTAATGTCTGGAAAGAACAGAGCTCCTTCTTATTTTATTATGTTATGCTTAAACATAATAAACAGCAAGCGCCAAGAGCTGACCCAGACCCGAGTGAGGCCTTATCTCAACTGCTCGCTCACAGATATTCACCTTCGGTTTGTTAACGTCCTGTCCTCCGTTCTGTATTGTTTGTTATGTGATTTGTACGTTGCTTTGTGCCACCCTTAAGAAGACAAGTTAAACACGTGGTGAAATGTTACCGCGTTTAGAGTATTGAACCTGTTTTATAATTGTTCATCGTGCTCTAGGACTGAAAAAGCTGACCTTGTGGAAGGACACAGCCCATGTGTGAGTCTTCATAGCGAACTCCTGACGGGCAACTTGGCGTGTTCTCAGGTTTAAAGGTCGGGATGACGTCTGATTCCAGCAGAGAAGCGGACAAGCGGTTAAGGAGGCGGCAGCGCTAGGGCGCGGGAAATCGGGTTTCCCATGCCCGGGAAACAGAGCATGCGCAGTCCACGGGTCTTCCGCTGTGAAGGAGCCGGGAGTAAGGGAAGGGGATCTTTGGGGTCCTTTAAGGAAACAGCCACACACTCTGGAGCAGCCTACATATATTTGGGGTTTAGCCGGGCCCAAGCCAGGTCTTCTGGAAGCCCCGCCTCCGGGAAGCTCCGCCCCAACCTAAGTAACTGTACGCGCGCCGGGTCCTAGGAAGGCACCGCTGTTGGAAGTCACCGGTGCCCTGGAGGCGGCTGGGCGCGCTCAGCAGACGGGGCGCAGCACGCGGCAGGAGCAGGCGCTGCGGAAGAAGTGGCACTGGCAGGAGGCGCAGGGGTCGCAGCAGGCGGGCGCCGGCGACTTGCAGCTCGCTCGAGTAGCCACGCAGGGGGTGGGTGGCGGGGGCCGGGGCCGGGCCACGGTCTTCATGGAAGAGTTTCTCTGCGGGGAAAAGCCGGGACTGACTGCCCTAGCCGGCCACGCCCACCCCACCGGCCTGGCGCCGCGGAGGCCCCAGACCAGACATCCCCACCCGCTGCCCCACGGTCGCTTGGACTTCATGCCCTCCGGGGACCCCACGGGCACCTGCCTCCCCCAGTCATCCACCCCCTGCCTCCAAATCCATTAACATTTACTTACCTGGCTGGGCTTGGCCCACTTTTTTCCCTAGGGAATCCCCCTCTGTTCTAGAGTTTTCACCCCCTCTGTTTAACCCCTTCTAGTGTATCCCCAATCTCTTCTCAGTCCTGCCTTCACAATAAGTCGGATCGACCCACTTTTTCACCGCTTCGCTGCTCTAGGCCAGGCCACTATCCTCCCATTTACAGCCCAACCTCTGTTGCCCCAAACCCGGCTCTCCGAAAACGTATGTATGTCTGTATGATGGCAACCACTCCGGCTCCCAGTGGGTTTTCTTTGAACTTAGATTAAACCATAAATTTCACTTTGGCTCTTGAGGCCCTCAGGCTTGGTCCCGCCCACCTCTCTGAGCTGAGCCCTGGTTACCTCGAGGCCTGCATTCCACGCATCGAACACAGGAAATGAATAGCCATTAGTCATATGAAGCTTCTGAGGACTTGAAATGCGTCTAGTGCAAAGGAAGAACTGAATTTTCAAGTTTTATTTAATTTTAATTCACTTTTTAAAAAAGTTTTATTTGTCAGAGCGAGAGAGTGCGCACTAGCAGGGGGAAGGGCAGGCAGACAAAGAAGCAGGCTTCCTTCTGAGAAAAGGAGCCCAATATGGGACTGGAACCTAGGACCCTGGTGATGAGGGAGCAGGAGGCTGGGATCCCGACCTGAGCGGGAAGACAGGCCCTTAACAGACTGA
Source organism: Mustela nivalis (assembly GCF_964662115.1). Classification (NCBI taxonomy): domain Eukaryota; kingdom Metazoa; phylum Chordata; class Mammalia; order Carnivora; family Mustelidae; genus Mustela; species Mustela nivalis. The sequence continues at coordinate 120,684,298 of NC_139027.1, read as the reverse complement.
GCCACCCAGGTGTCCCTTAATTTACATTTTAAAATAGAAGCAGTGTAAAATTTTTTCTTTAAATAATTCTTTTCTTGTTGTTGTTAGGACTACAACTGACTATTAAAATTTAGCATTGGAATTGAGATGTACTGTGAGTGTAAAGGGGCACCACCAGGTTTCAGACTTAGCACACACACACACACAGTAATGTAAAATATCTCACTTTTTATATTGGTTACATATCAAAATGATATTTTGGATATATTGGGTTAAATAAAATATTACTGAAATTAATTACACGTACTTCTTTTTACTTTTTAAAATGTGGCTACTAGGAAATTTTAATTTATATATGTGGCCCACATTGTATTTTTTCTTTCTTTTTTTAAGATTTTATTTATTTATATGAAAGAGCACAAGCGGGGGTTGGGAGGTGGGGGGAGCAGCAGCAGGAGAGAAGCAGGCTCCCTGCTGAGCTGGAAGCCCAGTGTGGGTCCTGGGGTCATGACCTGAGCCCAAGGCAGATGTTTAACCAGCTGAGCCACTCAGGCGCCCTTCACATAGTATTTGTATGGGGAGTCACTGCTTCAGATTACCGAATTTTTCAGTAAGTACTGCTTCCTCCGGGAGGTCTTCTGAGATGAATCTTCCCTTCATTTTCATCACCATGCTTTAATTCCTTTACAGTGTTTATCATTATCTGAATTTATTTTGCCTATTTATTGGCTTACTTGCTGTTTGTCTGTCTTCACCACAAGAATGTAAACTCCATGACAGGGGGCTCTATCTCTTGTTCCCTCGTATAGTCCCCATACCTAGCATGCAAATACATTTGTCAACTGTGTTTTCTTCTATGTCAATCACCTGATCAGCTTGTTCACAAAAGGTCTAGAGAGGAGCAGGGGCTTTCTCAAGATCACACAGTACCAGGTCTAAGACAGGAATAATGTGTGCATTTCAATAATGCCTTAATCTAGTATTTCCCACAGTGTGGGAACCTGTGCCACGGTAGTATGATTTTAGGTGGTACACGACTATTAAGTGACATTAGATCACATAGTGAGAAAGGGCTCTTTTTTCAATCTCTTTCAACTTGAAAGGCCCCAGTTGGTGTCAATTTATCATTAATGCTTTCCTAACTCTCTCTTCCTTCCTCCCTTCCTTCCTGCCTTTCTTCTTTTATATTTTATTAATTTATTTAACAGAGAGCAAGAGAGCACAAGCAAGGGGAGTGGCAGAGGGAGAGGGAGAAGCAGGCTCTCCACTGAGCAGGGAGCCAGCCCCAGGACCTGGGGCTGGATCCAGGACCAGGATCAGGACCTGAGTAGAAGACAGATGCTTAAGCTTAACTGACTGAGTCACCCAGGCTCCCTTTCCCAACAGTTTCTAATCTGACTTTTTTTTTTTTTTTTTTTTAGATTTTATTTGTTTATTTGACACAGAGAGAGAGATCACAAGTAGGCAGAGAGGCAGGCAGAGAGAGAGAAGGAAGCAGGCTCTCTGCTGAGAAGAGAGCCCGATGTGGGGCTTGATCCCAGGACCCTGGGATCATGACCTGAGCCAAAGGCAGAGGCTTAACCCAGTGAGCCACCCAGGCGCCCCTCTAATCTGACTTTTAACACAAAGAAAGACTCCCAGATTTAGAGCATTTGACAAGCAGCCCCAGCCAGCTAAAATCCACTAACAATGTTTCATTTTCTTTATAATTATTTATATTGTTACCTTCTATTTATGGCAAGTGATATTGATTTCCTCTCATAGTTCTATATTTTTAAGTTTTAATTTAATTTTTAAAGTATTTGTTTAATTGAGAGTGAGAGAGAGCACAAGTGGTGGGGGGAGAGGGAGAAGAAGAAACAGATTCCCCACTGAGCAGGGATCCCACCATGGGACTCCATCCCAGGACTTTGGAATCATGACCCGAGGTGAAGGCAGACATGTAACTGACTGAACCACCCATGTGCCTCTTGAGTTTTAATTTTAGACAAATATATTAAGTAAATAAGTGAAACTCGGTTATGGCAAAAATTGTGGGGGTGCCTGGCTGGCTCAGTCAGTGGAGCATGTGACTCTTGATCTCAGGGTTGTGAGTTCAGGCCCCACGCTGGGTATAGAGATCACTTACAAATAAAAGCTTTCAGGAAAAAAATTGTGGGAAGTAGTTCTGAAATAACTAAACTTTAGGACACAGCATATTCATGCAAAGAACGAGAGATGGTGACATTTCAGTCAGAGGGCTAGCTCAGATAAGAAGATGCTTTTTAGGCACACCTGGGTGACTCAGTTGGTTAGACGACTGCCTTCAGCTCAGGTCATGATCCCAGGATCCTGGGATGGAGTCCCGCATTGGGTTCCTCCTGCTTGTGCTCGCTCTCTTTCTGGCCAATAAATAAATAAATCTTTTTAAAAAAGAAGATGCTTTTTAGCATGTAAGCTATTTCACTTAGTGAAACTTAGCTCTCTGGGCTTCTGTGGGGGGTCTGATTCAGAGCTTGAGGCCAGGAAGTCTTTAGATAGCTTTCAGCTTCTTTTGTTCATGTAAGGCTGGAAAATCTTTCATTTAGTTCCTAGTTAGAATTCCCTTTTAAGTCCAGGCCCACCCCTACCTCCACAATGAAAACTCCTGGTCCTACCTTGGAAGATTTCTTCTTTTCCGCCTCTTTTCTACTGATCCTTTTGGATTTCTTGTTCAGTGCTTCAAAGAGAGACAGAAGGAGCAAAGCCAGATGTTTCTGGAGGTCACGAACTGCAATAAATTGGGAGGAGCCAGAGGGGGCTCCAGGAAGTCTCAGGGTGGGGGAGAAGAGGGGTTGGTTGGATGAATCATAACTTGGGACTTAGGCCAACAGGTTCTTGATAGCCTGGCTGCTGACCTGGAGTGACCTCTGAGGGAAGGCAAAGAGGAAATCCAAAAAGGCCCTGAAAAATGGGTTCAGTGCCATGTACACGGATGGACCTGTGTTTCTTGTATTCCTCTTTTTCATTTCTCAGAGTTATGGAGCAGACACACTTGATTTGAATCCTGACTCTGCCATTAACAGCTCTGTTTCCTTAAGCAACCTACTTAATCTTCTTAAGATCCAGTTTTCTCATCTGTAAATAGGGTATGGTAAGATCCACCTTGCAGGACTGTCTTGATAAAAAAGTTATGTTTATAAAATGAGAAGCCTGGCACATCAAAGGTGATCAAAGGTGATACTTCCCTGATACATTGAGAATATTCTCTTTTCCTAGTGAGATGTAAGGCCGTGAGGGACATTAGTTTAGAACTTGTGTTCTGGAATTAAACACCTGGGTTTGAATTCTGGCTCTGCCAATTAAGAACTTGCGTGATCTTATTCAGTCACTTAACCTTAAGCCTCAATTTCCTCAACTGGGAAGTAGGAATGAAAATAGCACTCACTTTACAGTGTGCCTTGCACACAAGGTGTATATCTGTTACTATTGTTTTTATCAGGTGAAGTTGAACCAGAAAATGTTCCATGCCAGGCTGTAATGCCCCTGGTATTTTCCCTGAGCAGTTATTTTCAATTCTCAACCTTGAAAGGACTAGTTCATCCCACACTCAGTTATATTCTGCAGCATTTTCTAACATTTTTATTGTTGATTTTTAAGATTTAACATTTTACATTTTAACATTTAATATTTTTACAGTTCTGTGATTCAGTAAGTTTCAGAAATGCTAAGTTGAACCAAGTTCACGAAGTGTCTTCCCTTCAGGGTTTCTCAGAGCCTTTAACATGCAAAAATTGTTTATTAAATTGGTGGTATACAGGGCTTTTTAAAACCATGAGTCAAGGAATATTTTATTCCTCGAGGATCGCTTTGAAGAATAAGCAAAAAGGAGCTCTGACTTATGTCACTGAATCCTGGGAAGCATGTTTGACATCCTGTAGTCCCTTCTCATGGGCCAGAGTCCAGAGACTAGGCACCAAGACAAGCTACTTACCTACAATAGAGACAGAAGGGAAATCCAAGATTTTCACGGAGGAATTGTCCCTTAGGCTCCTGTCATCCCTGGGCTTTTCTTCAGGTGGCAGGTGGCTGGAGGGAGTGAGGAAGCACATGGAGACCAGCAGGGTGGCCAGGAGTAGGTGGAGGATATTCATCCCTGGAGGCCTGAGTGGGACAGAGAAGGCTGTCAGGCTAGTGGGTCAGGAGTCCTGGCAAGAGGATGTGTCATCCTCGTGCTTTCGTTGTGTTTATTTGGGCTGGTGCTCTGACCCATTACCTAAGTGTTCCGGTAGAGCTGGAGGACCACCAAGGCTTAGGACAGGAAAGGGGGACTGAGGAAGGATGAAGAGAGAAAAGGAGAGTCAGGGAGAGGAAGAGAGACACAGCAAGGAGGGAGATTGAAGCCAAGAGAAAAGGAATATATTGCAGTTTTCTCTGTCATCCAGAGCATGGGGTGATGGGTTTTATTTATTTATTTTTTTAAGTCAGTTGCCCCAGGTGACCCTAGACCTGGGCAGAATTTTTGAATGGTCCCCAGTAGTGCCTCATTGTGGCCGAGGTTTTACTAAGGTGCAGAGGATAAAGCTCATAAGACTCTCTGAGAAACAAGCAGTGATAAATGGCATCTTCAGACAAGTGTATGTTGTTGCATTTGATTCCCATGTCCAGAGGGAATGAAATGGTATGGTTTGCATGAGAAGGATGGACCTGTTGACATAGCCTAACTGTATTTACTGACTTATTACTGGCTGGATTTTGATGAAGCAGACAGATCTCAGAGTGGATTTATTCCCATGAATCCTTTGTTTGGCTTAATCAGGGCTCAAAGCTTCAGTAGCGTCTTCACTTTCTCTGAGTGTGGGATCCCCACTGTTCCCCTGCTCTGTGGGCTGCTCTCTCTGGCCTGGGGAAAAACTGAGGCTGCTTTTCCAAAAATCTCTCTGCCCTGCCACAAAGCATGGTGGGTGAGAAAAGAATAAAAACAATCTGCTTATGCTGGTCCTGCCCACTCCTGGGTTCTCCTTACAGAAGCCTGGCAATTCCTAGCCTACTCCCCCAGCCTAACAAACTACAATGAATAAAATAATAATTGCTTAGAATCTAAGTAATTTAGTGGAACTATATGACTAAACGGAGCCTGAGAACGGTGAAATCTCAGTGGAATTAATCTTACTTGTATGTTGGGAGAGGGCAAAGAATGAGTATTCCTTGCACCAATCCTGGGAAGGATATGTATATTCTAAATGTAATACAATATAGGCCTATAATGCCTAGTTGTATTATCATCCTCAGGGTCAGTTTTGTTTTTTTGTTTTTTTGTTTTTTTTTTTAGAATTTAGAATTTTGTGGATTTTCGAAAGCTAATATCTATATCCTATATTAAACTACATACAAGGGTTCTGGGAGCACTCCTATAAAATTTTTGCTACTGCAGCAAAGAGATAGTGATATTCATAATAAGCATAAAAAAGACTACGAATTGACTTGCATCAATTGAGGATGGGTTTTGTTGCTAAGAGACTTCAGGTAAGGTCAGGTTTTGCCGCCAAAGGAAGAAAGAAAACTGGCAGTTTTCAGACTTTTGGGATTTTGCAATTTCAGGTAAAGGATTATGGACCTCTACAAACCCTCATTGCTGTTACTACTCAACACGGAACACACGCTCCCTGCTATTAATGCAAGATAATAATGCTGACAGCAATGACTACCTATGCAACTGTTTCTCAAGAGTAATTTATCTTTCCCTTCTGTCATGGTGAAGACTCTTCTTTGATCCATGTATCACTGGAGATAATTCCTTCTCTTAAACTTATCATCTGGTTTAAGTTACTGCTTAGGATTTAAGATTAATTTCTGTTCAGCATGGTGGATGTAAAGAATCCAGAAAGGGGAGTAGGTTAGCTGGATGTACTTGCTATATAAGTGGCTGTGTGACCCTGGACCCATCTGGGCCTCTGCTTTCTCATCTGTTAAAAGAGAGGCTAGGACTGCATGATTTAGTACACATATACGAGGCACAGAGTTGAAACTGTAAATAAAGATTTGTTTAATGAATGAAAGAGTCTTAAGAGCTTCCTATTCTAAAATCTAATGAATCAGTGATATCGGATTCTTGCTTCCTGGACTTTGGGACAGGTTAAATAGTTGCACAAAGGTTTTGTTAGGGCCATCTTTGAATCCTTAAGAGTTAAGGGATTTGCAAGTACCTTCATGTGACTGAATCTGATTAAATCCTGGAAAAGAGGGCATGGAAAGTCATGGCGAAATGCAATTGGCTGTGTATCTCAGAAGTCTTGCTGGTGTGTGTGTGCATATGTGTATGTACGTGTGCTGTGTCAGCACATGGGTGCTAATGAATAAGGACCCTAACTGAGGAAATAGGGGAGACAACAGTATCCAGATCATCCCTGAGTATGATAAAATGAGTAGACAGTATATCAGTACAGAGTACACACTCACTGTGCACTGCAGACATTCCCTTAGCTATGGCACTAGGGGATAGCCTGATATCTTAATCCTTTAGGGTCAAGCCTTGGCCCCCAAAGCAAAAGAAGGGATTATAATTCCCCAGTGAAGAGGAAGGGCTAACCACCTATTGGAACAGAGGTATAGTGAGAGATAAGAACTGAGGAAGAGGAGAAGGCACCAGAGTTTTCCTGAAAAGAGCGAACAATATTAGCTGCTGACCATACTAGGTGTTAATGAGGTGCAACCCTGACATCCTGCCTTGGGTTTTGCTTGTGGCATCAGTGAGGGGAGCCAGGGTGTTTGGGAAGCCAGCAAGCTAGCATTACTGAGAAGGTGACCAGGCTTTGTTGGTTGTAATAATGGCTTCTACCAGTCTTGCCAAGCACCAATTGCCAGGGACATAGGGGCCTGGGTGAAGCTCATCCCTGTGTAGGAAAAAAGTGGTCAGAGGCAAAGTAGTGTTTGGTAGAGGCCTAACATGGAGGAGCATCTCTTATAGGCCAGTGGTGCTGGAGGCAGACTCTCCCCTGATCAATCTTTTGGAACAAAATATATACTTGGGAATAAAGAGTAATTAATCCAGGAGGGAATCTTAACCTTTAAATTATCTACAAACCTTTGTCCATATGTGCACCCCCCCACCCCAGGGAGAAGGTCCATAGCTTTCTCTGGATCTATAAGGGCCCCGAAAATGCTCAGAACCCCTTTTTTGCAACCTGAGTGACGTTCATCCAGAACCACAGGCACATGAGAACAGAGGATACTTTTTTTTTTTTTTTCTGTCCAGGCAATAATTGAGTTCTATACTTGGGAAAGTGTGCTTTTTGGAAGGGGCATATCATTCCAGTACTGGTATAAAGTAAACATAGTACTGAAGCAAACCAAAGAATATAAACATTATGGTTTCATTTGTGAACAAATATCAAAACTCCTTCAAATATAGATATGCTTACATATGCAAAGAAAAAAGAGTGGAAGGATACACATAAAAATTTTAAACTTTTTTTTTTTTTTTTTTTAGATTTTCTTTCTTTATTTGACAGACAGAGATCACAAGTAGGCAGAGAGGCAGGCAGAGAGAGAGAGGAGAAAGCAGGCTCCCTGCGGAGCAGAGAGCCCGATGTGGGGCTCGATCCCAGGACCCTGGGATCATGACCTGAGCCGAAGGCAGAGGCTTTAGCCCACTGAGCCACCCAGGTGGCCCCATATAAAAATTTTAATAATGAATACTTCTTAGGAATGGAATTGAGGATGGCAAGTCAGGTAAAGACACGTACTTCTTCATGTACTTCTGTATTTGAATTTCCTTTTCAAGAATATTATCACTTTGGGGCACCTGAGTGGCTCATTTGGTTAAGTGTCTGCTTTCAACTCAGGGCATGATCCCATGGTCCTGGGATGGAGCCCCACTCCCTGCTCAGCAGGGAGTCTGCTTCTCCTCTCCCTCTGCTCTCCCCCTTCTTCTCTCTCTCTCAAAAAGATAAATAAAATCTTTTAAAAAGGGAGAGGAGCAAAATGGCGGAGGAGTAGGAGACCTAAATATTACTGGGTCAGTGTCGTTCAGCTAGATAGTTATCAAACCATTCTGAACACTTACAAACTCAACAGGTGATTGAAGAGAAGAAGAGCAGCAATTCTAGGAACAGAAAATTGACCACTTTCTGGAAGGTAGGACGTGCAGAGAAGTGAATCTGGGGCAATATACAGGAAGAGAGACCGTGGTGGTGGTGGGGGAAGTGGTAGAACAGGAGCACAAAATTGGAACTTTTAGAAGTCTGCTCTACTGAAGGACATTGCTCCAGAGGCTAAGCAGGGATGAAGCCCTCATAGGGACAGTGTGGTCTCAGGACCTGTGGTGTCACAAAAAGACCGGGGGTGTCTGAGTGTGGCAAAGCTCCCAGGTATCAGAGCGGGGAAGCCAGCGGCAGAGATGGAGCTGAGAAGTGGGCTCTCAGCTTGGGGTTACCTTAAACCATGATTCAAGCACAGTTGGGCCCCTGTTATTTGAGCAGGGACCCCACAAGTGGCAGATCCAGGGAGACCCCCTCCTTCCTCCTCTGGGAGAAGCAGTGTAGGAGCATGCTGCAGCAACCTGCTGGGTTTGGAGACTCCAAATGGGGCCATGCTCCAGAGATAGAAACACTCCATCAGAGGCTGGGTGAGTACAGAGTGAGGGTGGAGACCAGGGAGACAGGTGTGAATGATTGCTTTTCTCTGCGGGCACACTGAGGAATGGAGTCCTGAGTTCTCAGCTTCTACAGGGCCAGATATTGGGAGGCCACCATCTTTATTCCCATCCTCCAAAGCTGTTCAGAAATTGTTCAGGGAACAAAAGCTACTGAGAGCAAAACTGAGCAGATTACTTAGCTTGGCCCCTGGCAAGGGCAGTGCAATTCCAATTCAGGCAAAGACATTTGAGAATCAATGCAACAGGCCCTTCCCCCAGAAGATCAACAAGAACAGCCAACAAAGACCAAGTTCACCAATCAATGAAAATTGCAAAACTTCAGAGCTCTGGGAATACAGCACATAGACTTTGTGGCTTTTTCCTCATGATTCTTTAGTCTTTCAAAATTAAATTTTTTAATTTTATTTTTTTCTTATTCTATTTTAAAAATATTTTCCTCTTTCTTATTTTAATGTTTTTTAAACTATTTTATCTTATCAGTACATAAAAAAAAACTTTAAAAATTTTCATTGTTATAGTCATAGTCTATCCCTTCATTGTATTTAACCTTATTTTTTGTATACATAGAGGTTTTTCTTTCTTTAAAATTTTGGAAGGCAGTTTCTTCTAATAGACCAAAATACACCCAAAATCAAGTGTGTGGCTCTGTTCTAGTCACCAGTCTAAGATATATCTATATCTATATCTATCTATTTATATATTCATATATTTATCCCCCCCCCCATTTTCTTCTCCCCCCAGTTTTGGGTCTATTCTGCTTTGGTTAGTGTATATTTTTCTGGGGTTGTTGCTACTCTTTTAGTATTTTTGTTCTCTCATTCATCTATTCTTATCTGGATAAAATGACAGGGTGGAAAAACTCACCTCAAATAAAAGAACAAGAGGCAGTACCAATGGTTAGGGACCTAATCAATACAGACATTAGTAATATGTCAGAACTAGAGTTCAGAATGACAATTATCAAGGTGCTAGCTGGGCTTGAAGAAAGCATGGAAGATACTAGAGAATCCCTTTCTGAAAAAATAAAATCCCTTTCAGGAGAAATGGAAGAACTAATATCTAACCAACTTGAAATTTAAAAAGCTATTAATGAGGTGTAATAAAAAATAGAGGCTTACTGCTAGGATAAGTGAGGCAGAAGAGAGAATTAGTGATATAGAAGACTAAATGATGGAGAATAAAGAAGACAAACAACTACTGGACCATGAAGGGAGAATTTGAGAGATAATTGATACCATAACATGAAATGATATCAGAATAATTAGGATCCCAGAAGAAGAAGAAAGAAAGAGGGGGTTAGAAGATATATTGGAGCAAATTATAGCAGAGAATTTCCATAATTTGGTGAAGGGAACAATCATCAAAATCCAGAAGGCACAGAGATTCCTCCCCCTCAAAATCAATAAAAATAGGTCCATACGCTGTCATCTAATAGTAAAACTTGCAAGTATCAGTGACAAAAAGAAAATCCTGAAAGCAGCTTGAGACAAGAGGTCTGTAACATTCAATGGCAGAAATATTAGATTGGCAGCAGACCTATCCACAGAGAACTGGCAGGCCAGAAAGGAATGGCATGATTTATTCAGAGCACTAAATGAGAAAAATTTGCAGCCAAGAATACTATGTCCTGCTAGGCTGTCATTGAAAATAGAAGGAGAGATAAAAAGCTTCCAGGATGAACAAAAACTAAAAGAATTTTCAAACATGAAACCAGCCCTACAATAAATATTGAAAGCGGTCCTCTAAGCAAAGAGAGAGCCTAAAAGTAACAGACCAGAAAGGAACAGAGACAATATATAGTAACAGTGACCTTACAGGCAATACAATGGCTCTAAATTCATATCTTTCAATAGTTACCCTGAATGTAAATGGGCTAAATGCCCCAATCAAAAGACACAAAGTATCAGAAAGGATAAAAAAACAAGACTTGCTGTCTGCAAGAAACTCATTTTAGACCCAAAGACACCTCCAGATTTAAAGTGAGGGGGTGGGAAACCACTTACCATGCTAATGGACATCAAAAGAAGTCTGGGGTGGCAATCCTTATACCAGATAAATTAGATTAGATTTTAAGCCAAAGACTATAATAAGAGATGAGAAGGGACACTATATCATACTTAAAGGGTCTGTCCAACAAGAAGATCTAACAATCTTAAATATCTATGCCCCTAACATGGAAGCAAGCAGCCAATTATATAAACCAATTAATAACAAAATCAAAGAAACAATATCAACAATAATACAATAATAGTAGGGGACTTTAACAGCACCCCTCACTGAAATGGACAGATCATCTAAGCAAAGATCAAGGAAATAAAGGCTTTAAATGACACACTGGACCAGATGGACATTGCAGATATATTTAGAATATTCCACCCCAAAGCAACAGAATACACATTCTTCTAGAGTGTACATGGAACATTCTCGAGAATACATCACATCCTGGGTCACAAATAAGGTCTCAACTGGTACCAAAAGATTAGGATCACTCCCTGCATATTTTCAGACCACAATGCTTTGAAACTAGAACTCAACCACAAGAGGAAAGTTGGAAAGAACTCAAATACATGGAGGCTAAAGAGCATCCTACTAAAGAATGAATGGGTCAACCAGGAAATTAAAGAATTTTAAAAAATTCATGGAAATAAATGAAAATAAAAACACAGCTGTTCCAAATCTTTAGGACATATCAAAGGCAGTCCTGAGAGCAAAGCATATAGCAATACAAGCCTTTCTCATGAAACAAGAAAGCACTCAAGTACACAACTTAACCCTACTCCTAAAGGAGCTGGAGAAAGAACAGCAAAAAAAGACTAACCCCAGCAGGAGATGAAATATCATAAAAATCAGAGCAGAAATCAATGAAGTAGAAACCAAAAGAACAGTAGACAAATCAACGAAACTAGGAGCTGGTTCTTTGAAAGAATTAATAAGATTGATAAACCCCTGGCTAGACTTATCAAAAACAAAAAAGAAAAGAGCTAAGTTAATAAAATCATGAATGAAAGAGGAGAGATCACAACCAACACCAAAGAAATACAAACAATTATAAGAACATATTATGAGCAACTGTATGCCAGCAAATTTGACAACCTGGAAGAAATGAATGCATTCCTAGAGATGTATAAATGACCGAAACTGAACCAGGAAGAAATAGAAAATCTGAATGGACCCACAACCAGTAAGGAAATTGAAGCAGTTATCAAAAGTCTCCCAAAAACAAGAGCCCAGGGTGAGACAGCTTCTCAGGGGAATTCTACCAAACATTTTAAGAAGAATTAATACCTATTCTCCTGAAATGGTTCCAAAAAAATAGAAATGGAAGGAAAACTTCCAAACTCATCTTATGAGGCCAGAATTACCTTGATCCCCAAACCAGACAAAGACCCCATCAAAAAGGAGAATTACAGACCAATATCCTTAATATCCTTAATGAACACAGATGCAAAAATTCTCACCAAAATACTAGCCAAGAGGATCCAACAGTACATTAAAAGGATTATTCACCACAACAAACTGGGATTTATTCCTGGGCTGCTGGCTCAACATCTGCAAATCAATCAACATGATACAGTACATTAATAAAAGGAAGAACAAGAACCATATGATACTCTCAACAGATGCAGAAAAAGCATTTGACAAAGTACAGCATCCATTCTTGATCAAAACTCTTCACAGGATAGGGATAGAGAGTACATACCTCAATATCATCAAAGCCATCTATGAAAAACCCAAACCAAATATCATTCTCAATGGGGAAAAACTGACAGCTTTTCCCCTAAGGTCAGGAATATAGGAGGGATGTCCACCATCACCACTGCTATTCAACATAGTACTAGAAGTCCTAGCTTCAGCAATCAGACAACGGAAATAAATAAAAGGGATCCAAATCAGCAAAGAAGTAAAACTCTCACTCTTTGCAGATGATATGACACTTTTTGTGGAAAACCCAAAAGACTCCACCCCCAAAAGTGCTAGAACTCATACAAGAATTCAGTAAAATGATAGGATATAAAATCAATGCACAGAAATCAGTTACATTTCTATACACCAACAATAAGACGGAAGAAAGAGAAATTAAGGAGTCAATCCCATTTACAAATGCACCCCAAACTATAAGGTACCTAGGAATAAATCTAACCAAAGAGGCAAAGAACCTGTACTCAGAAAACTATAGAATACTCATGGAAGAAACTAAGGAAGACACAAAGAAATAGAAAAAAAATTTCATGCTCATGGACTGGAAGAACAAATATTGTGAAAATGTCCATGCTATTTAAAGCAATCTACACATTTAATGCAATCCCTATCAAAATACCATCAGTTTTTTTTTCCAAAGAAATGGAACAAATAATCCTAAAACTTGTATGGAACCAGAAAAGATCCCAAATAGCCAGAGGAATGTTGATAAAGAAAACCAAAGTTGGTGGCACCACAATTCCAGACTTCAAGCTCTATTACAAAGCTGTCATCATCAAGACAGATGGTACTGGCACAAAAACAGACACATAGGTCAATAGAACAGAACAGAGAGCCCAGAAATGGACCCGCAACTCTATGGTCAACTAATCTTCGACAAAGCAGGAAAGAATGTCCAGTGGAAAAAAGACAGTTTTTACAACAAATGTTGTCAGGAAAATTGGACAGCCACATGCAGAAGAACAAAACTGACCATTTCCTTACACCACACACAAAAACAGACTCAAAATGGATGAAAGACCTCAATGTGAGACAAAAATCCCTCAAAATCCTTGAGGAGAACATAGGCAGCAACCTCTTCAACCTCAGCCACAGCACCTTCTTCCTAGAAACATTGCCAAAGACAGGGAAGCAAGGGCAAAATGAACTATTGGGACTTCATCAAGATCAAAAGATTTTGCACAGCAAAGGGAACAGTCAACAAAACCAAAAGACAACTGACAGAATGGGGCAAGATATTTGCAAATGACTTATCAAATAAAGGGCTAGTATCCACAATCTATAAAGAACTTATCAAACTCAACATCCAAAGAACAAATAATCCAATCAAGAAATGGGCAGAAGACATGAAAGACATTTCTGTAAAGAAGATGTCCAAATGGCCAATAGATACATGAAAAAGTGCTCAACAATACTTGGCATCAGGGAAATACAAGTCAAAACCACAGTGAAATACTACCTCACACCAGTCAGAATGACTAAATTTCAACAAGTCAGGAAATGACTTGGTCTCAGTCCCTCAGGTGCCTTTCTTCAGGCCCTTCACCACCAATGTTGGTGAGGATGCAGAGAAAGGGGAACCCTCCTACACTATTGGTGGGAATGCTAGCTGGTGTAGCCACTCTGGAAGACGGTATGGAAGTTCCTCAAAAAGTTGAAAATAGAGCTATCCTATGACCCAGCAATCGCACTACTGTGTATGTACCACAAAGATACAAATGTAGTGATCTAAAGGGGCACCTGCACCCCAGTGTTTATAGCTGCAATGTCCACAATAGCCAAACTATGGAGAGAACCTAGATGTCCATGAACAGATGAATGGATAAAGAAGATGTGGTATATATATATACACACACACAATGGAATATTACATAGCCATTAAAAAAATGAAATCCTGCTATTTGCGACAACATGGATGGAACTAGAGGCTATTATGCTAGGGGAAATAAGTTAATCAGAGAATGACAGTTATCATGTGATCTCTTTGATATGAGGAATTTGAAAGACAGTCAGGGTACCTGGGGAGTAAGGAGGGAAAAAATGAAACAAGATGGGATTGGGAGGGAGACAAACCATGAGAGACTCTTAATTTCAGGAAACAAACTGAGGGTTGCTGAAGGGTAGGGGGGTTGGATAGGGTAGCTGGGTTACGGACACTGCGGAGGGTATGTGCTATGGTAAGTGCTGTAAATTGTATAAGACTGATGATTCACAGACCTGTTCCCTTGAAAAAAATAATGCATTATATGTTAATAAAAAAATCTTTTAAAAAAACAATCTTACTACTCTGTCAAAAAAGAGATGATAGAAATAAAATACTGAATGCTACTTGACATAACATCAAAGGATTTAAAGAAAATGGATGGAGAGTTATATTTTATTTGTGACAATGATGCTGTGGAATTTGCAGGAACTTCCTCCCCCTTTGTACCTCAAATTCCAGGTACAGTTTGCTCTCAGCATCTACTGCTCTGTCACCAAAATGTAGGGCTTTCTCATAGCATATTTTCCTTTTACCCTTCTCTGTCCTGGAAAGCTCTCAAAGTTTTTACCCTTCTGGTTCATCAGCCACTGTTTCTGATACGCCAAAACCTAGGAAAGGTTAACACAAACTTTGTTATGGTTTTTATTTCTCAACCAAATGAACTACACCAATTACTGAAGGTCAGAGCCAGAGGAGAAATAGCTCTCATTCATAATTACATAGTTTCCCCACACAAAATGTTCAGTGGCTGCATAGGGGTCCTATCATCCTATACATCTTTGACCCATCTGATCAACAGGTAATATACGTGGATATACGTGGATACGACAGGTGTCTTGCTGTGCTGACCTAAGGAGGCCCCATTCCTTAATATTCCTTTAGGCTTATCAGTGAGGACAACCTCTAGAGTAGCATGAAGGTGTCAATATGTTTTATCCAGTTAGTTTTCTCCTAGAATAGCCAATTGAGCAACAAATATTTTTTGAGGTTTCCTTCCCATGGCCGTTAGTGTTACAGGATTAAGTAGACCTCTAAGCAAGGCAAGAGAAGGAGAAGCAAAGAAAGAAGGGTCCATAGAACTTCAGGACATGGTGCTAGGAGAGCAGATTTTGCTAAGCGTGGGAATGGGATACCAAAAGAGAGGAAGAGACTGATGGAAAGGGCCTGAAGAAAGGCACCTGAGGGACTGAGACCAACATTCCAAGGGATCATTTAATTGACCTCATCCATAACAGGTGGGAAAATCATTAGAAAGACAAGGCCAAGAGAGCATAAGGAATTCACCAACCTCTCAGTTAGTTCTTGCTCTCTTTTTGGTTAACCTGGTCCTAGAGATTCAGCATCCCTGACGAACTGCTAAACAAAGCTACTCTAAGCCAAGCCACCGATACCTTTACCTAGACAACTGTGAATGTCCCATGTGTGTATGAATGTCTCTTAATTGACATCCTGCCTCCTTTCTTGTCCCATCGCATCCTTTCCTCAAATAGTAGCCAGAGGGATTGGAGAAGAGGGGCACGATTCAAATCACGCATCACTCCCTGCTTAAACCCTGTTAGAACTTTCCATTGTTCTTGGAATAAAACCAGAATTTCCTACAAAGCCCTGTTACTGTCTCTGGACTCATCTGATAGACTCCCTGCTGAGTCACTATATTCTAGACATATTGTACTCCTTTCTGTTTCTAGAATATGCTAAACTGTTGCCTATCTCAGGGCCTTTACACCTGTCATTCTCTTAACCCTAAATGTTCATTCCCTGGCCTTGAACTTGGTTCCCTCATCTCTTCACATGGCTGGATCATTGGCAATCACTGGATTTTTGTACAAATATCACCTCATTTTTTATTTTTACCACTTTATCTGAAAGTGTCCTTTCTCCAGTTTCTCTCTATCCCATTATCCATTTCTTTCATAGTTCTTACAAAATTAGCAATTATCTATGCTTATCTCCATAATGCCTTCCCTTCTCTTGTAAAATTTAAATTTCCAGAAGGTAGGGACCTTGTTGTCAAATTCATTTTGCTGCCCCCACTACTAAGCACTGCCTGGCACATAGTCAACCCTCAATAAGTATTTGCCAAATAAGTGAATGAATCAATGGGTAGCAAAAACAAAAACAAACACAAACAAACAAAACAAAACAAAACCAACAACAGAAAATCTATAGATTTGCTAGTCCCCTCAGGCCAACAGGACAGGTTACACATCAAATTTGATTGTGATTCAATGTCTTTTCCTTGGCTTTTGCTCTACTATTTTGGGGCTTGGACAATTCTTGAGTTTCATCAGTATCCATTATCTGAGTGCTAGGATAGGACTCTGGCTTTTCTTAATATCTTTGATCTTGTGCTTGACCAAAAAAGGTGAAAGAGACCATTTACTCTGTGAATAAAAGTGTCTGGCAAGGGGGCTGAGATGGGCATAGAAGAACAGGAAGAGACTTCAAGGATCTTGTTCAAGGAACTTAAGCCTGGTTATGCATTAGAATTATCAGGAGAGTTTTTGCCACTATGCCCACAATACTGTGTTAAGTATTTTGTACATACTGTAAACAAGCACTTACTGTACTTACATACAGTAAGATGCACGAATTTAAGTATTCAGCCTAATGAATTTTAACTTATATGTATACTTACGTAACCACTACTCAGATCAAGATATACAATACTTCTTTCACTCCTGAAAGCTTCCTTAGGTGTCTTTCCAGTCAATACCTATTTTTACCCTTCCGAAGTAACCTCTGTTTTCACACTAACCACCATAGATCAATTTTTCTGGTTTTTGTATTCCTATAAATGAATCAGACTGAATGAAATCCTTTGTGTGGGATTATTTCTTCTTTTGCTCAACATATTTTTGAGGTTTTATTTTTTCATGAATTTTTGTTTGTTTCATAAATAAGTAGTTTGCTCTTTTTTTCCTGATTAGGATTTCACTGTAAATACATCACATTCATTTATCCATTCTCTTGGAAAGCTTTTACAAGAAGTAAACCCAAACCTTGTCCTAGGCTCACTGAATCTGAATCTCCAGGAATGGAACCTGGGAGGCATATTTTTAATGTTTCCAGGTAATTGTGATGTATAGCCATGTGCGAGAAACAACACTAATTTTTCCCAACCACCCTGGTTCTACAGATAAGAAAACTGAGGCTACAGTAAGAAAGGAGTTCTCTAAGTAGACACTTGAACCAATAAGAGGCAAGACTAGAACTTCTTTCACTCTGCTACTCTTTCCACTGCAAGACAACTCAAACTTCTAATTAATAATTAGGGATGTGACTCATAATAGCTTCCGTTTATTGAGTACCAGCTATATGCTAGACTCTGCTCTAGGCACATTATGTACATTTAATCCTCTCCATAAACTACATATCATAGCTGAGGAAACTGAAACTCAGAACAGCTCAAAGGACAGAGATAGTGAATATGTAGAGAGGCATCAATCCCAGGTCTGACTCAAGTCACACAAGAAGGTTGGCACCTTTTCCTAAGGTAGAAAGGAGGAACACTACAAACTCATTGGTGTAGGGGCCTGCGGTCCTGACCTAGTCCAACTTGCTACACTAGAAATAAACAAAACCAAGCAAAACAGTATTTACCTTGCTTTTCAAACCCTGGTTTTAGAACTTCTTTAGTTCTCTATCCTCACTGTTCTATCAGTGAAAGTTATTGACTGTCAGATTAATTAAAAATGTTCCAGCTAAGGAGAGGGTGATATGTTTGCTTAGCCACTTGCTCTTCCTCCTCTACGGATCAGTCTCCCCACAGTGGTGGGGACCACAAATACTACCAGTGAGTCTGTCAGGGATGCCTCTCCACATCTGGGAAGGATGTTTCCCAAAGTGGGGAGGGCCTTGACTATTTCACCAGGGAGTAAACTGACCCTAGCAATCAGAAACTAGAATAAGTCAGCCACATCTGCTAGTTGAGATGTTGAACCTGGAGTTCTGAGAGTCTGGAAAGCTCTGTTTTTCAATAATGAGGGAGCCTGGGAAGTATAAGGGAAGGGCCAGCTGAGGAAATAGAGCCTTCTCTTTTGCAGCTGGTGGCATTGAGGGAGCCGAATGGGAAAGAATGGAGAAGGAGAGAAGAAGACTTGTGGGTATTGACAAAGACTCTTCCTGGTCAGACTTTAGACTCCTCTGAGGCTTCTCAACTAGGTCTCAGCCTTGGTCCTCCTCCTGTCTTTGGCCTGCCTACCACATAATTTTAGCAAGAATCCTGTCAATTTAATGAGACTCTCCCCACCCCTGATATCTGATCGATTTCCTCGTCCCCCACTTTGATGTACAAGGCTGCCTTTAGCAAGAATCCTGTTAGGTCAGTTTAGCAAGAATTCTTCCTAGCCTTGATGTCTCCTTTTAGTAATTCTGCATCCACTGACCCTCACTCTGCTTGTGGGTTCTAAATCCACAACTATCTTTGCTGTGTTTGGAGTTGAGCCTGATCTCCATCCTTTATTGCATTATCCCTACTGAAATAGTCTTGAAGAAAGTCTTCCTTAACCATTTTAACAAGCATCAGAATGATTTCTTCTTTAACAATACCAAAACAATTTTATTTCTTGTGCTGTTTCTATATATACAGAAAAATCTGACTGTCGTGACTGAATTGACTAGTTTAATTTTTATACCTTTTTTAATGACTAGTCTATATTTTTATTATCTGATGCCAAACTGGATAATATTCTAATGGGTGGTTTGGGTCTTAACAGCCTGCTTCAGGACTCTTCTGCAGAGAGCAAGAACCATGTGTCAGGCAGGCCCAGGATCTGCCTAAGGGACCCTGAGTTAGAATTTGAGAGAAGGTTTAATTAAGGCTCTGTTTCTTTTCAAGAAGCAAAAAGGCACAAATCATCCAGGCAAGTGCTTCTCAGCATGAAATATGTCTTCATGTTCTACTGAGACAGAGGTCAGAGTCCAGGCTTCCCAGATATTCATTCCCAGAGTATACAAGGAATACAATACTTGTAGGAGTTGCTAAAAAGATTACTTTGTTCTCCTGACAATGTTCCTTTCAGTATGACTTCATGCTTATTACTCAACAAAAACCTTAGTGGGGATTTCACTGATTTTGTTTTTGTCTTCCAGAAACTACTTCTCTCCCATTTCTTTGCCCTGGGCGATGCTGTCTTCTGAGTCTCTAGATCCCTTTGACTTGGGATACATTCTGCACTCACTAAGCATGACCTGAAGCTAGGCCGATGCTCTGCTACAGCTCAGAACTTTACAGCAGATGGAAGGGAAGAGGTTTTTTTGTCAAATGAAATTTTCTGCAGAAAAGGTTCAAGGCAGAGCCAAGGATATACAGCTGAACAAATCCTTTTTTTTTTTTTTTTTAAGATTTTATTTATTTTAGAGAGAGCACAAGCAGAGGGAGGGGCAGAAGGAAAGGGAGAAAATCTCAAGCAGTTTCCATGCTTAGTGCAGAGCCCTTTGTGGGCTTGAACTTATGACGCTGAAATCATGACCTGAGTCAGGGACACCTAAGTGACTGAGCCACACCCAGGTGCCCCACAGCTGAACAAATCTTAAGACTATGTATGAATTAGTTCCAAGAGAAAGTAGAAAAAGTTTTGAAACAGATGCCCATTCAAGTGTTTCGGGAGTGGGTCATGATCTTTTTTTTTTTTTTTTTTTTTTTTTTTTTTTTTATTTGACAGAGAGAAATCACAAGTAGACGGAGAGGCAGGTAGAGAGAGAGGAAGGGAAGCAGGCTCCCTGCTGAGCAGAGAGCCCGATGTGGGACTCGATCCCATGACCCTGAGATCATGACCTGAGCCGAAGGCAGCAGCTTAACCCACTGAGCCACCCAGGTGCCCTGGGTCATGATCTTTTGATCCCACAAAGTCCTCCAAAATAACCAAAGAGAACCAAAAGTGGCTCCAGTGTGCCATTCCTTCTCCTACCATCACTTCAATGGAAATGGCAGAACAAATGTCCAATGTTGCTGATGTGGAACAAATTCATCCACAATGGAAAATATTAACCCGAGCTTTCCCCTGGGCCAATAAAATGTGCCAAAATGGACATCCACTCTGAAAACTCAAACATTTAGAAAGGAAAAGGAGGCTTTGCCATAAACGGACTTCTGGTTATCTGTTTTGCTTTTAATAAATATGAAATGAGCCAGTTTTACACAAGCAGATTGATCCCAAATCCTAAATTCCACTCTGTGACAATCATTAGAAATCTGATACCATAGGTGACTTTCTGAAGACATTAAAGAAGTGCTAAAATCTGACTCTGGAGTCAGAATTGAGATCTTGGAGTACTTCTTTCTTACAACTTTTTTTTTTTTTTTAACTGCTAGGACATGGAAAAAGCAGAGTAAAGAAAAGTAAGAAGCTACTAGTTAACAGAAAGTTAACTGCTTTCACTAACAAGTTCTTTAAACTTTCCAAAGTAGTAGCAGCTTCACTCATTCTGAAAGCATATTTCAGTTGCTAACTAAACTCTATATGCTTCCCCTTGAAGAACTGAGGCCAAAGGAGCTTTGTTTCTGACCTTGCAGCAGAAGAGGCTTGCAGCTTGTTTGTCCGTAATTTCAAAGACAAGAATAAGGAAACTGCCAATCATATTACAAAAAAATTATTCCAAGCTTCACTCCATCTCATGGGCAGGAAGATTTTCACTGATGCACAATGAAAAGAACTGTTTCATCAGCTGAAAAGCAGCAAGGAGAGAAGACCAAGAGAGCATTTATTTTACAGAGAGGATCTCTAACAACTCAGGTCATTTGAAACTTAAACCCAGAGAAGAAGATGGGGTCTCTGCGGGCAGCAGAAGAAAAGTGTTTTCGTCCTACTTGGAGTGCCCTTTAGTCAGCCTCTATAATGAAGGGAAGCTGGAGCTGTGTCTCTTCCCTGTCCTTAAGCAGCAGAGGCAAGATGTGTTGTGGTGAGATTTTTAGACCTGGGGAGCGCCCAGTGGCTGGCTTCCCATCTCATCCTTTTGCTTTCAGTCAAGCAAAGGCTGTGCCTTCATATTCATTCTGTCAGCCACAAGGATGTCTAGCTACCCCATATTTGTTGTCTGATTCCATATATTTCTCCTCAGTTTTGGAATTGGGAATTGGGGTTGACACCAAAATTAGAAGAAGTTGAAAAGGAAGTGGTTGTACTGAGGACACTCACGACCAAGATTTAACGAGAATTTACCTCAGAATGGATCCCGGGAGATAGAATGAAACTTTGACTAAAGGAGTTAACCTGGAAAAAAAAAAATACAAAACAAACCTTCCAGAGAAGGGTTTAATTTAGCTTCTTTCAGAAATTCTGGGTGGGCTAAGGAGAGCTTGGTGGAGAAGTTAAACCCTAGATGGGAAGACTGATGAGGCCTCACTTGTCTTGGAGATTTTCAGTATTGGTCTCATAATTTTCCAATTTCTATGTAATTTATGTCAGTTGAGGATCTTCCCTTCAGCTGACTCTGGAGGTTATTAGGCTGTGGCTCTTCTCTTCTTTTTCATTTGGGTTTTACTTGAACAAATTAGAACTACAAGGTCACAATTTATAGCCCCCTGGGTAACGGGAAGTTTAGAGACTCTCTAGAAGGGAACAGTTTCTACAGCAAGAGCCCTGCAGCAAGCATTATTTGTTTTTGTGAGGATGTCAGTGAAAGAGTTTGAAAGGAAATAGCACAACTCTACATTGATTTAGCCTTACTTCCTCATATCTATTTTTTAAAATTCCAGTAGAGTTAACATACAGTGTTCTATTAGTTTCAGATATACAATATAGTGATTCAACAATTCTATAGATCACCCAGTGAGTACACCAAAATAAGTGTACTCTTAATCCCCTTCACTCTGGTTTCACTCACCTCCACTTACCACCCCTCTGGCAACCACCAGTTTGTTCTCTATAGTTAAGAGGCTGTTTGGGGGGTTGTCTCTTTTTTTCTTTGTTGTTTTGTAGTTTTTCTTAAATTCCACACACGAGTGAAATCATATGGTATTTGTCTTTCTCTGACTTATTTCAATTAGGAATATAGTTTCTAGAGCCATCCATTTGTTGCAGATGCCAAGGTTCCATTCTTCTTATGGCTGAGTAATATTCCATTGTATACATGCTCCACATCTCCCCACCTCCTCTTCCTGTTGCTGCTGCTGCTTCTTCACCTCCTCCTCCTCCTTCTTCTTTTCCTTCTCCTCCTTCTTTGATTCTTCATCTTCTTTTTTTTCCCCCATGCAGGGAGCCTGATGTGGGGCTCGATCCCAGGACCCTGGGATCATGACCTGAGCGGAAGGCAGACGCTTAATGACTGAGCCAACCAGGTGCCCCCACACAACATCTTTATCCTTTCATCAGTCAATGGAAAGTCATCTTTCCATAATTTAACTATTGTTGATAATGCTGCTGTAAACACCATGGTGCATGTATCATGCACCATGAATTATTTGAATTATTTTGAATTATTATTGAATTTTTTTTGTATCCCTTAAGTAAATACCTAGTAGTACAATCCCTAGATCAAGCATAGTTCTATTTTTAACTTTCTGAGGAACCTCCATATTGTTTTCCAGAGTGGCTGCACCAGTTTACTTCCCTACCCACAGTGTAATAGGGTTCCATTTTCTCCACAATCTTGCCATCACCTGTTGTTTCCTGTGTTGTTAATTTTAGCCATTCTGACAGGTGTGAAGTGATATCTCATGTAGTTTTGATTTGTATTTCTCTGATGAGTGATGTTGAGTATCTTTTCATGTGTCTGTTAGCCATCTGTATGTCTTCTTTGGAAACATGTCTATCCATATCTTCTGCCCATTTTAAACTGGATTATTTTTTTTTTCAGGTCTTCAGTTTTTATAAGTGTCTTATATATTTCGGATACTAACCCTTTATCAGATATGTCATTTGCAGATATCTTCTCTGATTCTGTAGGTTGCCTTTTAGTTCTGTTGACAGTTTCCTTCATTGTGCAGAAGTTTTCATTTTGATGACATTCCAATAGTTTATTTTTGCTTTTGTTTCCCTTGCCTCAGTAGACATATCTAGAAAGAAGGAGCTATGGCCAATGTTAAAGACATTATTGCCTATGTTCTCTAGGATTTGGATGGTTCCTGTCTCACATTTAGGTCTTTAATCCATTTTGAGTTCATTTTTGTGTATGGTGTAAGAAAGTGGTCCAGTTTCTCTCTTTTTCTTTTCCTTCTTTCTCCCCCCCCCCTTTTTTTGAGTAGTTGTCTAATTTTCTCAACACCTACTTTTTTTTTTTTTAAGATTTTATTTATTTATTTGACAGAGAGAGATCACAAGTAGGCAGAGAGGCAGGCAGAGAGAGAGAGAGGAGGAAAAAGGCTCCCTGCTGAGCAGAGAGCCCCATGCGGGACTCGATCCCAGGACCCCGAGATCATGACCTGAGCCGAAGGCAGCGGCCTAACCCACTGAGCCACCCAGGTGCCCTGATTTTCTTAATGTATTTTGGGATTTGGTTTGCTAGTATTTTGCTGAAGATTTTTTGCATCTGTGTTCATCAAGGATGTTGGTCTGTAGTTCTTTTTTGTAGTGTCTTTATCTGGTTTGGGGATTGGGGGTAATGCTGGCCTCTTGGAATAAGTTTGGAAGATTTCTTGCTTCTATTTTTTTTTAATAGTTTGAGAAGAATAGGTATTAACTGTTCTTTAAATGTTTGGTATACTTCAACTGGGATATTCTCTGATCCTGGACTTTTGTTTGTTGGGAGGTTTTCTGTTTTTTCCCAGGTTCATAATTTATTGTACATATTGTCTAGTACAATTTGTCTGGTACAAATGAAGTATCACATGATGAGTTGACATTGGCTTCTGCAGGAATGGGGACTTAACAAATAAGGTACAGGTTAAAATCCATTTATGTTGCTTTCAGAGATAGTGTTTTTTTAGATCTTAACTTGAAGTATAAGATCATCAAAGCAATTCCTCTGTATGTGGCCACTACACAATTCATTCTACCTGTGAGAGTATAAGTTCGGAAACATTTTTGACACCAGTGACATGGGATTGGGCATCAATTTCTGGACTTGCTGTGATTTCAGTCTTGCAGAAGACACCAATTTCCCTGCTTGTGTCCCTTTTTGGGAGTCTTTGATTACTGATTTGGCTTCATTTTCAGTAATCAGTCTGTTTCTATTCTTCCTGATTCGGGTTTGGGAAATTAAATGTTTCTAGGAATTTACCTATTTCTTCTAGGTTGTCCAATTTGTTGGGATATAATTTTTCATAATATTCTTTCACAATCCCTTATATTTCTGTGATGTCAGTTGGTCAGTTGTTATTTCTACTCTTTCACTTCTGATTTTTTAAATTTGAGTCGTCTCTCTTTTTTTGGATGAGTCTGTCTAAAGACTTATCAAGTTTTTTTTTTTTTTAAGATTTTATTTACCTATTTGACAGACAGAGATCACAAGCAGGCAGAGAGGCAGGCAGAGAGAGAGGAGGAGGAAGCAGTTTCCCCGATAAGCAGAGAGCCCAATGCGGGGCTCAATCCCAGGACCCTGGGATCATGACTTGAGCCAAAGACATCGGCTTAACCCACTGATCCATCCAGGCACCCTAAGACTTATCAAGTTTATTGACTTTTTCAAAGAACCACCTCCTGGTTTCATTGATCTGTTCTATTGTTTTTTGTTTGTTTTTAGTTTCAATTTTGTTTATTTCTGCTCTAATCTTTATTAGTTCCTTCCTTCTACTGGTTTGGGTTTTTGTTTATTCTTCTTTTTCTAGCTCTTTTAGATCTGTATTGCTATAAACTCCCCCCTTAGAACAGCTTTTGCTGCATCCCAAAGATTTGGGGCCATTGTGTTCATTTTCATTTGTCTCCATATTTTTTTTTATTTCCTCTTTGACTTCTTGGTTGTTCCATCCATTATTTAGTAGCATGTTATTTAACCTCCATGTATTTATGCTCTTCCCATATTTTTCCCCCCCTGTGGTTGATTTCTTGTTTCATAGTATTGTGGTCAGAAAAGATATATGGTATGATTTTACTCTTTTTGAATTTGTTGAGACTTTGTCTGTGGCCTAATATATGATCTGAAGAATGTTCCATGTATACTTGAAAAGAATGTGTATTCTCCTGTTTTAGGATGGAATGTTCTGAATGTATCCGTTAGATTCGTCTGGTTCAATGTGTCATTCATAGCCACTGTTTCCTTGTTGATTTTCTTTTTTTAAAGATTTTATTTATTTGTTTGTTTGACAGAGAGAGAGAGAGATCACAAATAGTCAGAGAGGCAGGCATAAAGAAAGGGAGAAGCAGGCTCCCCACTTAGCAGGGAGCCCGATGATCAAGCCCAGGTCTTGATCCCAGGACCCTGGGACTATGACCTGAGCCGAAGGCAGAGGCTGAACCTTCTAAGCCACCTAGGTGTCCCGCCCTTGTTGATCTTCTGTTTGGATGATCTCTCCATTGATGTAAGTGGGTTGTTAAATTTCCCTACTATTATTGTATTACTATTGATTAGTTCCTTTATGTTTGTTATTAACTGCTTTATGTATTTGGAAGGTGCCATGTTGGGTACATAAATATTTATTTATGTGTTTATTATTTATGTATTTATTATTTATGTATTTATATATTTATTTAAAATATTTTATTTATTTATTTGACATAGAGAGAGAGAGATCACAAGTAGGCAGAGAGGCAGGTGGGGTGGGAGGGGAAGCAGGCTCCCTACTGAGCAGAGAGCCTGATGCAGTATGTTTTTGAACTTTATCTGAATGGAATAATACTGTATGTATTATGGGACTTGCTTCTTTTGTTTTACCTGTTGATGTGTGAAGTTGTGATTTAGTTATTTTTACTGCTACATAGTGAATATCCCACATTTTATTTATGCATATTTTACTGTGATCATCATGTGAGTTGCCCCAGTGTGGACTATTAAGAATAACACTCCTGTGAAATTCTTGTACAGGACTCCTGAGTAACCACATGTAGTGGTTACTCCACATACTGAGAAATGGAATTGATTGGTTATAAAGTTATGTGTACAGTCAACTTTATTAGGTAATGCCAAATTGTTTTCCAAGTTCATTTTTACCAATTTTATACTCTAGTTAGGAGCAGATTGCTCTTGCTATTTACGTCACGAATGTTTGTTTGTTTGTTTGTTTTTTGACTTAAAATAATTTTTGACCCTCTGTTTTAAAACAGTATTTCATTATAGTATAACTTACATTTTCTTGATTACTAAAAAGATCAAGCATTTCTTCATATTTTTATGACCAGGTGAACTTTCTGTTCACCTGTGGGTGAATTTCTGTGAAATTCCCATTCATGTCTTTCCTCCATGTCCTCATCGGTTGTCTTTTTCTCATTGATTCATAAATATCTTATACACACATCCTTTGCTGGTTATGTATCTTACAAATCTTTTCTCCTAATTTATAGCTTGCCCTTTTAATCTTTTATGGTATCTTCGGATGGATCAAAATTCTTCATCTAATGCAGTCAAATTTATCAGTATTTTTCTTTTTGTATATTTAAGAAATCTTTTTCTATCTCTTGGTCATAAAGATATTTTCCTATCTTCTCTTCTAAAAGGTTTATAGTTTTGTGTTTCGCACTAAAATCTCTAATTTTTTAGTGGAGAATTTCAAATATATACAAAATTAGAGAAAATAGTATATTAAACCCCTATATTCCATTTCAAAAACATTAAAAAAAAAGGATTATTTATTTATTTATTTATTTATTGACTTGGCGGAGAGAGAGAGAGACAGTGAGAGAGGGAACACAAGCAGGGGTAGTGGGAGAGGGAGAACCAGGCTTCCCACTGGGCAGGGATCCCAATGAGGGGTTTGATGTGGGGCTTGATCCCAGGGTCCTGGGATCTTGACCTGAGCTGAAGGCAGATGATTAATGACTGAGCCACCCAGGCACCCCATCAAAAATATTCAAATCAGGGCCAATCTTGTTTTATCTATACTCTTACCCACTACACCCCCAAAACATATATTTCTTTTTAATTACCTATCTGTCTATCTATTTGACAGAGAGATAGAGAGCACAAGTAGGCAGAGTGGCAGGCAGAGGGAGAGGGAGAAGCAGACTCTCCACTGAGCAGGGAGCCCAATGTAGGGCTTGATCCCAGGACCCTAGGATCATGACCTGAGCTGAAGGCAGCCACTTAACTAACTGAGCCACCCAGATGCCCCTATATTTTACCCGTTAGTATTATAGAATGCATTTCTAAAGTATAAGAACTATTTTTTTTTAAGATTTTTTTCATGTATTTGACAGATGGAGATCACAAGTAGGCAGAGAGGCAGGCAGAGGGAGAAGAAAAGCAGGCTCCCCGCTGAGCAGAGAGCCCTAAGCAGGGCTTGATCCGAGGACCCTGAGATCATGACCTGACCCGAAGGCAGAGGCTTTAACCCACTGAGCCACCCAGGCACCCTAAAGTATAAGAACTACTTTAAAAAACATAACTATGATATTAATATAAATAAATAAAACTATTTAAAATTTCTTAATGTCATCAAATATCTATTCAGAGTTCAAATTTTTAGTCGAACTAGAATTAATTTTTGTACATAGTATGAACTAGGAATATAATTTTTCCCATAAAAATTGTCCCAGCACAATTTATTGAACAATCCATCTTTTTCCTTCCTTTCTACAATGCTACCTGTCATAAATCAAGTTTTCCTATGTGCATGGGTTTATTTCTGGGAATTCTATCTGTTTCATTGGGCTTACTAGTACTTTATAAATATTGATATCTAGTGGGGATAGTCCTTTTATTTTCTTTTTCAGGAATGTCTTGGCTATTCCTGGTCCTTGGCTCTTCATATAAAAATCATAAAAACAGCTTGTCAAATTCCACAAAAACAGACTGTTAGGATTTTTTGCCAAAATTGCATTAAATCTATAAATCAATCTGAAGAGAAATGTCATCTTTACATCTTTTTTCTTTTTTTTAACCTCCACACCCAGTGTGGAGCCCAGCAAAGAGTATGAACTCACGACCCTGAGATCAGGACCGGAACTGAGATCAAGAGTTGGTTGCTTAACTGACTGAGGCATCCAGGTGCCCCTATAATATCTTTTCATGTGAACATATCTCTCCATTTATTTGGGTATTCTTCAGTGTCTTTCAATATGGTTTAAAACTTTTCTCCATATGAATTGGACAAATTTTGTTAGATTTATTCCTAAGAATTTTTTATTTCTTTGTTGCTATTATAAATGTTATATCTGTAAACTAAATTTACTAATTATTGTTGTATATAGAAAAGCAATAGAATTTTATAAACTGGTTTATACCCATCAACCTTGCTAAATTCTCTTAATTCTAATAATTCACCTACAGATTCTTTTGGATTTTCTCTGTAGATAAGTACATTCATCAAAAACCACCGTTTTTTCTACTCCTTTCCAATCTTTATATCTTTTATTTCTTATTCTTATCTTACTGTGTTGGCTATGGCCTTCAGCATAAAGTTGAATAAAGTGAAGAATACTTATTTATTTACATATTTACTCATCTATCTATCTATCTATCTATCTGAGAGAGAGAGAGAGAGCACAAGTGGGGAGAGTGACAGGCAGAGGGAGAAGCAGGCTCTCCGCTTAGCAGGGATCCTGATGTGGGACTCAATCCCAGGGTCCTGAGATCATGACCTGAGCCAAAGGCAGATGCTTAACCGACTGAGCCACCCAGGCATCCCTAAGAATTTTTGCTAGTATTTCAACAAAGGATATACTTTCAACATTTCCCAATCACATGTAGTATTAGAGATGCTTTTTACTAGATTAAGGAGGTTCCTTTCTGTTGTTGTTGTTTTCTCCTTTTTAAGTCATGAAGAGATCTTGGATTTTTCATCAGTTGATACAATCAGATGGTTTCCCTTCCTTCATCTGCTAATGTAGTAAATCAATTTATTTTCCACTGTTAAGCCAAGTTCACTTTCCTGGTATAAACCAATTAGGTGATGTAGTACAGTGTTTTGTTTTGTTTTTTCCTGTTCTGTTTTCTACCACTATCCTTGCTTGGTTTTGGAATCAGTTATTCTACCTTCCTAAGAAGAACCGAGAAATGTACTTCCTTTAAATTATTTTTAATTCTTTGGAAACTTTATGTAAGATTTTCTATTCCTGGAAACTTTGGTAGAACTTAACAAATAGGCCTCTGAAAGAATATCATACAGAATATGGCAAGATTTTTAAACTATGATCAAATTTCTTTACTGGTCATTGTACAATTCAGATTTTCTGGTTCAACATCAATCAGTTGGAATTTATCTATTTCATATTTTCAAATTTGTTGGCCTGAAATTATTTATACTATTCTTTGTATCTATTTAATCTCTTCATCATCTAGCATATCACTTAAGTCTTTTATAATATTGTTGATTTTCATATTCTCTCTTGCTTGCCTAATTAATTTCAAGAGAAATATTTTCAAAACACCAAATATTGGCTTTGTTGATCTTCTCTATGGTATATTTACTTTCCTTTTCATTCATTTCTGCTTCATTTTTATTACTTCTTTTGCTTTAGTTTATATTGCTGTTTTCCCCCTTAATTTCATATGTTGAATGCTTACCTCTCTAATTTTAAAACTTTCTTCTTTTTCTTCCTTTAAAGTTATGAATTTCCGGGCGCCTGGGTGGCTCAGTGGATTAAGCCGCTGCCTTCTGCTCAGGTCATGATCTCAGGGTCCTGGGATCGAGTCCCGCATCGGGCTCTCTGCTCAGCAGGGAGTCTGCTTCCTCCTCTCTCTCTCTCTGCCTGCCTCTCTGCCTACTTGTGATCTCTCTCTGTCGAATAAATAAATAAAATCTTTTAAAAAAGTTATGAATTTCCTTCAACAGTGTTTGGTTGCATCCCACAAGTTTGGTTACATAATAGTTTCCCTACTGATTAGTTATAGGTATTTTCTGGTTTCTAATATAATTTCATTTTTAGCCTAAGTAATTAAGAAGTATGTTTTTTAAATCCCAATATGTGAGGTTTTCCAAACTTTTAATTAATTATTGGTTTCTTTCTTTCTTTTTTTTTTTTTAAAGATTTTATTTATTCACTTGAGAGAGAGAGTTTGAGAAAGAGAGAGTACTAGAGGGGGTAGGGTCAGAGGGAGAAGCAGACTTCCCACTGAGCAGGGAGCCCAATTCAGAACTCAATGCTGGGACTCTAGGATCATAACTTGAGCTGAAGTCAGTCGCCCAACCAACTAAGCCACCTAGGTGCCCCTAATTATTGGTTTCTAACTTAATTGCATTGTGGTCCCAGGATATGGTCTGTGTAATACTAATCATTTAAAGATTTATAGACTAGGGACACTTGGCTGGCTCAGTCAGTGAAATACACATCTCTCAATGTCAGTATTTGGGTGTAGAGATTACTTAAAAATAAAAAAACTTTAAAAAATGAAAAAAATAAAAACTTTATTGTGATATTATTCACATAACATAAAATTCACCCTTTTGAAATATATAATCTAGTGTTTTTAGCATATTCAGAGTTGTGTAACCATCAGACAATAGGTAGTCTTTTGACTTCTTTCACTTAGTATAACGTTTTCAAAGTCCATCCATATTGTAGCATGTATCAGTACTTTATTCTTTTTCATGGCTGAATAACATGCCATTTTATGGATATACTATATTTCATTTATGCATTCACCTGTTGATAGGTATTTGCGTTGTTTTTCACTTTGTGGCTAGTATAAATAATTCTGCTATAAACATTTGAATACACGATTTTGTGTGGATGTATGTACATTTCTTTTGGGTATATACCTAAAAGTAGAATTGCTGGGTCATATGGTACCTCTATGTTTAACATTTTGAGGAACTGTCAAACGTTTCCAAAGTGGCTGTGCCATTTTACAATCCCATCAGCAACACATAAGGATTCTAATTTTCCCACAATCCTGTCAACACTGGCTACCATCTTTTTGATTGTAGTCAACCTAATGGGTGTGCAATTCTACCTCAACTTTGGTTTTGATTTGTATTGTTCTAGTAACAAATGTGTTGAGCATGTTTTCATGTGTTTCTGGTCCATTAGTCTATCTTCTTTGGAGAAATATCTATTCAAATCCTTTGCTCATTTCATTTTTTAAAAATATTTTATTTATTTATTTATTTGAGAGCGAAGGAGAGAGAGAGAGGAGGAGCACACAAGCAGGGGAAGGGTAAGAGACAAGTACATGCACACAAATGGAGTAGTAGTCTTGTATTAGTCATGATGTTTTTTAATTGTGCTTATTGGTGATACCAAATATATATTCAAATGGACCAAGAAAATATACTAATTAATATAAATTATGTACATAATACACAGAATTTTTTGCTAATATGGTCAATTGATAATTGATATATGAGATACATGTTCTAAAATAGCTGTAGCTCCATTGTTGTGGTTACTAAGTAAATATTTTTAAAAATGGTGTTTGTATAAGCCAACAATAACTTAAAAGCAATAATGACAAAAAAATCTCATTCACAGAAGAATTACAAAAATAAAATAAGTAGGAATACATTTAAGCAACTATGAGGATATATATGAAAAAACTATAATCTCTGGTGAGAGACCCAGGAAAACTTGAGTAAGTGGAAAGACAAACTACTGAGGGTAAGAATTATTACGGTAAAAAAAGAACTGCCCCCAGATTAAAATATAAATTTAATATAACCTCTGCCTAAATCCCAATGAAGTTTTTATTATTTATTATTTATTTTTTAAAAGATTTTATTTACTTATTAGGCAGAGAGAGACCTCAAGTAGGCAGAGAGGCAGGTAGAGAGAGGGGGAAGCAGGCTCCCCACTGAGCAGAGAACCTGAGGTGGGGCTCTATCCCAGGACCCTGGGATCATGACCTGAGCTAAAGGCAGAAGCTCAACCCATTAAATGACCCAGGCACCCCGAAATTTTTATTTTTTAAATTATTTCTGAGGGGGGTGGCTGGGTGGCTCAGTTGTTAAGCATCTGCCTTCAGCTCAGGTCATGATCCCGGGGTCCTGGGATCGATGCCTGCATCCTGGCTTGGGCTCCCTGTTCAGCAGAAAGCCTGCTTCTTCCACTCCCCGTGCTTGTATTCCCTCTCTCCTGTCTCTCTCTGTGTCAAATAAATAAATAAAATCGTAAAAAAATAAATAAATTGCCTCTGAGGTTCATTTGAGAAAGCTGTGCTCCAAAGACTGTCAGCCTGTCTTGGTTGTGCAATTTCAACTGGGAGTAAGCCAGTGTGGGAGCCACAGATGCTATGCTACCACTCTTTTACATCATTTCCTTAGAGGCATCTCAGAAGTCCTAGTAGAACAATCCTAGGAGTCCTTTTTGCTTTTCTTGATTTTACCAAGCAAATATATTCTGTTAGACCCATGAATCTGGAAAGGCCCTTCCTTTTTTATTCCAGTCTCGGCAGAGTCACTGAAGAAAATTACACATGTTTCTGAGTCATTACTATGTTAAGATGATCATTCTTAAAAAACCTTTTGAGAGGGGTGCCTAGGTGGCTCAGTGGGTTAAAGCCTCTGCCTTCGGCTCAGGTCATGATCCCGGCGTCCTGGGATCGAGTCCCACATCGGGCTCCTTGCTCGGCAGGGAGCCTGCTTCTCCCTCTGCCTCTGCCTGCCATTCTGTCTGCCTGTGCTCACTCCCCCCGCCTCTGATAAATAAATAAAATCTTAAAAAAAAAAAATGGAAACAAATGCCAACTTCTGAGTCAGTTGGCCCACATTTATAGGACTCCTATTCTAACTCCTTATACCATGCTTTGGGAACATTGAGATAAATCTGTCCCATGGGTTGAAATGAGCAGGCCATGTGTGGGCAGTAAATGGAAAGCATGTGTGCAATAGTGGGAAATAAAGCCAAATGGGATACATTGTAAAGGGCCTGGAAAATAAACAGAGGAGTTGAAACTTGCTATGGTTAATACCAAGAATCCTTTTAGCATTTTGAGCAGGTGGGCAGGGGGTCGTAAGTGGGCAAGATTTGAGAGAAGAAACACTGATGTCCTACAGATGAACAAAAGGCTGTGTGTGAGTCTCATTATGGTGATAAGGGTCTCTTGGGTATGGCAGCAGGAATAAAAAGAAAAGAGTAGGAGACATTTTAAAGAAAAAATGGACAGAGTTTGTAGGTATAATGTTTACCTCTTGGATATCTGTTTTTACCTTAGAAATGCCCAGTTACAGCCTATGAAACAAAAAAGAAGTGGGGTTGGGAAATGGTGGCTACAGAGAGGGAGGGAAATGAAAAACGGGCTGCAGACAGGTTGAGGCTGTAAGTGCTGTGATCTGCAGCCTTTAAGAAGCCCAGAGTTTTTCTGTGAGGTTTAAGGCTCAGGATCTGTGAAGTACCTTTTCACAAAACTGGTAAGAACTCTGAGAACCATTTTTTAGAGGGCAGTATTTATCAGACTGAGCAAATCTGAAGCTAGACACGGAGTAGGGGGCATTTTAGAATGTTTAGCCTGCAGAGAAACTTGTGAAAAACGTGTTTTAAGGACCAAGGTCCTGAGATTCTGACTTGTAGAGCTAAAGTGGGGCCCAGGGATCTTTAATAAGCTCTTAAGGTGATGCTAATGCAAAAGATGCTCAGGAGAAACATAGGAGAAACATTAGGGAAAGATACACACTGCCTCCTTGGGAAGATTGGGCTGGTGTTTGCTTATATGCCTTCTCAAGGTCCCTGTGACTTCGCCACATCCAGCATCAGGACTGTTCCTCCTCATTGCGGCCATTATGCTTCACTCGCCATGAAATAGAAAGAGGTATTCATGTTCCAGGAGACTAATAGACAGTCCTTTTGAGGGGCTTTAAAGGTTTATAGACCTCAAAAGGTTTGTGTTTTTTTTAAAGATTTTATTTATTTATTTGACAGACAGAGATCACAAGTAGGCAGAGAGGCAGGCAGAGATAGAGGAGGAAGCAGGCTCCCTGCTGAGCAGAGAGCCTGATGTTGGTTAAGGCAGCTGCTTAACCAACTGAGCCACCCAGGCGTCCCTTTGTTTCCATTTTGATGTCCTCCCTTTTCATATTTGATCCCACAAGTCATTCAAGCACCATATTCTACTTACAGACTTTCCAAGCTTCTCTAGCTCTTATGGCCTCCATATTTATTATGTGGAAAACAAACACACACACAAAACCAAAGAAGAAAATAAAAGGAAGAGAGGGAGGAGCGAAGAAAAGTTCCCCACAACAGATAATTGGCTTTAGGAGTTGCTCAAGTCAAGGGAAGAGAAGGAAAGGCTAGTAGTCTGATAACTCCCACTTCGAAGCTATTCGGGAGGAACATTTGTTGGCTTTCTATAGTACCATATAATCAGTATCATTCTGTTCAGAACACATATACTGTCAGCGTTCCTTGCTAAGTGTTTCAGATACATTCATTCTGCTTCCCCCATGTTAGTTCAGGATTCATTTCTTCCTGATTCCCTGATGGCCCATATTGAGCTAAATGCCCCCTTCTCCATGCTCCCATAAGACCCTGGTGTTTACTTGTAACTCAATATCTTATATTGAAAGTGCTTCTTTGTGAGTATGACTCACCCTTAGACTATGAATTTCATGAGACAAGGTCCAGGCTTACTTGTCTTTGTATTATCTCTATTGACTCTGTACATGAAGATGCTACAAAAATGATCTCTGAAGTAACTAGGCTGTAAGCTTTGAAGGGTGGGGAACCATTTTTTACACTTCTTGTTTTTGTATTATGAATAACAAGCTCAGTGTTTAGGTGTTAAGAAAAAGCTTGTTAATGTTAACATTTCTGTGCTCACCATCCATTCATAACCTTACCCTTGCCCATTAAATCTTAGTTACTGAGCATTTAGTA
Organism: Mustela nivalis; assembly: GCF_964662115.1. Taxonomy (NCBI): domain Eukaryota; kingdom Metazoa; phylum Chordata; class Mammalia; order Carnivora; family Mustelidae; genus Mustela; species Mustela nivalis. Next base: position 120,649,239 of record NC_139027.1, on the reverse strand, counting down.
AATCTCAACAGACTCTTATTAACTTAGATTAATACTGATGGCCACTGTGAAAGAAAAACAAGAAACAAATTCATTAGTTATACTTCTGTTTAGAAATTCATGCATAGTCTAATTGTCAAAAAGAACAACTGCCTCATTTTCATACTTGCAGAGAATAGGCTTTAAGCCAGGCAGAATTAGATTTGCCTGGCTCCAAAGCTTATTAGACTCATGGCGCTGCAAATGCACTAGTTATTTGACCTATTGCAGGGCCTTTTAGGGCTCTAAATTAAAAATGGAAATGACAGAAGTCACCTGGGAGGCTCAGTGGGTTAAGTGTCTGCCTTTGGCTTAGGTCATGATCTCAGGGTCATAGGATCAAGCCCTGCTTTGGGCTCTTGCTTGAGGAGTCTGTTTCTCCCTCTGTCTCTGTCCCCTGCTCATGTTCTCTCTTTCTCAAATAAATAAAATCTTTAAAAAATAAATAAAAATGGAAATAACGGTATATATTCTAGGGTCAGTATGAGCACTGAATGTGATAATATATATAAAGTATCTTAGCACCATACCTGGCACATACCATAGTCTTCAACCAATGTTATTGCTTCTTGATCCTGTCCTTCCTCAAGAGGGTCACTTGGATCACACAATATCTCCTGTGTTTCAAGATATTGTCTTGTGTGGCTTATGGTTAGGTTTCCTATTTTCACACTACCTGTCCCACAAGAGCTATTAGTCTATACCTATATACATTTGAGTGTATAATATGTATTACTTGGGAGTGTATATATGGACATCTATATGGCTGTGTGTGTACATCTGTGTGTAAGAGCCAAAGGCTTCCAGTTATCCTTGCATTTGATTTGAGAAACTTCAGAGGCTTTAATTAAAATCACCAAATAGGGCACATTCTCCTCTCCTCTTTCTGCTTTTACTGTCATCTACCTGGTTTCCCCTATTAAATGAAAATATAGTGAGAAGCTACTAGATTAAGCTGCAGTGAGCAGATTCCACTGTCAACATGTAAAAGCTTTTATCAAACCATTATCAAACTAAAAACCCAGACGCTGCTATAGCTCACAACAGAAAAATGACTAATAGGCGATGCTAATTTGCATCGGTGGGACTTAACGAAGGTAGTGAAAAAAGGGATATTATCTCCACCTTCCCATTTTCTAGGCAGAGTAGGTGAGTGGAAAACTTATAAGGCACACCAAGTAGTCTTGGTAAGTAGCTCCAAACATCAAATCTGTTTGTGGCATCTCTCATTCTGGTCTAAAGGCCTGTGGTAGATTTCCCCCTCTAATAATGCTGGAGCCAAACCTCTATCATAGCAATTTTTACCCCCTAGGTAATTGTCAGTTATCTCCAGAGTCATTAGGAAAGCCTGAAAATATTTTCCAAGACAAAGTTGATTTTTATTAACTTTTATATATTTTAAATGAATTATCAGAGAGTTCTACTTCTAGCAAAGCCTGACTAGTTAGGTTGCTACACACAATATTGCTGAGAACAATTAGGAAAGTTGAACAAATTATTTTTTAAACACCAAATGAAGTAATAGAAAAGCTAACAAAGCAATGATAATCTGCTGGTCCAAGATGTGGAAGAAAAGAGAAGTTTAAAAATGTGAGTTGGTGTTTGGGGAAACCTTAACCTGAAGATAACTGCTGATCCAAAAACAAAAACAACACTGAAAAGGTGAAAAGAGCTAGAAGTAGAAGAATGAAACTTGACCATTCTCTTACACCATACACAAAGATAAACTCAAAATGGATAAAAGACCTCAACGTGAGACAGGAATCCATCAGAATCCTAGAGGAGAACATAGGCAGTAATCTCTTCGATATCAGCCACAGCAACTTCTTTCAAGATATGTTTCCAAAGGCAAAGGAAACAAAAGCGAAAATAAACCTTTGGGACTTCATCAAAATCAAAAGCTTCTGCAGAGCAAAGGAAACAGTCAAAAAACAAAGAGGCAACCCACGGAGTGGGAGAAGATATTTGCAAATGACAGTACAGACAAAAGGTTGATATCCAGGATCTATAATGAACTCCTCAAACTCAACACACACGAAACAGATAATCATATCAAAAAATGAGCAGAAGATATGAACAGACACTTCTCCAATGAAGACATACAAATGGCTATCAGACACATGAAAAAGTGTTCATCATCACTAGCCCTCAGGGAGATTCAAATTAAAACCACATTGAGATATCACCTTACACCAGTTAGAATGGCCAAAATTAACAAAACAGGAAACAACATGTGTTGGAGAGGATGTGGAGAAAGGGGAGCCTCTTAAACTGTTGGTGGGAATGCAAGTTGGTGCAGCCTCTTTGGAGAACAGTGTGGAGATTCCTCAAGAAACTAAAAATAGAACTTACCTATGACCCTGCTATTGCACTCCTGGGTATTTACCCCAAAGACACAGATGTCATGAAAAGAAGGGCCATCTGTACCCCAATGTTTATAGCAGCAATGGCCACAGTCGCCAAACTGTGGAAAGAACTAAGATGCCCTTCAATGGACGAATGGATAAGGAAGATGTGGTCCATATACACTATGGAGTATTATGCATCCAGCAGAAAGGATGAATACCCAACTTTTGTAGCAACATGGACCGGACTGGAAGAGATTATGCTGAGTGAAATAAGTCAAGCAGAGAGAGTCAACTATCATATGGTTTCACTTATTTGTGGAGCCTAACAAATATCATGGAGGACAAGGGGTGTTAGAGAGGAGAAGGGAGTTGGGGTAAATTCGAAGGGGAGGTGAATCATGAGAGACTATGGACTCTGAAAAACAATCTGAGAGGTTTGAAGTGGCGGGAGGGTGGGAGGTTGGGTACCAGGTGGTGGGTATTATAGAGGGCACGGATTGCATGGAGCACTGGGTGTGGTGAAAAAAATAATGAATACTGTTTTTCTGAAAATAAATAAATTAATTTAATTAAAAAAAGAAAGAAAAGAGCTTTTGGCAATTTCCCTACCAGGAATGGCAAGAGAAAAATTATTGTAAAGAGCATGAATAGGAAGAGGGGCCCTGGTAAACACCCCAGGTTTCAACTGGGATCATGAAGGATTTACCCTAGGGAGAAAGATGAACCGAAAGTAGACTAGTCCTTATGAGGATTCACTTATGAAGCTCAGCTTTGAATTTTTCAGACATTTACTTGATGAAGGTATTCAGGCTCTGAACCATCTGTTTGACAGAAGTAAAATAAATCCTCTCTAGAGGGATATAGCATCACATAGAACTTCCGATCCTCTCTGGAGTTCAGCAAGCTTTATCAAAGACATTGACAATTTGATTCTAACATTTATATGGAAATGCAAAGGACCTAGGACTTGGAATTATCAGAATGATATTGACTGAAAGGAAGAACAAAGTTAGAGTTCTTATACTCCTAAGTGCAGAGTTTATCAGAAAACCACAGCAGGCTTATAAAAAAAGTAAATAGAAATGGATTAATAGTCTGGGTGGCTCAGTCATTAAGCATCTAACTTTGGCTCAGTTCATGATCCCAGTGTCCTGAGTTTGAGCCCCATATAGGGCTCCCTGTCCAGCAGGAAGCTGGCTTCTCCCTCTCCAGTTCCCCCATGCTTGTTTTCCCTCTCTCACTATCCCTCTCTGTCATAAATAAATAAAATCTTTAATTTTTTAAGGTTTTGTTTATCTGAGAGAAAGCGAGAGACAGAGCACGCCGGTGGCGGGGTGTGGGGGGCAGAGAGAGAAGAGGGAGAAGCAGACTCCTCTCTGAGGAGAGAGCCTGGTATGGGGTTCAATTCCAGGACCCTGGATCATGACCTGAGCCGAAGGCAGACGCTTAACAGACTGACCCACCCAGATGTCCCTAAAAAAAATCTTCAACGACAACAACAACAACAACAACAACAACAACAACAAAATAGATTAATAAGAGTCAAGTCTAGAAATAGATCCAGTCATATATAGTCAATTGATTATCAACTAAGAAACCAAATCAATTCAATTGGGAAAGGTAAGTCTATTTAACAAATTGTGCTGAAATGACAGGATATCTCAATGGAAAGAATCCCTACTGCACTCCATCCACAAAAATAATTCAAGATGGATCACAAACCTAAATGTAAAAGCTAGAACCATGAAGCTTCTAAAAGAATATCCTTGCAACTACAGAATAGTCAAAGCTTTCTTAGGAATAATGTAAAATATACTAACCATAAAAGTAAAAGTAAAATATTGGACTTTAAGAAAATTAAATTTTTGCTCATCAAAAGACATATTTTGAAAGTGAATAAGCAGGCAACCAACTAAGAAAAAGTATTCCAATACATATATATGGCAAAAGATTTGTAGTCACAGAATATGAAGAACTCCTACTGAGAATTTCAGGAAGACGATCAAGTAAGCAGCACAGGGAATCTGCCTCTCCACTGAGACAACCGAACTGACAAAATCTGTCTCATGTTACTCTCTAGGAATTCCAAACTCTATTGAAGGCTTATGACTTCCAGGGAAAAGCTTACACAGCAAGTTGTGCTTAATTTTGACTAACCTGCGGCAGACAGCTGTGCACATGTTCCTGGAGGAGCTTGCTGAACAAGTGTGGGCAAAAAAGAACCCTGTCTTCCAAATATTAGGATCTGTGCCCTGATTGCTGATTCCTGCTTCTGATCATAGAGGTACAGATGAAAAAGTGAGGGATCAATGTTGTTGCACTTATCCACATTGCTGCAAGCCCCTTGCTCTATAGCCACAGTGACTTTCAGTAGATTTAAAGGACCAGCACCCATTCTCCCTTTCAATTCTCTCTTTTCATCTTTTTGGAAGTCAGACATTATGGAAGCTATACTAGGACACTCAAAAACAACCACATATATAAGGGAAATTAAAAAGTGACCATAAAAAGACTTAGGAAAAAACTAAGAAGTTCTTAAGTTTATGCCTCAGGTTGATCCTGGGCAAAGAAATAGCTCACCACAATCAACAACACAAAATAAAAAATAACAAAGACAACAAACCTTGGAAAAGGCAGAGAATATGAATTGAAGAGATAGCACATTATTAGATTCAAATGTCCAGTTTCAAAAAAAATCGCAAAGCATATAAAGAAATAGGAAAATATGGCTATTCAAAGGAAAAAAAATCAACAGAAACTGTCCCTGAAAAAGATGTGATGTCAGATATATTAGCCAACTTTTAAACAACCATCTTAAAGATGCTTGAAGAACTAAAGGAAGATGCAGAGAAAGTCAAGAAAACAAAGTGAACAAAACAGATATGTCCACAAAGAGTGGGAAAGCCTATGAAAAAAGTCAAAAATTCTGGAGCTGAAAAGGACATTTATCAGGATAGACCAAATGTTAGTTAGGTCACAAATTAAGTTTCAGGAAATTAAAAATGGTAGATACCATATAAAGTATCTCTCTGAGCACAATGGGATGAAGTTAGAAATCAAAAAGAGAAGTAAAACTAGAAAATTATAAATCTGTGGAAATTAAGCAGCTTTTAAACAACCAATAGATCAAAGAAGAAACCACAAGGGAAATACTTAGAAATGAGTAAAAACAAAAACACAACATACAAAAACTGATGAGATGCAATGAAAGCAGGGCTAATGGGAAATTAATGGCTATAAATAGAGCACTGGGTGTTGTACATAAACAATGAATCTTGGAACACTGCATCAAAAAGTAATGATGTATTTTATGGTGACTAACATAACACAATAAAAACAAAAACAAAAAAGAACTAAAACACAACTTAACTTTACAATGTAAAGAACTAGAAAAAGAACAACAAACTAAACACAAATTTAGTATAAGGAAAGAATAAGGATTAGATGAAGGGGCACGTGCACCTGAATGTTTATAGCAGCAATGTCCACAATAGCCAAACTATGGAAAGAACCTAGATGTCCATCAACAGATGAATGGACAAAGAAGATGTGGTACATATACACAATGGAATACTATGCAGCCATCAAAAGAAATGAAATCTTGCCATTTGCAATGACATGGATGGAACTAGAGGGTATTATGCTTAGCGAAATAAGTCATTCGGAGAAAGACAACTATCATATGATCTCCCAGATATGAGGAAGTGGAGATGCAACATGGGGGGTTTGGGGGGTAGGAAAAGAATAAATAAAACAAGATGGGATCGAGAGGGAGACAAACCATAAGAGACTCTCACTGTCACAAAACAAACTGAGGGTGACCTAGGGGAGGGGGGTTGGGAGAGTGTGGTGGGGTTATGGACATTGGGGAGGGTATGTGATATGGTGAATGCTGTGAAGTGTGTAAACCTGGTGGTTCACAGTCCTGTACCCCTGGGGCTAATAATACATTATATGTTTATTTAAAAATTTAAAAATTTTTAAAAAGAATAAGGATTAGAGCAGAGATAAATAGAAAAAACAGTAGAGACAATTAGTGAAGCCAAATGTAGTTTTTCCAAAAGATCAGCAACACTGACATACCTTTAGCTAGAGAGAGTAAGAAAAAAAGAAGGTTTAAGTTACTAAAATCATAAATGAAAGTGGGAACATTACCACCAATTTTATAGAAATAAAGAAGATTTAAGAGAGTACTATGAACAATTATATGCCAACAAGTTGGATAACCTAGGTGAAATAGAAAAATTCCTATAAACACAAAACTTTTCAAGACTAAATCACAAAAAAATACTAAATCTGAATAGATTTATAACTAATAAGGAGATTGAATCAGTAATAAACAATCTTCCAGCAAAAAAAACCCAAAAAACAAAACAAAAATAACCCCAAACCTCTGTAAACCGCTGTCCAATTTTCCTAGCACCATTTATTGAAGAGACTATCTTTTTTCCACTGGATATTTTTTCCTGCTTTGTTGAAGATTATTTGGCCATAGATTTGAGGTTCATAGCAGCAATGTCCACAATAGCCAAACTGTGGAGAGAGCTAAGATGCCCTTCAACAAACAAATGGATAAAGATGTGGTCCATATATACAATGGAATATTACTCAGCCGTCAGAAATGATGACTACTCAACTTTTGGATCAGCGTGGGTGGGACAGGAGGAGATTATGTTGAGTGAAATAAGTCAAACAGAGAAAGTCAATTATCATGTGGTTTCACTTACTTGTGGAACATAAGGAATAACATGGAGGACATTAGAAGAAGGAAAGGCAAAGTGAAGAGTGGGGAGATTGGAGGGGGAGATGAACCATGAGAGACTGTGGACTCCAAGGATCAAACTGATGATTTTAGAGAGGAGGGGTTGGGGGGATGGGTGAGCCTGGTGGTGCGTATTAAGGAGGGCACATATTGCATAGAGCACTGGGTGTTATACATAAACAATGAATCTTGGAACATTACATCAAAAACTAATGATATATTGTATGGTAACTAACAGAATAAAAAACCAAAATGAACAAACAAGCAAAAACCTCTGAAGTGGATGGCTTCACCAGCAAAATCTACCAAACATTTAAGACTACCAATCCTTCTCAAATTTTCCCAAAAAATTAAAGTGAAAAGAACACTTCCTAACATTTTCTGTGAGACCAGCATTTCCCTGACATCAAAGCCAGGCAAAGACAAAAGGAAAGTACAGAACAATATCTCTTATAAACACTGATACAAAAATCCTCAACATAATACTAGCAAATCAAATTCAGCAGCATATTAAAAGATTATATGCCATGACTAAGTGGGATTTATCCCTGGAATTCAAAGATGGTTTAATATACAAAAATCAACCAATATTTTAAAAAAGATTTTATTTATTTATGTGACAGAGATCACAAGTAGGCAGAGAGGCAGGCAGAGAGAGAGAGAGAGAGAGAGAGGAGGAGGAGGAAGCAGGCTCCCCACTGAGCAGAAAGCCAGATGCAGGGCTCAATCCCAGGACCCTGGGAACATGACCTGAGCCAAAGGCAGAGGCTTTAACCCACTAAGCCACCCAGGCGCCCCCCAAATCAATCAATATTAAACAGCATATTAATATAGTGATGGGAAAAAAAACCCACATGATCACCTGAAATGATACAGAAAAACCATGTGATAAAATTCAATACTCTTTTATGATTAAAAATAAAAAACTAAAAAACTGGGACTAGAAGGAGACTGCAATACAACTTCATATATAAAACAGTTGCATATACAATTCCATACATTTCAATATAATTTCTTATATGGCTACAATAAAAGCCATATATGAAAAATCCACAGTAAACATCATACTTACTGATAAAATACTGAAAACTATTCCTCAAAAATCAGGAACACTCCTTTTTCAAAATATTACTAGAAGCTCTAGCCAGAGCAATTAGGCAAGAAAAATAAATAAGAAGCATCCAAACTGGAAAGGAAGAAGTAAAATTATCTTTGTCTGCAGATATTATCTTATAACACCCTAAAGATTCCACACAGCACTGTTAAAACCAATACATGAATTCAGCAAAGTAGCAAGATACAAAATAAACACACAAAAATCAGTTGTATTTCTAAACACTAACAATGAACAAAAATAATTCCCTTCCCCCAAAATTAAAATAAAATACTTAGGAGTTAACTTAACCAAGGATGTGAAAGACTTACAAAATGAAAACTACACTCTGAAAACTATAAAACACTCATGAAAGAAACTGAAGACACAAAGAAATGGAAAACATTCCATGCTCATGGATTGAAAGAACAGATATTTTTAAAATGTCTATGCTACTTGGAGCAATCTATACATTCAATGCAATCCCTATCAAATACCATCAATATTTTCCACCGAGCTAGAACAAATAATCCTTAAATTTGTATGGAACTTGAAAAGACCCCAAATAGCCAAAAGAAAGTTGAAAAGGAAAACCAAAGCTGGTGGCATCAGAAGTCCGGACTTCAAGCTATATTACAAAGCTGTAATTATCAAGGCAGTATTGTACTGGCACAAAAATAGACACAAAAATCAGTGGAACAGAATAGAGAACGCAGAAATGAACCGTCAACTCTCTGGTCAACTAACCTACCACAAATCAGGAAAGAATACCCAATGGGAAAAAACCAGACTCATCACATATAGTATTGGGAAAATTAGACAGCCAACATGAAGAAGAATGAAAGTGGACCACTTTCTTACAACATATACAAATAAATTCAAAATGGATGAAAGACCTAAATGTGGGACAGAAATCCATCAAAATCCTAGAGGAGAACACAAACTGTGTTCTTGGCCACAGGAATTTCTAATTGGACATGTCTCCAAAGGTAAGGGAAACAAAGGCAAAAATAAGCTATTGGGACTTCATCAAGATAAAAAAGCTTTTGCTCAGCAAAGGAAACAGTTAACAAAACCAAGAGACAACCTTCAGAATGGGAGAAGATTTTTGCAAATGTTTTATCAGATAAAGGGCTACTATCCACAATCTATAAGAACTTATCAAACTCAACACCCAAAGAACAAATAATAGAAGATGATATGAACAGACATTTCTCCAAAGAAGACATACAAAAGGTCAACAGACATGAAAAAATGCTCAACATCACACTGGCATTAAGGAAATACAAATCATTAAACCACAATGAGATACTACCTCATACCAGTCAGAATGGCTATAATTAAGTAAGGAAACACCAAATGCTGGCAAGGATGTGGAGAAAGGAGAACCCTTGTACACTGTTGGTGGGAATTCAAGCTGGTACAGCCCCTCTGGAAAACAGTATGGAGTTTCCTCAAAAAGTTAAAAATAGAGTTACCTTATGACTAGCAATTGCACTACTAGGTATGTACCCCAAAGATACAAATATAGTGATCCAAAGGGGTACCTGCACCCCAATGTTTAAAGCAGCAATGTTCACAATAGCTAAAGTATGGAAAGAGCCCAGATATCCACATGGCCAAAGTGGAGGTGAGATTATACACACACACATACACACACACACACACAACTCAGTCATCAAAAAAACCTAAGTCTTGCTCTTTGCAATCATGTGGATAGAACTAGAGGGTATTATGCTAAGGGAAATAGGGGAATCAGAGAAAGATAATTATATGATCTCACTGTTACATAGAATTTCAGAAACAAAACAGAGGAGCAGAGAGGAAGGGAGGGGAAAAATAAAACAAGAGGTAATCAGAGAGGGAGAAAAACCGTAAGAGACTCTTAGTCATAGGAAACAAACTAGGGTTTCTGGAGGGGAGGGGTTGGGATGGGGTAATAGGGTAATGGGCTTGAAGGAGGGCATGTGATGTAATGAGAACTGGGTGTTATATACAACTGATGAATCACTGAACTCTACCCCTGAAACTAATAATATACTATATGTTAATTAATTAAATTTAAATTAAAAAATGAAAACTATAAAACACTCCTGAAAGAAATTAATAAATAATGAAAGACTTAAATAAATGGAAACATATCTCATGTGCATGGATTGGAAGACTTAATATTGTTAAGATGTCAATATTATTGTCAATATTGATCTATAGATTCATTGTAAACCCTACCAAAAACCCAATGATACTTTGGCAGAAATAGAAAAACATCATCCTAAAATTTACATGGAATATAAACAGCCCACATAATCTTGAAAAAGAAGAACAGGGCTGAAGGACTTATACTTCCAGATTTCTAAACTTAGGTACAGGAGGCTAGAAGATGGAGAGTAAGAAGACCCTAAGCTCACCTTGATCCATGGATACAACTAGGTAACACTCACATCAACATAAATAACCCAGAAAACAACCCGAAGACTGGCAGAACAACTCCACAACAAAAGGTAAAGAAGAAACCACTCTGAGAGGGAAGGATGGACAGAGACACAATAGGGAGCAAAATGGACCTCTGCTATCAGCTGGGTGTGGAGAGTGGGCCTTGAGCATGGAGAAGGGAGAGAAACAGACTATCACACAAGAGTTTCCACACAGGGAAGACAAATCCCCATAACATTCAGTTTTGAAAGTGAGGGCCAAATTTCGTAAGGTCTTACAATCAGTGAGACTTAAAACCTGGAATTTTAAAAATTAGTCTCTGGTTCTGGGGGAGCCGGAGGGCAATAGGAAGCTGAGTACCCACCCTTAAAGAAACCACATGACATGGCCTAGGAAAATGTCCTTGGATTACAGGAGAGGAGATTATTTTAGGCCTTATGAATGGCATTGTAGGAGCCAATAAGAAAGAAATAGCCCTAATAAATGGTTTGACTGTTAATTTACATCTTCTGCTATTATCCTTGTGTAAGCCTACCCCAAGATGGTATAAAATTCTGAAAGCCAAAGCCTTCCCTTCAGATCACTGTGCTATTGAGTCACAGCTTCAATTTCATAGGCTTAATATTGAGGAAAGCATGTGGATGATAAAGCCAAGGGGGGGAAGAAAAGATGGAGTATAGAGGATATCCTTGAAGTAATCGAGAAGGAAGGAGACTCAGTTGCAGTGATCCTGTTCAGTGGGCTGCATTTTAACACTGAATAGCTCTTTAATATATCTGCCATCACAAGAGCTGGACAAACAGAGCATTGTTTTGTTGGCTTTAATCTAGCACATGCAGTTGGAAATGTTGAACTCCACTTACATGACTGGGGAGTTGATTTTGTTTGCTGGTACTCCTATAAGTATTTAAATTTAGGAGCAGGAAGTCTTGCTGGTGCCTTTATTCATGAAAAACATGCCCATACAATTAAAACTGAGCTAGTGGGATGGTTTGGCCATAAATCAGCACCTGATTTAAGGTGAATTATAAACCGCAGTTAATCCCCGGGGTCGATGGATTTCAAATTTCAAACCCTCGCTTTTCTTGGTCTGTTCCTTACACACCAGTTTAGAGATCTTTAAGCAAGCAACTATGAAAACATTGAGGAGAAAAATCTACTAGCAGTTTCTTGATAAAGAAACTGTACATAATTACTCCATCCCACATAGAGGATCATGGTTGCCAGATCACTGACATTTTCTGTTCCAGTAAGATGTGTTTTCCAAGAACTAGAAAAACAAGGAGTGGTTTGTGACAAGTGAGAACCAAATGGCATCTGAGTGGCTCTAGTTCCTCTCTACAACTCTTTTCATGATGTTTATAAGTTTATCAATCTGCTCACTTCTGCACTTGACTCTGCAGAACCAAAAATAGCAGTGTTTTCTAGAACTGAAGTAATTGTTATTGAAAGCTTTTAGGGTTATTTTATTATTATTCTCAAATTTTAGTAATTGGAAGTTTTTAAAAACTGATTACATATAACTGGCAATGAATTATATACTTTACAGAAAAAGCTGATATATTTTTTTTCCAAGAGTCTGTGATTCTGAGAAATCCACATGTCTGTCCATTCTTCATGTTTGATGGATCAAAGTTTTCACTGGTCCAAGTATTATTAGCTATTAGCTAGCTGTCATATTTCATGGTCAGTGAATGTTTTATATTGATTCAGTTTATAATTTGACTAATAATTCCATAATATATGTGTAATTTTTGTGTCAATTTTAGAAATGTACTTTAGTTTTATTTATCAAAGAGTTCCTTATAGATGTTTTAATTTCACAATCTAATATGTGTATAATTTTGCAATATTCCATCCAACTTTAATCTAAGGAACAGAAAATACATTTTATAGGGCAGTAGCTTTCAAATGTTTTGATCACAATCCACACTAAGAAATATATTTAATATCATGGACTAGTATTTATATGTGCTTATGCCTTATCTTGTTGATTCTAATATACAAATGTTTTATATTTTAACATCTGTGAAAGAATTTTTCAATTTTCAGTCAACAATTCTTGCAATTGCCATTGACCATTCTTTCATGTTACTATCCCTGATATTAGCATGTGTCTCACAATGAATAGATGATTTTTAAAAAAATGGTATATATATCAAATGGTGTATATATATCGAAACAAAAATGATATATATATCAAATGGTATAATGTATGATATGTATATCATACATTATTTATCTGCTATTTATTATTCATTTTATCTCATTACAACAAGTGACACCTGAAACTCATTAAGTTTATTTCCCCACCAACTCTTGGGTCCTAATCCGCTTTACAGAGTTGTCCCTTTATTTGGTATTAGTGTAATTTCTTACTTTTTTTTTTTTAAATGGGGACTTGTCTTGATAAAAGACTTTAGATGTTACCCTGACTTTAAAATAGTGAAACAAATCATTCCAAGACACCTGTGATTGAGAATTAGAATCAGCAAATGAGTGCTTCATCTCTCAACCTCTAACCCAAATCTATGGATCTTTCTTTCCACTAGGAAAATTACAGGTACATTCAACCCTACTGGACTTCCGTGGTTTTCAGCTGTTTATGTTACAATCATTATTCATGGATTGGCAAAAGAGTCTTCATTTATATATCTGAGCAGCAAGAAAGATTGTCTACAACATACTTCGTGCCCCTGATGAACAAATTTGAATGAAATTAATTTAGACAATTAGAGTTAAATAAAAAGATGCAGAACTGACACCAATACCAGCACATACTGATATGTATTGAGTACTTACAAACACCATGTACTGTGTTGATCTATTTATACATTATCTTACTTATTTCAGTGTTTGCATAACTGCTTTAGCAAAGCTTCCCCCTCCAACCTTTGGCAAAACTCATCTTTGTGGATGAAAAAGTTCTCAAAACTCTTGAATTCAACCATATACAACTTCATGTAGAAGAAATTGTTTGAATCACATAGTGGTAAACAAAACCAACATGGTTTCAGCTCTCAAGGAACATACAGCTTAGTGGGAGAAATGGGTAGTAAAACATATAAACAAGTAAGTATATGATTATAAACTGTAGGATTTGTGAAAGAAAGACAATACTATAAGAGAAAATCTCAAGGGTATTAATTAGATGGTTAAGTAAGGGAAGGCATGTGAAGGTGCTTAACAAGTTTAAATTCCAAAAAATCATGGTAAAATTTTAAAAAATAAAATATCATGCTAATCACATTAAATTACATTAAATTATATATACAAATTATTCAAAGAATAGTCAGCACTGGGGTACGTGGGTGGTTCAGTGGGTTAAAGCCTTTGCCTTCAGCTCAGGTCATGATCTCAGGGTCCTGTAATCGGGCCCCACATCGGGCTCTCTGCTCAGTGGGGAGCCTGCTTCCCTTCTTCTCTCTCTGCCTGCCTCTCTGCCTACCTGTGATCTCTGTATGTCAAATAAATAAATAAACCATATTTTGTGTTAATCATTCCCTTACTTTCACTGAAATTTTACACCTATGTATGTACCCATAATTTTGCCTGTGTGTGAAAAAAATTAATAAAGAAACCACATGATGAACAAGTGAAGGGGGGAATATAGTATACAATGTAGAGCAGCAGTGTGTGAATTCTTGGAGAATAGGGGAGGAAGAATAGTTTACTAATTTTAGAGTGTGTCCTAAGGGGCAGGGATCATAAAGGAGCTAGCAAGAGCCATTTCTCTCCTCTACTCCCCAGCATAAACACACAGCACCTTGCAGGAGCAAGCACAGTGCTGATACTCATGACTTAACTTGCTTAAGTGGCTCTCAACTTAATATAAACTGCTATATGCAGAAAATGTTATATACAAACCTAATGGTAACCACAAATCAAAAACAAGTAATGGATAAAAAATAAAGAGAAAGGAATCCAAGTATATCACTAAAGAAAGCCAGCAAACCCTGAAAGAGAGCAAGAAAAGGATCATAGAACTACAAGACAATTACAAAACAAGTACCAAAATGGCAATAGATAAACACTGTGCATTAAATAACTGGATTTAGGAGCACCTGGGTGGCTCAGTGGGTTAAGCCTCTGCCTTCGGCTCAGGTCATGATCTCAGGGTCCTGGGATCAAGCCCCACATCAGGCTCTCTGCTCAGCAGGAAGTCTGCTTCCCTTTCTCTCTCTGCCTGCCTCTCTGCCTACTTGTGATCTCTCTCTGTCAAATAAATAAATAAAATCTTTAAAACATAAATAATTAAATAAATAACTGGATTTAAAATAGGAATCTAAAAGTGGCAATAAATATATACCTACCAAATAATTACTTTGAAAGTAAATGGACTAAATGCTCCAGTCAAAAGACATAGGGTGATGGAATAGGATTAAAAACTAAAAACCAGTATAGATTATGCTGCCACCATTTCAGACGTACCACTCATTTCAGACCTAAAGACCCATGCAGATTGAAAAGTGAGGGGACAGACAAATATTTATAATGCAAATGGATGTCAAAGAAAGCCAAGGCAGAAATATTTATATTGGACAAAATAGATTTTAAAACAAAGACTGTAACAAGAGATGAGGAAAGACACTACTTAATAATAAAGAAGACAATCCCACAAGAAAATATAACAATTGTAAATATTTAGGCACCCAACATGGAAGTACCCAAATAGTTAGCAACAAACATAAAGGAACTAATTGATAATAATGCAATAATAATGGGGTACTTTAACATCCCACTTATATCAATGGACAGATCATCAAACCAGAAAATCAACAAAGAAACAGTGGCTTTGAATGACACATTGGACCAGATGGATCTAACAAATACATTCAGAACATTTCATCCTAAAATAACAGAATACAAATTGTTTTCTCTTTTTTATTTTTTAGAGAGTGGGGAGGTGCAGAGGGAGAGAAAGAGAAAGAATCTTCAGCAGGCTCCATGTCCAGTCCAGAGCCCAGTGCAGGACTCAATCTCACAACCCTGAGATCATGACCTGAGTCAATATCAAGAGTCCATGCTTAACTGACTAAGTCACCCAGATGCCCAAATACACATTCTTTTCGAGTGCACATGGAGTATTCTCTAGAATAGTCCACATATTAGGCCACAAACTAAGTCTCAACAAACTGAAAAAGAGCAAAATCTTACTATTCATCTTTTCTGACCACAAGGCTATGAAAGTAGAAGTCAACCACAATAAAAAATATGGAAAGAGCACAAGTACATGGAAGTTAAATAACATGCTACTAAATAATGAATGGGTCAACTAAGAAACCAAAGAGAAAATAAAAAAATATATGGAGACAAATGAAAATGAATACACCATGGTCCCAAATCTCTGGGATGCAGCAAAAGCTGTTCTACAGGGGTAGTTTATAGCAATACAGGCATACTTCAAGAAAAATCTCAAATAAACAACCTAATCTTACATCTAAAGAAGCTAGAAAAAGAAGAACAAACAAAACCCCAAACCAGTAGAAGGAAGGGACTAATAAAGATTAGAGCAGAAATAAACAAAATTGAAACCAAAAACAACAAACATACCCCCAATAGAACAGATCAGTGAAACCAGGAGCTGGTTCTTTGAAAAGATCAACAAACTTGATAAGCCCCAGCCAGACTCATCCAAAAAATTTTTTTAATTAAAATTTTTTTAAAAGGAGAGAGAGAGGACTCAACAAAATCAGAAATGAAAGAGGAGAAATAACATCTGACACTACAGAAATACAAGGGATTATGAAAGAATATTATGAAAAATTATATCCTAAAAAACTGGACAACCTAGAAGAAATAGGTAAATTCCTAGAAACATATAACCTCACAAAAAATTCCTAGAAACATATAACCTCACAAAACCACAGGAGTGAAGTTGAATCAGTGATCACAAAACTCCCAACAAATAAAATTCCAGGACCACGGGGCACCTGGGTGGCTCAGGGGGTTAAGCCCCTGCTTTCGGCTCAGGTCATGATCTCAGGGTCCTGGGATTGAGCCCTGCGTTGGGCTCTCTGCTTAGCAGGAAGCCTGCTTCTCCCTCTCTCTCTGCCTACCTCTTTGTCTGCTTGTGATCTCTCTCTCTGTCAAATGAATAAATAAAATCTTAAAAAAAAAAAAAAAAAACTCCAGGACTAGATAGTATCCCAGGTGAATTCTATGAAACATTTAAAGACCAGTTAATACCTATTCTTCTCAATCTATTCAAAAATATAGAAGAAGCAAGAAAGCTTCCAAACGCATTCCAAGAGACCAGCATTACCCAAACACCCAAACCAGAAACTACAAAAAAAAAAAAAAAAAAAAAAAAAAAAGAGAGAGAGAGAGAGAGAGAACTACAGGCCAACATCCCTGACGAACACAGATGCAAAAAATCCTCAACAAAATATTAGCAAACCAAATCCCACAATACATTGAGAAAATCATTCACCATGAACAATTGGGGTTTATTCTTGGGATGCAGGCATGGTTCAGTATTTGCAAGTCAATCAGTGTGATACACCACATCAACAAGACAAAGTATAAAAACCATATGCTCATTTCAATAAACTCAGAAAAAGCATGTGACAAAATACAACATCCATCATGATAAAACCCTCAACAAAGTAGGTTTAGAGAGAACTTACTTCAACATAATAAAGGCCATATATAAGAAACCCACAGCTACATCATTCTCAATGGTGAAAAATTGTGAGCTTTTCCCCTAAGGTCAGGAACAAGACAAGGATCTCTACTCCCACTGCTTCTATTCCTTGCCACATCAAGGAAGTCCTTGCTACAGCAATCACACACACACAAAGGAATAAAAGGCATCCAAATTAGTAAGGAAGAAGTAAAACTTTCACTATTAAGTGAGAGGCAAGATGGTGGAGAAGTAGCAGATTGAAATGACATCAGATCGTGGGAGTTTAGCTAGATAGGTATCAAACCATTCCAAACACCTACAAACTCAAAGGAGATAGAAAAGAAGAACAAAAATTCTAGGAACAGAAAATTGACCACTTTCTGAGAGGTAGCATGTGCTGAGAAGTGAATTCAAAGCCACAGGAAGATAGACCACAGTGGGAGGGGCTGGTTCCCAGCAAGCGGCAGAGCAGAGCTGCACAAAATCACAACTTTTAGAAGTCTGCTCCACTAAGGGACATTGCTCCAGAGACTAAGTGGGGGTGGAGCCCTCACAGGGACAGTGTGGTCTCAGCTCCTTTGGGGTCACAGAAAGATTGGGGGTGTCGAGTGTGGCAGGGCTGCCAGGTATTGGAGCGGGGAAGCCGACTACAGAGACAGAGTCGAGGACTGAGCTTTCAGATCGGGGTTACCTTAAACCATGACCCAAGGCACACAGTCAGACTACTACTCTTCTACCAAGGACCCCACAAGTGGCCAAGCCGGGGAGACTCACCTTCCTCCTCTGGGAAGAGCGGCACGGCAGCAATCTCCTGGGTTTGGAGATTCCAAATGGGGCCATGCACCAGAGATAGAAATGCTCAGTCACTGGCCAGGAGAGCACAGAGCAGGGGCGGAGACCAGGGAGACAGGAATGACTGACTGCTTATCTCTGAGGGTTCAGTGAAGAGTGGGGCCCCAGCTCTTGGCTCCTCTGGGCTGGAAATTGGAAATTTTCTCTTCGTTCCCATCCTCCAAAGTGGTATGGAAAGTGTTCAGGGAACAAAAACTCTGATAGTGAACTGGAGCAGATTACTTAGCCTGGTCCAGCAAGGGTGGTGCAATTCCACCTCAGGCAAAGTCATTTGAGAATCACTGTAGTAGGATCCTCCCAGAGAAGATCAGCAAGAACATCCAGCCAAGACCAAGCTCACTGATCAAGGAAAATAGTGGAACTCCAGAGCTAGGGGAAAGCAAAGCAAAGAATTCATGGCTTTCCTCTGCCACGATCCTTTAGTCTAACAAAATTAATTGTTTTCATTTTATTTTTTTCTCATTCTATTTTTTAACTTTTCCTCTTTCTTCTTTTAATGTTTTTTTAAACTGATTTATCTTAACAATACCTTTCTTAAAAAATATATTTTTAAGCCTTCATTGTTATAGTCATATTTTATCCCTTCATTGTATTTAACCTTATTTTTTGTATGCATATAGGTTTTTTTTATTCTAAAAAAGTTTGGGATACAATTTCTTCTAATAGATCAAAATATACCCTAATCTAGCATATGGCTTTGTTCTAGTCTCCATCCAGCCTGAGCACATTCCCTCCTCTTTTTTTTTTTTTTCCCCAACCAACTTATCTTATCAGTTCCTTTTTCAGAATTTTTTTTTAAATTTATTTACTTTTTATTTATTTTCAGTATAACAGTATTCATTATTTTTGCACCACACCCAGTGCTCCATGTAATCCATGCCCTCTCTAATACCCACCACCTGGTTCCCCCAACCTCCCACCCCGTCCCTTCAAAACCCTCAGGTTGCTTTTCAGAGTCCATAGTGTCTCATGGTTCACCGCCCCTTCCAATTTCCCTCAACTCCCTTCTCCTCTTCATCTCCCCATGTCCACCATTTTATTTGTTATGCTCCACAGATAAGTGAAACCATAGGATACTTGACTCTCCCTGCTTGACTTATTTCACTCAGCATAATCTCTTCCAGTTCTGTCCACGTTGCTACAAAGTTGGGTATTCATCCTTTCTGATGGAGGCATAATACTCCATAGTGTATATAAGACCACATTTTCCTTATCCATTCGTCCGTTGAAGGACATCTTGGTTCTTTCCACAGTTTGGCGACTGTGGCCATTGCTGCTATAAACGTTGGGGTACAGATGGCCCTTCTTTTCACATCTGTATCATTGGGGTAAATACCCAGGAGTGCAATGGCAGGGTCATAGGGAAGTTCTATTTTTAGTTTCTTGAGGAATCTCCACACTGTTCTCCAAAGAGGCTGCACCAACTTGCATTCCCACCAACAGTGTAAGAGGGTTCCCCTTTCTCCACATCCCCTCCAACACATGTTGTTTCCTGTCTTGCTAATTTTGGCCATTCTAACTGGTGTAAGGTGATATCTCAATGTGGTTTTAATTTGAATCTCCCTGAGGGCTAGTGATGATGAACATTTTTTCATGTGTCTGATACCAATTGTATGTCTTCAATGGCGAAGTGTTTGTTCATATCTTCTGCTCATTTTTTGATATGATTATCTGTTTCGTGTGTGTTGAGTTTGAGGAGTTCTTTATAGATCCTGGATATCAACCTTTTGTCTGTACTGTCATTTGCAAATATCTTCTCCCATTCCGTGGGTTGCCTCTTTGTTTTCTTGACTGTTTCCTTTGCTGTGCAGAAGCTTTTGATTTTGATGAAGTCCCAAAACTTTATTTTTGCTTTTGTTTCCTTTGCCTTTGGAGACATATCTTGAAAGAAGTTGCTGTGGCTGATATCGAAGAGATTACTGCCTATGTTCTCCTCTAGGATTCTGATGGATTCCTTTATCAGAATTTTTTTTAAAAATGTTCATCTTTAGTCATATACCATCCTTTCATTGTGTTAACCCCTATTTTTGTATATATATAAGTTCTTCTTTCTTTAAAATTTTGGGAGGTAGGGGCACCTGGGTGGCTCAGTGGGTTAAGCCGCTGCCTTTGGCTCAGGTCATGATCTCAGAGTCCTGGGATCGAGCCCCGCATCGGGGCTCTCTCTCTCTCTCTCTGGCTGCCTCTCCATCTACTTGTGATTTCTCTCTGTCAAATTAATAAATAAAATCTTAAAAATTGGGGAGGTAGTTTCTTCTAAGAGACCAAAATACACCCAAAATCAAGTGGGTGGCTCTGTTCTATTCACCAGTCTCATTCATATATATATATATATATATATATGAATTTCTTTTGTTCCCCCTTTTTTTCTCCCCCCAGTTTTGGATCTCTTCTGATTTGGTAAGTGTATATTTTTCTGGAGTCTTTGTCACCCTTTTAGTGTTTTATTCTCTCATTCATATGTTCTTATCTGGATAAAATAACAAGGCAGAAAAAACTCACCAACACACACACACACACACACACACACAAAAGAACAAGAGGCAGTACTGATGGCTAGGGACCTAATCAATAGACACATTGATTATTCATTCTGAACTAGAGTTCAGAACAACGGTTCTCAAGGTGCTGGCTGGGCTCAAAAAAGGCATGGAAGATGTTAGAGAAACACTTTCTAGAGAAATAAAATCTCTTTTGGGAGAAAGAAAAGAACTAAAATCTAACCAAGTTGAAATTTAAAAAGTTATTAATGAGATGCAATAAAAAATGGAGGCTCTTACAGCTAAGTTATATGAGGCAGAAGAGAGAATTAGTAATATAGAAGACCAAATGATGGAGAATAAAGAAGCTGAGCAAAAGAGAGACAAACAGCTACTGGACCACGAGGGGAGAATTTGAGAGAGAAGTGATACCATAGGATGAAACAATATTAGAATAATTGGATTCCAGAAGAAGAAGAAAGAGAGAGAGGGGCAGAAGATATATTGGAGCAAATTATAGCAGAGATTTCCATAATTTGGAAAAGGGAACAAGCATCAAAATCCAGGAGGCACAGAGAACCCCACCCCCCCAAAAATCAGAAGAAAATAGGTTCACATCCTGTTATCTAATAGTAAAACTTACAAGTCTTAGTGACAAAGAGAAAATCCTGAAAGCAGCTCAAGACAAGAAGTGTAACATACCATGGTAGAAATATTAGATTGGCAGCAGACTTATCCACAGAGACCTGGCAGGCCAGAAAAAACTGGCATAATATATTCAGAGCACTACATGAGAAAAATTTGCAGCCAAGAATACTATATCCAACTAGGCTATCATTGAAAATAGGAGAGATAAAAAGCTTCCAGGACAAACAAAAATTAAGAGAATTTGCAAACACCAAACCAGCCCTACAAGAATTATTGAAAGGGGGTCCTCTAAGCAAGGAGAGAGCCTAAAAGTAGTAGATCAAAAAGGAACAGAGACAATATATAGTAACAGTCACCTTACAGGTAATACAATGGCTCTAAATTAATATCTTTCAATAGTTACCCTGAATGTAAATGGGCTAAATGTCCCAATCAAAAGATGCAGGGTATCATAATGGATAAAAATCAAAACCCATCAATATGCGGTTTACAAGAAAGTGAAAGACACCTCCAGATTTAAAGTGAGGGGGGTGGATAACCACTTACCATGCTAATGGACATCAAAAGAAGTCTGGGGTGGCAATCCTTATATCAGATTAATTAGATTTTAAGCCAAAGACTATAATAAGAAATGAGGAAGGACACTATACCATACTTAAAGGATCTGTCCAACAAGAAGCTCTAACAATTTTAAATATCTATACCCCAACATGAGAGCAGCCAAACATATAAACCAATTAATAACAAAATCAAGAAACACATTGACAATAATACAATAAGAGTAGGGGACTTTAACACAACCCTCACTGAAATAGACAGATCATCCAAGCAAAAGATCAACAAGGAAATATAGGCTTTAAATGACACATTGGACCAGATGGTCATCACAGATTATTCAGAACATTCCATCCCAAAGCAATAGAATACACATTCTTCTCTAGTGCACATGGAACATTCTCCAGAATAGATTACATCCTGGGTCACAAATCAGGTCTCAACCAGTACAAGAAGATTGGGATCATTCATGCATATTTTCAGACCACAATGCTCTGAAGCTAGAACTCAACCACAAGAGGAAAGTTGGAAAGAACTCAAATACATGGAGGCTAAAGAGCATCCTACTAAAGAATTAATGTGTCAACCAGGAAATTAAAGAAGAATTGAAACAATTCATGGAAACAAATGAAAATAAAAACACAACTGTTCAAAATCTGTGGAACACAGCAAAGGCAGTCCTGAGAGGAAAGTATATAGCAACACAAGCCTTTCTCAAGAAACAAGATAGGTCTCAAGTATACAACATAACCCTACACCTAAAGGAGCTGGAGAAAGAACAGCAAATAAAGCCTAAACTCGTCAGGAGAAGAGAAATCATAAAGAGCAGAGCAGAAATCAATGAGATAGAAACCAAAAAAACAAAACAAAACAAAAAAACAATAGAACAAATCAACGAAACTAGGAGCTGGTTCTTTGAAAGAATTAGTAAGATTGATAAACCCCTGGCCAGACTTGTCAAAAAGAAAAGAGAAGGGATCCAAATAAATAAAATCATGAATGAAAGAGGAGAGATCACAATCAACACCAAAGAAACACAAACAATTTTAAGATCATAATATGTTCTTATTACTCTACACCAGCAAATTTGACAATCTGGAAGAAATGGATGCATTCCTAGAGATATATAAACTACGAAAACTGAGCCAGGAAAAAAAAGAAAAGAAAAGAAAACCTGAACAGACCCATAACCAGTAAGGAGATTGAAGCAATCATCAAAAATCTCCCAACAAACAAGACCCCAGGGCCAGATGGCTTCCCAGGGGAATTCTACCAAATATTTAAAGAGGAATTAGTACCAATTCTCCTGAAACAGTTCCAAAATATATAAATGGAAGGGAAACTTCCAAACTCATTTTGTGAGGCCAGCATTACCTTGATCCCCAAACCAGACAAAGACCCCATCAAAAAGGAGAATTATAGACCAATATTCTTTATGAACACAGATGCAAAAATTCTCACCAAAATACTAGCCAAGAGGATCCAACAGTACATTAAAAGGATTATTCACCACAACAAACTGGGATTTATTCCTGGGTTGCAAGTCTGGATCAACATCTGCAAATCAATCAACATGATACAGTACATTAATAAAAGGAAGAACAAGAACCATATGATACTCTCAACAGATGCAGAAAAAGCATTTGACAAAGTACAGCATCCATTCTTGATCAAAACTCTTCACAGGATAGGGATAGAGAGTACACACCTCAATATCATCAAAGCCATCTATGAAAAACCCAAACCAAATATCATTCTCAATGGGGAAAAACTGACAGCTTTTCCCCTAAGGTCAGGAACATAGGAGGGATGTCCACCATCACCACTGCTATTCAACATAGTACTAGAAGTCCTAGCTTCAGCAATCAGACAACAAAAATAAATAAAAGGGATCCAAATCAGCAAAGAAGTCAAACTCTCACTCTTTGCAGATGATATGACACTTTTTGTGGAAAACCCAAAAGACTCCACCCCCAAAACTGCTAGAATGCATACAAGAATTCAGTAAAATGGCAGGATATAAAATCAATACACAGAAATCGGTTACATTTGTATGCACCAACAACAAGACAGAAGAAAGAGAAATTAAGGAGTTGATCCCATTCACAAATGTACCCAAAACCATAAGATCCCTAGGAATAAATCTAACCAAAGAGGCAAAGAACCTGTACTCAGAAAACTATAGAATACTCATGGAAGAAACTAAGAAAGACACAAAGAAATCGGGGGAAAAAAAAGCCATTTCATGCTCATAGATTGGAAGAACAAATATTGTGAAAATGTCTATGCTACTTAAAGCAATCTACACATTTAATGCAATCCCTATCAAAATACCATCAGTTTTTTTCAAAGAAATGGAAGAAGTAATCCTAAAATTGTATGGAACCAGAAAAGATCCCAAATAGCCAGATGAATGTTGAAAAGAAATGCCAAAGTTGGTGGTATCACAATTCCTGAATTCAAGCTCTATTACAAAGCTGTCATCATCAAGACAGTATGGTACTGTCACAAAAACAGATACATAGATCCATGGAACAAAACAGAGAGCCCAGAAATGGACCCTCAACTCTGTGGTCAACTAATCTTTGACAAAGCAGGAAAGAATGTCTAATGGAAAAAAGAAAGTCTCTTCAACAAATGGTGTCAGGAAAATTGAATAGCCAATACAGAAGAATGAAACTGGACCATTTCCTTACACCACACACAAAAACAGACTCAAAATGGATGAAAGATCTCAATGCGATACAAAAAACCCATCGAAATCCTTGAGAAGAACATAGGCAGCAACCTCTTCAACTTCAGCCACAGCAACTTCTTCCTAGAAACAAAGGCAAGAGAAGTAAGGGCAAAAATGAACTATTGGGGACTTCATCAAGATCAAAAGTTTTTGCACAGCAAAGGAAACAGTCAACAAAACCAAAAGACAACTGACAGAATGGGAGAAGATATTCACAAATGACATACCAGATAAAGAGCTAGGATCTACAATCTATAAAGAACTTATCAAACTCAACACCCAAAGAGTAAATAATCCAATCAAGAAATGGGAAGAAGCATGATACGCTCTAGTTCCATCCACGTTGTCGCAAATGGCAAGATTTCATTTCTTTTGATGGCTGCATAGTACTCCATTGTGTATATATACCACATCTTCTTTATCCATTCATCTGTTGATGGACATCTAGGTTCTTTCCATAGTTTGGCTATTGTGGACATTGCTGGGGGTTAAGGGGGTGGGAGAAGAATAAATGAAACAAGATGGTACTGGGAGGGAGACAAACCATAAGTGACTCTTAATCTCTTAAAACAAACTGAGGGTTGCTGGGGGAAGGGGGGTTGGGAGAGGGGGGGTGGGATTATGGACATTGGGGAGGGTATGTGCTTTGGTGAGTGCTGTGAAGTGTGTAAACCTGGTGATTCACAGACCTGTACCTCTGGGGATAAAAATATATTATATGTTTATAAAAAATAAAAAAAATTAAAAATTAAAAAAAAAAAAGAAATGGGCAGAAGACATGAATATCTATTTCTACAAAGAAGACATCCAGATGGCCAACAGATACATGAAAAAGTACTCAACGTCACTCAGCATCGTGGAAATACAAATCAAAACCACAATGAGATACCAACTCACATGAGTCACAATGGCTAAAATTAACAAGTCACAAAATGACAGATGTTGGAGAGGATGCAGAAAAAAGGGAAACTCTCCTACTCTGTTTGTGGGAATGCAAGCTGGTACAGCCACTTTGGAAAATAGCAAGGAGGTTCCTCAAAAAGTTGAAAATAGAGCTACCCTATGACCTAGCAATTGCACTACTGAGTATATACCCCAAAGATACAAATGTAGTGATCCAAAGGGGCATGTGCACTCAAATGTTTATAGCAGCAATGTCCACAATAGCCAAACTATGGAAAGAACCTAGATGTCCATCAACAGATGAATGGATAAAGATGTGGTATATATATATATATACAATGGAATAAAAAAAAATCCCAGGAGGGCTTTGTTTTCTGGTGGAATTTGAAAAGTTATTCTAAACTTTATGTGGAAATGCAGAAGTTTAAGAATAGTCAATACAATTTTGGGGAACACCAGAAAAGAAGATATTTTATCATGTATAATAATTGTAACAGTATGGAATTGGCACAAAGACAAACTAACAGACTAGTAGAAAAGAACAGACATTCCAGAACCAGATTCACATATAAGCAAATGGTTAATTATAAAAGTGAGGAATTAACAGTCTTTTCAGTACATGATGCTGGGTCAATTGGATATCTATAAAGAAAAAAAGAAAGAGGGGCGCCTGGGTGGATCAGTGGGTTAAAGCCCCTGCCTTCGGCTCAGGTCATGGTCCCAGAGTCCTGGGATCGAGCCCCGCATCGGGCTCTCTGCTCAGCAGAGAGCTTCCTGCTTCCTCCTCTCTTTCTGCCTGCTTCTCTGCCTACTTGTGATCTCCATCTGTCAAATAAATAAATAAAATCTTTAAAAAAAAAGAAGAAGAAGAAGAAAAAAGGAAAAGGAAATTTCACATTGTGCCATACCTCAAAATCAATTCTAGGTGAATAGCACTGTCAGATTATTTTGCCACTAGCCATGATTAATTAATTGTGGTTCATAAACAATGAATCTTGGAACATGAAAAAAAAATTAAGATGTTAGAAAAAATAAAATAAAGTGAGTAAAATTTAAAATTTAGTGTATCAGACATACTAGCCACATTTCAAGTGCCCAAGAGCCCCATGTGGCTAGTAGCTAGCCATGAAACATACTGGACAGCATAGCTACAGAACAGTTCCATCATTGCAGAATATTCTACTGGACAGCACTGTTCTAGAAGAAGTCATAAGAGAATATCTTCATGAACTTAGGTAAGCAAAAATGTCTTAAATAGTTTTTAAAAAGATCTTAACTATAAAAGAAAAGCTGGAGTAATTGGACCTCATTAAAATCAGAAACTCCTTTTCAAAATATAACACTATAAAGAGTGAAAATACAAGCCACAAAATGGGATAAGAGTCAGGATGACGGTGAGTACAAGTGAAGTGTATATCAAGGTGGCTTGGATATAAATTTTTATGGCAGTGCCCAAAACTCAGTAATCAAGACAAGCGAGATATTAATGCAATATGTTAAAAAATCGTAGTTAATGCAAAAAATTCCCATGATGAACAAAATATCAAAATTTTAAATAAAGTATCAGTATTTCTGATGTTTTCCTTTACCTCAAGCTCCAGTATGACTTGATAGCATTATGGGAAATGATATTTGCAACATGTACACAAGAAGTATCTATAATATTTAAAGAACTCTTATAGATCAATAAAAGTGTCAGATAATCCCACAGAAGAAACAGGCTCAAGAATTAATGATATTTCATGAGACAAGATATCCAAGTGGCCAATAAATATATTAAAAAATGTTCAACTTTGTTAGTCATCAAGAAAATTTAAATTAAAAACAATAGCATTACACAATATACCCACCAAAATGGCTAAATGTAAAAGACAGACAATACCAAATGTTGATATGGATGTAGAAAAAACAGAAGTCTCAGACATGACTGGTGTGAGTGTAAAATGATTTTGGACTTTTGAAAATGACTTTGGAAGACTAGCAGTGGCTATTAAGGCAGAACTTACATATGTTCTGTGACTCAGCAATTTTACTTTTAGATAACTCAATAGGAATGTACTCATACATTCATCAAAAAATTGCTCAAGAATGTTCCTAGTAGCAGAGTGCCTAGGTGGCTCAGTGGGTTAAAGCCTCTGCCTTTAGCTCAGGTCATAATCCCAGGGTCCTGGGATGGGCCCCACATTGGGCTCTCTGGAGACCGCTTCCCTCTCTCTGCCTGTCTCTCTGCCTACCTGTGATCTCTGTCTGTCAAATAAATAAAATCTTTAGAAAAAAAAGAATGTTCCTAGTAGCACTGTTTGTAACAGTTTTCAATTGGAAATCTAACCATCCACCAATAAGGAATGAATAAACACACTATGGCATATTAGTTCACGAAATACTATACAACACTGAGAATAAACAAAATATGACTATGTAAAGTAACAAATTTTACAAACCAATATTAAACAATAGAAGTCATAACATTTAAAAAGTACATAAACAAGCAAAACTTAAATATGGTGTTAGAAGTCAGTCAGTGGTTAAGGGGGCTTTGGGTGCTGATAATGTCCTATTTCTGTTTGTTTGTTTGTTTGTGTTAAGATTCATCCATCTATCTTAGAGAAAGTGAGAGGGAGTGTGTACATGCGTGTGTGCTGGGGGAGGGGCAGAAGGAGAGAAGCAGATGCCCTGCTGAGCAAGGGACACCAAGCCAAACACGGGAGCTCAGTCTCACCACCCTGAGATCACAACCTGAGCAAAATCAAGAGTCGGATGCCCAACCCACGGAGATACCCAAGTGCCCCTTGTCCTATTTCTATATTTAGGTTCTGGTTTCCTGGGTATGTTCACATGGTAGAGACTTCTTTGTTCAATAAAAACAAAAAAATCTTCAATGAAAGCTTTACTTAAAAGAAAAGTATTTCCGGACCATTCAGGAACCCAGGGAAGAGGAAGATGAAGATTTTAAAAAATTAAGCAATGACATGTGGTAGCCATTAGCTACCACAATGTACTTTCTCTGCCTAACCCAGCTCTCTCTACCCCAGCGAAGGCAGTTACTTTTGGTTGTCATCTTACCCCCAAGCATCCTTGTAAGTAGGGGAAGCTAGTCTTCATTTTCCCATTGGATGCACAGGATGGTAGCCTTGAGCAAGTCAATGACTAGATTAAAGCCTCCCAGTTAGATAGGCACAGATGCAGTACCAAAAACTGGCCCCCTAATTTCACCTCCTGGGCTTTGTGAGCTGCTACTCCTGTGAGCCAGGTCACCTGACCACTCTGAGGCTAGGCTCTAAGTTAGGAAAGCCTTCATTAGGGTTCAGTGAGTTTTTCTCTGTCCAGTCAGTTATTGCTGTGTACACTTCCCTGGAAGCAAATGGTCAGGTGGTGCGGCTATAGAACATAAGGAGACAATTTTAAATAACCACTTTTCTCCCTTCTAAAAGCCCAATTACTGACTATGGAATGAGGCCTGGTGGCACTTAAAAGCAGAATAAATCAAAGGAAGAGTAAAACACATAACACGTGGGATCCCGTCTGTAAGGACTGTTTCTAAACAGAATAGAGTCATACTTTTCATCCTTTCATCTTTAAACAAGATTCAAATTGTGATTCAGAATGAATTTTTGTTTTTTAAAATTTTTTATTTTTTATTAACATATAATGTATTATTAGCCCCAGGGGTACAGGTCTGTGAATCACCAGGTTTTTGCACTTCATAGCACTCACCATAGCACATACCCTCCCCAATGTCCATAATCCAACCACCCTCTCCCTACCCACCACCCACCCCCAGCAACCCTCAGTTTGTTTTGTTAGATTAAGAGTCTCTCATGGTTTGTCTCCCTCCCGATCCCATCTTGTTTCATTTTTTCCCTCCCTACCCCCCAAACCCCCCATGTTGCCTCTCAAATTCTTCATATCAGGGAGAACATATGATAATTGTCTTTCTCTGATTGACTTATTTCACTCAACAGATGAATGGATATAGAATGTTTTGAACTTAGTACTTTTACTTCAAGCTGATTCAAAGAGACTTGAATATATATATATATAAAAAGACTCTGTAAGCAAGGGTTTGGGGAACAGATGGAGACAGAACTGATGGCTATCTAGGAGGCAATTTATGGCTGAATCCTGCCTTGTGGGACCATTAGCGGGGCTTATGGAACTCTCTGCCCTCTGCCATGCCCCCATTTTTCTTCTTTTTCCTCAGAATAGCTGCTTTATGAACAACACACAGATCTTTAAGGGATGGAGCAACCACTTTGGCCCCCAAACTCAGCTACACAGGTATTTCAGTTGGATACCTCTAACTTTACAGTTCCTTCCGATGTCATCCCCCAAATCGGAATAAATCTTCCCTACACAAGTGAAGACAGTTTTGTCTCAAATAATAATCTATTTCTTTGTGTGTATTTTCCTCTCTGAATTTTTTTTTTTTTTTAAATTTCAATCAAAGATGATAGCCTGGGCGCTTCCACTCAACCCCTCTCTGATCTTTTTGGTTCTTATTTTGTATTTCTCTTTTATAAGAACTCTTCTCTCTTTTGGACCAGCATCATGGCTCTGGATCTTTATCTCTTTTGCCCAACTCTGAACACTTGGCTTCTTTCCTTCCTGGTGCCGGGCTGTAACAGCTTACTGTTACAGAGAATGCTTACTCATACTTACTTACTTATTGGAATAAATAAACATTCATAGCAAAACTAAGAGATGGCAAGTTTTATGTTATTTTAACTTTTGAGATTCCTCCAGTTGGTCTTAAAGAACCAGAAGGAGTCCTTTTCCAGAAAGACTGCATTCTAACCCAAGGCCACTTCCACAAAATGAGGGTTATGCACTCGATAGTAAAACACCCAATTAAAAGTAATTGTCTAATTCTGAGTTATACATTTCTTTATATTGTTGCATTTTCAGAGCTCCAAAACAACAGAATCCTGTATGTGGTTTCCTAGACCACAGATCTGCCTTTCCAAGCCTAACCTGACAGATACTGAAACCAAATACTTCAACCAACAATTTACTTCTTTTGAGGTAAGGGTTGATCTCTTTTTCCCATCTGCCTGACAGGATGTTTGAGTGATCAAATCAAAAGGCTATAGTGTCCCCCCCCCCCAACCATTCCCGGTAATTACCTTTGCCTTCCTGATGAGGATTGTGCCCAGAGTGAAGCCATCGATCAGTGTTAGTGTCCCGATCCTTAATGAGATCCCTGTGGCTTAAGCAGAAGAGACGCAGATACGCTCCTTACCTTCAATGTGAATCAGTCTTTTCCCTTATTTTCAGAGCAGTCTGGCCAAAGGAACTATTTCATTCTCCGGGTTCGGCTTGATTGGGAGATTTTTAACTTCCCAGTGGTTGTTCCAGGGTCTGGTTCCATTACTCCCTGGATTCATATTATCTGTGTTTTCCACTCATTGCAACATGGCTGCTCCCTCCATGAGGGTTCTTCTTTCCTACATGTATCTCAATAGAGCTCCCAGTTCTGACACAGTGAAGGGTAGAGACCTGAAGCCTTCTCTTCTCTGATGCAATCTCACCTACCTGTCTACAAGGTGTGATGGTGGCCAGTTGCTTTTACAGTAATTAGGTGCTTAGCTATTTAGAAAAATTCTGCACACAAATAAGAAACTGTGATTCCAAAACTCCAATTAGTGAAATGTGCCAGGCAAAATTCATATAGGCACCAAGGGCTTGGGAAAATTTTTACTATAGAAGAAACAAACAAACAAAAAATAGAAGAAGATGAAAAGGAAGGAAAGAGAAAGAGGAAGGAGGAGGAGGAGAAGAAATTGAGTCTACAGATATCCCAAGCATAGATAGTGTACTATATCAAAACACCCGCTGAGAAAGAGAAAGAAATTTCTTCCCACACCGGGGCTCACCTCTCACTATACAGGGCCCTGTCCCAGGAGTCGTCAGTAGCAGCTCTCTGTGGTCAATAACAGATAATTCCAGGTCAAAAAGAAGGGTTCTGAAATCAAGATGTTTTTAGATCAATGATTCTCCAAGTGAATCCAGGGATCTCTGGTGGGTCTGCAAAGATTCTTCCAATTGTTTTGTGGGCTGGGTCAAAACGCAAGGCGTAGAAGTGTGTGGGGTGGTTTTTTTGTTTTGTTTTGTTTTCCTTTGAAACATATTTTCCACTGAGGATTTCAATCAAAACTTAAAAGCACCAAAACAAGCATGTCTAAAGAGAGCTACAAATAATTGACAGGAATTCAGCAAAAAATCTCAAAAATGTTTTCTTTTGTTTGCTGGCTTATTTATTTAATCTACTAAACAGGTAAGACTCTTTTGTCCTGCTCAAATAAGTAGTCTGAGGACTATATATCTTAAGACTCACCAGTCCAGATGAAAAAAACCTTGCAAAGCACACCTTTCTGAGGGGAGGGAAGTCAGGTCCTTTCTTCCCTGTTTCCCATTTTCCAGTGTCATTTACTTCCTGGTCCTCTCCAAGCTCTGCTTTTTAGTTCAATGCCCACTTCCCTGAAGTTGGAAGCAGCCGCTGCCAGAAAGAACCCTTTTCTGCTTCTTTCACAGCTGTCTTTACTCAGGCTTCCCTTTCAGGGAGCAGGAGCTCAGGTGTGGCGTAAAAGGGACGTCAGCTGAGGCTGTAGCTTAGGAAGATCTGCTCCACACCAAAAGTTAACCCCAGTAGAGCCTGAATTGCTGGAGAGGACTTTTTGAGTTACCTGCCGGCTCAGTTATTAGCCATAAAGCATGACAAAGCTACCAGGCCATGAGATAAAATTTAGTATTTATGGCTAGGTCTGCCTTTCCCTCTCCAACGGAGCAACGTGCACGTTCAGCTATTTGTTGGACCAATTTGCACAACCGTATCTCTTAGAAGGATTTCAAAAGAGGTTGTCTACCCTATAGGTAAATGGTGTGGAAGCTGTAAATTGGAATGGACTTGGACACTGCTAATTGGATTTTGCTGAAGTATTTGCAATATTATTCACCTGTTTAATTCCTTCATGTGTACAAAGTGCTGATAATTCAGATGCCACTCTGAACTACCTAGATTCTGTCGGCCCTCTTAATCCTTTAGTGCAGACCCACCCATGAATAAAGGAAACAATGTTCTTCCCACCTTGCTTGATAAGGTGAAAACAACGTGTTCACTCTTTCAGTGTGATTGGACGGAGTGGGGGGGGGGAGAAAAAGAAAAAAACCAATCCCAACATCTGGATGGAATTTATTACACACCTTTCTGGGTCCCGCCCCCACCCCCATCCCCCAGACCCTTGGATGTTTCCGCTAATAATTCTCTCTTCCAAAGTCTGCAGAGGCTCAATGATTCAGCGGGCCAGGGAATGATTCTGTGCTGCCAGTTACTATAGGTTGGTTTAAATAGGTTGTCAAGATGCTGTAGCTGTGACCAAATCCCTGGCAGGGGGAGGTGGGGCAGCACATGCCATGCGAGCATGCATATATTAATGTGTGGATACCCAATGGGAGAACTATTTGCCCTTCTGGAGAAACTGGAGGATCTGTATTATATTGTATGGTGCCCCAGCCCTAGAATATGACACATGTGGGTAAAGGCCACAAATATATTTATGTCTTAGGGAGAAGATCTCTGTTTGATGCCAGACATGGCTAATGTTTCTAGGGTATAGCAGAAAGAGGACTAAAATATTAGAAGATCCTGGTTTCAGTTCTGCCACTTATAAGCCTTGGGATATTAAGCTAATTTATCTGCTTTCTCTGAGCTTCAGCTTCTTTATCAGTAATGTGGGTAAATATTCTCCTCAGTGGAGATACTGGGGAATGAATTGAGATAATGGTTTGTAATTTGATGGTGGGGTTCCATGCACATGAACAGCATATGAACCTGGGGGAGCACATTATGGCAAAAGAGAACTCTTCCTTGAAAAAAAAAAAAAAAAAGGAAGACCCCACAATTATAATGGGAACCAGGGAAGGAGTCCAATGACTGCCAAATACTCCTGTCTTAATGCAACTTTTTGGAGGATATTTGCTCTTAAAGCAGAATGGAGAAGGCACTGAACAGGAAGTTAGGAAATGGGTATTGTAGTCCTGATTCTGGTAACAGACCTAGATAAAATTGGGCAAGTCGTTTAATCTCTATGTCTGTTTCCTCACCCATATAAATGTGATATTCATAATTTCATTTTCCAAAGCATAGTATAATTGTGAAATTTAAATAAGATGAGGTCTATATAAGAAAGTATACAACATATAAAAATAAAATTATAACTTATATGAGTCAAAAACTTCAAAAGAATCCTGCCAACCCAGCAGTGTCTAATGTGCTCTGGCAAGCTTGTCTGAAACTTAGTTTAATCCTGTTTTTGTGGTTGAACAGAATATAACTGGCAATGCTTTCACCAAACGCCCCCAAATAGCCAGTCCCTTCTGTTCTGTGTCTAGTTCTTCAAGGGCAATGAGAAATAACACTAGAAAATGAACAAAGGCTTGCCTCCAGCTAGTCTAAGTCCCCTGTGAGTACATGTTTCAATTTTTTTTTTAAGATTTTATTTATTTATTTGACAGACAGAGATCACAAATAGGCAGAGAAGCAGGTGGGGGGTGGGGGAAGCAGGCTCCCTGCTAAGCAGAGAGCCTGATGTGGGGCTCTATCCGAGGACCCTGGGATTATGACCAGAGCTGAAGGCAGAGGCTTTAACCCATTGAGCCACCCAGGCACCCAGCATGTTTCAAGTTTTTAAGCCATGTCTTTGATGGCTAGTATTGAGGAGCATGTTTGGAACCCAGTGGTTTCAGGAGCTTGTTCTATGTTCTGACCTTAAAATATAGTAGAGCAAGCCAGGAGATCTGGCAGGCAGGGAAGGGGTCAACCTTGCAACTCTAAGAAGCTTAAGACAAAGTCCTACCCTCAAATCACTCATCACGCAGAATCTTGTAAACACTGACTTCCAACAGCAACCCAGAAGGAGAACAGACCTGTTTATCAGATTTTTTGTTCCCCTAACAATTGAAGATAATAGTTATAGAAGAAAGTTAGGAAAACCAATGTTTGTCCTATTTTTTGCTTCTGCTTTTTCTTCTATGACCCAGCATACTGCGGATCTGCTCTGGGTGAAGAGATTATGGGAGAGGCTTATGGAGCAGCCTATCAATTCTAAGGTATTGAGGGTTTATCCTTCTCTTATATCAAAGGGCTGCCTGGAAGGTTCTTCCCACTTATGGTTCAGCCTGGGCCCTAAAACAAAGGCATCTACCCCAAACTCTTCTGCATGTACATGAGGACATGTGAACATAGATCTTTGCCCACAAATGCTGCTTAGAGCCACTGAAGCCATGGGTTAGACGGGGAGCAGGGAGGTAGTGAGTGGACAATGAGAATTAGGATTAAATCTTTCCTCAGATGCCCTGGTCTTGGTCTGCAAAGGAAAAGACGATGCTAGCTACCCCAGCTCCAAGCATGCAGCATCTCCTCCCCAGGTTTCCATGAATAATCCCTGCTCACATATCAGTAAGGACAGGAACCCACTGGAACTGACACAAACCCTCACATTTAAAGTCCCAAGCAGATCCAAATCCAGACTTGCCAGAGTGGGTTCATATAATCTATCCTTGTATAAGGAGTTACTCGCATGAATTTCTTTCTTTTTTTTTTTTTTTTAAGATTTATTTATTTGACAGAGAGAGAGCACAAGCAGGGGGAGAGGCAGTCAGAGGGAGAGGGAGAAGCGGGCCCCGGGCAGAGCAGGGAACCCAACACGGGGCTTGATCCTAGAACCCCTAGAGCCTGAGCCCAAGGGTGCCCCTGAATTTCTTTATAATACTTGTGCATTTTCCTTCAGGAGCAGCTTGGAAAAATCTAAGACCCCCCTCTTAAAGAACCTGAATCTAGTTGGATACATGGTAAGCAAGCCGATAAAGGGCTGCTTCTTAAATATTTTTAAGATGTGGGATATGTCCGTTCATTAGAGACAAGAGCAAAGAGGGACAGTTTCCATCTGGGGGGCATTTGTCAGGAGATGTGACTAGCGAGTAGTAGTCCCATTCTTCTAGCCTTTCTTGTTTGAGCTTCCACCTGTCTGGGCTTGAGGAGAGTCCAAGTGGGCCAGAAGTCCAAGGAGAGGCGGCCCCTTGGCAGGAGGGCTATACTTTTGAGTACAGACTGTCAGGATTAGGGTAGGTGCTTCCCCCTTACCCAAAAATCTTGTCCCCTGGCTGGCCCTCCTTCCTCTAGTTTTTTGGGCCCTGTGATCTTTGCAAAGCAAACCATATGGTTTTGATTCTGGCTTCTAACTAAGAGCATTTCATGTCGCTGGTGGCAAGAAGCCCTCTGGTCTCTTTTAGCAGCTACTCTGCATCTAAGAGAGGATGCCAGCTCTTTGGGACGCTCTCATAAAAGCCCAGTGGAGGGTAACATACAGTGTGGAGGAGGGGTACCCAGAATGGCTGTAGGGGTGGGGAGATATTCCTGGGATTCAAAGACATAGACTCTAAGCGTAGGCACCTGTGGGTGTGTGTCCAGAGAACTGCCCCCCACCATCCACTGCAAATTTCCATCTGAGTCTTCTGCTGAGACGACCCTCCCAAGAGACAGGAGAGCAGGACCTAGTCCTTCTGAAAGAGATAGGGAAGGGAAGTATTATCTGACATAGGGACCACACAGATTTTCTAATCCCACAAATTGGCGCTTCAGTCACCGAAACAGCTGCAGTCAGATTAACTTCAGATGAGTTTCAATGGGGTTCAGCGGAAGAAAACTCTGTGATTTGAGTGGTAAGGAAGGTGAAGGTTAGGGGAAGTTAATCACTTCTCAGAAGGGATAAAAGACACTCTTATGTGAAAGGGATGATGGTCACAAGCTAAGAAAAACCCAAAAGTAACATTTTGCTTATTTATATAATGCTTTCATTTGGTCTTGTTTTTGGACCCACGCATTTGCTGACATTTCCGCTTGGAATGCTTTTTAAAGTGGTTCCCCATATAGATATCCCCCCTCTCTCCTCTTTTTTTTTTTTTTTGATTTAGCAAAAACTTCAAGCATCTCCTACATTTTGTTAGTTATCTCTTTCTTGTCCTCCAAATTTCAATGTCTCCTCCTCAGAGCGGGCTTACCCGACTAACCTCTCTCAGGTGATCCCTTCTTATTCCCTATCATATCATTTATTTCCTTCCCAGAACTCCTCATTATTTGATATTATAGGCATTCCCCCATTTTATTTTGCTTCACCTTATTTTTCAGATATTGCATTTTTTACAAGAAGATTTGTGGCGACCCTGCATTGAGCAAGTCTATTGGTGCCATTTTTCCAAAAGCATTTGCTCACTTTGTGATACTGTGTCACATTTTGGTAATTCCCACTATATTCCAAGATTTTTCATTATTATTATATTTGTCATGGTGATCTGTGTTCAGTGATCTTTGCCGTTATAATTGTTTGGAGGTGCCACCAACGGTGCTCATGTAAGATGGCAAACTTAATTGCTAAATGTATGTGTGGTGACTTTTCTGCCAATACATTGTTCCCTCATCTCTTTCCCTCTCCTTCGGCCTCCCTGTTCTCTGAGACACAACAATATGGAAATTAGGCCAATTAATAACCCTACAGTGGCCCTAAGTGCTCAAGTGAAAGGAAGAATTGCATGTGTCTCACTTTAAATCAAAAGCTAGAGATGATTTAGCTTAGTGAGGAAAGCATGTCAAAAGCTGAGAGGGGCCAAAAGCTAGGCCTCTTGCATCAAACAGTTAGCCAAGTCGTGAGTGCAAAGGAAAAGTTCTTGAAGGAAATTAAAAGTGTTATTTCAGTGAACACACAAATGATAAGAAAGCAAAGCAACCTTACTGTTGATAGGGAGACTGTCTTAGAAGTCTGTATAGAAGATCAAACCAGCTACAACAGTCGCTTAGGCCAAACCCTAATCCACAGCAAGGCTCTAACTGTCTTCAATTCTGTGAAGGCTGAGAGAGGTGAGGAAGCTGCAGAAGAAAAGTTCAAAGTGAGTAGTGGTTTGTTCTAAAGGTTTAAGAAGAACAGGTGTCTTCATAACATAACTGCAAGGTGAAGCAGTGAGTGATGATATAGAAGCTGCAGGAAGTTTTTTTTGTTTTGTTTTGTTTTGTTTTTACTTTTTAAAAAGATTTTTATTTATTTAACACAGAGAGAGAGAGAGAGAGAGAGAGAGATCACAAGTAGGCGGAGAGGCAGGCAGAGAGAGAGGGGGAAGCAGGCTGCCTGCTGAGCAGCGAGCCCAATGCGGGGCTCGATCCCAGGACCATCAAACCATGACCTGAGCTGAAGGCAGAGGCTTAACTCTCTGAGCCATCCAGATGCCCCAAGCTGCAGGAAGTTATCCAGAAAATCTGGCTAAGATAATTCATGCAGGTGGCTACAGTATACAACAGATTTTAGATGAAATAGCCTTATTCTGGAAGAAGATGCCATCTCGGACTTTCATAGCTACAGAGGAAAAGTTTAATGCCTGGCTTCAAAGCTTCAAAGGGCAGGCTGACTTTTGTGCTAGGGGCCAGTGCGGCTGGTGGCTTTAAGTTGAAGTCAGTGCGCTCAATGACCATTCTAAAAATCCTGGGGCCCTTAAGAAGTATGCTCAATTTATTCTGCCTATGCTCTATAAATTTACCAACAAACCTGGATGACAGCACATCTGTTTACAAGATTCACTGAATATGAAAAGCCTGCTGTTGAGATCTAGGACTCCGAAAAAAGCTTCCTTTCAAAATATTATTGTTTATTGACAATGCACCTGATCACCTAGGAGCTCTGAAAGAGATATACAAGATTCATGTTGTCTTCATGCCTGCTAACACCGCATCCTTCTGCACAGAAGCCCATGGATCTAGAAGTAATTTTGACTTTCAAGTCTTATTATTTAAAAAATACATTTCACAAGATTGTAACTGCTATAGATAGTGATTCATCTGTTCTTACATATCTGGGCAAATTAATAACCTTCTGGAAAGGATTAACCATTTTAGATGCCATTAAGAACATTGGGTGAATGGGCTCCTGGGTGGCTCAGTGGGTTAAGCCTCTGCCTTCGGCTCAGGTCATAATCTCAGGATCCTGGGATCGAGCTCCCTCTCTCTCTGCCTGCCTCTCTGCCTACTTGTGATCTCTCTCTGTCAAATAAATTAATAAAAATATTTTTTTTTAAAAAAAGAACATTTGTGATTTATGGGAAGGGGTCACAATATCAACATTAGCAGACTTCAGTGAAAGAAGCAACTGCAGATGTGATGGAAATAACAAGAGAGCAAGAAGTGGAGCTGAATGGAGGACACAGGGAGATGGAGAGGAGAAGGGAGTTGAAGGAAATTGGAAGGGGAGATGAACCATGAGAGACTATGGACTCTGAAAAATAATCTGAGGGTTTTGAAGGGGCGGGGGTGGGAGGTTGGGAGAGTCAGGTGGTGGAGCACCACCAGTGCATGGAGCACTGGGTGTGGTGCATAAACAATGAATTCTGTTCCGCTGAAAAGAAATTAATTAAAAAAGAAGAAGAAGAAGCAGAGCTGAAGGTGAGACTAGATTGCTGCAATCCTGTGATAAAACTTCCATGGATGAGGAGTTGCTTCTTACAGATGAGTAAAGAAAGAGGTTACTTGAGATGGAAACTACTCTTGGTGAAGACTGTTGAAATGACAACAAAGAACTCGGAATATCACATAAACCTACTTGATAAAGCAGTGGCAGGATTTGAGAGGACTGAAAGAAGTTCTCTTGTGAGTAAAATGCTATCAAATGGGATTGCATGCTACAGAGAAATTGCTTGTGAAAGAAAGAGTCAATTTTTGTGGCACATTTCTTTGTGGTCTTATTTTAAGAAACTGCTACATTCACCCCAACCTTCAGCAACCACCATCCTGATCAGTTAGCAGCCATCAACATTAAGTCAAGACCGCTCCACCAGCAAAAAGATCATGACTAACCAAAAGTGCCGATGATGGTTAGCATTCTTTTAGCAATCAAATGGCTTTTATTTTATTTTTTTAAAGATTTTATTTATTTATTTGACAGAGAGAGAGAGAGAGAGAGAACAAGAGAGCACAGCAGGGGGAGCGTCAGGCAGAGGAAGAGGAAGAAGCAGGCTCCCCGTTTAGCAGGGAGCCAGATGTGGGACTCCATCCCAGGACCTTGGGATTTTGACCTGAGCTGAAGGCAGACGCTTAACCGACTAAGCCACCCAGGCTCCCCGACAAAATGTCTTTTAAATAATGCAAGTACGTGTTTTTTTAAGACGTAATGCACACTGAATAGCCTGCAGTATAGTTATGTTACACTGTGGTTGAAACCAAAAAATTCATTTGGCTTGCTCTGAGATACTCATGGTATCTGGATGAGTGGTAGACTGGAACCGAAACTTCAATATCCCCACAATATACCTGTATCTCGTTTGTTTACTTGTTCTGTTGTGAGTTATATAACCATAATGTAAGCTCCATGAAAACATCCTATCTATCTTGTTCACTGCTGCATCTTCAGTGCCTTAGAATAGTGCCTGCAGGGCATCAGATGTTCAATCAGTATGAACCGAACAATGGAATGAATGAGTGGAGTGTTGGGATTGGGAGAACTAGCCGAGGAAAGCTAAGTAAAACTGGAGTGGTATGTATATGGCTAGAAAAAAAGAGAAATCTGGAGAGGAAATCGGGGCCAGTAATCAATCTTCTGAGAAGGGGAAATAGAAAGTGAAAACAAAAGAACAACCACATTTTTTTTCTTTGTGAAAGAATGAATCATTCTTACCTTTCTCTACACTCCCCATCCCAAAAGACTGACCAGGGTCATTTGTTCTGGAGATCAGGACTTCTCTCACCCAGAAGACAAATGAACCAATTTGAGAGGCTTTTGTTTTTGAAATCAGCCCAGAGTCTCAGAGGTGACAAAGTTGTTTTGACTGAGAGAAGGAAGTGCTCTTTGGATTAGACGGGGACAGAGGAGAGAGAATCTCCCAAGCCTCGCTCTGGAGTGAATGGTGCTAAAGGGCATGGTAGTCTTCTTGGACAGCCAGGTCCTGCTTCACTCTCCCACAGACCCCTGGGATGGCAGAACCTTGAATGGGGAGGACTGTGTGCTCAGGGAGGTGAGCAAAGACACTGCTGTGTGGGAGCCTCAGCAGAAGTCTCCATGCCCCAACTAGGCTTAGAGAAAAGGTCCTAGAATAGATCATTTTCCTGGGCAAAGAGTTTCAAGGGTGGCCAGCACTGATCAGAGATTTTCCCCAAATACCTGTAAGCCCCTGAAAAAGGACCAAGGTTGGATTTTATACCCATTAGTGGATATTTAGTCTAGAAAACCAGAGGATATTTAATCTAGAAAACTAAAGAAATGTAATGTTTCCACAACCCATATGTCATGGAACAAAGCTTTACCTGTTAACGGTGTTTAACACCAATCTTCACCCCTTCCTTTAAAGTATTTAGGTTTCTTGGTTCAAAGAAACCACTAACTTGATTTGTGAACCTGCCTCTCAGGAGTTGGAAGCTGAAGTGTTCCAAAAGATGTGTGTATGGGTGTGCATGCTGCTCTATGAAACATGCCTATTCCTGTCCCGTTCCTCTCTTACCAATTCAAAGAGCCTGAGTCAAAGGTAGACTTGGATAAAGACATCCCCTGGAAGTGGAAGAAAATGTTGCTGGGCAGAGTGGCATGCAAGATTGGGATTGCTCAAGACTGGGGCTCCTCAGGATTCCCTGTGAAACCCATCTGCAGGTCTGCACTGCCCCCAGGTGGCCACACCAGAGCTCTGCCCGACCCCCTTGGTTTGGGGAGAAGACTATCTGAGATATGTGTGTCTCTTAGCTGGAGCTCTTTGGAGACCCAGTAGTGTGTAGACAAGGGGAGAAGCCAA
Organism: Mustela nivalis; assembly: GCF_964662115.1. Lineage (NCBI taxonomy): Eukaryota > Metazoa > Chordata > Mammalia > Carnivora > Mustelidae > Mustela > Mustela nivalis. Next base: position 120,607,972 of record NC_139027.1, on the reverse strand, counting down.
GATCTGTAATCACCAAATTGGACACTGAAATGTCTAATAAATGTCTTTTTCCAATGTCACTGTATTATTTTGGCATAAATATATTCAGAAAAATCAATTCAGTTCACTAGCTAAAATGTTCAGGGATTTGGGGCAAGAGAACGTCAGGTAACTGAGGTTTAGCTAAAATAATTTTTCTGTTTTTATTATTAAAGACTTTTTTAAACCTATGAATACTCTTCTGACATTCAATCATTCAAACAATGATTAGTGACTTAGTTTATGCTATGCCCTATATTAGAAATGGAGGATATAAAGACATTGTCTCTGTCTGCAAAGAGCCCATGTTTCAGATAAAGAGTTATGTAAGTATAATGTAATTATATTTACTTATCATCAAGGACCACTCCTTAACTGCCATACATAAGGGACTGGTAACCTAAGTTTATATCCATTCAGATATATTTTCTTGATTTTGTTCAGGTAACATGAGTGATGTATAGACAAAATCTGTGTAACTATTATTTGTGAAGATTTTATTTATTATTTGACAGACAGAGATCACAAGTAGGCTGAGAGAGAGGTGGTGGAGTGGGGGTCAGCAGGCTCCCTGCCAAGCAGAGAGCCTGACACAGGGCTCAACCCCAGGACCCTGAGATCATGACCTGAGCCAAAGGCAGAGGCTTAACTCACTGAGCCACCCAGGTGTCCCATAACTATTATTTATAAAATAAAATATCTGAGTCTCTTAAAGTCAGTTTAAGAAATTCAAGGCTGGCCTTTGCCTTCGGCTCAGGTCATGGGCTCTCTGCTTAGCAGGGAGCCTGCTTCTCTCTCTCTCTGCCTACTTGTGATCTCTGTCTGTCAAATAAATAAATAAAATCTTAAAAAAAAAAAAAAGAAATTCAAGGTCATCCTAAGAGAAAATTGGAAACACCATCATTAGACACCCAGCCCTGAGGACGTCCACCTTAAAGTTATTAGGCCTGTAGACAGAGATGAAACTGACAAACCTTACTTACATTCTTCATCCTAGTCTGCAGTAGGGAATTTACTCTTCTTCTGAGAAGGGATTTTAGATGTCAAAGGAAAACAAAGATTGAAAACAAACTCCTCTCTGAAAGTGTATAAATCAGCTATGGAAAAAATTTCAGAAGTCTTCTGGCCAGTGAATCTTTCTGCCCAGCCTGGTATAATGCTGAGGCCGTGTGCCCAAGATTCTAACAAAAAAACAACTTCTGCGGTTAGAATTATTTATTAATGACTCCCCTTCTCATTGTGGATCATCCATGGCAACATCTAAGTAACCAATTGGTTCCTTTTTGTCCTCCTCATTCATTAATCAGTGCATTCCCAAAGGCTACACATTTTGATTTTCAAACCAAGTTAAACATAATGAGAAATCTCACTGCTGCCAATGCCACCCCAAATCTCAAAGTTAAATATAAGGTATTTGGGGGTTGTTTATTGTTTTTAGAGAATTCTTGCCAAGCTCCTTGCAGAAAAATAAATTGACCTCATTAATATATCATGTCATCACCATTGGCCCATTTTCTTTCCGATTTTGGTGATGAACTCCTTCTATCACCAGAACAGACTTTGTCAGATTTCTGAAGCAATTCTCCTTTGGACTTACCTGTGGAAATGGCCGAGTGGGAAGGGTCAGTGAACTCAGAGACCAAGCTTTAGTTCGGTGACTTTGGTAGCCCTGCTTTCCCACTCCTTTTTATGCAACCCTGAGCTGTAAATTACCTCAAGCTGTGGTGCCACCCCTCAGACCACTTAATCTGGCCTCCTAGATCTTCTGTGCTCTCAGGGCTCAGGGCCCTTTATATTCTCCTGCTCCCTGGCCTTCTCTGTCTCAAGGATCTCTACCTCCCAGGGAGTTAAAACTCAGCAAGAGTTTCCCTGGTGGGAGTTATTTTGCTTTAAGGCTACTTTTCTATCACATTTCTAATATGGAAGCAGCCATAAATTAAAATGCACAAAACTTAATTTTGACACAAAGGATTTGGTGCAATTGAATTTCAAGCATTGTCTGGGTCTCCCTGAAGTTGAGCCTGCTGTGTAGGGACTTCCTGTCCATAGCTTTGGAGCAGTTTGATAATTTGAAACATCACTTAGCTATGAGAGATCCCTGGTACAGCCAGAACCCAACAGATTCCTTTCTTTCATCTCTTTCTCTTCCTCTTCTCTTCCCTCCCTCCTTTCCTTCCTTTCTTTCCTTCTTTCTTGTAAGCTGTATGCCCAACGTAGGGCTTCAACCCACAACCCCAAGATCAAGAGTTGCATGCTCTACCAACTGAGCAGCCAGGTGCCCCCAACAGATTTCTTAATTAGGACTTCATCCAGTGCCATTCTCCAAGTTGAATCAATACCACTTGCTAGCTATGTGACCTTAACAAGTTATTTAACCTCTTTGGGCCTCAGCTTCCCCAGATGTAAAATAGGGACAATGATACTCCACAGTGTTAATGTGAACTTTAAATGAGATATAATATGTATAATACATAAATCCCAGTTCCTTTAACCTACCTTCTACATTTTAGAGAGAATCTATTCACCTGCCTACCTCTTGCTTCATAGGTGGTATAAGACTTGGGTTGAAATATTCCTTAAGGGCACTTCTAGGAAGGATATGGGGTGAATACCCTAGAAAATAACAAGGACTGGTCTCTCTCTTTCTCAGATTACAATGGTATGACCAAGAGATACTCTGTCCGAATTTAGCTCCACTTCTGAGAATGCTTGCAATGTTCATTTCTGGGACAAGCCTATTAGTAGGCAAGACCAGGATTCATTAACATATCCCAGCCCAGAATCTTGAAGACAGCAATGATTTTTATCTTACAGCATGGGGTGGAAGGTATAAGGTCATATATCTGGCAGATATATACGGCTCTTAAGGGCAAAAGTATTTGTCACAAGAACATGACGTTAATGTTCTAGATGTTAGATGTTCTAGATAATTATTTACATGACTCACAACAAGCAGGAATCCTCTTACTTATGTTTATTTCCTTTAAGTATCTACCATATTTCTTTGCACATTGAAGGCACTTGTTAAATTTCATGGGCTCAGTATCCTAGAACATGAAATTGAAGGGAAAAAATGTAACTTATAATTACTAGAGGGTAAGATCCAGACTGACTAAAAGAACCAGGAAGAAACCAAAGCTGGGCAGAATCTTTTCTTCTTTCTTACTTTCTTCCTTCCTTTCTTTCTTGTTTCTAATTTTTTTTTTAAAAAGATTTATTTATTTTAGAGAGTGAGAGAGTGTACATGTGAGTGGGGGGAGGAGCAGAGGGAGAGAGAAAGAAATCCTCAGACTCCCTGCTGAATACAGAACCCCATGGGGCTTGATCCCAGGTCCCTGAGATCATGACCTGAGCTGTAATCAAGAGCTAATGCTTAACTGACTGAGCCATCCAGGTGCTCCTGCCAGAAATCTTTTCTATGTATCAGACTTGGCTCACATAACTTTTATCTGAGGACCTTCACCATCTACTAGAAAGTTACTCTTACACTCAAGAAGACTATCTTAGGGGGCACCTGGGTGGCTCAGTGGGCTAAAGCCTCTGCCTTCGGCTCAGGTCATGATCCCAGGTCCTGGGATCGAGCCCCACATCAGGCTCTCTGCCCAGCCGGGAGCCTGCTTCCTCCTCTTTCTCTGCCTGCCTCTGGGCTTACTTGTATTCTCTGTCTGTCAAATAAATAAATAAATAATCTTAAAAAAAAAAAAAAGAAGAAGACTATCTTAGGATATGTTGTTAGCAGCATAACTGGCTAAAACAGTGGCTGAAATAGATAGTATTCTTCCTCAAGCCATGCTTAGTTACCAGCAAGTGATAAGTAAAACCTTTCCTCCTACTGTGGAATGGGTTAAGACAGAATGGCACCAGCCATTTTGAACTGCCCATGGGTCTGGAGCTTGGTTCAAATCCCCTCTATTTGGAAAGAGTCCTATTGCTTAAGAAAATTGAAGTTTTTCAGTCAATCATTACCTCCTCTGTGTTTTGTCCTTGATGCTAATGGTGTGTGTGCTACGGTAATTCATTAATTAAAATTCTCCTTTCCCTTAAAACTTAGTTTCGCTACTTTCGGGCTCACTAGTATGATTTTTTTTTTCCCCTGAGAGCTAAAAGGGGAGTGTTTCAGGCTAGGGGAGTCAGAAGCAGAGAGAATGACTAGGGTATGAGTAAACTGTTAATGGTATTGTCTCCTCCACTAGATTTTAACTCTGTGTATCCATACTGCCTGATGGGATTCCATGGTGGCTATTCAATAAATACTTACTTATTAACAAATGAATATAGCCAACATTGCAAAAAATTGTATGTGTGAGATTGATAGGATAGGTAATACGCACCGGAGAAGTGCAGAAGAAGAAATTCTTGTAGGCCAAGATGGTCAAGGAAGTTTCTATGGAAGGAGTAGGAAAATTCCATGGAAGAATTTGACTCTCTGGACAAAGATGGGATGAGATATGATAAGAATATGGACTTTCAAATCACTTAAACTCTGTGAGCCTCAATTTTCTTCTTCTTTTTTTAAAAAATATTTTTCTTTATTTATTTGAGAAAGAGAGAGGATGAGAGGCAGAAACATGAGAAGGGGGAGAGTCAGAGGGAGAAACAGACTCCCTGCCAAGCAAGGAGCCTGATGCGGGTATTAACTCCGGGACTCCAGGATCATTATCAGTCCCTCTATCCAAAAATTTACGTTTAAAAAAATCAAGGCAATAAGTCTACATCATACATAAAGAGTAAATGAGACAGCTATATTAAGTAATTAGCACAGAGCATGATGCATACAAAAGAATTTTTTTCCTTCTTTAAGTCATCTTCCTTCTACCAACCTGTATAGTCATCCCACTGGACTTGAAAGGTGTCCTGACAGTATTCTGGAGTTCACAGTATCATTTCCTTTGCCAGCCAAGGAACTTTCTAGCTCCTCTAGTGAAAGATATTTCAGGGAGTCTTTGTTCTCTCTCTAAGAACAAATGAGATAAATAAGCATGCTAAATACTTTTTATCTTCGAACCTTGAGCACATATGACTATGGGAAACCTTTTTACTAAGCAATGCATCTCCAATTTTATTTCCATTTCCACTTCACAGAATTTTATTATTGAAAGAGCCCTTTGACATAATTTTATATATATTTCTTTTTTACATATTAAAAAAAATTAACCTAGAGTAATTATGTGATTCACTCAAGCTAGTTAATTGCAGAACTATGAACTATATACTTGTGTATAAACTACTTGTGTAGTTTTTATGTGGACATGTGTTTTCATTTCTCTTGGGTAGAATCGATGGTTCATATGGTAACTCTATATTTAACATTTTGAGAAGCTGCCAAACTGTTTTCTAAAGTAGCTGCATCGTGGCACCCTGGGGTTGCAAGAAGATTATGGCTCATAAGCAGATACTATGGATAGGAAATAGATACTGCAGAGAAACTACTTCTCCAAGCATGTACTACATTAACCATGTGTTTCAAACATTTTTTTAAATTAAACAGATTTTTATTTATTTATTTGACAGAGAGATCACAAGTAGGCAGAGAGGCAGGCAGAGAGAGAGAGAGAGGAGGAAGCAGGCTCCCTGCAGAGCAGAGAGCCTGATGTGGGACTCGATCCCAGGACCCTGAGATCATGACCTGAGCCGAAGGCAGAGGCTTAACCCACTGAGCCACCCAGGCACCCCTAACCATGTGTTTCAAATTCACATTATCTACGTAGTTCAGGAATGTTGAATTGAGAAATTAACATAAAAGTGGGTTTAGAACTGATCAAATACAGAGGTGTCCATGGACAGGGTAACCTAAAAGTCTATACCTAGACAAACTATAATTTAAAAGTGAAATAAATGTATTTAAAGACTTAAAGAGGGGCACCTGGTTGGTTCAGTCAGTTAAACGTCTGCCTTTGGCTCAGATCATGATCCCAGAGTGCTGGGATAGAGCTCTACGTTGGGCTGCCTGCTCAGTGGGGAGTCTGCTTCTCCCTCTCTCTCTGCTTGCTGCTCCACCTGCTTATGCTTGTGTTCTCTCTCTCTGTCAAATAAATAAATAAAATCTTAAAAAGAAAATAAAGACCTATAGAGACTTAAGACATTCACCATCAAAACACTCTTACTGAAAGAACTATGAAGGAAGGTACTCAAACCAGAATCAAAACCTAAAAGGAAATAGGAGAGTGCAAGAAACAATGGTGGAAAAAAAAATTGTTAAACATGTTGACACATCATGCAAGCTTATAGGACTAGCATACCCTTTAAGCTAAAAAAAAAAAAAAAAAAAAAAATTACAGGGTAATCTTATCCATGAACATAGTTGTAAAAATCCCAAATAAAATATAAACAAATCAGATTCAATTCATGATCAAGAAGGATATTGCCACAGGAATGGTTCCACATTAGAAACTTTATTTATGTGTGAGTGGGGGATGGGCTAGATGGGTGATGAATATTAAGGAGGGCACTTGCTGTGATGAGCACTGGGTGTTGTATGTAAGTGATGATGTATGTAAGTGATGAATTCTGCAGAAACCAATATGTTAAGTAAAATTTGAATTAAAAAGAGAAAAAAGAAACTTTATGTAATTCAAAACTATATAATCATTTCAAATATATGAAAAAAATTAAATAGAACACCCATTCATGATTTTGCTCTATCTGTATTCATGATTTTTTACTCCTGGATATTCTGCATTTTCCCATTCCCCTGCACAGAGAAAACCCCATCTCCAAAATCTTATTAGGAAGAGATCCCATCTAGAGAGTCTGTACATTTTTTTTTTTTTTTTGCAAAAGAGGAGAAGCTATTAGGATGTATTTCCTGCCCTTTACAAGTCTGATTAAAGTCCTCAGCAGAGATTCTTCAGAAGATCAGATACAATGTTTTGAATATAAGCAGTTATTTGCCACATCACAAACTTTCCTTGTTCTCTTCAAGCGCCTTGCCCACCTAATTTGCAGCAGATGACTTTACCTCCTACTTTTAAGATGAAAAGAGCACCCTCTAGTAATAAACTCCTCTAAGTTCTTTCTATCTTTTCTACTCCTTTCTTTCAACGCAAGAGTCCCTACCCCTGTTCAAGGCCTACTCTTCCACTAGACCCCTTCGTCACACCTTGCCCTATCCTTTCTCTCTCTTCCATTCTTACCTTCTTTCTAGAAATAATTCACTTTGGCTAAGCTCTTCAGTCTCATCTTTTCTATTGTTCTTTTCTCCCTTTCCCTACCACCCATTTTTAAAAAAAAATTTTTTTTTAAAGATTTTATTTATTTATTTATTTGGAAGAGAGGGAGTGTGAGAGAACGCGAGTGGGAGATGGGCAGAGGAGACAGGGAGAGAGAGAAACCCAAGCAGGGTCAACACACACAGAGCCCAGTGTGGGGCTCAGTCTCACAACCCTGAGATCATGACATGAGCTAAAATCAAGAGTCGGACGCTCAACCCACTGAGCAACCCAGGCACCCCGATTCCTTTCTTTGCAGCATGTGGCACTGCTGACCTCTCTTCCCAAAACACAATCCTGCTTTGGTTTCTTTTTTTTTTTTTAATATAATTTTTTATTTTTTATAAACATATATTTTTATCCGGAGGAAGGGGGGGGGGAGATGGCGCAGCGCCTGCTTTGGTTTCTATGACATCACCCCTTTCCTTGTCCTGTTTCTCTGATGGCTCTCTTTTCAGATCCCCTTAATAGAGGGCATCCTCGTGTGCCAGCCTTCTAAATGTTAGCATTGCCCAAAGGTTCTAGAGCACCTAAACTTGTAAGGTCTTTGTGAAGGTTAAGTAATAAAATGCATTTGAAGTACTTGGCACTACTGAATAAGGAAAGAGTTAAGATATAGGCAGAGAGAGACAGGGAGCCCCTGGCTTGGCTTTAACACTATTCCTGGTAGGCAGAATCACTAAGTCAGAGTGAACTAAAGGTAAGAAAACAGACCATGTGGCCTCGGATGTTAGGGAGTATTTTTTTTTTTTTTGGCAGCTACACTGTATCATAGAAAATGACTAAATCTCAAAGAAGTCAGTCATGAAGGGTGTTATCAGTAGTCCATGCTCAAACCAAGATGGTGCAAGAAACTCAAGGCCACAAGCTTCCAAGTCAATTCTCAATAAAAGACTGACACTAAAATCCCTCAGTGACAACCCATTCAGGAACCCTCTCACTCCAGAGTGCTTCTTTCCTTTCTGCTCTCACCTTCACTAAATAAAACTTTCACTTCACTTCACCCTTTCGTGTCTGCAAGATTCATTCTTCAACTCTGTGAGACAAGAACCCTGTGATCCTGTAACACTATGTCTGGCACAGAGTAAAAATCACTCAGTAAATGGTTAGGAGGATGAGGACAATGACAGTGATGACGATGATGATGATTCACTATTTTCTTCCAGCTTCGTACACTCTATTTGAGTCATCTCATCCACTCTCAGGGCTTCAGCTCCCGCACGCAAATTGATGACTCTTAAATTAGTATCTCCAGTAGTTGAGACCTTTTTTCAAAACATGTATTTTCTGCTGCCTATCAGATATTTCCTGACCACTATTAAGTAAAATTAGGTGCTCTTAAAGTAGCCTTTATATGGTTGTTAATATTAAAGTTTTGTGTTAACATCTTGGTTTTTCTCACTACCACTGTGTCTTCACATGTAGCACATTCCCATCAGAGAGCAAATCCTTCTCCCTTATAATCAGAATCAGGGTGGATAGGGTGGTACTTTGGTAACTGGCCCTTGAAAACTACAGTTTATCTTTATAAGGGCATATGCCTTCCCTGATCTCACTTCAGAATCATTGCTTGACGAGGAGCTCACTAATGTCAAGAATTATTTTATTCATCTCTCTGTCTCTAAGGCCTGGAATGCTGATTAATATATAATGGTTACTTATTGAATATTCCTGAATGAATTAGTGAATGACATCAGAATTTGCTTCTATGTGTTCCCAAACTCTCTTGTGTGTAGTAAATTAAAGCTAGACTTTGGATTAAAAAAAATTAACAGTTTTTATGATTTCAAGTCTAGTCAGTTTATTTTTTTTAAGGTTTTATATTTATTTATTTATCTATTTATTTATTTGAGAAAGAGAGAAAAGAAGGAGAGAGAGAACAAGAGTGGGCTCAGGGGCAGGGGGGAGGAGTAGGCTCTCTGCTGAATAGGGAGCCGGATGTTGGGCTCAATCCCGGACTCCAGGATCATGACCAGAGCTGAAGGCACTTAACCAACTGAGCCACCCAGGTGCTCCCCAGTCCAGTCAGTTTAAATGCAACTTAGGGAAACCATATTGCTACTTACCTCAATACAGATGGTCTAAAACATTAACCTTGTTAATTTATAAAACCCTAGTCTATGCCTTCTTCAACATAGTTATGTTCCATAAGGCCATTAGCAGTGAATGGGCCACCAGCTTCAGCATTTAGGCTCTAATACCTATGTAGAAAGTCTCTGAATATGTGTAAAAAATATTCCTAAATGCTTGTGGGCAATATATATACAATCTAAGTGATTTTCTCCTCTGGCACATATCAAAAGAGCACTTGTCTTTTCATGGAAATGGATCACATTAGATGCTCATTCATAAAAGAAATTATCATGTATTTAAGCCATCCAGAAAACACAGCCATTCATAGGCATATTGGTATTATTGGCACTCAGTGACATAATAGCCTTCCTTCTAAACACAATCATCAGTTGAAATCTTCTGTGACCCTCAATGAGCTAAAAATTAAATAAAGCCGAAGACAAAAGTATCAACAACCAGCACGTTGTTTTGAGAAGAAAGATTTATAGCTTCTGAAAATAAAGATAGTTTATCTTCAGTCTCAATGCATAGGTATATAATAACAGGTTGGCCTGTTGCTAAATAAAAATAAAAATTTAAGTGATAATTTCATTCATTGGAAAATATGTATTGAGCTTTATAGAAGACACTACAGAGAGGAAAGACAATCCCTGCCTTCCAAAAGCTTTTAGATTATTGGGGACCACAGATTAATAAACCAAGTATAGGAAAGGCATTCCCAAGCAGAGGCAACAGTACATGCAAAGGCACAGAGGTCAGAGACAGGACAGATGTTTCCACTAACAGTTCCATGTAGCTAGAGGACAGGAGCAAATGTAGTTTGGGGAGATGCTGAGGTCGGAAAGAGAAAAAAGGGTCAGATATGCCATGCTAAGGGAGCTTTATTTGCCATACTATGCAATTTGGATTTCATTCAGGGACCACTGAAGAACTCTCTGACAGCGGTAAAGGGAGAACACTAATATGGAAGTAAATTAGAACTAGGGAGTTTAGTTGGACGTTATAGTAAAAGTCCAGCTAAACCATTAAGAGGGCCTAACCTAAAGGAGCGGGGATAAAGAACAGAGGTTAACACTTTCTCTTTTATCTCTAAGTATAAGCAATTTTATTATCACATCCCTTGGTATAGTTTTCTTCATGTCTTCTGTCTTTAGGGTTCATTAAACCTCTTGGCTCTATGGCTTTATAGTTTTTATCAAATTAGAAAATTTTTCAGTCAATATATCTTCATATATTTTTTTCTGTACTGCCTTTCTTTTGGGGACTTGAATTATACACATATTAGGTCACCTGAAGTTGTCCTACAGCTCACTGATATTCTTTTTTACTTTTAAGTCTTTTTTCTCTGTGTTTTATTTTGGATTGTTTCTACTGGTTTATCTTCCAGCTCTTTAATCTTTGCTTCTATAATGTCTAGTTTGATATTAACTCTACCTAACGTATCTTTCATATTCAATATTTTATTTTTCATCTCTGAGAGTTAGATTTAGGTCTTTTAAAATATCTTCCATATTTTCCAAAAATATCTTTTTAATTATCTTCCATAACTCTACTTTTCTTTTCTTTTCTTTCTTTTTTTTTTAAGATTTTACTTATTTATCTGACAGAGAGAGAAACAGTGAGAGGGGAAACAAGCAGGGGGAGTCAGAGAGGGAGAAGCAGGCCTCCTGCTTCACGGAGAACCCAATGCAGGACTCTATCCTAGGACCCCAGGATCATGACCTGAGCCAAAGGCAGATGCTTAACCAACTGAGCCACCCAGGCGCCCCTCTACTTAACATTTTCAATTTTCCCTCTAACTTTTTGAACATATGGAATATTTATGTAACAACTGTTACATATATCTACTAATTCTAGTTCCTGTGCAATTCTTGATCTGTTTATATTCATTTTCTCTTCAGTATGCATCATATTTTCCTGCTTCTTTGCATCCTGGTAACTTTTACTGGATGCCAGACATTGTGAATTTTATCTCATTGGAGCTGGTAATCTGAGGATTATTCTCTTTGCTCTTTTCCAGTGGTACTTTACCCAGCCTCAGGTAGTTTCCTCAAATGATGTTCTGATTGTTATTTAACGAAGACTCAAGGGAGATTCTCTGTAGATTTCTGGAGTGCTTTGTCTCTGTGAAGCCCTCTTCTCTTCTTGAAACTGTGTTCTGTGAATTCTAGCTGCTTTGGTCTCCCTGGATGTCCAGCTCCATCTTAGTTCAGGGACATTGCTGAAATCCTCCTGGGTTCTCTCTCCAATAGCAGGATTCAGAGTCAAAACATACCTTGGAAATAAAATCAACATGACTTGATAAACAATTAGAAAGGGAGGATGGAGGATGCTGACAGTCTGAATGGTGGTGTCACTCCCCAAATTGGGGGATTCATGAGCAAAAACATGGGAAGTGGACAGGACAGGAGAGATAAGGAGCTTTGTTTAGGGCATAATTAAGAAAGAGGTCTTTATGGGCAAATATAGGTGAATATATCCTTCTCTTCTTCAGAGTGAATAAATCAATTAGAGGTGGAGATTTCAGAAGCACAGAGTACAGAGTTGAAAAAGGACTTTATGTTACTTCCATTTTGACTGCAAACTTTCTAATTGATTAAATTCTTCTCTCCAGGGCACCTGGGTGGCTCAGTTGGTTAATCGACTGCCTTCAGCTCAGGTCATGATCCCAGAATACCTGGATCAAGTCCCACATCGGGCTCTGGGCTCAGCAGGGAGTCTGCTTCTCTCTCCGACCTTCTTCCCTCTCATGTTCTCTCTCTCTCTCTCTCTCAAATAAATAAAATCTTTAAAATAAATAAATAAATTCTCTCCAACTTATCTCTTAACTCAGGCAAAAGGCCCCGAGGGCAAAGTGTTCCCTGAAGGGCACCAAAATTATCCCCTCAAGCAATAAGGACGACCCTGAGCCAGCAAAACTCCTGTGATAACTAACCTCAAGACAATGATCAACTTGACCTTCACTGCCCACCTGCATGTACCCACTGACTTCTGTCCCACATTTTCCGCATATAAACCTGGAAGTATTTTCAGCACTCTAATGATAGTCTTTGAGACTTTAGTCCACTGTCTTCTGGTGCTGGCCTCACTGAAATAAATTCCTTTCTTGTTTTACCACCACTCGTTTCCCAGTTTTTGGATTTTGTCAGCAGTATGTGGCCAAACTTGGTCTGTTTGGGAGCCCCGGAGCCAGGTACTCTTGTACCCTTGTGCCCTGGCTATAGAGTCTGAGGCCATTGATTAAGTTATCCAGGGAGCACATACTGGGGGGGAAAAAAAAGAGAGAGAGAGAGAGAGTGGAAAATAAAAGTATGGAGCATTCTAATATTTAAGGTGCCACAGAGGAGGAAGTCAGTAAAGGAAACTGAGGAGTATGTACAGAAGGATAAGGAGAGCCAAGAGAGACTTGTCATTAAAACCAAGAGACCAGAGGAATTTCAAGGAGAAAATACTCTGTTGGGTCCAATGTTCCAGAAAGGTCAGGTATGATAAGGAGAGAAAACTGTCTTTTAGCAATTTTGGCAATTGGAAGTCACTGGTGACCTTAGAGAAAGTTGTTTTTCCTTCAATAGAATGACTTTCATTGACTTGTTGATTCATTTGTCCATCTGTCTGTCCATCCATCCATTCATTCAAAGGACACTTAGGTACCAGTATCTGGAGACATAAATATGAATGAGAGCCTCTACCCTGAGGGAAGTCCCTGTTTAATAAACAAGGATTGACATATGGCTTGATAAGTGTTAAAACAGAGTGATGAATGAAAAGACTGATTGGTAGCACAGAGGGAATGTCAGAGAAGCTTTCCCAGATGAAAAACTAGAATTGAAATCCAGAAGGGTAGAGAGGATCTCATCCTCTCTAACAGAATTGGGTCTGACTAGGATATCTGGTACATACTCAAAAAGGACTGAGAAAGAAAGATCAAACCTTAAGGGTAGGGCACAAGAAGTAATAAGAAAGGTCAAAAATTCAGTTCATAAATAGTCTAGGGGCACCTGGGTGGCTCAGTGGGTTAAGCCGCTGCCTTCGGCTCAGGTCATGATCTCAGGGTACTGGGATCGAGTCCCGCATCTGGCTCTCTGCTCAGCAGGGAGCCTGCTTCCTCTTCTCTCTCTGCCTGCCTCTCTGCCTGCTTGTGATTTCTCTCTGTCAAATAAATAAATAAAATCTTTAAAAAAAAAATAAAAAATAAAAAAAATAATAAATAGTCTAGGACATCCCTGGATTGTTCTCTTTTTTCCTGAATCCTTGCCTTGCTTGCGCTAACCAAGTGCTAACCTTGTTCCAGCCCTAAAATAGTTACCTCCTCAATCTGTAGGTGATGGCCTTGTCAATTCTAATCTCATCTTTCTTAAGGGACCAGTTTGATTTTCGTATCTCATGATAGGAATCAGAAGAAGAAAATATTTTTCTTGTACATCCTAAGTTATTTTCAGTTAAAATTACATATTTTTGATAGCTTAGCAGGGATAATTTTTATTGATAAATATGAGTGTATTGATTCCTTATTTTAAACTTCTTATTAAAGGATGAGGGTATGAGAAAATGTAAACTATTCCTAGAATATGATGAATATACCTTTCAAATCACATACTCTTTCTTTTTTTTTTTAATATTTTTTTTTTAAGATTTTATTTATTTATTTGTCAGAGAGAGCGCGAGCGAAAGCGAGCACAGGCAGACAGAGTGGAAGGCAGAGTCAGAGGGAGAAGCAGGCTCCCCGCGGAGCAAGGAGCCCGATGCGGGACTCGATCCCAGGACGCTGGGATCATGACCTGAGCCGAAGGCAGCTGCCTAGCCAACTGAGCCACCCAGGCGTCCCTTAATCACATACTCTTTCAAAGACTTTTTTAGGGGGTATACAGTCTTGTGAGCTTTAATATGTGTATAGATTTGTGTAGTCATGCCCACAGTTAGGATAAAGAACAATTCTATCACTCCCAAAATTCCTTTATGCTAACCCTTTACAGTCTCGCTCTCTAGTGTATTTTTTTTTTAAGATTTTATTTGTCAGAGAGAGAGAGAGAGCACACAAACAGGGGGAACAGCAGGCAGAGGGAGAAGCAGGCTCCTTGCTAAGCAAGAAGCCTGAGGCAGACTCAATCCTAGAACCCTGGGATCATGATCTGAGCCAAAGGCAGACGCATAATAGATGCTTTATTGACTGAGCCACCCAGACATCCCAACTTTCTGTCCTTCTTTTTTCTTTCTTTCTTTCTTTGCATAGAAAAGCAGCTTGTCCATCTGAGAGAGCTGCAGCTTTTCTACAAAGGAGAAAACTGGCACCAGCTTCCAGAGAGGAAAAAGTTTAAGTTTCATAGAATTCCCTATGTCAGGAGAAAAAAAACACAATCTGCACTTTGAAGGGTTTTGTTTCTAGACCTTCCCCACTTGCTTAGAAACTTTACACCATCCAAATCTCCCCTCTGAAGCAGATGTCTGTGAGAAAGAAGCACAAAGACATTTTTCCAATGGTGATTCTCAGATGTGAGTTGCCTAGAATGAAGTGTAGCCCTACTGTCATCTTCCAGAATAATCATGGTCTGAGTTCTCTTGACACATGCTTTTATGCAGTTTTAGCAAAAGAAACCTAAATTTAGGGATGTGACAAAATCCTATCCTTTTCTCTGCTGCCTCACTTCTCCTGCTAAAACGAGACTTTACTCTCCCAGTCATACAGGATTTATGACTAATTATGGTTAGGTTAATTTAGGTTATGATTAATTCTAGTCTGTCTAGGGCTAAGATAATTAAAATGTAACTGTCTCTTAGGTTTTTGTCCTAACTGGTATTCATCTTAATATTGGAAGGTGACAACAAGAACAACAAAATATATAAAGCTCTGTGCTTCCTAGGTGATACAAAGAAGTTTTCTTAGAAAAGGCTGTAAGGTTGAAAAGGGACTGAGCATGATGGGAACACGTGTTAAGTGGTTATGACAGGGAAGGACATGGTAAGTTGGACACTTTGCAAGCAGATTTCAAAGTGGTACGTTAGTTGTTGGGGGGTGGGTAGGAGGATGAATGACTGGGTGATGGGCATTAAGGAGAGCACTCAATTTAATGAGCATGGGGTGTTACATGGAACTAATGAATCACTAAACTCTACCTCTGAAACTAATAATATACTATATGTTAATTAATTGATTTTAAATTTTAAGAAAAGAAAAGAAAAACCAAAGTGGTACGTTAGTAGTTGGGGTTCAAGAGGCTCTGGAGAGAGCGCTCCAATCCAGAGGTTACTAATGGCAATGGAATATAGTTTGGGAAGTTGCTAGTTTTACTGTGACTAGAAGAGCTACATGTGGGATTCTGGTATAAACTGGGAGTGGACAGGAGACTGTTTGGAAATATCTATAAAAAGCATGATGTGTGTGTAAATCCATGTCAAGCTGAAGTCATATGACTGCATTCATAATTAATTGCCTATGGGTACTGTATAGTGTTCTATAGAAAAAGGATTAATTCCAACAAGGCTCTTTTTAAAATCTCCTTATTATCAGTCTAGGTAATTTAGGTAGCAAAAGGATATTGTTACAAGATACCAGCTAAGAAGGATTGTGGTATGAACATGTCATTAAATGTTAATTAAAATAACACCAAATAGACTTGGGAGACTTGGACAGAGGGAGGGAAGGGCATATACAGGCAGAGGAGGGAAAGCTTTTCCTGGGCTTTCTTCGCAGAGAAGTAGTGGCAGGGTCCTGGAGGAGACCGCTCAGTGCCACTGAAAGCAGAAAAGCCAACAAATATAGAGGACTAGAAAGACACATGTTCCTTTGATCCAGGAGGTTCTAGGGGCCGAGTTTAGAGGGTTCTAGTTTGAACCCTCTAAACTTCCCTGCCTGGGAAGAAGGTGAATATGGAATTTTATGGTTTGACTTTCTGGTTTCTATCATTTCTTTTGCCACTGATCTTACCATTGGAAGGAAAAGGTGTAAAGTTATAAAAGCTGGCTAAAATGCAAGTATTACAAGAAGCAACCTCAAGTGTTTATCATTAGTCACCAAGCATAAAGATTAATATATTTTCCAGTTTTGTTGAAGAAGGCTGATAAGAAGGGTATAAAGAAAGCTGGTAGTTCTTTAAAATCTGAATTTTAAGAGGGATCAGAGGGGCATCCTGGTGGCTCAGCTGGTTAAGCAGCTGACTCTTGATTTAGACTTAGGTCATAATCTCAGCCTCCTAGGATGGAGCCCTGCACTGGGCTGCCTGCTCAGCAGGGAGTCTGCTCCATGATTCTCTCTCAGTCTTCCTGACCCTGCTTACTTGCTCTCTCTCTCACTCTCTAAAATAAATAAACAAATCTTAAAGAGAGAGAGAAAGGATCAGAAAAAGCAGATGCCTACTCATTATCTATAAGCCATGTTTAAAATTCATTAGCCTAATATTCAAGGCTTTCCATAAACTGGCCTTAGTTTTGTTTTGTTTTTTACTATGAAGGGATTTAAGAGATACAACCTTCCAGTTATAAAATAACTGGTCATGGGATGGAAAATACAGCATAGAGAATATAGTCAATGACAGTGTAATAACTTTTTATTTAAGATTTTGTTTATTTATTTGACAGAGAGAGAGCGAGAGAGAGAGAGAGCGAGCACAAGCAGCAGGAGCAGTGGGTAGGGGGAGAAGCAGGCGCCCTGCTGAGCAAGGATTCCATCCCAGGACCTGAGCTGAAGGCAGATGCTTAACGGACTGAGCCACCCAGGTCCCCCTGTAATAAATTTGTATGGTGACAGATGGTAACTACTCTTACCATGGTGAACATTTCATGATATATGTAGTTGTTGTATCACTATGTTATACACTGGAAACTAGTATCATATTGTATGTCAACTATGCTTTAATAATAATGATAATGATGATAATAATAATAATAACAATAATAGACAGCTATCATGATAAACACACTGCCACCTAAACAAGATTATGAGCAAGGCTGTCCCCCTTCCCCCAAGACTGAGGCTCCTTTGTTTTAGAGATCTTGGTTGATTCTGACAACTGACCATTTGGACCACTTTTTTTTCCTTTTCCCACTTTAAACTTTTATTTTATGTTTTAAATTCACCAATAATGCACAAGCCTGTGAATTCTAAGCTCCTATCCAGGAAGACCCCAATAAAAGCAGAACCTCAGGCCAGTGTGCTCTCTTTCTAAGGATAAACTTGCTGTGTGGCCCTAGGTGTGTTGTGTAATTTCTAGGTTCTGTAAGTAATAAACTTTTATTTTTTCACAGTTTCCTGATGGTTGTTGCTGAAGGGCATTTTGCCATCACAGTAAGAACCAGAAGGCCCTTCCAACCACAATATTGGTTATTGAAAGGCTGAGACCAGCACACAACAATCCTTAAGTTACATCCCTATTCCCAATATTTGTCCTCACTAGGGACAGAATTAGCCCTGGTCTCATGGGTACCTCTGTTTCAACTGTTAGCAGTTATTTTAGCCTTGACCGCACCCAACACACTTAGCAATTAGTCAGCATGAACTATAATGACAGAAGAAACAAAACAAGGATCCTTTTTACTGAGATTTACCTGAATTGGACTCCCAAGATCTGCCACACAAGCCTGCTTTGATGAACCCCGCAATGAACTCTATCCTGTCTTAGGGCTACAAACATGTGGTTTCCTCTTGCTAAACTACTTTCTCCTCATTTTTCTCAAGACTAATTCTCACCCATCCTTCAGGATTCAGTTTAAATGTCATTTCCTCAGTCACCCACTCTCAAATTTCCACCGCTATTCTCACTCAGAGCACTGTATTCTTTTACTTCATAAAAATTATTATGATTTGAGGGGCACCGGGGTGGCTCAGTGGGTTAAACCTCTGCCTTCAGCTCTGGTCATGATCCCAGGGTCCCGGGATCGAGCCCCACATCAGGCTCTCTGCTCCGCAGGGAGCCTGCTACCTCCTCTCTCTCTCTGCCTGCCTCTCAGCCTACTTGTGATCTCTATCTGTCATATAAATAAATAAAATCTTTTAAAAAATTATTATGATTTGTAATTACATGTTGCTTGTATGTTTATAATTTATTTACTATTCAACTCTCCTACATAAAGGTAAACTCCATGAGGGCAGGTATTATGTCTGTTTGATTCACCTATACCTACCAGCTGACAAAAAAGCCCAAGTTATCTGTTGAACGAATGAAAAATGGATCCCTGGTCTCATCTGGTGACCAATTCCTTTTTTTTTTTTTTAAGATTTTATTTGTTTACTCGACAGGGAGAGAGGTCACAAGCAGGCAGAGAGGCAGGTAGAGAAAGTGGGGAAGCAAGATCCCTGCTGAGCAGAGATCCTCATGCGGGGCTTGATCCCAGGACCCCGAGATCATGACCTGAGCCTAAGGCAGAGGCTCAACACACTGAGTCACCCAGATGTCCCCCCTTTTAAAATATTTTACTTATTTGTCAGAGAGAGAGAGCACAAGCAGGGAGAGAGGCAGGCAGAGAGAGAAGCAGGCTCCCCACTGAGCAAGGAGCCCAATGTGGGACTCGATCCCAGGACCCTGGGATCATGAGCTGAGCTGAAGGCAGCCGCTTAACCAACTGAGCCACCCAGGTGCCCCCCCCTTTTTTAGTAGGCTCCACACCCAGCATGGTGCCCAACATGGGGCCTGAACTCAGGACCTGAGATCAAGACCTGAGCTGAGATCGAGGGTCAGATGCTTAACTGATTAAGCCACCCAGGCACCCCTCATCTGGTGACCAATTCTTGACATGTTTTCTAGTTCATAAAAACTTGGTGAATTATCAAGGAAGATTGTTAGTATTCAGCTTCAAGTTTAAGTAACAGTTTTCTTCTGTGAAAACACATCAGACTTCTTTGAAGAAACATTCCCCTCTGAGGTATGGTTTTTAGAAGAGTTACGTTTGATCAACTAGATCATCTTTTTTATTTTTTATTTTTTGTTTTCAAAACTTTATTCACTTAAAAACCTTTATCAGAGACACAATTCTGTCCTGGGGTAAATCATCCTTCTTAAAAAAGGTTAAATAAAATCTTACATCAAGTGAAATATATTCTATGTTTGCATTATATGAGGTATATAATTCACAGAAATATTAATTATTATATATAAAAACAACTCCAAGTCAGAATTTCCAGGAATTGTTTCTTGTGAATAATAGTATTACTAATGAGTTCACATTGACCAGACACATACATAAAGAAATGATATTAAAAAGAATAGTTCCTTTCCCTATGCTTGAGGTTCTTTTATTTAAAGAAATGAAATATGAATAAAAAATCTGAAGTAGGTTATGCTGAGTGACATAAGTCAAGCAGAGAGAGTCAGTTATCATATGGTAGCTTATTTGTGGAGCATAAGGAATAACATGGAGGACATGGGGAGATGGAGAGGAGAAGTGAGTTGGGGGAAATTGGAGGGGCAGATGAACCATAAGAGTCTGTGGATTCTGAGAATCAAACAGGATTTTGGAGGGGAGGGGGGTGGGAGGTTGGGTGAGCCTGGTGGTGGGTATTATGGAGGGCATGTATTGCATGGAGCACTGGGTGTGGTGCATAAACAATGAATTCTGGAACACTGAAAAGAAATTTTTAAAAAATCTAAAGTAGGAGATATTTTGGGGAAAGTCTTTGCTTTTTTCCTTTTTTTTTTTTGTTTCTTTTCTGATTTTGCCTTTTGTTTTCATACTCCCTCTTGTGTCCCTTGCCTCTTTTTCTCTGCTTTTGTATGTTTGTTGCCTTCCCTTTGTTTTAGTGATATTAAACATGTCCCCCAAATTCTAGCATTTACTGAAATCAAATTGCATTTTTTCCCTTTCTTGGTAATCAGATCCAAATAGCCCAGAGAATAATCAATTTTTTGCTCAGATGTTGACATAACTTCTACCCAAAAAATCCTATGACCTGGGGATCCTCTTCCAAAAGAAAGATATTCCAGGGCTCACATCTAAAGCTCACAGCAGGTAACTCAAATCATAGCCATCACTATGCTTTGTAAAGGACCTCTGCTTCCCACTCCCACCTGTAGACATAAAAATATCCTTTCGGGGGGCGCCTGGGTGGCTCAGTGGATTAAAGCCTCTGCCTTTGGCTCGGGTCGTGGTCCCGGGGTCCTGGGATCGAGCCCTGCATTGGGCTCTCTGCTCGGTGGGGAGCCTGCTTCCTCCTCTCTCTCTGCCTGGCCTCTTTGCCTGCTTGTGATCTCTGTCAAATAAATAAATAAAATCTTTAAAAAAAAAATCCTTTGGGGGTACTAAGTAGAATAAATAACAAATGTACAGCTCTTTCAAAAATACTTTTCATGCGTGGTCTCATTTAATTCTTATAATAAACCTATGAGTTCGATATTATTATCATCTCCATTTTACATAAAAGGAAACTGAAGTTCAGAGTGATAAAACGACTTTCCCAAGGTTACTCACCTAGTAACTGCCAGAATTAAGGCTCCAAGTAAGACTTCAATTCTATAACCTGTAGTCTTTCTCCCATATCAAAAGTAAATCTCCATAACAAAAGTAAGAATAGGAATAGAAACAGTGACAAGTAAAGAAGTATAATCCAAACTTAGGGAGCCTTATAAAACCATATAGTTGAGGAATCCTTCATGGGACTTCCTACTGCCTCGTTCTACCTATTCTTCTCCTTCAGAGCGAATGTGCAAAAATGTCTTACATAGTAGAATTTGTCCTAGTGGGAAGAGTCATCAACTGCTCATAGGCCACTCTATCCGAGGTAATTTATATTCTAACCAGATAGCAGTCTGAAAGTAGGCTCTGTAATTCAAGCTCTTATCATCTCTTGTTTGGACAACTCCAAAAGCCTCCTAACAAACCTTTTTACCTTTTAGTCATATCCTCCCTCAGTCCATCTTCCACACTATTACATTTCTAAAGTAGGGGTCTGTTCATGCCTTTCTCTACTTAAAATCCTTCAATGGCTTCTTATGGTTGAATTCTGTCCCCGCAAAATTCATATGTTGAAATCCTAACCTCTAGTACCTCTGAATGTGACTGTGTTTAAAGACAGGGTCTTTAAAGGGGTAATTAAGTTAAAATGAGGCCATTAGAGTGGACCCTAATCTAATCTGACTGGTGTCCTTATGAAAAGGATAAATTTAGACACAGACACAAACAGAGTGAAGACCATGTGAAGACAGAGGGAGAAGACTGCCATCTACAAGCCAAAGAGAGGCCTCAGAAGAAACTAAACCTGTCAGTATCATGATCTTGGACATCTAGCTTCAAAAATCATGAGAAAATAGATTTCTGTTGTTTAAGCCCTCCAGTCTGTGGTACTTTGTTATGGCATCTTTAAAAAACCAATACAACTACCCAATGCCTACAACATGAAATTGAAACTTTTTGGTGTGGCATTCAAGGTCCTTCATGACCCAACTCCTGCAGTTCCAGCATTACTTCTGACTACTCCCTGTCTTTGACCATATACTCTGAACACTAAATGTTTCTTGTCTCTATACCTCTGCATGTATGCTCTTGTTTCCTTCTCATTTTATTCTCTAAGATTTAGCTCATTATTTTCCTCACTTCCAGGCTGAACGTGTTATTCCTGCTCTACTAATATGATGTCTGGAAAGGGAGAGAGTGTTTAGTTTATCCTTGTGTCCCCAAACTCCATCACACTAGTCCATTCACAGGCAGATGTCAATACATATCTGTTG
The DNA here is from genome assembly GCF_964662115.1 of Mustela nivalis. Classification (NCBI taxonomy): domain Eukaryota; kingdom Metazoa; phylum Chordata; class Mammalia; order Carnivora; family Mustelidae; genus Mustela; species Mustela nivalis. The sequence continues at coordinate 120,586,023 of NC_139027.1, read as the reverse complement.
AGGGTGGTTCAGTTGGTTGAGCATCCAACTCTCGATTTCAGCTTGGGTCATAATCTCAGGGTCATGGGATGGAGCCCCAAGTCAGGCTCAGTGCTCAGCGGGGAGCTTGCTAGTGTTTCACTCTCTTCCTTTCCCTCATCCCCCTCCCCCACTTCTTTCAAATGAATCAATCTTTAAAAAAATACACATTTCTGTTGAATATGTGTTGAGGGTGGGTGGAGAGGGAACAGTGGTAGGGAAACACTTCTCTGACTTAGTGATCTTATTTCACAGTGAGAAGTCAATTTACCCCTCTGTGTCAAGGCCTCTGGCTGGCATTTTCCATGTCTAATTTCAAAAAAAAGGCTGTGACACAGTGGAATTCAGGACACTTAGAATGTGATTCATGAATTACAGCTGTCTCCACTGTGTCCTTCTCTAGCCCAAATTTCCTTTTTTATTAGGTTCTCAGGAGTCCCAATTCTGTCTAAATGTGTGTGCTACTGTCAGGCATAAGTGACTCCTGAGGCCAGAGGGACTCTCTTTCTCTCTCCCTCTGTTCCCATTTCCCTCTATGTATTATTCTTATATTTTGCTACCATAGAAGGGCTTCCTCAAAGCTGCCAGCTTCCAGTTTACACCCAGCTTCAAGTTTATAGTCCATTTTTGCATCCCAAATGGAAAAAAGATTATCTTTCTTTGGGGGGGGGACGCTAACTTTCTTTGGTGACATGTCTGCTCCTTGAACCAGTTACCAGGAGAATGAGATACTATGAGGTACTATGATATCCAGGTCTGAGAAAAATTCTCCATGCCCACTCTCCCTCCACTCCTGGCAACACACACAGATACTTTGGCTAGTGGGGTGGGGTGGTAGAGTCTTCCCAGACAAACTTATTAGCTACAACACGTATTATAATGTTGATAAAGACCTGTACACAAATGTTTATAGCAGCTTTGTAACAGCCAGAAACTGGGAAGTACTCAAATGTCTATCAGTAGGTGACTAGATAAACAAATTGTGGGATATAAATGAACCCTCAGCAGTAAAAAAAGATGAACTACTTTTATAAAGAACAACGTGGGTGAACCTCATAAACATCATGCTAAGCAAAAGGAGCAGACACGAGTATATACTATGTGATTCTATTTAATTCTAATTTATAGTGAAAGAAATCTATAGTGGTTGCTTAGGGGTGTGTGTGTGTGTGTGTGTAGGACTGACTGAGAGGGGGGCACAAGGGAACTTTTTGAGGTAATAGTAAAATTCTATAGATTGAGTAGTGGTAGTTACAGAGGTATGTACATTTGTCAAGTCACCAAGATACATACTTAAAATGGGTATATTTTACTGTAAACCAATTATGCCTTCAAAGGTGATGTTTTATATAACTGATATATAGTAAAATGCACCTATTTAAGGATATCACCCTTTAAAGGCATAATTTATATATATATATATATATATATATATATATATATATATAGAGAGAGAGAGAGAGAGAGAGAGAGCGCTGTTAGGATAATAATCAAAATGTTGATCATTCAATAGAAAACCCAATATCCTTGGACACCCAATTCCTCTGCAGTCAGGCTTCTAACCATACCTGGAGCCCCTTGTCGCTCATTGCACCCCTTTTCTTTATTATACTTTGGCATCTCAAATTAACTGCAGTTTCCTAAAAATTCCAACCTGTCTTCCCACTTCTGGATCTTTACCACTGTTGTTCCTTTGCCCCTAATAGTTCAGCAGGCAAGCAAGTCTTCTTTTAGGACTTAGGTGCAGCCTCACCAGCGCTACCTTTCTAGATTGCTTTAGGTAGCACGAATGGTTAGGACATCCTTTTAGCTGCACCACACAACAGACATTCTATTGCTTTCATTTGTTTGCACATTGACTCCTCTACTAGACTCTCTGAACTCCTAAGGACAGGTATGAAAGAAGTTTCTTACACCAAAATAAGTTTAGGGGTGTTTGAAATACTTGGAAAGCAGAGATTAAGTCTTCTTAAATGCTTACCATGTATCAGAAATTGATAGACTTCTTCACATCCTGATAGGAACTATTTGGTCAATGACTATGATATCAGTGTTTCAGAGGGAATCTGTAAGCTGAAACAGTACAATCTAGCAACATTCTGCATTTCTCTAAAATACCAAACATTCTCAAAAATAATGTCATTCTCCTAAACATTTTTTAATTACAAAGAACTTTCCAGCTAATTATTAAATCCAGATGTATTCCAGGGGACATTTAATCCTTGTTTGATTTATTCACACCCAATCCATCACAATTCTACTTTTAAGAGCTATTTGGTGTTCCAGACACCATTAGAGCACTCATAATGCCAATTCCTGAGAAAATGAGGATGTGGGTAAAATTAAGCAAAACCAAATGTTACCAAAATCCTCAAGGATTAAAGCCAAATGTTTTTTAAGGCAATTAACACTTTGGTATTTTATTTGGTAATGATCTACCTATTAAATAACTGTCATTTGCCCTAAACTACTGTCATTATAAGGTTTCAAGTTATCAAAAATTTTTTGGAAACTAATTTTATTTAATTTTTGTTATTGAAGTATAGTTGACATACAATGTTATGTTAGTTTCAGGTGTACAACATAGTGATTTGACAGTTCTATACATTACTCAGTGCTCGCTGTGATATGTATAGTCACCATCTGTCATCATATGACATTATTACAGTATTATTAATTATATTTCTTATGCTGCACTTTTCATCGCCATGACTTATTTATTTTATAACTGAAAGTTTAGACCTCTTAATCCCCTTTACTTATTTCATGCACCTTCCCACTCACCTCCCCTCTGCAAACCAAGGGATTAAAACAGAATCTTAATGAAGGAAGTTATGCTACATTGTTTGGACTTTTCAGACTCCAAAAAAACCTGTGTTGACTCAAGAGGCCCTCACATCTTTACTATATATTTTCTCCCAAGGAACTGTGAAGAGATGAGAAAAGGAACAGTTTGATTGGTACAGAAATGTTTGGCATTGTATTTCCAGCAACATTTCAGTCCAGATTTCAGTCCAGATTGTCTGAAAAACCTTTGCTACAAAACACCCAAAATTGCTGGTTAAAACACCATGAACATTATTTTATTTTTTCATCACCTGGGTGGCTCAGTCAGTTGAGTGTCTGCCTTTGGCTCAGGTCATGATCCTAGGGTCATGGGATCAAACCCCACAATGGGCTCCCTCCTCAGCGGGGAGTCTGCTTCTCCCTCTCCCTCTGCTCCTCCCCCCCAATCCCCAACTCATACTCTTGCTCTCTCAAGTGAATTAATAAAATCTTTAAAAAAGAAGAAGAGTCCGTTTCTTGACTCGTCTCTCCCTCTCTTTCTTTTTTTCCTTTTGCTCTTTTTTTCTTAAATTCCACATACAAGTGAAATCATATGGTATTTGTTTTTCTTTGACTGGCTTATTTTGCTTATCATTATTCTCTCTAGCTCCATCCATGTCATTGCAAATGGCAGGATTTCATTCTTTTTTATGGCTGAATTATATTCCATTATATATATACACACACCACATTTTTTATCCATTCAACTATCAATGGACATTTGGACTGCTTCTATAATTTGACTATTGTAAATAATGCTGCAATAATCATAGGGTTGCATGTATCCCTTTGAATAAGTGCTTTTGTATTTTTTGGTAAATATCAGTAGTGTGATTACTGGATTATAGGGTAGTTCTGTTTTTAACTTTTTGAGGAAACCATACCATTTCCCACAGTGGTTGTACCAGTTTGCACTCCCACCAATAGAGCATGAGGGTTCCTATTTCTCCATATCCTCTCCAACACTTGTTGTTTCTTATGCTTTACAAGAGGATATCTTTTTGTGGTTTTGATCTGCACTTCCCTGATGATGAGTAATATTGAGCATCTTTTCATGTAACTGTTGGCCTTCTGTATCTCTTCAATGGAGATATGTCTACTCATGTCTTCTAACCATTTTTTTAAATTGGATTATTTGCTTTTTGGGTTGTATCAGTTCTTTTTTTTTTTTAAGGTTTTATTTATTTATTTGACAGAAAGAGATCACAGGTAGGCAGAGAGGCAGGCAGAGAAGGGGGCGAGCAGGTTCCCCGCTGAGCAGAGAGCCCAATTCGGGGCTTGATCCCAGGACCCTGGGATCATGACATGAGCTGAAGGCAGAGGCTTTAACACACTGAGCTACCCAGGTTTTCCGGGTTGTATCAGTTCTTTACACATTTTAAACATTAACCCTTTATTGGATATGTCATTTGCAGATAATCTTCTCCCATTCAGTTAGGTTGTTTTTAGTATTGTTGATTGTTTCCTTTGCTCTACAGAAGCTTCTTGTTTTGAGGTGGTCCCAAGAGTTCATTTTTGCTTTTGTTTCCCTTGCCTCAGGAGACATATCCAGAAAAATATTGCTATGGTCAATGCCAGAGAAATTACTGCCTTGCTTTCTTCTAGGATTTTTATGGTTTCAGGTCTCACAATTAGGTCTTTAATCCATTTTGAATTTTCTTTGTATATGGTGTAAGCCAATAGTATAGTTTCATTCTTTTGCAAGTAGCCATCTAGTTCTCCCAAAATGATTTGTTGAAGAAGCTGTCTTTTTCCCATTGCATATTCTTTCTTCCTTTGTCAGAGAGTAATTGGCCTTATAAACATGGGTTTATTTCTGGGCTTTCTATTCTATTCCATTGATCTATATGCCTATTTTTGTGAAAGAACCATACTGTTTTGATTACCACAGCTTTGCAATATAATTTTAAGTCTGGAATTGTGATAATTCCAGTTTTGTTCTTCTTTTTCTTTTTTAAAATGATTTATTTATTTGAGAGATGGGGGAGGGGCAGAGAGGAACTTAAACAGACTCTGAGCTGAGAGTGGAGCCAATGTGGAGCTTGATCTCACAACCCTTTAAGACTGTACCACCTAGGTACCCTTGTTCTTTTTTCAAGATTGTTTTGGCTATTCAGGGTCTTCTGTACTTCCATACAAATTTTCGGACTCTTTGATCTAGTTCTGTGAAAAATGTTGTTGGTATTTTGACAGGGATAGCATTAAACCTGTAGGTTGCTTTGGGTGGTATGGACATTGTTAATTAACAACATTTGTTCTTCCAATCCATGAGTGTGGGTTATCTTTCCAATTGTTTGTGTTGTCTTCAACATCTTTCATTAACATTTTATAATTTTCAGAGTACAGGTCTTTTACCTCCTTGGTTAAGTTTATTCCTAGGTATTTTATTATCTTTAGTGAAATTGTAAATGGGGTTGCTTTCTTAATTTCTCTTTATGTTGCTTCATTATTAGTATATAAAAATGTCATGGATTTCCTTACACTGATTTTGTATACTGCAACTTTATTGAATTCATTTATAAGTTTTAGCAGTTTTTGGTGTAATCTTTAGGGTTTTCTATCATTGTATGTCTCCAAAGAGTGAAAATTTTTACTTCTTCCTTACCAATTTGGATGCTTTGCAATCCTCCCTTTTGTCTGATTGCTGTGACTAGGATTTCCAATACTGTTATATAATAGTGGTAAGAGTGGACTGCCCTATCTTGTTTCTGATCTTAGGGGGAAAGCTCTCAGTTTTTCACCGTTGAGTATGATGTTAGTTGTTGGTATTCATATACCGCCTTTATTATGCTGTGGTATGTTCCTTCTAATCCTACTTCATTGAGGTTGTTTTAATTTTTTTTAATTTTATATTTTTATTATTTATTATTTTAAAAGATTTTTGTTTATTTATTTGACAGAGACACAGTGAGAGAGGGAAAGCAGGGGGAGTTGCAGAGAGAAAGAGAGAAGCAGGCTTCCTGCTGAGCAAGGAGCCCAATGTGGGGCTCCATCCCAGGACTCTGGGATCATGACCCGAGCTGAAGGCAGACGCTGAACAACTGAGCCACCCAGGCACCCCTGTTGAGGTTTTTAAAAATCATGAATGGATGTTGTACTTTGTCAAGTGCTTTTTCTGCATCTGTTGAAATGATCATATGGTTTTTATCCCTTCTTTTATTGATGTGATGTATCACATTGATGGACTTGCAATTATTGAACCACCCTTGCATTCCAAGGATAAATCCCACTTAATAGTGCTGAATGATTTTTTAAAATGTATCATTGGAATTGGTTTCCTAATATTTTCCTGAGGATTTTTGCATCTATGTTCATCAGAGATATTGGCTTGCAATTCTCTTTTTTTGTAGTGTTTTTATCTGGGTTTGGGATCGGTATAACTTTGGTTTCATGGAGTGAATTAGGAAGTTTTCCTTCCTTTCCTAATTTTTGGAATAGTTTGAGAAGAATAGGTATTAACTGAATATTTGGTAGAATTCACCTGGGAAGCCATCTGGCCCTGGACTTTTGTTTGCTGGGAATTTTTTGATTACTGATTCAATCCCATTCCTAGTAATCAGACTATTCAAATTTTCTATTTCTCGCTGATTCAACTTGGGAAGATTATATGTTTCTAGGAATTTATCCATTTCCTCTAGATTGTCCCATTTATTGGCATGTAACTTTTCATAATATTCTTTTACAATCTTTTATATTTCTGTGGTATCAGTTATTTTTCTCAGGTTTCATTTCTGATTTTATTTATTTGAGTCCTCCTTTTTTTTAATGAGTCTGGCTGAAGGTTTATTGATCTTGTTGACCTTTTCAAAGAATCAACTCCTGGTTTCATTGATCTGTTCTATTATTTTTTTAGTTCCTATTTTCCTTATTTCCCCTCTAATCTTTATTATCTCCTCCTTCTATGAGTTTTGGGATTTGTTTGTTGCTCTACTTCTAGTTCTGTTAGATGTAAGATTAGATTGAGATTTTTCTTGCTTCTCAAGGTATTCTTGTATTGTTACAAACTTCGCTCTTAGAACAGCATTTGCTATATCCCAAAGATTTTGGACCTTTGTGTATTCATTTTCATGTAATATTTTCATTTGTCTCTTTGTGCTACACCCCAAAGATTCTGGGCCATTTTGTTTTCATTTTCATTTGCCTCTTTGTGGTTTTTTTTTTTTGTCTTTGATTTCTTGGTTGACCCCTTCATTGTTTAGTCACGTGTTTTTTAAACTCCATGTGTTTGTGTGTTTTCCGGGTTTTTTCTTGTGGCTGATTTCTAGTTTCATAGCATTGTGGTGAGAAAAGATGTATGGTATGACTTTGTTCTTTTTGTATTTGTTGAGACTTGGTTTGTGGCCTAATATGTGATCTATTCTGGAGAACATTTCATGTACACTTGAAAAGAACGTGCATTCTGCTCTTTTAGGGTGGAACATTCTGAATATATCTGTTAGATCCATTTGGCCCAATGTGTCATTCAAAGACATTGTTTCCTTGTTGATATTCTGTTTGGATGATCTATATATTGATGAAAGTGGGTTGTTAAAGTACCCTACCATTATTGTATTGCTACTGATTAGTTCCTTTATGTTTGTTATTAACCGTCTTACATACTTGGGTGCTCCCATGTTGGATGCATAAATATTTAGAATTGTTTTATCTCCTTGTTGGATTGTACCATATATGACAACATAGTGTCCTACTTTGTCTCTTGTTACAGTCCTTGTTTTAAAGTCTATTTTTACTACACAATTATCACTACTGTGGCTTTCTTTCTACTTCCACTTGCATGATAAATATTTCTCCATCCTCTCACTTTCAATCTGGAAGTGACTTTAGGTCTAAAATGAATCTCTTGTGGGCAGCATATAGATCATGATTTTCTTATCCATTCCATCACCCTATGTCTTTTGATTGGAGCATTTAGTCCATTTACATTCAGATATAATTGTGGATATGTGTGTATTTTTTGGTACTTTGTTATTGTGTTATGGTTGTTTTTGTAGTTCCTCTCTGTTCCTTCTCTTGCTCTCTTCTCTCATGATTTGTTGGCTTTCTTTGGCAAAATACTTGGGTTCCTTACTCTTAATTTTTTGCATATCTGATACTATTTTTTGATTTGTGGTCATATATATATATATATATATATATATATATATATATATATATAATCTTCTACATATAGCCGTCTATGTTAAGCTGAGAGTCACCTAATTTTGAACTCATTCTTTACTCCTCTCCCCTCCATGTTTCAGATATTTGGTATAATATTTTAAATCATTTTATTTTGCACTTCTCTTGCCTGATTCTTACAGATATACTTAATTTTTTGTTTTTCTGCTCCCTATTTTCCTTCCTTATTTATGGTTTTTGTTTTCCACTTACTGAGTCCCCCTTAATAGTCTTGTAGGGCTGGTTTAGTGGTCATGAATTCTTTTAACTTTTGTCTGTCTGGAAAACTCTTTATATTTCCCCTATTCTGAATGATAGCCTTGCTGGATAGAGTATTCTTGCATTGCAGATTTTTCCCTTTCAAAACTTTGAATATATGGTGTCACTTTCTTCTGTCCTGCAAAGTTTCTGCAGAAAATCAGCTGATAGCTTTATGGGGTTTCCTTTATATGTAACTGTCTTCTTTTCTCTTGCAACCTTTAAAATTATTTCTTTATCACTATTTTGTGCTATTTTAATTACTATGTGTCCTGGTGTGGCCTTTTTTGGGTTGAATTTGTTGGGAGATCTCTATTTCCCTCCCCAGATTCAGGAGGTTTTAAGCTCTTATTTCTTCAAATAAATTTTCTGCTTTCCCCTCTCTTCTCTTTCTGGGATCCTTATAATGTGAATGCTATTGGGCTTGATGGAGTCACTGAATTCTCTAAGTCTATTTTCATTATGCAGTATTTGTTTGTTTCTCACCCATTCAGCCTCATTACTTCCCATTACTCTATCCTTCAGGTTACTTATATGTTCCTCTGCTTCCTGTAGCCTACTATTATTTCATCTAGTATATATTTTTAAAGATTTTATTTATTTGACAGAGAGAGAGAGAGAGATCACAAGTAGGCAGAGAGAGAAGGGGAAGCAGATTCCCCACTGAGCAGAGAGCCTGATGTGGGGTTCAATCCCAGGACCCTGAGATCATGACCCGAGCTGAAGGCAGAGTAACCCACTGAGCCACCCAAGCACCCCTTATCTAGTATATTTTTTAAAATATTTTATTTATTGGGGTGCCTGGGTGGCTCAGTGGGTTAAGCCACTGCCTTTGGCTCAGGTCATGATCCCAGGGTCCTGGGATCGAGTCCCGCATCGGGCTTTCTGCTGAGTGGAGAGCCTGCTTTTCTCTCTTTTTCTCTCTCTCTGCCTGCCTCTCTGCCTACTTGTGATCTCTCTCTATCAAATAAATAAATAAAATCTTAAAAAAATATATATTTTTAAATTTATTTATTCATGAGAGATGGGAGGTGGGGGAGAAAGGTGGAGGCAGAGAGAGAAGTAGACTTCCCACAGAGCAGGGAGCCTATATGCTACTTGATCCCAGGACCCCAGGACCATGACCTGAGCTGAAGTCAGATGCTCAACTGATTGAGACACCAAGCTGCCCCCATCTAGTGTACTTTTAATTTTACTTATTGAGTTCTTCATCTCTGATATGTTATTTTTATCTCTTTGTCAAAGGTCACACTGATGTCCTCCACCCTCTTCTGAAGTTCACTGAGAATCTTTATGATCATTACTTGAAATTCTTTATCAGGCATTTGACTTATTTCTGTTTTGCTTAGATCTCCTGGTGTGATTTTGTCCTGTACTTTCATTTGAGACACATTCTTCTGTCTCCTTTTGCCTACATCTCTGTGTCTGTTTCTATGTGTTAGGCAAATCAGCTACATCTTTCGCTCTTAAAAGTAGTGACTTAATGAAGAAGTCCTGTAGTGCCCTGCAGGGCGGTGTCCCCAGTTCACCAGAATCTGGCACTTCCAAGGATTCTCTTATGTGTATTGCTTGCATCCTGCTGTTGTGTCTAAGTTGCTTTTTTTTTTTTTTTTCAGTTCAGACATCTGTGCTGACTCTGACTATTGTGGTCTGTGCTTGCTCTCTGTGGTGTTAGTGAGAACCCAGCAGGCCAGCTCCTAGGGAGCATGACCACAGAAGGGCCCAGGGGCAAGACAGGGTGTTAGCAAATTTACACTGAGCCCATAGTCCTAAACCAGTCCCCTGAAGCACAGTGGCTGTGGTGGTCTGCAGTGTGTGGTGATGGCCAGAGGCATATTCTCCATGTGGACAGGGTACAAGCACATTAAAATCTGCAATTAGCCCAGGGCTGAGGCCAGTATGCTTGGAGTGGGAAAGTCCTCAGGAGAACACATGGGTGGGGAGCACTGCTAGCAGGTCAGATAGCAAGTGTTTGTATAGTGCATCCTTCCACAAGTGGCTCTGTTTATACTGGGGATGGAGAGGAAAATGGCACCTACCAGCTCCTTTGGTCCCAGAGAAGTCCCCCAACACAGTCTGAAACCAGCATAAACAAATTTCCTCCCGTTTTCCCTAGGTATTATGGAAACTATTGCTTCTATGTTGCCTCTCCATAGGCTACTATCTCTTTAAGAGTGGGGACCCGGCTATCACTCCTGGCTTGCCCAATGCTAAGCCAGCTGCCTTTTAAGCTCCAGGCTCCAAGTCCCACTGGTTATACAAACTCACATAATTCAGCCCCTCTGGTTTTCAAAGCCAGATGTTATGGTGTTTCATCTTCCCTGTGTGGGCTCCCTGGTGCAAGGGACCATATCTTTCCTCCTCTTCATGCCACAGCTCCTTCCTTACTGAGGGGAGCTCCTGACTACCATTTCTGCCATTTTAACCTCTTGGACCCAGCTTGTTCTCTACATTTAGTTGTGGAGTTTGTTCTACCAGATTTCAGATTGCTCTCCAGTTTATCTACAAGAATGTGAGTAATATCTAGTTGTAAATTGGGCCCAGGTGAACTTAAGGCCCTCCTACTCTGCCATCTTCCCAAGCTCCTTTCATGAACATTATTCTATTTTATTTTATTTTTTATTAACATATAATGTATTATTTGCTTCAAGGGTACAGGTCTGTGAATCATCAGTCTTACACAATTCACAGCACTCACCATAGCACATACCCTCCCCAATGTCCATAACCCAGCCACCCTATCCCTCCCCTCCCCATCCCCCAGCCACCCTCAGTTTGTTTCCTGAGATTTAGAGTCTCTTATGGTTTATCTCCCTCCCCAGTCCCATCTTGTTTCATTTTTTCCCTCCCTACCCCCCACAACCCCCTGCCCTGCTTCTCAAATTCCTCATATCAGAGAGATCATATGATAATTGTCTTTCTCTGATTGACTGATTTCACTCAGCATAATACCCTCTAGTTTCATCCATATTGTTGCAAATGGCAAAATTTCATTTCCTTTGATGGCTGCATAGTATTCCATTGCATGCATATGTGTGTGTGTGTGTGTGTGTGTGTGTGTGTGTGTATGACATCTTCTTTATCCATTCATCTGTTTATGGACATCTAGGTTCTTTCCATAGTTTGGCTATTGTGGACATTGATGCTATAAACATTCAGGTGCATGTGCCCAATTGGATTACTCATTTGTATCTTTGGGGTATATACTCAGTAGTGCAATTGTTAGGTCATAGGGTAGTTCCATTTTCAACTTTTTGAGGAACCTTCATACTGTTTTCCAGAGTGGCTGCATCCCCACCAACAGTGTAGGAGGGTTCCCTTTTCTCCACATCCTCGCCAACATCTATCGTTTCCTGACTTGTTGATTTTAGTCATTCTGACAGGTGTGAGGTGGTATCTCTCTCTCTCTCTCTTTTTTTTTAAAGATTTTATTTATTTATTTATTTGTCAGAGAGAGAGTGAGAGAGCGCGATAGTGCACAAGCAGGCAGAGTGGCAGGCAGAGGAGGAGAGAGAAGCAGGCTCCCTGCCGGGCAAGGAGCTTGATGTGGGACTCACTCCTAGGACCCTGGGATCATGACCTGAGCCGAAGGCAGCGGCTTAACCAACTGAGCCACCCAGGCGTCCCAAGTGAGGTGGTATCTCATTGTGGTTTTGATTCGTATTTCCCTGATGCCAAGTGATGTTGAGCATTTTTTCATGTGTCTGCTGGCCATTTGGATGTCTCCTTTGGAGAAATGTCTGTTCATGTCTTCTGCCCATTTCTTGACTGGGTTATTTGTTCTTTGTGTGTTCAGTTTGATAAGTTCTTTATAGATTGTGGATACTAGCCCTTTATCTGTTGAGACATTTGCAAATGTCTTCTCCCATTCTGTAGGTTGTCTTTTGGTTTTGTTGACTGTTTCCTTTGCTTGTGCAAAAGCTTTTTTATCTTGATGAAGTCCCAATAGCTCATTTTTGCCTTTGTTTCCCTTGCCTTTGGAGTCATGTCTAGCCAGAAGTTGCTGTGGGCTGAAGTCACAGAGATTGCTGCCCGTGTTCTCCTCTAGGATTTTGATGGGATTCTGGTCTCAAACTGAGGTCTTTCATCAATTTTTAGTCTATTTTTGTGTACAGTATAAGAAAATGGTCCAGTTTCATTCTTCTGCATATGGTTGTCCAATTTTACCAAAACCATTTGTTGAAGAGACTATCTTTTTTTGCATTGGATATTCTTTCCAGCTTTGTTAAAGATTAGTTGGCCATAGAGTTGAAGGTCGATCCCTGGGTTCTCTATTCTGTTCCATTGATCTGTGTGTCTGTTTTTGTGTCAGTACCATACTGTCTTGATGATTACAGCTTTGTAATATAGCTTGAAGTCTGGAAATGTGATGCTACCAGCTTTGATTTTCTTAAAATGGAGATTTTAATGTTATGTGAGCATTCTTCTTTATCCACTCATCTATTGATGAAAATTTGGGCTGCTTCCATATCTTGACTATTGTAAATAATGCTGCAATAAACACAGGGGTGCATTTATCCTTTTGAATTATTATTTTTCACTTATTTGGGTAAATACCCAGTAGCAAAATTGCTGGATCATATGGTATTTCGATTTTTAATTTTTTATGGAACCTCCCTACTGTTTTCCACAGTGAGTGCCCCAACTTACATTCCCACCAACAGTGCACGAGTGCTCCCTTTTCTCCACATCCTTACCAACACTTGTTATTTCTTGTCTTTTTTTATATTAGTCATTCTAACTGGGGTGAGGTGATATCTTATGGGGGTTGTGATTTGTACTTTCCTGATGATTAATAAGGTTGAGCATCTTTTCATCTCTCTGTTGGCTATTGGTATGTCTTCTTTGGAGAAATGTTTATTCGGGTCCTCTGCCCATTTTTAATCAGATTACTTGTTTGTTTGTTTGATGTTGAGAACAAGCTGGTAGTTGCCAGAGGGGAGGGTTGTAGGAGAATGGGCAAAATAGCTGAAGGGGATTAAGAGGTACAAAATTGCAGTTATAAACTAAGTCATGAAGATGAAAAGTATAGCATGGGGAATATTGTCAGTAACATTGTAATAATATTGTATGACTACACTTATCATGGTGAGCATTGAGTAATGCACAGAATTGTTGAATCAATATGTTGTACACCTGAAACTAATATAACATTGTATGTTAATTATACTTCAATTTTAAAAACCTGAGTTGAATTGAAAGTTGTAGTGAGCCCTAAAATTAAGTCAAAATGAGAGCAAGTGAAATATGATTAAAAATTATCCTTGAAAACTAAATATCTACTTTTAATTAAATGTTTTCTGTTGAGTATTTTTAAAAAGGATTGGTTAGGGATACCTGGGTGGCTCAGCTGGTTAAGCGGCTACCCTTGGCTCAGGTCATGATCCTATGATCCTGGGATTGAGTCCTGCATCAGGCTCCTTGCTCAGCAGGGAGCCTGCTTCTCTCTCTGACTGCCACCTGCTTCTCCCTCTGCCTGCCACTCCCCCTGCTTGTGCGCTTTCTCTCTCTCTCTCTAATTAAAAAAAAAAAAAAAAAGGATTGGTTAAATAAACTACAATAACCTACTCAGTGACATATAGAGGGGTCACAGAGTCTAGAAACACCGATTCATAAAAAATCAGAATTACCCCCTTCGTTGCTTCTTCAACAGAGGGGGCGATGAAACAAATGCCATAATCAATTGAGGCAATACACTTCTGATGCATATGTTGAGATTGTTGGAAATGCTGCATTTATGAACCATGTTCATTAGAATTTGCACAGTTCATTAAACTGTACATTGCTAATAAAGGACAACACACTGAGTGAATCATATTGATATGACATTGTAATATATCAATAAATCAGTTGCTATGTATATTTGTCTATTTTTCCAGATTTTATGGCCCCTCTTTATTATGCTGTTCTAATAAGAAGAAAGATCTGTTAGTATTGCCACAGAAAGACCACAATTTATTAATGGAAAAAATTATAGCGTACAATGCTTCTTATGCCAGTTTTGTAAAAACATGTGTGTATTTGTATATGCATAATAAAAATTCTGGGCTCTCACATTTTAGTTCCGTATTTTTTTCTTTTTTTCTGAGCCTTTATTTCCTTTTTAATCAGAAAACCAATATAAATTTCCATTATGGGGGTGCCTGGGTGGCTCAGTGGGTTAAGCCTCTGCCTTCAGCTCAGGTCATGATCCCAGGGTCTTGGGATTAAGCCCCTCATCGGGCTCTCTGCTCAGCAGGGAGCCTGCTTCCCCCACTCTTTCTCTGCCTGCCTCTCTGCCTACTTGTGATCTCTGTCTGTCAAATAAATAAATAAATAAATAATCTTATAAATTTCCATTATGAAAATCTTGAACAAACAAAGCCGAAGTCATGTTTGAGGTTGAGTGTTTTCAATGTCTATTAAACCGGCCAATGCTTATTCCAAGCCGTCTCTGTGTGAATACTGGGACTGAGACAGAAGGGAAAGAGGTATTAGTAAAAGAATCCTAAAAGTGAAGATGAAAGTCTTCAGGTCTTGAGATAGGGAAAAAGAGGGGTAGCTCTCTTTGTAAAATTGAGTAGAAGAGTCAGGATATAAAGAACTTAGACCTACCTGGAGGGAAGGGAAGGTGATCAGTATACTGGATTTTGTTTTCTTCACACATTTCTCTGACCTCTAATTGTGCCTAATTCCAATGAAGGGTACAGGAGATGTTGGTGGTATGAATTCTTCATCCTCCTTTCACTTTTCAGACTCAGACTCAGGGCAGATTAAGTATTAATAAGCAAGAGGAATAAGAGAACAGGGTATTTCTGCAGGCCCTATCTAGTCGTCAGCTCATCTATGGCCCAAGTCTGTAGGAACTTTTTCAACCTGTCACACTGGGAATACATGAAGTTTTACTCTCCCTAGATTACCCCTTGCATGAGGGTTAGGTTTGTTTTTTGTTTTTGTTTTTTAAATTTTATTTATTTGACAGAAAGAGATCACAAGTAGGCAGAGAGGCAGGCAGAGAGAGAGGGGAAAGCAGGCTCCCTGCTTAGCAGAGAACCCAATGTGGGACTCGATCCCAGGACCCTGGGATCATGAACTGAGCTGAAGGCAGAGGCTTAACCCACTGAGCCACCCAGGCGCCCACGGGTTAGGTTTTATTACTGTCATTCTTCCCAGATCCCACTTACAATTTCAGAGCTTGGGGGTTTGTTTGTTTTTATGTTTGTTTTTTATATAATTGTCTTCTGTCTTCCTAACTTCTCTCTATCTTCCTGAGCAACTTCTCCAATGTTCTTTGTCCTCCCCTTGTCAGACACAAATGTAGTCAATATGAGGTCCATCATTTATGCAAAAATATAATTTCTATGACAACATGATGAGTTGTTTCTATATATATCCACATCTCATATAAAGAAATGTAAGGTTATTGATACATTCAATTAATACAGAAGACTACAATCACATTATAGATCAAATTGTGTATTGAAAGGGCCTGGTACACTGTAGGCCCAATTCAAAGGTTAGCTTCCTTCTAAAGAGAGAGTTAAAATATATATTGTTAATTCTAAAAGGAAACATTGCAATCTTGACATTGCCAAAGATTTCTAAAGACAAAAACTACTAACTATAAAAGAAAAAAATGATAAAGTAGAGTTTATAAAGAAAAACATGATAAATTGGACCTTATAAAAAAGATAAAACTTTCTGCTTTTCAAAAGATATTCTTAAGAAAGTTAAAAGGCAAACCAGAGACTGGAAGAAAATATCTGTAACACATATTTTTCAGAAAGGGGTTATATCTAGAACACATTTCAATTTTAAGAAGATGGGCAAAACAACTGAACGGACATTTCACAACATAAAATATATGAACAGCCAAAAGAACATTAGAAAAGAAAAAAAATGGCTCTATTAGTCAACAGGAAAATGTAAATTAAGGGTGCCTGGGTGGCTCAGTGGGTTAAGTCTCTGCCTTTGGCTCAGGTCATGATCTCAGGGTCCTGGGATCTGGGCACTCTGCTCAGCAGGATGCCTGCTTCTTCACCGCCAGCCCCCCACCCCACCCCCGCCTGCCTCTCTGCCTAGTTGTGATCTCTGTCAAATAAGTAAATAAAATCTTAAAAAAAAAAAAGAAGAACCAGACTTAAAAAAAAAAATCTTCAAAGGCTGAACTAGCAGTACAACAAGAGCTGCTGTAAAAAGAAAAAAAAGTTCTCATATTAAAAGGATATTAAAAAAAATCTAGGAACTGATTAGATCATATCTGGAAGATGATATTTAATTATTTCATCTCTTTGAGTCCATTTTGTTATTTGTAAAATGGGGATAATTAAAATACTTATTTAACAGGGTTTTTTGTGATTAAAAAAATAATATATTAAGGAGCTTAGAAGAATGTTCAAAAGGAAGCATTCAATAAATATTAGCCATAACAATATAGACTTAATTGAAAAATTTGATGTTCTAAAATATATGAATGGGTTAATATTATAAATTTATTTAATTATTTTTTATTTTTGTTTTCCTAAAGTGTATTCTAAATTTCCAAAGGTGATCTAAAGTTTTAGATATTTTAGATATCTAAAAGATCTTTAGATATCTAAAACATCTTTTAGATATCTAAAGATCTAAAATATTCTAGGTATTGTTGAACAAATTGAGTCTCACTATTTGTACTTTCCGAGATCATAGAAACTTTTTATATCTCCCTCATCAGGCTTCATCTTTTCATGCCATAGTTTTATTTGTATAGATGGATCATAAATTCTTCTGTTAATATTGGTAAGAACTAGCTAGAAGTAAGTATAGGAATTAAGTTTACCAAATCTGTGGGGGTATTGCTGTGTTTTAGATAAAATCTTTCTTTCTTTTTTATTTTACTTTATTTTATTTTTAATTTTTTTACTATTTTAAAATTTAAACTCTATATACTGTATTATTAATTTCAGAGGTAACATTCAATTATTCATCAATGTATATAATACCAGTGCTTATTACATCACATGCCCTCCTTATGGTCCATCACTCAGTACCCCATCCTCCACCCCCCCTCTATCAACCTTCAGTTTGTTTCCTATGATTAAGAGTCTCTTATGGTTAGATAAAAATCTTTCTTATAAAAATATAAATCATTAAGGAACTCTTTCTTTGGAGGTAAACCAACTGTTCTAGTTTTACTTTATTGTTTAGCTCCAACTTAAGCCTAAATTTAACAATGAGAATGGATTTTTTCTGGAGCATATGGAACTTATGCTAACTTTCTTTAATAGGGAATTATAGGAACATTTAATGACAAACATTTTCCTCACAATACCAACCAATAAATCTGTGGAAACTCTGATTTGTTGCCCATTAGAAGCAGAGAACAGTAATAATAGGATATTATTACTAACTTCAGAGGCATAGATATATAGGTGACCCTTGAATAACACAGGTTTGAACTATGTGGGTCCACTTATATGTGGATTTTTTTCAAAACATACTGGAAATTTTTTTTTCTTTTTTTTTTTTTTCATACTGGAAATTTTTTTGAGATTTGTGACAATTTGAAAAAACTTACAGGTGAACTGTGTAGCCTAAAAATATTGAAAAAATTAAAAAGTTAGGTATATCATAAGTGTATAAAATATATGCAGTTATTAGTCTACTTTATCATTTACTACCATAAACATATAAAAATCTATTATAAAAAGTTAAAATTTATCAAAACTTAGGTACACTTACAGACCGTACATGTATGCCACCCACAGTCAACAAATGTTAGTAGACATAAAGCTGCAGTATTAAATCATAATAGTATAAAATTAGCTGTAGTACATACTGTACTGCTTTAATAATTTTGTAGCTCCCTCCTATTGATATTTCAGTGAGCTCAAGTGTTGGAAGTATCCACTTAAAATATCTGATGATGCTAATCAACTCTGCATGCGCAGTTCATCTCTCTAGTAAATAAAAAGTGATCTCCCACAGTTCTTATGTATTTTTCATTGTGTTTGGTGCAATATCATAAACCTAGAATAACACTAAAGGACCCATACAAAGTGCCACTAATGATGCTGGAAATTCTCCCAAGAACCAAAGTCATGATATTATAAGAAAAAGTTAAATTGTTTGATATATGCAATAGACTGAGGTCTACAGCTGCAGTTATCACCATTTCAAGATAAATGAATTCAGTATACAGACCATTGTAAAAAAAAGAAAAGGAAATTTGTGAAGCCATTGCTGCAGCTATTCCAGCAGGCATGGAAGTTGTGCACTTCTTGCAAAAAAAATTTTTTTTAAGATTTTATTTATTTATTTATTTGAGAGAGAAAGAGGGCATGAGTTGGAGAGATAGGGAGAAAGAATCTGAAGCAGACTCCAAATAGATTGCAGAGACTGACTCGGGGTTCGATCCCACAACCAAGAGATCATGATCTGAGCCAAAACAAAGAGTTGGCTGCTTAACCAACTAAGCCACCCAGGTGCCCCACAAAATATCTTTTCACCTTTTATTGAAAATGCAGCTTTTGTGGGTACAGGATTGCTATAAGAAAGGCATAACTATAGACTCTGCTTCGAGAAAAACCAAAGTCATTACATGACAACTTAAAGCAAAAGGAAGCTGAAGGAGCTAAAGCTGGAGAATTCAATGTCAACAAAGGATGGTTTGATAATTTTAGAAAGACGTATAGCTCAAAAAGTGTCCAGATAATAGGAGAAGCAGCTTCTGCTGACCAAGAGGCAGCAGAGAAGTTCCCAGATGCTATTAAGAAAATCACCGAGGACAAAGGATATCTGCCTGATCAGGTTTTTAATAAAGATGAAAGTGCCCTATCCTGGAAAAAAAATACCAGAAAGGACATATATTACTAAGGAAAAGAAGTGAGCACCAGTATGTAAGGCAGGAAGGGATAGGTTAATTCTGCTGTTTTGTAAAAAATACAGTTGGGTTTACAATGAGGACTGCCCTTATCTATAAAGCTGCTACTCCCCAGTCCTTGAAGGGAAGAGATAACAGCTATCGGTCTTCTGGTTATACAAGAAGAAGGCCTGGACAATAAGAACACTTTTTCTGGATTGGTTCCATCAATACTTTGTCCCTAAAGTCAGGAAGAACGTTGCTAGTAAGGGACTGCCTTTTAAGGTTCTTTTGAAATTGAACAGTAACAACCCTTGGCCACCCAGAACCCTATGAGTTCAACACCAGAGGCCCTGAAGTATTCCACTTGCTCCTAAACACAACATCTCTAATTAAGCCTCTAAATCAGGGAGTCACAAAGATTTTTATGGCTCATTTCACACAATACTCTATGGAAAGAATTGACAACACTATGAAAGAGAACCCCAATAAAGAGAACAGATTCTGGAGGAATTACACCATTGCAGATGCCACTGCTGTTATAGAAAAAACCAAGAAAGTCATTAAGGCCCCAAACAATAAATTCCTGTGAAAACTGTGTCTAGATATTGTGCATGACTTGACAGGATTTATGACAGAGCCAATCAAGGAAATCATGAAAGAGGTCATGGATATGGCAAAAAAGATGGAAGGTGAAGGGTTTTAAGAAATGAATCTTGGAGAAATTCAAGAGCTAATAGGCACCATCCCAGAGGAATTAATAGAAGACAACTTGATGGAGCTGAGTGTTTCTGTACCAGTACCAGACAATGAGGAAGAAGACATAGAAAAAGCAGTGCCAAAAACCGAATTGACATTAGACAATACGGCAGTAGGGTTCTGCTTATTCATGACTGCTTTTAACTTCTTTTATGACATGGTCCCTTCTACAATAGGGCACTGAAACTAAACAAACAGTGAAAGAAGAATTGGTACCATATGGAAACATTTTTTAGAGAAATGAAAAAGTAAAAACACCAGACAGAAATTACGATGTATTTCTGTAAAGTTAAACCAAGTGTGCCTGCTTCTCCTGCCTCCCCTTCTATCTCCTTCACCACTTCAACTTCTGCCACCTGTGACACAGCAAGACCAATTCCTCCTTGTCCTCCTCCTCCTCAGCCTATTCAACATAAAGACAATGAGGATGAAGACCTTTATGATGATCCACTTCCACTTAATAAATAGGAAATAATCATCATACTGTACAGTTAATAAACTTATCTGGTATATATGTATGTGTCTTTGTGTGAATATATAATAACTGTAGGTAAGAACTGTATGAGATGGTTTTAAAAAATATTTTGTTTATTTATTTGTTAGAGAGAGAGAGACAGCATACACAAGCAGGGGGGTCAGGGGGAACAGTAGGCAGAGGGAGAAGCAGGCTCCCTGCCTGATATAGAACTCGATTCCAGGATCCTGGAATCATGACCAGAGCTGAAGGCAGACACTTAACCGTAACTGAGCCATCCAGGCATCCCTGTATGAGATGTTTTTGTGTCATCATCATTATTGCCTACTATTCATCGTATAGGTCATCATGTGCAAGATTTGTATGGAAGTGGATAGCCTATCCTTAAATAGACATGAAGTAAGTGATATTTAATATAAAATTAATAATGTGTTTGTTTTCTTACTATATTATAACGTTGCATTCCAAAAATTATATTACCAAACAGTATATGCTTCTCTTGCTCATAATTGGGTGTTAGCCTATCATGACAGGTAAGTTTTTTTTTTAATGTAACAATGTTTCTAATACCTTATTATGAATATGACTGTAATTCCAAATGCCATAAAAAATGTATAACAATTTATGGGGTGCCGGGGTGGCTCAGTAGGTTAAGCATCCAACTCTGGTCATGATAGGTCATGATCTCAGGGTCATGTGACTGAGCCCCATCTCAGTTCCACATTGGGCATGGAGACTGCTTAAGATTCTCTCTCCCTCTCCGCTTTCTCCTCCCCTATCGACACCCATGTGCATGCACATTGTCTCTCTCTCTCTTTCTAAAAAAAAAAAAATTTTTTATAACAATTTATTCATTAGATTATGGGCTAGGTTGCCATGAAGAAATCATACTGCTGCTTCTTCATTATCAATGAGTATCAATCATTATACCTGTAATCAATAATGAATTTCTTTTTCACATCACCTCTTCATTTGGATGTCTAGTGTTACTAATAAGCATAACATCTGCAGTGTCTTATATCATGTAAGATAATATTGATGTAGGAGACTCATCTTGTAAACAGACAACATAAACTATAGTATCAAAAAATACAGGTGCCTGGGTGGCTCAGTTGCTGGGCATCTGCCTTTGGCTCAGGTCATGATCCCAGGGTCCTGAGATCAAGCCCCACATTGGGCTCCCTGCTCCGTGGGAAACCTGCTTCTCCCTCTCCCTCTGCTGCTCCCCTGCTTGTGTTCCCTTTCTCACTGTGTCTCTCTATGTCAAATAAAGTAATAAAATCTTTTTTAAAATACAATATATTGGGGCACCTGGTGGCTCAGGGGATTAAGACTCTGCCTTCTGATCAGGTCATGATTCCAGAGTCCTGGGATGGAGCCCTGCATCGGGCTCTCTGCTCAGCGGGGGCCTGCTTCCCCCTCTCTCTCTGCCTGCCTCTCTGCCTGCTTGTGATCTCTCTATCTCTCTGTCAAATAAATAAATAAAATCCTTTTTAAAAATACGGTAATATGGTATAGGGGTGCTTGGGTGGCTCAGTTGGTTAAGCATCTGACTCTTGATTTTGGCTCAAGTCATTACCTCAGGGTTGTGAGATCAAGTCTTGCACTGGGCTGCATGATGTACTTAGAGTCCACTTAACATTCTCTCTCTTCGAAAATTAGTTGACCATAGAGTTGCAGGTCTATTTCTGGACTTCCTCAACTCTATGGTCTCTGGACTCCCTCAACTCTATGGTCAACTAACCTTTGAAGAGAGAGAATCTTAAGTGGACTCTAAGCCCACCATGGAGCCCAGTGCAGGACTTGATCTCACAACCCTGAGATCATGACGTGAGCCAAAATCAAGAATCAGATGCTTAACCAACTGAGCCACCCAAGCACCCCTATACTGTATTTTTTTAAGGTTTTATTTTTTATTTGACAGAGCGATCACAAGCAGGCAGAGAGGCAATTAAAAAAAAAAAAGATTCTCTTCCTCTGCTCCAACTGTTAATCAACTGTTTTTATTATTGTTAAGGCTTCCAGTCAACAGTAGGCTATTAGTAGTTAAGCTTGGGGAGTCAAAAGTTATACATAGGGACTATGTATAGTCTGACTGACTACATAGGGAGTCAGCACCCCAACCCTCTGCATTGATAAAGGGTCAACTGTGGTATTACTTTTGAAGTTTTTACAGTTTAATAGAAGAGACTGAATAATCCCTAATCAGTACACTAGAGCATGTTTAGTATTAGAGGAACTTGGCATGAAGCAGTTCTTTTTGGAACATCATTCATTGCAATTCAGCTTGCAGAGTAAGCAGAAGAAACAGGAGAGGAGGTGAAGAAACAATTATGTAGCCAATAACTCATAAAAAGGGGATGTAAATGTAGATCTCCTAATTCCATATATAACACAGTATCATGACATTAATCTTGTAATAACATCTTTTTGAGATTCGAGAAGATCTATGATATTCATTGAATTCATAATTAAAAAAAAAAAAAACCAGCCAGTAATGCTGATAAGAACTCAGAAGATAGCAATGCTCTACCATTCCACCTTATTTCTCTTTTTTGTGGGGAGAGTAGCATCCAAATTAAATGTGATACCTCAATGAAAGTGTCCTAAATAGGGTTTTATTTTTTTCAAATATCTGGGGTTGTTATTTTTCCAGTATTCCTCCAGGACTTTGTCATTTTATGTAACAGGTCCAGACAGACACTAAATCTTTTCTTTCTTCCCTCTTTTCTCTCTCTTTTTGATATTTTAAATGTTTATCAAGGTAATACATGTAAACACTTTAAAAGTTATGTGGTTTAAAAAAATCATGTGCAACTACAAGACTCATAACAAAACAAAGCAAGAGTATATTTTAACACACACACACACACACACACACACACACACACACACACACACAGTCTTGGGAAAAAAAGGCATTAGCTTCCTCAAAGGCAGAGACACCTTACCAGACTTTTACTTGCTTCTTTTCATATTTACCAAAATTTTCATATTTTCCATAATTTTCCCAAATAAAATATTTATACTATTTTTGTTTTGTAAAATTTTTAAAATTTTATGACATTAATACATTATATTTATTATAAAAAATAAAGATCCAACATCTTATACTTTTCTTCCCTCCAGTCTCCCAACAGTATTATATCTCAGTATTTTAAATTAAATCAATGTTCCACGTTAACCTTATTATAAGTGTGTTTTACTTCTGGGTCAATTAGTTCTATTATGATTACATTTACTTTCTTATACAACCTTTTTAAAAAAGATTTATTTATTTATTGGGTGGGGGGAGAGGCAGAGGGAGAGGGAGAGAATCTCCAACATACTCCCTGCTGAGCATGGACCCGATGCAGGCATGCAGGCTCTATCAGAAGACTCCAAGATTGTGACCTGAGCCGAAATGGAGAGTCAGATATTCAATCACTCAACAGACTGAGCCACCCAGGTGCCGTTCTTATACGACTTTTGTTCTTCTTGAAATTAATAAATCAGTTTTTTGTCTGCCAAATTTTCTATTATTATTATTATCACGAATTCTTTCAGGGATGTAAAAATGCTGAAACTATTTGCAACACCATCAAATGTGTCAGATACACTCCACCAGTTTTGCTGGAAACAGTCCACTGGAGCATTCCATCCTTCAGTCTAGGCTATTCCTCCCTCCCTCTGCTGTATAGCTGTCATGTTGGGATTTCCTCTCTTTTGTAGGTTAATCCCATTTCTTAAAACTTCTAGATTTGTCTTTCTTATTTCAGTAGTGTATATCCTCCAGAAGTGTTCCAGGAAAAGCTGGGAGGAGATGGGTAGTAAATTTTTGATCCTCACATGCCTGAAAATATCTTTAATTGTCTCACACTTGATTATATGATTTAGCATAGAATTCTAGGTTGAAAATAATTTTCTCTCAGAATTTTGAAAGCACTGTTTCACTGTCTTCTAGCACCCAGCATTAATGTTGAATTCAACTTTATTACCTACTCTTTTATAAGTAATCCATTCCCCTTTCCCTGATCTCTCCTTATCTGTCACCAAGATTTTTTTATCTTCTTTTTATCTCTTGTGTTTAGAAATTTCATGATGATGTCATAGTAGCTTTGGTTTTGTTTTTTTTCCCTACATTATGTTGGGCATTCAGCAGGTTCTGCCAATCTGGACACTCATGTCCTTCAGTTATTAGAGATTTTCTTATAATTTCTTTGATAATTTCCTTCCCTCCATTTCTTTTCTGTTTCTAGAATCCTATTAGCCTCATGTTGGGCCTTATGAATTCATCTTTTAATGATCTTTTCTCTCTCATTTTCCATTTCTTTTTGTTCTCTTTTCTAGGAGATTCCTCAATTTTATATATTAATACTACTTTGAATTATTTACTTTTGTTATTATATTTTTAATTTCCCAGAGCTGTTATCTTTTAATTGTTCCCTTTTTGGAGCATCTTGTCTTTGCTTTATGGATGCAGTATCTTATAATTATCTCTCAGAGGATTCTTACTGTCTTTTAAAATATATTCTTCTGATCTCTATATTGTCTCTGCTATTCTCTGAGTTTCTCCTTTTCTCTTCCATTTCTATTTGATGCTGTCTTTCTTGGTGAAGTTTATCTCAACTACCTGGTGGTCCTTTGGTGTCCCTTCATATCTAAGAATGAGTCACTACAGAAGTATTTGGAAGGTCTGTGTTAACAGAAAGAGTTTGTCAGTTGGTAGGCTTTATTGTAGGATGATAAGGTGGGGACCCATTTGTTTTGTTAAGTAACAGTATCTATAGATCTTCCTTCTGGGGTTATTCAGCTTTAAGTTTCTCCCAAAATTACATCTCTGTTCTCCTGCCTAGAAAATATAAGCCTTGCTGTCAGCATTCCTGGAGTGAAATAGATTGAGAAGACTTGGCAAGTTTCATCATTCAGCAGGTAGACATTCATCTGATCTGTTTCCAGTGTGGTATCCTCTTATTCCAACCTCCCCAACTATAATGTTTAGCTGTGCCTAGTATTTCAGTCTGGAGCATCTCTAGTTCAATTTTTTTTTTTTTAAACAGAATAAACTCCTAGGTTCTGCCAAAGAAATGAAACAGTAGTTGCTTAACTGAGCAGGATGAGGAAAGGACCTGGTAACTTAACTTCTTACACAAATTTTTAACCAACCCCCCTTTTTTCAGCCCCTCAGATATCTCTGCTGCTGTCATATTTGCTTCTTCCAATTCCAGTGTTCTGCAATATGAGACAGCTTGCCTTTCATTAGTATATGCCTCTCAAGCATTTGGAATCCAGTTTTCTCAGCTCAGCTTTCCATCTTTCAAAAATTTGTTAATACCCCTCATCTGCTATTATCTTTCTTATTCTCTTTGTCCTTGTGGGCTAATAACTTCTAAAATATTAACTCATTGTCATTTTAGTGATTTGGGGAAGAGAAGAGGGATGAACACACGTATTTAATTTGTCCATATATAACAAGAATTGCCAGGCTTTCAAAATGCTTCTATAAAAAATATCAGAACCAGAAAAATCAGAAAGAAAATTCCATGCTCATGAGACGGATGTGGAAAAGCATGCATCTGAGAATTGTAGAACATACTTTCAAGTGCTGTTATAGTCACTTATTGATTGGTTTATGTTAGGTAAGTTGACTTTTCTGACTGCTTCATCATCTGTAAAGTGGTGATGATTATTCCTACACAACCTATCTTATAACAACTAATGAAGATAATTGACATAAATGTACAAATACAGAATATGTAACATTATTGTTAATTATATCATTAATAGGCATAGTCAAATATATTTTGAGAGGCAGTGTTAACAGAGTACAAAGAGTATGGCCTTCAGTCATACATATCTGATCCATATTTGTCATTCCTTGTGTGATTTGGGTAAGTGACTTAACCTCTCTGAGCTTCATTTTCCGTGTTTATAAAATGAGTATAATATTATTAACCAGACAAGGCTGTTGTGAACATTAAATGAGATCTTGCATGTAACACAACTATTATAGAGCCTGACGCTTCTTAGACACTCAGCAGATTTACCCTCATACCTTCCTAATTTGGGACCAGCTTTCTTATGCTCACACGAAAATCCTGAGCTTGTATTTCCACAATTAATGCTAAGCCACATTAGTAACTAGCATCTTAGGTCTTCAATAGTCCTCATAAAGGCTGTTTATTTGCTGTGTTCCTGGAACTAAATTATAAGGTGAGCAGCCCAAATTGTAAGAGTTCAGCATACATATCCTTTCAAGTGGTAAGAGGCTATTGCTGAGGCATCTTTAGGAATATTTTGTTACGAAATAGGATGTGAAACTTGTGATGAATATTAAAGAGATCAGGGACACTGGAATACTGGAAAAAATACTACTGAAAAAATTATCTTGAGTTGTTGATTTGCTTTTGGTTTTGGTTTTGTTTCTGTCGGGCCCTCACATAAACCCAGAAGCCAAGCATCTCTATTATATTGTTTAAAGATGAAGAAATCAAGGTACAAGTGAAAAAAAAAATGACTTGCACATGATTCACTGGTCATTGGGGAACAACTGAGATTAATATTGGTCTTTTGACTCCCTGATCAGTGCTTGTATTTTTTAATAACATAAAATTCACAATTTTAACCATTTTTAAGTGTACAGTTCACTTAAGTACATTCACATCCTTGTGCAACCAATCTCCAGAACTCTCTTCATCTTGCAAAATTGAAACTCTGCCCCCATTAAACAACAACTCCCCATTCTTGCCCCAGGTCCAAACACCATTCTACTTTCTGTTTCTAGGAGAGTGACTACTCTAGGTACCTCATATAAATGGAAGTATGCACTATTCATCCCTTTGTGACTGGTTTATTTCATTTAGTATAATGCCCTCAAAGTTGCAATCTATGTTGCAATATGTGTCAGAATTGCCTTCCTTTTTAAGATCCAATAATATTCCATTGGATGTATATGCCACATTTTGCTTTTCCATCCATATCAACAGACACTGAGTTGCTTCCACTCTTGGCTACTATGAATAATGCTGCTGTAAACGTGGGTGTTGGAAATTTCTTTAAGATTCCCCTTTCAACTCTTTTGGGTACGTACACAGAAGCAGAATTGTTAGACCATATGGTGATTCTAATTTTTTGAGGACCCACCATACTGTTTTGAAGAACAGATATATATATATAGCAGCTGTACCATTTTACATTCCCACCAATAGTGCATAAAGGTTCCAATTTCTCCACATCCTTGCTAACACTTGTTCTTTTCTGTTTTTCATTTTGCTTTGTTTTTATAATAGCTATCCTAACAAGTGTGAGGTAGTCTCATTCTATGGTTATCTTCAGAGTTTTGCAGTCTTTTTAGAGGACAAGACACTATGTGACCCTGGGGAACATCAACAACAATTTACAGCAAAAAAATCCTACTAGATTTAAGAATCTACTATAGGATCCAACAGTACACATAGCTCCTGCTCTCAAGGATTTTACAATCTAGCTGGAAAGAAAGAATATATGCACTTAAAAAAAATAAAAATGCAAGATAGAATAGTTTAAATGATATGTGCTACTGGGACACATAGCTGGCTCAACTCTTGATCTTGGGGTTGTGAGTTTGAACCCCACACTGGGTGTAGAAATTGCTTAAAAAATAAAAGTAAAATGTTTAAATAATATGTGCTACATGAATACAGAGAAGGATAAAATTATAAGTGGATGATTAGAAAAGGCTTAATTTAAAAAATTTTTTAAAGATTTTATTTATTTATTCAACAGAGAGAGAGGGAATACAAGCAGCGAGAGTGGGAGATGGAGAAGCAAGCTTCCACTGAGCAAGGAGCCTGATGCAGTGCTCCATCCCAGGACCCTGTGATTATGACCTGAGCTGAAGGTGTCTTAATGACTGAGCTACACCCAGGTGCCTCTAGAAAAGGCTTTAAAAAGTGAGTGGCACCTCAAACATTTTTAAAGGGAGGGTTTAAATTATCCAAGAGAAGAGAGGAGAAAATTAATTTATAAATCTCATTTATTTATTCATATATTCTTTCAATAAACATTTGCTGTGCCAGAAACTGTGCCAGGTGTTGGGGTTACAAAGTCTCTCAAGAGCAAAGGAGTAAGAAATGCAATGAGTAGTGACAATCCAAGGTACTGAATGTACACATGGTGCACTGAATCACTCTTCTTTAAGAGCCTGCTGATATGTCAAGAAGACTGATAATCTCTTTTTATGGTGACTCATAAAGAGGATGTAAAGCACATTTCTTTCCAGACTATGCTCATACTCAATTGTTTCAAATGGAATACAGTTGAGAAATTTCTCATTTTCCCTTGGGAAGGAGACTGTGTTTAAGAAGCTAAAGCTATTGCAAGTTCGTTATTAGCACTCATACTTATGATGGGTTCTTTCTCCATACTCCATATGGGTTCTTTCATTCACAAACATGTGCTAGGCATTGGGAAAGCAAGGAAAGATGAATAAGACATAGATCCTACCTTCCAGGATCTCAAATATAGCTACAGTTTGAAAGGGCTGTAGTAGGGTAATGAGAGAAGACAAATAGAAGAAAAGAAATCACTTTCACCCTCTAGAGAAGTCATAAGCTTCTTTTAAAAAGTAACATATAAGCTGGATCTTAAAGGATGGCAGAAGCTCACCTGGGAAGAGAAGGGATAGATATTCTAGCCAGAAGAATGGCATATTCAGGAAATATTAAGTAATGTAGTGTGGCTGGAACTTACAATACATGATAGGGAATAGTAAGAAGGGTAGAGACAGAGAATAGAGTGGTAGGTAACTGACTTTTAGGCAGGGGAGAAATATGATTGGATATTTTAAATTTTTATTTTATTTAAACTAACATACAATATATTATTAGTTTTGGAGGTAGAGTTCAGCGATTCATCAGTTGTATATAAACACAGTGCTCATTACATCACATGGTCCATCACCCAGTTACCACATCCCCCAACCCCTCCCCTCCAGCAAACCTCAATTTGTTTATCTTACGGTTTGTCTCCCTCTCTGAATTCATCTTGTTTTATTTTTCCCTCCCTTCCCCTATGATCCTCCATTTTGTTTCTTAAATGCCATATATATATAGTGAAGTCATATAATTGTCTTTCTCTGACTGACTTATTTCGCTTAGCATAATACCTTCTCCTTCCATCCACATCATTGCAAAGGGCAAGATTTCTTTTTTGGTGGCTGAGTAATATTCCATTGTGTGTGTGTGTGTGTGTGTGTGTGTGTTTACACATCTTCTTTGTTTTATTCATCTGTTGATGGGCCTGTGGGGTCTTTCCATAGTTTGGCTATTGTGGACATTGCTGCTATAAACACTGGGGTGTGGGTGCCCCTTTGCATCATTACATTCGTATCTCTGTGATACATACCCAATAGTGCAATTGCTGGGTCATAGGGTAGCTCTATTTTCAACTTTTTGAGGAACCTCCATATTGTTTTCCAGAATGGCTGCACTAGTTTGCATCCCAACCAACAGGTTAGGAGAGTTCCCTTTTCTCCATATCTTTGCCAACATCTATCATTTCCTAACTTGTTGATTTTAGCCATTCTGACTGGTGTGAGGTGATATCTCATTGTGTGTGTGTGGTTTTTTTATTT
The DNA here is from genome assembly GCF_964662115.1 of Mustela nivalis. Lineage (NCBI taxonomy): Eukaryota > Metazoa > Chordata > Mammalia > Carnivora > Mustelidae > Mustela > Mustela nivalis. The sequence continues at coordinate 120,556,119 of NC_139027.1, read as the reverse complement.
TATTTTATTTATTTATTTGAGAGAGAGAGAGAGAGGGAGGGAGCACAGAGGAAGAGGGAGAAGCAGAATCTCCACTGAGCAAGGAGCCTGATGCAGGGGTCGATCCCAGGACCCAGGGATCATGACCCAAGCCAAAGGCAGACACTCAACCAACCGAGCCACCCAGGTGCCCCTCTCATTGTGGTTTTGATTTGTGTTTCCTTGAAGTCAAGTGATGTTGAGTATTTTTTCATGTGTCTGTTTGCCATTTGGATGTCTTCTTTGGAGAAATGCCTGTTCATGTCTTCTGCCCATTTCTTGACTGGGTTATTTGTTCTTTGTGTGTTCAGTTTGATAAGTTCTTTATAGACTGTGGATACTAGCCCTTTATCTGTTGAGACATTTGCAAACATCTTCTCCCATTCTGTAGGCTGTCCTTTGGTTTTGTCAACTATTTCCTTTGCTTGTACAAAAGCTTTTTATCTTGATGAAGTACCAAAAGCTCATTTTTGCCTTTGTTTCCCTTGCCTTTAGAGACATGTCTAGCCAATAGTTGCCGTGTGCTGAGGTCACAGAGGTTGCTGCCTGTGTTCTCCTCTAGGATTTTGATGAATTCCTGTCTCACATTTAGATCTTTCATCCATTTTGAGTTGTACTACAGTTGATTTTAATTATATTAGCTCCAGTAAATTTTTTTATCCTATATGATTAAATAAAGCCTCCTACTTCAACTACATCTCTATAAGCAGTTATGTTAAAATTTTAGCACTATTGGATTTTTATCTATTAATTCAACAAATTATCCTCAAAGAATTTATTTATTTATTTATTTATTTATTAAAGATTTTATTTATTTATTTGTCAGAGAGAGCGAGAATGAGCACAGGCAGACAGAGTGGAAGGCAGAGTCAGAGGGAGAGGGAGAAGCAGGCTCCCTGCAGAGCAAGGAGCCTGATGTGGGACTCGATCCCAGGACGCTGGGATCATGACCTGAGCCAAAGGCAGCTGCTTAACCAACTGAGCCACCCAGGTGTCCCAATCCTCAAAGAATTTATATACATTCTAGAAGTGAAGTGAAATTATGAAAATCACAAGTAAACAACCTACCAATAAATTAAACAAATTGTGGGATGCCTGGGTGGCTCAGTTGGTTAAGCAGCTGCCTTCGGCTCAGGTCATGATCCCAGCATCCTGGGATCGAGCCCTGCATTGGGCTCTCTGCTCAGCAGGGAGCCTGCTTCCCCCCACCAACCCCTGCCTGCCTCTGTGCCTACTTGTGACTGCTGTCAAATAAATAAATAAAATAGTAAAAAAAAAAAATTAAAAAAATATATACAGTGACTTTGAGATCTCTATGAGATGAGCAAACATAGAGAAGTAGGTACTTGGATATGTGAGGCTGGAACTCAGTGGAGAGGTTTGGGTTGGAAATATGAATTTGGGTATCATTAATATAATGACAGTATGTAGAGATAGTATATTCATTAGACTATAGCCTGATCAAATTGCTTAGAATTGGTAATTCCTAAATCTCCTCAGTGACAGTATTATCTCATAAGTAATTTTTATATATGGCTAAATAATTAAGAATTCATTCCTACTAATTTAGATCCTAAAGGTTAACTCTATTTAAGATTTCTTTAGCGGGAACCTCACTATGCCTTCTGCCTACTATGTCAATCCAAAGATTAATTTAATTTCAGAGTTACCAGATGCTTCATTAATATCTCAGTGACTTTTCCCTTTCTTCACCAAAGCTAACTCTTCAAAGACCCTACATAATCAGGTAAAAATAGATGAGAGGGTTGCATAGGTTTGGATTTCTACGTGGATTAGAATATCTTCTGTTCTCTGTAAATTAAGTATTACTTGCTTACCAAGTACAATGAGTATTGGACTAAGAATCATGAGATCTGGGTTCCAGTTCAAATACTACTACTATTTAATTTTATTTCATTCATGCCCTCTATTTTAATTATTTTAATTCATAGCCTCTACTAAAAGAGGCCTGCTATTTTATGGGTCAAGTGAAGAGACTATGGATTATTTTAAAGCCTATGAAAACATAAAATTTCGTATACACTTGAAGGATTATCATTACCTTACTATTGAGTAGTGGGAGATCTGGAGTGGTGCTAAGCTTCAGGAATGGCCCAAAGTGAAGATTTCAATAGTCTATTTCTGGATTTCTTACTATTTTTTGTGGACTCCATGAGTTGGCTTCTGTATCTATAAAACAGAAAAATTACAATGATTTCTCTCACTGTTATGAGAAAACTAATAAATGCCTATATATTTTGCAGAGATTCCTAAATGAAAGAGGTTAGGAAGATACAGGTGATTATTTGCATTGATGCTCTTATTAGCTTAGTCTAAGTAGGATCGTCTCTTGGAAAACCTGGAAAAGCTTAGCTATCATTGCTTTATGACTTTTGCCTGCTTTCCAGGAAACCTTGGCTTTCCTGGAAAACAAACTGCTTCCTTGGGGGAATGTTTGAAATCTCTGAAGAGTCTCATGCAAGTAGCCAGTTTAGGGAGGTCAGACCTGAGCCCCAGGAAGGTCAGACCTGGGCCCATGCTGTAAAGGAAAAGAAGTCTTTTCAGAAAAGTGGCCAAGGACTATTTGCTAAGCATAACAGCATTTCCCAAACAGGGAGCAGAGGTACTATAAGACCTCATTAAGACTTTTCGGGTCTTTGTTATTGTTAACTGAATAACTTAAGGGTGATTTCTACAGAGGTCCTCTCCACTTTCATCACTGGTCCTCTCCCTCTGTTTCTTCCCACTTCATTTGTCTTTGCTTTGTCTCAGCCTTCATTGTTCTAGTTGAACAGGTTTTTCAGAACTCTAGGCCACACAGTTTCTCTCTTTTTTCAAGATCTCCCCATTTAAAGCGGTTTGGGGATTCTCATGTGGCAAATGTTTCTTACCTTTCAAAGACCCAGGAAGAGATAAATGGTTTATGCCAGTGGCTCCCAAACACGGGTGATTTGGTAATGTTTGGAGACATTTTTGATTGTCACAACGAGACAGGGTGCCACTGACATGATGGAGGCCACGGATGCTACTGAACATCCTAAAATGCACAGAACAGCTCCCAACAACAGAGTTATCTGGCCCCAGTTAAGCCTCTGCCTTTGGCTCAGGTCATGATCTCAGGGTCCTGGGATCGAGTCCCGCATTGGCCTCTCCGCTCAGCAGGGAGCCTGTTTCTCCCTCTCTCTCTGCCTGCCTCTCTGCCTACTTGTAATTTCTCTTTCTGTCAAATAAATAAATAAGATCTTAAAAAAAAAAAAAAAAAGAATTATCAGGCCCCAAAGGTCAATAATGCTGCTGTGGAGAAACACAGGTCTGAGCAGATATCAGTAGTTGAAGATTACTGAGCAGGTACTGCAGCCTCCTTAGGGATGCAAAGTCTCACAGTGGTCAAGCGAAAGCATGGTGTGTCTACCTCCTTGTAAGGAGACAATAAGTCCAACTTTGTTCAACTCTAGTGGTGGTGTCAGTGGTCTTTGGCTGGAGGCCATCCGCACTCGTGAGAGCCCCTTCAAAGATAACTGCTCTTATTATGGCTCAGGGAGAACTGCGTGATGCCCCCCCAGAGCATTCAAGCAGAGATTTCACGAACAAGTATTTTCAGGCTTCCTGACAGACTGGGGGCAGGCCGTCTCTTCTCAGGAGACATCTCTCCTCAAAACTACAGAGGAGGGGCACCTGGGTGGCTCAGGTCATGATCCCAGGGTGCTGGGATCGAGCCCCGCAGCCGGCTCTCTGCTCAGTGGGGAGCCTGCTTCCTCCTCTCTCTCTGCCTGTCGCTCTGCCTACTTGTGATCTCTGTCAAATAAATAAAATCTTTTAAAACAAACAAACAAACAAACAAAAACTACAGAGGAGACTTTTGGTTTCTGACCTCCCAACCTGGAATCCAACACGTTAGGTTTAAATTTCTCATTAAGTAAAGCCTCTCAGTGAGGTGCGCGCCTCTAGCTCCAACTTTTGAGTTCCTCAAAGACTAAAATACCTCCAGGGCGCATGGAATAGGTAGTAGCAAGGAAATTTAAGCCCTACCGGGTTCTTATTACTGGGCGTCCCACCCACCACCCTAACTCAGGAGAAATGGCCCCGAATTCACTCCACAAGCCCCGTAGAAAAACGCGGAGACTGAGGTAACAGCCGTCAATTGCAAAAGCCAACCTTCAGTCCTTAGACTTCCTTAGACGTAGCACAAGCGCACGAACCGCGGGGCGGCCGTCCGGTAAGTGCCCGCCTCTTTTAGACGAACTACAAGTCCCAGCTTGCCGGCCGCCGCGCCGCGCCGTCGCCTGGTAACTCGCGCCAGACCGAGCGCTCTAGGTCGGCTCCTCTGCGCGCCTGCGCCTTGGTAGGCTCTGCGCAGGCGTATTTCCAACGCTTGGGAGGAGAGGGCGGGGTATCGTTCCCTTTCGCTGATGCAAGAGTCTAGTGCGGTGGTAGGAGAGGTGTCGGTAGGAGCAGAGCTGCCACCGGGGCCTGGGGCTGACCCGTCCGACTTCCCGTCCGTGCTGAGCCCACTCGAGCCGCAACCATGTCCGGGGACGAGGTGAGGGCCTGAGCCTGGCTCTGGGGCTAAGGACTGAGGCGGAGAGCCTTAACCCACCCCGGTGTGGGAGACCGGGCCTGCGGCCTAGCGGCCGGCCTCCGCCATGTGGGGCAGCCGGGCCTGGGCGGCTGGGAACGGTAGAACCGGTGAGGACTTCGGAGCCGCGGGCCTGGTGGCGCCCGGCTCTTCTCAGGGCGGCGTCGCCGAGGCCTGCTTCCTCCTGTGCCGGGCGTTTCCGGACTTAAGAGCCCGTTGAGTCGCTCTCCCAGAAGGGGGCTTGAATGCCCGGGTAATTCCCCGAAAGAACGAGATTGGGGCTGCCGACCGCTGCATTCCTTTCGATTTGACAGTGCGGCTCCAACTCTCCTCGCTGGGCGCCGGGAGTGCCGAGAGGAGCCTGCCTCAGCTCCGGCGGAGCGCCCTCGTTTTAAAACTTTGTAGGCTCGCATGTCCTGGCCGGTATCCGCCCTTATTCTCATCTCGAGCATTATTTCTTTAAAAGACCCAGGGGTGAGGGAGATAGGACAGAGGAAGAAGACCCTTCAGCCTCAAAAAGTGACTCACCTCGGAAAGTTTTAGGGCGGGAGTCCCTGAGCCTTCCTGAGCAGAGCTCACAGCGACGTGAGCGGAAAGATGGGGCTACGAAGCTGGCTGGATCTTATTCCACCGTCGTGCTTGTACCTCAGCAAATTTTCTCAAATCCCTTTTAGCCAGATTTATTCCAGTTCATGTAAAATCAAACGGCTTAAAATGAAATCTGATTTTAAGAACTGTCAGTAAGTATTGATTGAGGAAAACTACGGCTTACCGGCCAGCTCTCCCCGCCAAAAAACAAAAAGCTCTTGAATTTATAATAATTCACTTCGTAAATATTGGGGTGCTTGGCCTATAGCGCCTTGGAGAGTAGGAGGAGGAAAAAATCAGGGCTTTCTCGAGCGTTGGTTTTTATTAGGTAGGCCCTGCACGAATTTCCACAGTAGTGGAAAGGCCTGATCATAGGGTTAAGAGAGTGGTTAAGAAGGCAAGTACATGTGCTCACAGGATATTCTCCAATTTGGTTAGAGTGAATTCGCTTGAAATGTAAGTGGCGGCTAATTCGTGGAGGGATTTGAGGACCACATGAGAAATTTGGATTTTTTATACTGGAGGAGTAGACTCCAATCTCACATATGATTTCACCACCGTGTAAAATTGGTATTGTTATGCCCATTTTAGAGATGAGAGAACTGAGGCTTAGAGAGTTGTATAATGCCCATGACTAAATAATAAGTGGTGGATTGAGTAGTAGAATACCAGATCTCTGCAAACAATACTGCCTCCATCTAAGTCACTGGGAGGCTCTTGCTCTGTTAGGAAATAACTGAGAATCTAAATGAAGTCGGCGGTTCTTGCTTGGAGGTCATACTCTGACCTCCAAGACATTGCTCTGGCTACTGTATTTTTCAAAAGTTCTGAGAGTGGCAATGTTTCATGCTTGGTTTTTTTCCTACTCATTTTCTAAAATTTTCATAACCTTTAACAGTGCCTTTGTAGGTACGGTGTGGTACTATTCTGTGTATGGGGTTTATGGTAAAGTACTCACAAGTGTTGGACTTAAGAGATCTACTATTAGCTACAGTGGGTAGAAGAAATAGGGCCATTTCAACAGCGATTTGGGGAGCTGGAGGATTCAGTTTTAGCAGTGGGGTCAAGTTTTGAAGGAAGTGGAATGTGAATAAATTATTGAAGGGTGAACAAGATTTTGTCAAGCAAAAATGGCAGAACCAGCATTCCAACAGAGGGCTTTGGAAGCCAATAAAGTGTTAAGTAGCTTAGCACTTCGCTGATCTACCAGTCCAACTTCATTTTATAGGCAGGAAAACTAGGGCCTAGGCAGCAGATTAGTGGGACTAGAAACTCAGCCTTTAGCTTCCACTCTGGAGGTATGTTCAGGATCTGGTTCCTCAGTACTGTTGACTAAATTAGTATTCTTAGACAAGTCCTTAACTTCTGACTACTTTACAGACTTTAAGGATCAAGTGAAAAGTTGTACGTGGAAAAAATTTATAAACTACCAGGCCCAGAGACCCTGGGCCTAAGATAGAGGGTTAAAGAACCTACTGTTAGTTTTGTTTTTTTTTTTTTTTTTCCTATTTTCTCGCATTTCCTTCTTTCTTTAAGTACTTTATTGATGTATAACTGACATAAAATAAACTGCATACATTTCTTTTTAAACCTGGTAATTAAGCCAGAAACTCACCAAAATATAACTTTCTTTAACCTAGTGGAATCCTGACCTTTAAAAAGCAGTCTTCTAGAATCATGGAAAAATCCCCTAATCTTCAGGCATTCATTATTTTTCAGACCATTTTTTTTGAAGTGCTGTTAATAACTAAGATTACCTCTTATTACTAGGCCTCATTTACAAGTTGTCCGAACTATTGGGTTTTCACACAACGTGGTAGGATGTTTTACAAAAGAAGTTTTAAACTAAAAAAAAAAAGTTCCTGATTAAAAATGGAATGTGTGTTGTACAAAGTTTACAAAACACAGAAGAATACAAAGAAATAAAAATCTTGTCACCCAGAGAGGAGAGTATTTAGCATTCCTTCTCACCTTTTTTCTCTAGGTTCTTTTGTAACTAACACTTGCTTCCTGGGTGTGGTGTGACCATAAAGTTATCATCTTGGGTAAATTCTGATGGATGAGAGTAGGTTACCACTTTTCATGAAGCATTTTAGCATTCTCCAGCCCAGCCCAACCTGGAAGTTGAAAGTGAGAAGCTGTTTTTGAAAGCTTTGCTGTGGACTTACTTAAAAAAAAAAATCTCAAGAGGTCTGTGGTTTTTTCCTAAGTGTACTGTTAGCAACTATTTGCTTCTCAAATCCAAACTAGTCTCATAAAACATTTTGAATGTAATAATTTGTGAGACATGAAAATCTTTAAAAATATATATATTTTTACTCAGCACTGACATGGCCTTGTATTTGGGGGGAGTACCCCTCTGGGCACTACTGTGGGATCCCTGGTTTCCTTATTTTTAAACCCTACTTTGGTAGGTGGTGTGAGTATATGAGGGAATAACTATATGTCTTAAGTATCCAGAGATAGTAATTGAGAGAGATGTTAATTATTTCAGTGTATAATTCCTGCATGTTTATTACTCTTTACAAGGCTACAACCAAACTGTTTGCCTATAGATTTAAGTATGAATGTTTTTCAGAGAGTAGGAAGATAGCTGTGAGGCCATCCTCTTTTCGAGAATCCCTCCTATCTTTGGTCTTTCTTGCTAAATAATAGTTAAAAGGTAATTAGTATTCCAGGGAACTTGATACTTGGGGAAAAAAATGCAATACATTGTAAGCCCTGCCAGACAACCAAATTTCTAGTGCCTTGTGTGTTCTCTGTCCTTTTGCCAAATCTCCATATTTCAGGAATGAGGATAAACTGGATACCTCCCTGGAATAGATTGCAACATTCATGTAGAGTGACCCAGGACCTAATAGTTAGCAGTGGGGAACTTCTTCCTGTTTCTTCAGTCTTCTTTATTTTTTATATCCTCTTTAAGTTGCTCAGTAATGTTCTTCAGACTGACTGCATTTCAGAATTACTCATTTGCTACACAATTAAATCTTGGTGAAGGTGGAAGAGGAAATCTTTGAAATGAGGCTGTGTCAATTTCCAAAATATCTTGCAGATCCTTTTTCATTGGGTGAGGACAATAACTACCCTCCCTTAATTACAGACCCTAGTTTGGTTCAATTGGTTGAATTTGGTTCAATTTGGTTCAATTGGTTCAGTGTAGTTCAATTTCTCTGATGTACTTGGATGATAAATTTAAGTTAATTGGAATCGGTTTGAGGAAATTTTTTTGAGTGTTTCATGATATGTCTTGAAATTTGATCACCCCAAGTTGATGAAACTTCAGTGATAGGAATCAAGAGATACCATGCTTTGTGAACTATAAAGCATTATATAAATTATAATAATTGCTAACATTTATTGAGTACTTTTGTTCCAGGCACTGTACCAAGTGTTTTATATTTAATTACTCATTTAATCCTCCCAATAATCTTGTGAGATTTGTTTTTGGTTCTGCTACTGATCTCCATTTTATAAATGAGGCATGCAAAAGGCAAGAACTTATCTGGAGTAACACAAGTAAGTGCATGCCAGAGTCAGGATTTGAATTCAGTCAGTTGGGCTCCAGATCTTTGCTTTCAAATACTTCTCTGTCACAGCAGATCATTGGGCAAAATCCTAAATTGAAGCATGGTAGAATTTAGACAAAGATTGGTAAGGGCTTAGAGAGAAATACTTGAGACTTGAATCCAATTCTGTTTGACTTCAAAGACCTCTTTCCATTTTACCAGGCATCAACTCTAAATGTTGCTAAACTCTTGTGTCTAAAATAATAATCTAGTCTTTTTTTCCCACGTGATCAGCGTATACAAGATGCCAAAAATAAGTTATAAATTAGTTTTTCACTTACTCTCTAGTGGACATTAGACTTAGAATAGCTAGGAAAACTTAATGTTCCCAAAACAAAAAGCAGAGTAAAAGCTTATGGAACTTTCTCTTATTTAGAGATTTGCTATAGGAAGAGGGTCTGATGGATTTTCTTAAAGATTTGTCTGAGCTTGGGGAGGAGTGTTGGGATGGGATGAGAGACGTTTTTGTTTTAATTATTTATCAGGTCAAGTCTCCTGGCATAGCAAACCAGCCGTAAATAAAACTTGCGTAAGCTGCCGAGGCATTGGTTTTCTCATCCATAGAGTGGGGGACATAGCATAAGTTGTTGCTAAGGTCCCTTCCCAAGTTCCATGATACATTTATAAAGTCTCCAAATTTGTTCATGAAATTTAAAAGTGAAGTTGCTGTATCTTGTGAGAATTTACAAATTTAAAGGCATGTGCACGTGTTTCTGAACCATCCCCCTCCCCCACCCCTTTACTAATAAAGGTAGGTTGTTGGATGGACTTCCTGTGTATGTTTGTAAAATCCTTTTTGGTACTTTAATGCACCATATATTGTACTTTCAAGCACATATTTTTTGAGTATACAATATTTGGAATGTGAGTATCTTTAAACACAATCACTTGGTTCTTTTTTTTCTTTCTTTAAAACAGATGATTTTTGATCCTACTATGAGCAAGAAGAAAAAGAAGAAGAAGAAGCCTTTTATGTTAGATGAGGAAGGGGATGCCCAGACAGAAGAAACCCAGCCCTCAGAAACAAAAGAAGTAGAACCAGAGCCAACTGAGGACAAAGATGTAGAAGCTGATGAAGAGGACAGTAGGAAAAAAGGTGAGTTGTAGATATAGAAGAGTCACTGTTGTCTTGTGAGATCTGGTTCTCTTTTGTGTTTTGGATTTTGTGCCTACAGTGACCTCCCAGCCTGGTAAGTGAAGTTGAGGCTATTAACATGTTGTATGCACTTGGTCTTGCCAGATTTCTGATAGATTTATTCCAGAGAAATTCCTAACAGTCCCCAAGTTGCAGAGATGACAAAACCTCATCATCTCAGGCCTGGTTTTTCCAGTTTTCCCTGTCAGGTCTCTATTTTCCAGTTTCAATTGTAGTGGTATTTGAGTGTAGGCAGAAAGACATTGGAGCAAAATAGGCATTTTTGTATCTTAGCAAATCTGAGAATCTATAGAAGAGATTAAAATTATAGCTTAAAATGTTTGGATTTAGACACCAGTGTTTTAGTCCCTCTTGTGTTCTAACATAAGACACTATTTGATTACTAGAAATAAATGATACGGTAAACATGATTTATGTCTGTTGAACATACTACACTGTTGGCGATGGGGAGAACTGACATTTATTGAGCATCTAGTATGTGCTAAGCATCTTTTACATGTTTAAAACAAACTTGAAAAGTAAGACAGGGGCTCCTGGGTGACTCAGTGGGTTAAAGCCTCTGTCTTCAGCTCAGGTCATGGTCCCAGTGTTCTGGGATCGAGCCCCACATTGGGCTCTCTGCTTGGCTGGGAGCCTGCTTCCTCCTCTCTCTCTCTGCCTGCCTCTCTGCCTACTTGTAACCTCTGTCTGTCAAATAAATAAATAAAAATCTTAAAAAAAAAAAGTCCACTTCCTTTAAAAAAAAAAAAGTGAGACATTTTTGTGGTAAGACCAATGAATTCGTAAGTAGCTCCTTGAAAAACCGTAGCAGATGGATCCTAAAGTATTCTTAGTGTACAATAGGGCAGGATAAATGGAAGACTTATTGAATAAACCCATTATTACTAATGGTGGATAAAGTTTCAAATTGTAGGCTTAATGAATGTTATATACTTTATAAGGCCTTTTGTTGATGGATTGATTTTAGTAACAATGATCTAACCACTAGTATTTAGATGAAAAAAGTATAGCACCTTAGTAGCCAGTAGGGAGGTAGATAAGCCATTAAGTATCTCTGTTGGAGTAACAGAGGGTTACTTCTGTTAACTTAGGCACTTAGGAGGCACCTAAAACCCAGTTGGGGGATAGGGTTAGAGTAGGCTTCTTGGTGGAAGTTACTTCTAACCAAGATCCAGTGAGATGAAGTTAAGTGCCACATGAGAGGGCCAATGGGAGGCTTTAGGTAAGAGACTACACACATGACACTAAGAAGTAGAAGTAGTTTAGAACCAACAACGAAGGGTTGGTAGATGAGAGCATGGCCAGAAATGGAGAGAGAAAGCTAGAGAACCTTGGAAATTGTGTTAGAACTCTGACTTTGCCATAAGAAAAATGAGGCATTGTATGTATGGTCAGATTACTAAAATTATTCCCAACATGGGTCCCCTACCCAGGTTTTCTCTACAAAGCCTTGACTTGACCTGCTATTGAGTTTTTCAGAACTGTGATCTTGGGTTGTAGAGAGACCACTGTACTAATTAATACCAAATCTGTCTATTCTGGTCACTTGACTAATTAATAGCTGAAATGTTGGTTTAACTCGGTTTGTGCTATATCTTCTGCTAGTTGTTAATAATTTTTACCCTTAATTATCTGTATTTTTAGATGCTTCTGATGATTTAGATGACTTGAACTTCTTTAATCAGAAGAAAAAGAAGAAAAAAACAAAAAAGATATTTGATATTGATGAAGCTGAAGAAGGTGTAAAGGTAGTATTGCTTTCTTATTGAAGGTAAAATTTGACCTCTCGAAGGTTGTTAATGGCTGATGTTTCTTTTGCCTCAACAGCTTTGCTTTTGTTATTAAGTACTTGATCAGTGTTAAGGTCATTTTCTTGGGATTGTGTCTGACTAGGTATCTTAAAGAAATTATGGTTTAAAGGAATATCAATTGAGTTTTACACATTGTATTGCAGGTGCCATTAAAATAATTACAAAATGCCCTTGGTCATTAACCACACTGAGATTGGATGAGGAGAGATATCTGTATAAGTGAGAAATTCTGTGGAGCATATATTCATATGGTTTCTTCTTTTAGACTTTTGGTAGCATGTTGAAGATACACAAACTTATGCATGTTCCTCTGAGCAGCAAAAAATGAACCCCAGCTAGTGATGGTTGGTGGCTGATGATTTTATGGTCTGTAGGAGAATGGGAACACTTGGTTTTATGGGGTTCTCTAGTCTTTTAGGGACATGAGGCCCTGTGATTATCTTGTTACTCGATCAGTTTCCAATATAAATATCTCAAAATTCTTTTTAAAAAGGATAGATTAAGAGGTGGGTAGGTGGGTAAATAGAAGGATGGATGAGGAAGGAGATGAAAGTCTTTACTTAGAGCTACTATTTTAAAGACCCTGTCCAGGACTTTTGAACAGAGCCCATACATCTGTTTTAAAAATCCAGGATAATAGCAGTTTTATGTATATACAAGTGAGAAGGATTAAGCATGAGAACAAACATACACATGTACTAAGTGTCCCATTTTATGCTCTTTACCCCAGGTTTTTTTTTTTTTTTTTTTTTTGTAAGATTGGTTCCCTTTTTTCTTTAATTAACATACAATGTGTTATTTGCTTTGGGAGTACATATCTGTGAATCATCGGTCTTACACAATTCACAGCACTCTCCATAGCACATGCCCTCCCCAATGTCCATAACCCAGCCACCCTATCCTTCCCCTCCCCCCCACCCTCCAGCAACCCTCAGTTTGTTTTCTGAGATTAAGGGTCTTTTATGGTTTATCTCCCTCCCAGTCCCATCTTGTTTCATTTTTCCTCCCTACCCCCACAACCCCCACCCTGCCTCTCAGATTCCTCATATCAGAGAGATCATATGATAATTGTCTTTCTTTGATTGACTTATTTAGCTTAGCATAATACGCTCTAGTTCCATCCACATTGTTGCAAATGGCAGATTTCATGTTTTTTGATGGCTGCGTAATATTCCATTGTATATATGTACCACATCTTCTTTATCCATTCATCTGTTGTTGGACATCAAGGTTCTTTGCATAGTTTGGCTGTTGTGGACATTGCTGCTATAAACATTTGGGTGCAGGTGCCCCTTTGGATCACTACATTTGTATCTTTAGGGTAAATACCCAGTAGTATGATTGCTGGGTCATAGGGTAGCTCTATTTTCAACTTTTTGAGGAATCTCCATACTGCACCAACTTGCATTCCCACTAACGGTGTAGAAAGGTTCCCCTTTCTCCACATCCTCGCCAACATGTGTCCTTTCCTGACTTAACTTGAGCCATTCTGACTGGTTGTACCCCAATTAGTTTATTTGCTCAAACTCAAGTAAATAAAGTGTATCCCACATGTAGTAGGAAATGTATACAGTAGTAATTCATTCAGTTTTGGAAATGGTCACAATTTTGGTAACTTGGTTAATTCAGCAGATATGTATTGGTAATTACAGTGAGTCAGGCATTGTGTGCTAATTGCTAAGGAACGGAAATGAACAAGATATTTTTCCTTTTAAGAGATTATTTTAGGGCACCTGGGTTGTTCAGTGGGTTAATCTTTGCCTTTGGCTAAGGTCATGATCTCAGCATCCTGGGATCAAGGCCTGTGTTGGGCTCTCTGCTCAGCGGGTAGCCTGCTTCCCCCTCTCTCTTTACCTGCATTTCTGCTTGCTTGTTCTCTCTCTCTCTCTCTTTCTCTCTCTCTCTGTCAAATAAATAAAATTTTTTTAAGATTATTTTAGTTCCGGAATAATTTAGACTCCTTTAGAATAAGACGGCTTTTTGTGTTTGTTTATTTGTTTTAAAGATTTTATTTATTTGACAAAGAGAGACATAGCAAGAGAGGGAACACAAGCATCGGGGAGAGGTAGAGGCAGAAGAAGGCTTCCATGCTGAGCAGGGAGCCCAGTGGTGGGGCTCCATCTGAGTACCCTGGGATCATGACCTGAGCCGGAGGCAGATGCTTAACAACTGAGCCACCCAGGTGCCCTAGAACAGGATGATTTTACCTGGATTTATCTTATTGTCTCCCTGTTTGGGGATTCTCTTCTTTTCCTACTATTGTAGGGAAACTGAGAAAGAAATGTTCCGATTATACTGAACAAATGAGGTTTAAATATCCTGGGTAACAAAGTGACATATCAGATGTGCTATAGAAGGTCTTGGTTATTTAATAAGGTTTTGTTGGTCAGTTCCTTTAGTAGCTTTTGTCCTGAAGAGTCACGTTATAAGCTCTACTCTTACTAAATGCTTAAATACTTTTTTCTCTGCTATTGAAGGTATAACATAGCTTGTTACTACAAGTATCCTCATCAGGTAAGGCATGAAGTTTAACTTGAAACTAAAGTGTTTTTAACATAGGGGTATTGGGTTACTCATCCACCTGAATTTTCAGACCATCACAGGGCTTTTGAAAAATTTTGAAAAACACTCTGCTATTTTCTGTGTTTCACTGGGTCTTTGCTTCAGTTTGGAAGTAGATCTTACTGGAATGAAGTCAATAAATAGTATAGGACTAGAAATTAGTTGTTGCGTGCTAATTTATATAAGCATTATCTAAGTTTCTTGTTTAATGACTGTCGTCTTGTTTGATGACTGTCATCTTAGAGACTAAGTTAATATCCTCTTTCTTGTTTATGTGTTACCCAGCTAATACACGTGAGAGGATTGGTTTTTGATGGCCAAATGTGGCATTGCGACTACATACTTGGATTTGGGATCTCAAGGCTGAGTTTCATTTACTCCCAGCTATTCCAATTTTTCTGCTAAGATTTATGAAATTACAGTGGCCATTGTCAGAGTACTTCAGGATGTAGGCTTGCAAAAATAGACCTTGATAGGTAATATTGACAACATATTTCAGGGTGGGAAGCCAGATAAGCTGGTCAAAGGATGGGAGAGATTAGAAGACTAGAGACTGAGACTGGCCCTTTCTGATCTTCTGGGGTGTGTCTGACTCATTTCTAGTGCCCTGTTTACATCCATAACTACAGCAGCTACTCTTGGGATCCAGGTTTACCTTGTCTCCATCCATTCATCAGGTGAATGTAATTCTCTGGGTTCTGCCTTTTCCCCTCTTTCATGATGTCATTTATTGAAATGATGCCTAAAGACCTTTTCACAGTCTGATGCCAGGCTGACTGTGATATAATAAGAAAACAATTACTTGGTCTTTGTCCCCAGTTCCTGGCACAAGACTTCTAAAACTCTTGGCATCTCTGGAGTGATAAAAGTGTATTTTGAGAGATGACTAGTGGCTAGGAGCTCCTGGATAGCTTTAGGGTGGGGGCTGGTTGTCAGATTAAGCCGTGATTGAAGGATTGGAACTTTCACATACACAGTCTTCCAGGGAAAGGGGCTGGAGACTGAGTTCAGCCACCAATGGGCAATGATTTAATTAATCTGTCAGCATAATGAAACCTACATAAAAGCCCTTCAATGGCGGTGAACACGTTGGGCTGTTGGGCAAGTGGTATAACCAGAGAAGGCTCTGCAGCTGCCTCACCATGTATTTGGTGTCAGGAGGGAAAAAACACTTCCATTGATTGCATCAGAATACTTAGAAACTCTTTAAAATACTCCTGAACCTTACTGCTGCTGAAGATTGTCAGTCAAGATACAAGATTTTTTTTTGAAGATTTTATTTATTGTAAAGAGAGCCCACATGAGCAAGAGGGACAGAGGGAAAGGGAGAAAGAATCTTAGGCAGACTCTGCACTGAGTGCGAAATCCAGTGCAGGACTCGATCTCACGACCCCAAGATCACAATCTGAGCTGAAACCAAGAGTCAGATGCTCAACTGACTATGTAACCCAGCTGCCCTAATACAGAAATCTTTTAAAGATTTTAGGTGATTTTGACAGTGGTCTGGTTTGGAAACATGGGCAATACTTGTAAGATCTCAAGGCTGATAGATAAAAGAAAGGAAAATATGCCACAAAAGTGTCTTAAGGAGAGGTACCTCTCTGGCTCAGTCAGAAGAGCATGTGACTCTCTGATCTCAGGATTGTGAGTTCAAGCCCCCACATTGGATGTGGAGCCTACTTTAAAAAAAAAAAAAAAAAAGATGTCTTAAAGAACTTCCAGCTTAAATGACAGACTTTATTTATTTATTAAAATTTTATTTATTCTGAGAGCGAGCACAGAGGGAGGAGAAACAGAGACCTACTGAGTAGGGATCCCAGCACGGGGCCCAATCCCAAGACCCTGAGATCATGACCTGAGCCAAAGGCAGAAAGATTTTATGTATTTATTTATTTGAGAGAGGGAGGGAGGGGCAGAGGGAGAGGGATAGGCAGACTCACCACTGAGCACAGAGGATGACACAGGGCTCATGACTTGAGCTGAAGTCAGACACTTAACTGACACAGCCATCCAGGTGCCCCTAAATGGCTGACTTTCTGAGCCAGTTTGGTTCACCTGTGAGAGACATTGCTTATCTATAACTTCAGTTGTGAATATTTGTTTTCCTCCAAAATGATGTCAGCCCATGTAATTAAAAAAAAAAAAAAAAATAGTGTTGGTATCAAAATGTTGATTCTTATCTCAATTTCTTAGGATCTTAAGATTGAAAGTGATATCCAGGAACCAGCTGAACCAGAAGATGACCTTGACATTATGCTTGGCAATAAAAAGAAGAAAAAGAAGAATGTTAAGTTTCCAGATGAGGATGAA
Organism: Mustela nivalis; assembly: GCF_964662115.1. Classification (NCBI taxonomy): domain Eukaryota; kingdom Metazoa; phylum Chordata; class Mammalia; order Carnivora; family Mustelidae; genus Mustela; species Mustela nivalis. The sequence continues at coordinate 120,539,532 of NC_139027.1, read as the reverse complement.
ATACTAGAGAAAGATGAAGGTAATATTGGGGCTCAGCACCTCATTTCTAGGTTACACAAGACTTTGGCCTAGTCTCTTTGATGACTTCTTATTTTTCTCTTCTCCTTATTTGCACTGCCTGATAATGGAAACTGAAAGGAAGAAGTATTTAACTTGATAATGAGACTTCAAGATTTCATGGGGGGAGAATTTGGCAATTGGGATTACATTAACTGTAACTGGATTTTAAATAATCAAATTTTTTTCATTTTTTGTTAAAGGTGCTGTTTTATTAGCTCTAAGTGCTAAAGTTCTTTAGAGAACTTCAGTGTAGGTAGCAGGTGGATTTTTACGGATGTGGATGTTTCCTAAGTGCTTCAAAACAGCTGGACTTTTTCCCTCTACTTATCCCATTGCATTATGTTATCTTGTGTTTGTTTTTTGGTGTGTCTGTTATCACAAATTCCCAACATAGATGTTTCTATTAAGGATTATTCATGAAAGTTGTAACATTGCTGTCTTGAAGGAATAACAGGTTGGTTTTGAGCCTTGATGCTTTTTTGCGGGAGGAAGACAAATGTCTTAGAAGCTTTAATTTCTCCAGATCTGACTCCCCCCACTTTGTTACTGCCCACCCCTCATTCTTATGATCTTTATTATCTGTAGCTTTAGAAGATGAAGACAGCAAAAAAGATGATGGTATCTCATTCAGTAACCAGACAGGTCCTGCTTGGGCAGGCTCAGAAAGAGACTACACATATGAAGAGGTAAGATAAATTCTGTTATGAAAAAGGGCTAAGATGTTCACTAGAATTCAAAGAGCAAGATCTTTTATTTTTTAATAATTACTTGGAGTGAGAGAGAATGTGTGCTGTGTGGTGGGGAGGGGCGGAGGGAAAGAGAATCTCCAGCAGACTCCTCACTGACTGTGGAGCCTCATGACCCCTGAGATGATAATTGGAGCTGAAATTAAGAGTTAGATACTTAACCAACGGAGCCACCCAGGGACCCCTGACGAGCAAGACCTTTATACTGAATTGGAAGGGTCATTTAAGAACAGATCAGGAAACAGGCCCAGAGAGGTCATAGTCCTTGCACAGTGTTGCCTGATACCCTCAGATACCCAGAGTTCAGCAATTATGGTATTCACTGTTCCATCTGAATCTATGAACTTCTGAGGACATGGAGCCCCTTAATTGGGAGAGCAGTAGAGGAAGGGGGTGAGACTAATTTAGGGCCAAGGGTGAGTCGAGTTCATTTCTTTGGGCTTTCCTGAATCTTACTTTCCCATGTATCCTATACTTTCCTGTAGAAACAGCAAAATTAGTAGGGCTTATTCATTCATTCATTCATTCAACTTTGAACTCAGTATTGCTCAGGATCCCTAATAGACCAGATCCTGGTTGAGGATTGAGTCCTGCTCTTAAGGCGCTGCCAGAACATGTAGTGATAAATGTGTGTGTTTAGTAAAAAGTGTGTATGTGCTGCTGAAGTGAGCAAAAAGTGAGTACAAAGTGATGTTTGCTTTGAAGGTAAAACAGTGACTCAAGTGGGAATTTTAAACTTCTGCTATTTATACAAATGTATGTGAATATCATTTGTTTCTCTATAGCTACTGAATCGAGTGTTCAACATTATGAGGGAAAAGAATCCAGATATGGTTGCTGGAGAGAAAAGGAAATTTGTCATGAAACCTCCACAGGTTGTCCGAGTAGGAACAAAGAAAACTTCTTTTGTCAACTTTACAGATATCTGTAAACTGTAAGTTGGTTAATGGGGAGTCCTCCATCCCAAATGCCAGATACTCAGTGGAGGATATGTTAAATGTCCTTATTGGGCACTTTGTTGCAGGTAGAAGGAAAGAATGCACAAGTGTCAGGGTTGGTTTGAGTAAGGTCACAGTTTAAGTCTGTCAGTTCTTCCTAAGGTGAGAAAAGCCAACTCCTGCTGACCCATGAGAATGGATCCTAACCAGATGGAGTGAAGGGGGAGGAGGCTGGATGTAGTCCTCAGACAGGAGCCTGGGGAGCCCAGCTAGCGAGGTGGTAAAACGCATTAGGCTGGGTGGGCCTGCCACACAACTGGAAGAGCGAGCGCCAGGACAGCAGCTGAATTTGGAGTGCCTCCTCTTTGGATGGTCATTGCCAAGACATGGTCGATGGGATTGCAGCTTTCTTAATAACCATCACATTCCATATGTATCTCACCCCCAGGTCACTCCCTGGGCCTGTCACTTCTAGCTCAGCTACATCTTTTCTGACAGGCTCCTTAGGGCAGCTGACCTTATCTACTGTTTGTTGCTCAGTTTCATAAATGATACATGCTTATTGCAGATAAAAGGCAAAACAGTGATGAACACAAAAGAATAATTACTAAAATTCTTCCACCCTGAGGTCATCACTTGGTTTCATTATAGCCATTACTCAAAAGGTTTTAGACTTTTTGCTGATAACAGCAGGAGTATATTTTTATTTTAGAAAATACAGACATGCTAAAGAAAATGAAAAATCATCTGTAAGTCTACCATTAAAGATAATCATAACTTAATACTTCTATGTTTAGCTAGTATTGTGCATGTAGATATTTTAAAATAGATTGGTATCATACTGTGGGGTTTAACAGAGTTTTCTCAATATATCACAAAACTTTTAACCCATGTCATTAAATAGTCTTCAGAAATGTTTTGAGTAGCAACACAACATATTCTAATAGTTCCTTAGCTGGATATGGTTGCTTCTGAGTTTTCATGATCAGTGGCAAAGCTTCAGGACACATCCTGATACATGTATCTTGACAGTAACTCGGAATAGAGCCTTAGGGCAAAGTATTGCCGAACTGAAAGGATTGGGTTATTTTTGTGGCAAATGTTAGCAGATTGCTTTCCAACAATCTCCTACCAATTTATATCCCACTAGCAGTGTAGGAGCTTGCTTCTTCTATTATATTTTTCACCAACCCTTACTATACTTTGGGAAGGAGTAACTTAAAAATTTTAATAATACCTAGTTACTGGGACAAGTTCAGACAATGCCAAGTGAAGAGAATGATTTTTTAGAAAAGAATTATTTTAGAGAGCACAAGCTGGGTGGGGGTTGGGGCGGGGAGCAGAGGGGGAGGAAGCAGACCCCCCTGCATACGGGGCTTGATCTCAGGACCCTGAGATCATGACCGGAGCTGAAAGCAAGAGTCATACACTTAACTAAGCCACCCAGATGCCCCCCGACCAATGAATAGAATTAAGTTTAAATACTGAATGGCATTGCTCTCTATTTGCTTTTTCCTATTTGGGCGGGGAGGGGGTTTGTAATATACATATCTGCCTTGTTCTAAAAGCAGGCTACCATAACTTATTTTTTTTTTTTTAAGATTTTATTTATTTATTTGACAGACAGAGATCACAAGTAGGCAGAGAAGCAGGCAGAGAGAGAGGAGGAAGCAGGCTCCCTGCTGAGCAGAGAACCTGATGCGGGACTCGATCCCAGGACCCTGAGATCATGACCTGAGCCGAAGGCAGAGGCTTAACCCACTGAGCCACCCAGGCGCCCCTACCATAACTTATTTAACTGCTCTTCAGTTGCATATTTAAGCTGTTTTCAATTTTTCTGTTTTCTTATATTTATATGTATATCATATATATATGATTTTTAAAAAGGAAATAACATAGGGATTAGCACAACAGCCAAGTGTCCCATTGCCTGGGTTTCATACATTTTGACCTTTGACATTTGTGCATATTTTTCTTCTTTAAAGGTTTTTGTGGGGTTGTTTTGTTTTTTCTTAGAGAATCCCATGCAGGTTCCACGCCTAGCACAGAGCCCAGTGAGAGGCTTTATCTCACAACCTTGAGATCATGACCTGAACCAAAATCAAGAGTCAGACACAACCAGTTGAAACACCCAGACACCCCTAGATCTTTTTCTTCTTTAAAAAGGGTTTTAGGGGCGCCTGGATGGCTCAGTGGGTTGAGCCTCTGCCTTCAGCTCAGGTCATGATCTCAGAGTCCTGGGATCAAGCCCTGCATGGGGCTCTCTGCTCTGCAGGGAGCCTGCTTCCTCCTCCCTCTCTGCCAACTTGTGATCTGTCAAATAAATAAAATCTTTAAGAATAAATAAATAAAGAGGGTTTTACAGTTACAATCAAGGACATCTGTGTATCTCTTTCTGATCCCTTTACCTTCCTTCTCAGAAAGAGGTTAACCTGTAAAGTTGGTGTTACTTTTTTTTTTCTTTTTTAAAGGATTTTATTTATTTGACAGAGAGTACAAGCAGGCAGGGTAGCAGGTAGAGAGGGAGAAGCAGGCTCCCCCTGAGCAAGGAGTCCAGTGTGGGGCTCAATCCCAGGATCCTCGGATCATGACCTGAGCCGAAGGCAGTTGAGTAACCTAGCCACCCAGGCACCCAAGTTGGTGTTATTTCAGGGTTTGATGAACTAAATGCTAAAATTCACCAAGTAGTTGAGTACAGATAAAAACAGCGAATAGGGTGGTTTTTTAAAAGAGATTTTGTAAGATTTCCAGTGAAAGATAAAGTTTATATATTCCACTTTCTTTTTAGATTACATCGTCAGCCCAAACATCTCCTTGCATTTTTATTGGCTGAATTGGGTACAAGGTAAGAAACTGTATTCACATTTATATACAGTGATAGATAGCAGTACTAGGTGTTTCAAAGGAACTTCTCATAACTTGAAAGGGATATATAACACACTTAGAATTCACATGATGATAATCAGAGGAACTTTTAGGCCAGGGAGGGAGGGAAACCGTTTCTGAGAGTTTAGCTGCGTAGGAATAGGGAATAGAGTTAAAGGGGCTCATCCATACAGGCCTGCTGGTGTTCCTGTCATTAATTAGAATTTTGGGGTGTTCTTAGCAAATACTAGACTTTTAGGCCAGAATTTATTTTCTGAATTGTTAATAGGGTATCAAAGAAATAGACTGATGAGTGGCACAGGAGAAAACATTGAAACAGAGATCCATAATTAGTTATTTCCCAGTCTCCAGGGCTCACATGTTGAAGGCACCAAGCCAGTCCATTCCCATTCAGGGAAATCATTACCCCATGGGGCCCATCCCAATGAGTATGACCGTAAGTACTAGGAATCCCAAAAGTTCCTTTAAAAATAAGTAACACAGTCTTAAAGCACGATAATGATGACTAACACATACTGAGTGCCTACTGTATGCCAGGTACTATGGGAAGCACATTTGGGGGCACTGTCTAAGTTAAAATAGTCCTGTGAACTATAAGTGGAAATTAGTATTACCCATCTTACAGGTTTGGAAACAGGTTCATGTGAGTTGCTCACATAGCTAGTTAATAGCATAATCAAGATAGTAAACTCAGTTCTGCCTGTCTCTAGAGCTTGAGCTCTTAAAAGGCTTACAAGGATTAATTCAGCTTGTTGGAACGGACTACACTTGCTGTGGGGTTAAGGGGTTAATTTGACTAGTGATAGATAGGTAAGCTCTGTTGTAGAATTGTTTTAAATGTAAATTTGTTACATTATTTTTAACTTGTATAAACTAATGAAGGAATAAAAGCTAGCAGTGTTCTACTTCTCAGAATAATCTACAGTTTTTGTAGAGGTGGGGTATTATAACAAATTGTGACCAGTGAACTTGTGGTCAGTGGGCTAAATATTATGGGGTTGTTGAGAAAATTCAATTTCTTTTGACAGCGAATGAAAAAAAATTTCCTACATCAAGCAGTGGAATCACCATAGCCTGGAAATTAAGGGTTACAGTACACGGAGGATGATAATAAAACCTTATAGTTAAAGGAGAATCACAGGAGAGGTTCTTAGCAGTCAGTTTTATGAGATACAAAACAAATATAAAATTAATGCTACCTGGCTGAATTTTGTTTCACTTTGTGATATGTAACAAATGATAATGCCTATCACACAGCTTTACCTTATCAAAGTGCTTGTCAGCATCTTCTTTTTTTAAAAGTACCATTGACAATATGTGACCTGTGATTTCAACTGTACTTTATTGGTAACAGTTTTAGAGATACAATTCACACATTTAAATGTACAAATGGCTTTTAATATGTTGACACAGTTGAACAACCATTACCACAACCCATTTTAGGATATTTTCATCCACTCAGTGACTGAATCAAAACATTTGGGTGCTTAGAATTTTTAGAGATCTAGCTCCCTTCCTGTTTCTATATTTATAGATTATAGTCCTCCCTCACTGTCTTGTACATGGCATACATTCAGTAGAAGCATCCTTTTCCTTTGTTGAATAAGCCATCACACAGTTAAGGAATCAATTTGTTAGACTTAATCATAAATCTGTCACTGGAGATTTAATTGGTTGAAACTGGACTTAATGGTAGGAAATAGGAGTAGGTCATCAGGCACCAACTACTTAAATTTTGAAAAATCAGGTAGTACAGCACTGCTCCTAGAACTTGCCTATGCCATTGAATATATTTTAAATAGGCCCTGGAATTTGGTTTCTTACAGGAAACAAAAATAATGGAGAAACTTTTCTTTTCTCTTATAGTGGTTCTATAGATGGTAATAATCAACTTGTAATCAAAGGAAGATTCCAACAGAAACAGATAGAAAATGTTTTGAGAAGATATATCAGTAAGTGTATATTTAATTATATTACTCTGAAATGTTCTCAGTCAGGCTATAATATTTTAGGGGAGATCCACTGTTTTCTTAATGAAGCTAGAATAGGTGACCTTCAAAGATGAGGGAAAATGATGGGAAGATGGGACAGCTCAAGGGGACTCTTGGCAGCTGCTTAGGGGTATGAGAAGGGTTTGGCTTTCTTAAGGCCCATCAGATCAAGGCTATTGGTTGGTTCTAGGCTGAAGGCCAAGTTAGGGAAATCTCTTTGCAGTCAAGCCTGGACTGCCTTTATCATCTTCCTAATCACTTGAAATTGGCAGGTGGTATTCCCATCTAGGAAAACTGTTGTGTTCTGACTGGCTCTCCTGTAGACAGAACCAGGAATGGCATCTGGCAAGCATCCCTCCTCCTTGGACATTTGGAGTCCTTGGTTTAGTACCTGAACCATCACAGCAGACAGCTTGTGTCTTTTTATCCCTAGAATATCTAAGTTAGGCTAAAGCCTTCCCTGGTCTGGGTGCCAGCCTGGGCTTGTGGAGTCCATTGTAGATGTTTCAGAGGGAAAGAAACCTCTGGCTCACTGCAGCTGCCAGGTAATTCTGAATGTTGCTTTTCCTGCAGAGGAATACGTTACCTGTCACACGTGCCGATCACCGGACACGATCCTGCAAAAGGACACCCGACTCTATTTCTTACAGTGCGAAACTTGTCATTCTCGATGCTCTGTTGCCAGCATCAAAACCGGCTTCCAGGCTGTCACAGGCAAGCGAGCACAGCTCCGTGCCAAAGCTAACTAATTGGCTAACCACCACTGATTTTGCAAAGTGTGTTGTGGAGATTTGGCTGGACAGGTTTACCATCAGAGTGGATATACCACTGTATTAAAAACAAGATAGAAAAGCTGCCAGGTTCTTTGGCGTGTGGCTGGTTGGTCTGAAATCCTTGCAAGATGCCGATGCTCAAGCTGTTGACATACTCATTGCCACTTTAACAACTGTCAGAAAAACGTGATGGGGTAAGGCGGTGCTTTTTTAAAATCGTTCATAGACTTATGTAAAATGCAAGATAAATTAAAGTTATTATAACAGTGATTCTTTCAATTTGGTTTGTCAGTTTTCTATAAAAGTTGTGCTTAATGAATTCAGCAAAAACAGTTTGTGCCTGGGCTCTGGTGAGGTCTATCTTCATCCTGAGAAACTGGACATTGGAGGTCGTTTTTCTTGTCAGCTCCTTTTGGGAAAAAGCTTCATGAGAGGGTGGTTGGAACATGGTATCTGTGAGGACAGCCTGTTTTCAGTGTCCAGGGATTGATTACATAGATTTGAATTCTTTTCATTAGGTGAGGAATTACTGCTACTACCTCACTACTAAGTCGTCCAGCTGTTAGCACATGAGGGGAATATAAGGTGCTAGGTACCCTCCCTCTCTCAAAATTTTCTTTCTTGCTGGCCACTAAGAAAATCTTAGAAACAGCCTTTAACGTCTTCTAAACAGCGCATGAGAAAAACCCTACTTGGGCATCTATTTATTGGTGAGGAAGGCATTGTGGCACGTGATTGTACCATACAGAACTGAATCCAAACCATGATGCTAGCTAATACTTTTCTTTTTCCCAACTTCTGTTCTGGGTTTGAAAAAGACCCACCGTAAATGCTTTTATTTTCTATATTAAAAGTAATTTTTTGGTGTGACCATGAGAAACCTAAGAGGTGATGGTGCCTGTGTGGTGCTTTTGGTGCCTCCAGTTCTGCCGCCTGAGGATTTGGCTGAAAGCTATTTCTCCATATAGCACAGGGAGAAAGATCATTTCATGTGTCTGCTGGGATCTGCCTTGCACACACCTGACGATAAGGGCATCCTGCTGCTCTCGTGGCCTCACTGCCAGATTCCTAAGTGGCCCCAGGAGCATTCACTCAGCCCTGAATGTCTTAACCCTGTTTTTAATCACTGTGACCTTTCAAGTACAGGCCAGAAACACCTTGGCCATGAAATGGTGGAGGGAGCAGAGTAGTCCCTCGACCTAACAGGTCCCAGGGAGACCACATACACTGGCTGAGCTGCCACCACTGCCCTGATGAACTCAACTGTTTATGATGCCATCTTCCTTCTTTTGTATCTACGCCCACACAATTCCCAATGTCCAATGTTACTGCGTGAATAAAACAAGGATTAGTGCCTCTTGTGTAATTAGCACTCCATTGCTTTTGTGTGTATCTATGTGTTTCATTCATTTTTTACTTTAGTGGGACCCCCTAGGGGAGACAGGATTTTACTATTTTACTTGTGTGACAGGTTGGCACACAGTTGTTGTAATTTCAACCCAATTGTAACTTCATTCTCAAAATTATTTCTGGACTGATAACACCTTTTAAGACTGTATGATTAAAACTGAATTAACTCTTCATTAACCCACTCAGTTTTGGCCTGCCCTAAATTACCCATTCATAGTAGCCTTTATGCATCTGTCTCTACTGCCTCATACCAACCAGCTCAGCTGCAAGGAACCTTCTGTAGGGTGACAAAAAAGGCAACTAGAGGATCTGTGATCAAGAGCCAGGTTTTGGTTGTAAGAAAGGAACAAGACCTTTTCCAAATAAGACCATTTTTAAAGTGTCTTAGGAGACAGTCCTGAGGAGTGTTCGTAATTATACAAAGGGGAAAAAAGAAGGGTTCTATTGGTGGTTTAAAAAGTTTGAGACTAGATAAACAGGTTACATGACTGCTTTATTCTTTAGTACGCTGATGTGCATGTTCTTTCTGACCCCATCCTGGCTCACTCCCACATTTCCACTGCCCACTGCATATAAAATAGTGCACCATAACATAGGCACCAAGAACAAGGGGTTTTGTTAACTCAGGCACCCCTAAGTACTGAGAGCAACCAGTTTCCTAACAAGTTGTAGGTGTTCAATACTTTAGTTTCCTCAAAGATTTTTGAGAGAGAGCACAGGCAGGTGGGCAGGATAAGCAGACTCCCCAGCTAAGTGGAGCCTACTGTGGGGCTCAATCCTAGGACCCCAAGATTACAACCTAAGCCGAAGTCAAGTCACCTAATGGACTGAACTACCCAAATGTCCCTTGAATGAGTTTCTTTAAAAGAAACAAAGAGCCACCTGGTGGCTCAGTTGGTTAAGTGTCCAACTCTTGATTTCAGCTCAGTCCTGATGCTAAGCCCTGTGTCAGCCTCCATGGTGGGCACGAAGCCTGCTTAAGAGTCTCTTCCTCCCCCACGCACACCCCCTGCCCATGCTCATGCTTATTCTCTCTTGTACTTTAAAAAAGGTGGGGGTGGCAGGATAAGAATATGTAGACTTTTATAGCCCCTTCTCCCCTGACATCCTGCAGTGTAAATGCTCTGCAGAAAAAACTTTGGCTGGACATCTTAAAAGAAATGCTATTTTATGTGAGGCCCAGTTCTGACCTGACCTTCCCCCACCCAGATCCTTTACCTTGGCAGTTCTAAGGTTTCACATTTCAACAGAACATTAGATTTTGCAATGTGTTTTTAGAGTTTGGGCTTTGTAGCATTTGGTCTTTATCAACTGAAAAAATGGCTTTATAATTAAAAACTTAATTCCCATAAGCCTATCAACATTTTAGTATCAAAAACATTTTTCCAAGTTAGTACAGTCTTAGCAAATTTTTAAAACTGCAGAGAAGTCCATGTTATACCATAGTTTATTAAATCAGTGCTTTGATGGGTATTTGCTAATTCTTAAGACTGCTAGGAGCATGGACTCTGAACAGTCTAGAATGGCTTCCCATTAAAGATTGCTCTTGGGTTGGTCGTCTTTGTCTCAGAACCTGATAAACCCTGCCACCTTTGGCCATCGGGGCATCAAACTCCGCCAACAAAAACATAGTCCTTGGAGCTTTGTCACATTAATGGTGCTTTTTGAGAAGAAAGGACCAAACACTTGCTGGGTCCCCTGTGGCTCCCACGGCTCCTGTCCTTTCAAACTTTCCCTGATAACAAATTTTCCTGAACCCTTTTCATCACTGCCCTTTGATTTAAGCTTAGGTTCTGTTTTATTAATACAACACTGGAAATTAATGGAGGACAAGCAGTTATAAAGGATAAGTATTAATGGATAGCCTTCATAATAAACACTAACATTTTAATAGCCATCTTTTAAATTTATCCTCATCAGCTGCAGATTTTCACGAGCTTTTTATTTTATTTTATTTTATTTTTTTAAGATTTATTTATTTATTTATTTGACAGAGAGAGAGAGAGATCACAAGTAGGCAGAGAGGCAGGCAGAGAGAGAGGAGGAAGCAGGCTCCCCGCTGAGCAGAGAGCCCGATTCGAGACTCGATCCCAGGACTCCGAGATCATGACCTGAGCCGAAGGCAGCGGCTTAACCCACTGAGCCACCCAGGCGCCCCTTCACGAGCTTTTTAAATGGACCAGAAATAAGATGAAAGCCAAAATCTTACAGGGGAAGCTGGCCAAACCTCATCATATAGTGAAACAACAGCTTCAGTATCATAACTGTTTAGGCCTCTGAGAATTGAGTGATTTTTCAGTCCCATATATATCTGTGCATTCAATAAGACTACTGTGGTGCAGAATCTGGGGTATTCTTACTAATTTTTTAAACACTTTTTTTAAGTAGGCTCCATGCCCAACATAGAGCTTGACCTCATGACCCTGAGACTGAGAGTCACATGCTCTATCCACTAAGTCAGCCAGGCCAGGCACCCCTATTCTTTTTTTAAAAGTGTTTTATTACATTCTTAAATAATTTTGAGCTATTCCTAAATATTCTTAAAATAATCCTTCAGGTAAGTGGCTAGTACTACCGAAGTCCCAACTTTGTGCCAGGCCCTATTCTAGTGTTTTTCACAGCAGCCCTTTGAGGAAGGTATACTATTCTCCCCATTATGGAGATGAGAAAGTAGACTCAGACAAGATAAGCAACTTGCCCAAGAGGCACACAGCTGGTAAATGGGGAGCCATGTTGCAGGTCCAGGCATTTCTGGACCTCTGCCTCTCAGGGACAGTGTCATATGTTTAAAAGTATTACCTGAGTGTCTGCAGCAAAAGGCAGTCAGTCCCCTATCCCTCCAGAAGCTTAGAGTTCAGTGAAGATGACAGATGAGCAAACCAGTTGTAAATATAATCTGGTAAGAGGGGTGGTGATAGCGCTATCATTACTGGAAGGGCCAGTGCTAACTCAGATCAGGAAGGTGTCTGAACTACAAGTAATGAGCCCAGTGGAGAAGACAAAGAGCACTGCAGGAGGAGGTAACAGCAGCAGCTGTAAAGGCACAAAAATCAGATAATTCTAATTCTTTTCCACCACTGGTTCCATGTGCCTTGACAGTAGGGGTCAGATTAGGAGATGGGAGATGTTGAGCTGGAAAGAGAAAGGAAGGGGTCCAGACTCTATTGACTGGGCAGTGAATGGTAGTAAAGAATGATGTGGAAGGGGTGCCTGGCTCAGTCGTTAAGCATCTGACTGCAGCTCAGGTCATGATCCCACGGTCCTGGGATTGGGCCCTGCATCGGGCTCCCTGCTCAGCAGAGAGCCTGCTTCTCCCTCTGCCTCTGCCTGTCGCTCTGCCTACTTGTGTTCTTTCTCTCTGTCAAATAAATAAAATCTTTAAATTAAAAAAAAAAAAAAAAAAAAAAGAAAAGGAAAGGGAAAAAAAAAAGAATGACCTGGGAAATAAGCATCAGGGAGGCTAGTTTGGAGGTTATTGTAAAAATCCAGTAAGAGATAAAGGGCCTAATCTAAGGCAGTGGATAGAAAATGAACATGACCTGACCAGTAGAAGATGCTGACATGGGAAGTAGGTGGACAGTGGTGCCATTCCCCAAGATGAGGACTCATGAAGAAAAAGACTGGTGGTCTCACAGGGCAGGGCTTGACTAAAATCCTTGTGGACATCCAAGTACAGCTCTTACGTGGGCAAATATATGTATCCCCTGGTGCTCCTGGGGAGGACTAAGTTAGAGTTGGAGATGGGGACGCACTCCTGTAGAGTCTGAAGCCATAGATTCGGTTAGCCGGGAAGCTATACAGAAGAAGGTGGTGGTGAGGCACTGACATACAAGGAAGAATCAGCAAAGAAATAGTGTACAGAGGCAGAGAAAGGGCCAGGAGAGAGAGTTGTCCCAAGAAGCAGGAGTGGAATTTCAGGGTCAGTTTGTGACGGCATGTGGGAAAGGACTGCCCAGGTTTGCATCCTGCCATCCAACTCTTCAAAGACAAGATTCACAGTCAAGACATGATCTTGGGCAAACTGTTCAGCCAAAGGTCTCAATTTCCCAACATGTAATCTGGGATGAGTATCTCCAACTCTGGGGAATTATTGTGGGGGTTAAATATGATAATGCAATCCCTGTTAAAGAACTTCGCAGAGCACCCAGGAAATGCTAACAGAGACATGTTAGATCTCTCTTTCTACAGAGTCAAATGCTGCAGGAAGGGTGGTGGGGGGCACATAATTAAGAATACAAAGTTAGGGGTGCCTGCCTGGCTCAGAACACGTACCTCCTGATTTCGGGGTCATAAGTTTTTAAGCCCCCACGGTGGATGTGGAGATTACTAAAACCACCACCACCACCACCCACAAAGGTAGATACAGGATTAAATTGTTTACATATGTTTCATAGTTAATTAAATGACCAAGTCACACACTGCTTTTTAAAACCCTTATGAGAAAGAACTAATGAGACAGTCTTTGGCCTTAGCTCCCTGTGTGGTCAAGGAACTGGACACTGGGCTGTGCAGGGGGTAGAAGAACATTGCAGGCAGGTTTTAGAGGTAAGGGGGGACTACAAGATGGACAAGAAATGGGCTCCAGGTCAGAAAGTGGAAATGGGTAACCCTGTCCATTTCTGTTCTATGCACCTGTAACAGCCAAACCCATGCACTTGCCAAACAAAACTTGGCTGCTACACCTTTATAGGACACCCTGATCACCTGGGTTCCCTCAAGAGGTAGACTGAGGCAGGGGTACAGGGAGGAGGACATGTGCACCAGGGGCCCACTCACCGGTCAGAGGTGGCAGGTGTCCATTCATTCATATACACAGGAGGGCCGGCTGGGCTTGCTCCACAGGTTTAATGACCAGATGGACACATTACTCTTGACTGCAGTTAATTCTTAGATGTAGGGAAAAAAAGCTTGCTAATATTTTCCCTTTGCCTCCTTTTTATAATATTCTATTTTATAATACTCTATTGATTTTCTCTTTGTAAACTGTCTGAAACATTTTGGAACAAAGTGGATATGGGGGGGGGAGAGAATTATAATCTGTTTTTAAAGAGAAAATCACCTGAATCTCCATTAGATTATAATAAATGAACTCATTTATTAAGTACTCTCATAACAACGTTCTCTTTTCTGCTTTTCAGATGAGAAAGAGGTGACTCAGAGAGGTTAATTTAACTGACTTTACTAAGATTATACAACAAATAATCTGGATTGGAATTCAGTTCAACACAAAGTCTATGCCCTTAACCCAGTCCCCCTAAAGTAGAGCAAATACCTTCACCTCTCTGAGCCTCAATTTGTGCCCTAGTTACTACTGATAGGGAACAAATTAGTCCAAAACTCTGTAGCTTAAAACAATGACAGTCACTGATTATTCTCCCTCATGGTGCTGGGCTTTAACTGGGGTCAGCCAGGCAGTTCTTACTTGGTTTTCAGCCAGTGGCTGCGATGGACTCGTCTTGAAGGTTTCCTCACTCAAGTCTGACAGCTAATGCTGGCTGTCAGCTGGAACATTCCACAGAAGTGGAACTTGCTAGTTCTTAGGAACAGAACTGTGAGACTGGCACATCATCACCATCACTGTATTCTGCTGATCAAAAAGCATGCCAGAGTCCAGATAAAGGGGAGAGGGTACAGATACCAGCTGTCAATGGGGCCAGGTTTTAGAACCCTCATGTCTATAAACTCTGCAAAATGGACACAACTACACAATGAAGACCCGTTGTTTTTGTCAGCCCAAACCTCCCTTCTTCTAGCAAGAGAACTCCTATCTTCTTTGTGGAGGTTCTCCACACTCAGGCTCTGCGGCCATGCTCTGCCAGCACAGAGAACGAGGCCCATGGGAGGAAGCAAAGCTGAGGAATAGAGAAAAAGATTCCTGATGACTCCTGAACTCCCCCGACCCATCGAGTCTGAAAGACTATCCTCAACCTTTAAATCTGTGAAACAATAAACTTCCTCCTGCTTAAGTCCAGAAGCCTTAGTTCAGTTCTAAAATGTGTAACCGAAAGTTCACATTACATAGACCTAAAAGGTGGTTACAAAGATTAAATAAATATGAAACGTGCCTTTTACACAGCAGATACATAGGAAGTGGTTTACTGTCGTATGGCTGTAACTGGAAGGATCTATATTAGCCCAAAGTTAATCAGTGGCCCACCTGGAATTCAAAACCAGGATGTCTGTCTGAATCTTTTGCCCAGCTCTACCTTCCATATTTCTGTGGTCTTGCCAGATGGTTCACTATAAAGTACATAACATTCTGATGGGACAAGAGATGACCTGGCCAGCTCTGGCTAATACTGGACACTCACATACACACGTCAACTCCTCACGCATAAAACAACATGATCAAATTACCACGTCTAAAAAAACTCCAAATCCTCAAAAAGCACTCCAGCAGCTGCTACTAAACATTCTGAATGACAAACGAAATAAAACCTGAGAGGGATTAAAAACAAACTGGCCCTATTTTTGAAGCTCCTCAATTTAAGAGGAGTTCAGGCTTAGCCGTGTGACTTGCTTTGGCCCAAAAAAGCTGCCAAACACGACCCAAGCAGGAACTTGAAGAGCTCTTGGGTCCCAGGGCTTACCTGGTTTTGCCTGCTAGATGCCGGGAACATACATCCTGTTGTCCTGCCAACCACTTGGCAAGTGTGTGAGATTATCTCTCCAGCTGATTACCACTTCAGCCACATCGAAGCCCAGATGAGGTAAGTAGAAGCCTAGCTGAGCACAACCCAAATTGCCAAGCCACTCAATCAGAAGCTAATAAATGTTTATTAAGGGTACTAAATTTTGGAATGGGTTTGTTATACAAGTTAATAACTGATGTATGGCCCATTTACTATCCCTGATCTAGGCCAACCCCTCATACAGATGAGGAAACAGAGACCTAGCAAGGAACAAGACTTGCCCAGGGTCACAAACCTTACTGGCAGCAGTACAGGGAGGAAAGCCTTGACTCACAATCCAGTAAACCCACTGATTGTGATTATTCCTTCAACACAGCTGCCAGGATTACAAATGAGGGATTACAAATGAGGCTTGAGGTCTTCAGAACACCTAGGAAATACAAGTCTTTTGGGCAGAATCTGGTATCACATTGTTCATCTCCTTTTGGTTTTCAGAGATTGAACAGATAAACAAAAACTGATGAGCAATGGGAAGGGAGAGCTGTTCCCCTGCTCCAAACATCGGGAGGATGGGCAGGGGTATGCAGTGTTTTGTGTATGTGAATTTCCCACTCAAGCTCTCCCATGGGTTACGTAGTTCTGGAGCTTTTCTGGGGCACCAAGATGGGGATCTCAATCTGTCTAGGATAGGTCCTGATACCAGGGGGATTAGGCAGGGCCTCTGTGTAGGACAGATGCTTCCTGGCCTGGAAGTGATCTTCCCTGCTTTTCTGCCCAACATACTACAGAAGCCCACAGCCCCTCCTGTTCTACCTGTCCCCCAAGCACTGCAAAGTGAGTGCCTTGGTCAAGCACTACTGAGTAAAGTATTACAGAGTCTGAAAAGGTTACTACAGTGCAACGGGCACAGAGCACTAGGCTCTGGGGACACAAGAACCTGGTGCCACCTCTCAGTGTGAAGTCCACAAAGGTCCAAAACCCCTTCTTTGTACTCTGCCCAAGTTCCAGTCCAGGGCAGTGTACAAGGTAGGGACATGAAGACCTGTTATGTGCATGCCAAGTGGGTCACAAGAACTTGGCTCTGGCCTTCTGAGCAGCAAGAACAGACTGAGTTCAGGACTGGATGGGTATGTTCTACTGAGGCTGCTTCGAAAGAGATGGAACCCTCCCTGTGGACCTAGCCTCTTCCACTGGACACCTTCTTTAGCTCTCCAGACTGAAATCTTTTGTTCTAAGTTCCCAGGGGCTATTTTTCACCCCAGGTCTGAATCTCTCCGACTGCAGGCCACAGCCTCTATCTTCTCTTTCCTTGCTGCCCAGGGTCCCTGGCAGGCACACATAAGGGGACTGAGATCCCACTGGGCAGCTAAAGCTCCAAAAAGGCAGAAACACTGCTCCACATGATGCTAAGAGGCAATGGCCAGCAGCGATGGGGGCATTTGACACAGCTGTGGGTCCAGAACTCTGGCTGCCTTGTGGGCTGGCTAGTCAGGACCCTGCACAGCTTGGGAACACAGAGCCGCACTCAGGCTTCAGAATGCTAGCCTGCCTATGGCAAGCAGGAGGGCTGCCCAGGGATGGAGCCAGGAGACAACAAAGACTTTCCTGGGTGACTCCATACCCAGAGTAACCTAGCCCGAGCACGGTCTCAAGCCCAGCCTCTCTCCTCCACCAAAACCTGGAGCCAATTCCAGGGGAGGTTTGATGGAGACGATGCTGGAGAACTGCTAGTGTGAGATGGATTTTCAGTAAGGACTCCGGCAGGCCTCAGACTCTGAGGAACATGTAAAGATGAGGGAGAGCCCAAACCCCACATTTGTGATAAAGGGACCAAATTTCCTGTTTTGGGTAACTGCCTGGAAGAAAAATGAACAACTTCTGAAGAACAGTAAGCCAATCAGAAATACTTCTCAAAGGTGCCAGCACTAGAAGAGCAGTTTGAGGAGGAGTGGGTATTTCTCAGGTGGACAAAGTAGAAAACAAGAGTACATGCCAGACTTTGGAACAAAGCTCCAGACCAGAGACACCAGTCCAAGTGGCCACACCTTTACGACCCAGTTCAGAGGGGAAGGTACTCATAACCTAGGAGTGACTCAGAAAGATCCACCGTGGCAGGTGATCTCTCCTGGAAATCTGAACAAAGGGAATTCGCTCAACCTGTGGGGGTGAAGTTAGGACAGAAATGGAAATCTGAAGGAACATCACCAGTAGTCAGAGAACAGAGCAAATACCTAGACAGGTGACCCAAGACAGGTAGAGCTCTTCTGATGGTCAACTGGACTGGGGCTCCATTCCTTGCTGCCTAGGAGAGTGAGGGGCCTGTTCTCAGTGGGCCAGAAAAGAGAGGTGGTAACAAGGGAGGTGAGAGGCCAGGGCATATAGATCATGTACGGGAGTTGGGGTTTTGTCCTGATGGTGAGTAGTCAGGCTTTACAGGGAAGATACATGACTTAGATAAAGCACTGGGAAATGGGGCAAGGAGAAGCTAGGGACTGGGAGGCCGGTGAGAGGACAAAGCCCGAGTGAAAAAAAGTACTGTCCTAAACTAGGACAGGGAAGGAGAAGAAGAGGTGGACTCTAGAACCACCTCAAAGCTAGGAGAAACAGACTTGAGTGAGAAGCTGAAACCTGGACCTACCGCTGCCTAACCAAAGTGGGTCACAACTGCCTGATACTTAAGCCACTGAAGTATTCTCTTGGGGACAGGGACATCTGACCCTCCCCAACAACCCTATTGGCCATTTTTATCCCCATTTTAGCTGTGGAAACTAAGGCCCAGACAGACAAGTATTAGGCACCCTCGACAAAGCTCCCTAGCCAGGGGGATTGAGGGAGGGAAAAGAATAGGGTGAAACAGACTAGACCAGACTATGGCTGGGCAGGAGGGCCCAGGTACCGTAAGAAAACACAAACCATCCCATCTCAGAGCAAGTTGGGATCCAATCTCTTTATTGTCAGGGTACCCTCCCTGTGACCCTCCCCTCTCCAACCTATAGAAAAACCCCAAGCCTGGGAGTGTCCTGGGAGGGGAGGTAGAGTGTAGGGAAACCTCTGTGCTCTGCCCTCTGGCCTGGGCAGTGCCAAAAGGGAGGGCACTTGGGAAGGGGAGGCCAATAACTCCACCTGCAGAGGATGTGGCACTGGCTGGGATGTGTGGAGGAGGAGGTGCCTGCTGCCAGCTCTCCTGGGACCCGCTGGGGGTAGTCTCCAGGGGTGGGTGCCCAGCTTTAGGCCTGGTACAGTGCATGCCCTTCTCCTGCCGGTGGCCATCACTCCTGCCAGGCTGAGAAAGAGAGAGACAAAGGAGAGACTGAGGCTGAGAGGAAGAGCCCCCAGTACTCTTGATAACTAGGGTTGGGAAGACAAAGGGGATAATGGTGTTTGCTGTTAGCAGACAGACACATGCCTGCACTCTGGCTCTGGTCTTCTAATTTTCTGGACATGCAACTTTGGGTGAGTCCCTCCCTGTCCCTGAGCCTCCATTTCCTGACCTGAGCCCTGCATCTCATCTGTGAACTGGCTTCACGAAGTCCAACTTAGCCTCTTTGGCAAAACAAACCAGGAAGCTCCCAGAGGACAGACTACAGATACAGAATTTCCTAAACTGTCTGCTGGTGGAGCATCTTACAGCATGGATGTGTCTTATGCAAAGACACCTACGCTACTTTGAGACCTTCCTCCACCTAAACCTGTGTTAGCGTGAACATGGTCCCCAAAGGAATGGGGCAGAGCAAGGTGGTGGACATGGCCTGAGAACAGGCTTCGAGGCCACACACCACTGGACTCAAATCTAGGCTCCACTGATTACCACCTTGGGACTGGTGAGACACGTTACCGGGCTGCCCCTCTCAGTGCCTCAGACCCCACATCTGGTATGCCAGCCCCATCACAACCTTGCAGGGCTGGGACAGTTTCCTCCGGGCAGGATTAAGTCCCAGCCCCTAAGCCCAGCACAACCAACCCTCTCTGGTGATGAACAGCTGATTAGGAACTCGCCCTGACCATGCAGAGCCAAGACTACCGCTGCAGGAGGCTCCTGACTGACTCCCACATACTGAGGACCACCAGAGCCCCTGAGCTTGGCTAAAGCTGTTCCCTCAGATGCCTCTCCCTCAACCGTGAACAGGCTCAACTACATATTATCAGCTCTTCCACCACATCCTCTCTGACCTCCTGGCTCTCCAGACCCTCATGAGGCTCACACTAGAAACAGTTTGTGTCTTCCATCAGACTCAGAGCTCTTCAAGGGCAGAGGAGATGGACAACACGCCCGGAGTGCACCGAGGAAACCCCTGCAGGGCTGGACCGGCTAGCCCATCCATGGCTGCTACTCCCACAGCCTACCAAGCTCCCACCACAAAGGAACACAGTAGAATGGCTGAGGATGGGGGAGCCTTCCTCAATGGGCATAGCACGACCCTGACAGGTCTGTTTCACTTCACCCCCGTCCACCTGGACCCCCGTACCTGCTTACTGCAAGGCCCCATCCTCTGCGTCTGTGTCCTGGCTGTGCTCCTGATAGGGAGGAGGCAACAAGAAACCATTCATCACTTATTCCCAACTTTGAGTCGTCCCTGGAGCCCAGAGCACATCTGGAGGCCAAACTCCAAAGAGGGATAGAAAGCCAAGGGGAATGATTATGAACAGTCTCAACACAGCTGGCTTGGAATTCCAACAAGATGGTCTGGGGACCCCCCAGAAGAGAGAAGGGACCAGTCAAGGATGTTCTAGCTGCAGCAGGGGACACATTTCTGCATAGAAAGACCTTCTCAGACTGCAGCAGGCTGAAAGCCTAGTAGACTGGTGAGCTCCCCATCTTTGGGGCACCTAAGCCTTTGTTAGGGTCTTTACGGAGACTGCTATGCCTAGAGAGTAACTGGGTCAAAAAAGGAGAGATGAGGTAGGGGCATGAGGAGGAGGACCTCCTAAGTATGGTGGCCTCTGTCCTCCTGCCAGGACCCAGCATTGATGAAAAGGATAAAGTCTGGGCTTTAATTCTGGCTCAGCCCTTATTATTTAGAAGGCCCTGAGCAAGTTACTCTACTCCTCTGAGTCTCAGTTTCCTCACTGGGTAAAAGCTGGGAAGAGTAATACTTTGAACAGCGAAAGGCTGTTGTCCAAGTTAAATGAAGTCAGAAACTACAGGGCCTGGTGCTCATTTGAGTGCCTTTAGGTAAATGGCCACTAAGCACACAACTAACTTACACACTCAGAGTCTGGTCTACCTTGCTACTTTACATAATAATAAAGCTCCTTGCCAATGGCTTCCCAGTCTCTCTCTGAAAAGTTCCAGTAACAGAGAGCTCCCTCCATGACTCCATGCCTCTCTGCCCTTCTTTCATACTTTTAGAAAATCCTCAGGTAGGGTGGATACCCAACCTTCCAGTGGCTTCTCTAGGCAACCCCAGTCCTGCCCTCTGGAGCTCTGCAGACCGTGTGCACTCCCTTGAGCCCGATTCCTCCCTCATCCAACCTGTTCGGAAACCGAATCCAGACTGGGCCCTGGACTGAAGAGAGGTCTACCTCAGACCTCAGGGGGATTTTGGACTGGCAGTTGAAATAGGCATTCCCCTGCTCTTCTTCACAGGGCTAGAACCCCAGGGAAAGAGGAAGGCGGGAGCTCACAGGACCACCAACCAGCTCCGAGGCTCTGCTCTCCATTCCCCCCCACCCGCTGCCCTCCTGCAAGCCCCTCCTCTCCGTGCCCTCACCAGTTCTTCCTCACTGTGGGTCAGCAGTCCCTCCTCATCGCCGTCGTCTCGAGTCTGTGCTTCTCCCTGGGGCGTGCCTGCCTCAGAAGCCGTGTCCTCTTGGGGGGCTGGTGGCCGACTGCTGCCACCACTACTACCCCCACCACTGCCACTGCTGCTGTCGCCCTTCTTCTTGCCATCTTGAGGGGAAAAGGGTGGGAAGAAGGGAATAAAACTCAGCCCGGGGCAGCTTCCCAGGGCAGTATCTTACTAGAAACTAGGCCTCATCACAGTGGACCCAGGTGGCACTGACAGCCACAGCCCCTCTCTCTGCCCTACGCACTGTCCTCCCCACACTCTGCCCTATGCTCACTGAGCTGGGCAAAGACCCTTGGAAGCTGACCTGGGTTGGCCTTCTGCTCCTCAGCAATCTGCTCCAAGCGGCCCAGCAGAGCGTCGATGTTGGACTTGATCTGTGTCAGCTCTGTCTTGATGGTCTGCAGCTCACTGCTCTTTACTGGGAGTGAAGGGAGTAAAGGGCTGTCACCCAGGGGCTGGGAGCTTGACAATAACATAAGACCCCAACCCCATTCAATCAACTAGGAAGGCAGGCCAGTGGCAGGAACTGTCTTCACCTGCATTTCTTTGGCCAGAGAAAAGGCTAGAGCCGTCTGAGGCCATGCCTACAGTAACCAGCTGGCCTTTCTGAAACTGTGAACTTTCCCCTGACCTCTCAACTCCTGAAAGGGACTGGAGATGGATAAGAATGCCGGTGCAGTGTGCATCTGGGCAAGCATATGTGTTTGTCTTCGTGTTATAGGATGATGCCCAGATTTCAGGTGTATAAATGCAGGTCTTTTACCATCAGATTTTCTGGGTGCCTGACTACAGCCATGTGTACACCAGAATGAATGTGGAGTAGCAGGCCTCTGAAAACTTGTCCTTACTAGAGGAAAGATGACAGCTTCTCCTCACTGGGTTCCATGTCACAGCACTGGACATTTCTGTGTCCAACCCAAGCCCCTCCTCCTCAAAAGTCAGCCTTTTCCTCTTAGAAATGCATAAAAATACTCACTTTGTTGTGTCAGAGCTGCAGAGCTGTGGGAGATTTGTTCCTTCATCTATTTTCCAATGTAAAAATATGTGATTCTGTTATTTTACTAATAAGAAAAACAAAAAAGATCTAGGAAGATCTAGTCACTCACACTTGATCTTGGCTGAGCTGGCAGTAATGGCTGTGGAGCGGGCAAAGAGCTTGACAGGTATGGTGGTTTTGACGCGCCGGACCAAGGGGACTGTGACCCGGGGTCGCTTCACAGGGACGGCCCTGGGCACTGGCACAGGTGACAGGCGGCCCCGATAGTCGAAGAGCCTGTAGGGGCAAACGGGCCAGAGGCTGCAGCATGGCCTGTGGCCACCAGAGGGCACTGCGACTCTAGACCAACATGGGGCCCGTGGGCAACCTGTGCTACACACTTCTGCCTGCTCCCAACAAGTCCCGGGGGGAGGGGGGCGTAGGTGTTAAAAGGAAAGGCTTTTCGGACCTTAAAAGCTGTTGGGAGTCTCATTCCATCCACCCTTCCTGCCGGTCAGGTAGGGTCAAGGGCATGTGGGTGGTAATGGTTATAGCCCCAGTTCAAGAAAGGAGCCAACTGAGATGACCCCCCAGAAAGAAGCCTTCCCTAGATCTCCTGTATTACCTGACCTTCTGCTCACTCAACTGCCACCTCAACCTCTGGTCAGAGTTTGCAAATGTCCCTAAAGCAACGCAAATTGCCAGCTGGGAACAGAAAGATGTGGGAATAGGGTATCCCTAAGTCTGCCAGAGCCTCAGTTTTCCCATCTGCTTCATGAGGATGGCTCCAAATTCTGTGCCAAGACCCCATCCCTCCCAAAGGCTGCTGTGAGGGCAGAGAATGAGAACACTTGGTTAAAAACACATGTTAAAAGGTGTGATAGGTGGAAGGCCAGGGTGCTGAGACTCCAACCAGGAGCCTATGATCTCAGGGGCATGAGAATGGAGTTGGGCCCCCTTACTCACCCCATCCTTCTAGTCTACTTCAGAGATGGAGGGGAAGAGATCGGCAGAATATCAAGGTTCAGCAGCTCAAATCAGACCCCTGAGCTCCAAGACTATATAGACTGGCAACACACAGCCCTCTCCAAGAGGGTTCTTAATCCTGCCCATCAGGCAGAAGCTTGTAGGCTGAGGCGGGGGCGGGGGGTGTCTCTTGCACCACATCTGCTACTATTACCTTTCTGCAGGGAACAAGCAGCCTTAGGGGTACACTATGGGCTCACTTTTGAGACAGCCAGAAAACATGCCATCACTAGGCAATTCAATGTCCCATGGCTTGGCACTCATTTACTGAGAGAGTCCCTGTCCTGGGGTGGTGATGGCTGGAGATGAAGAGTCTCTGGGAATGGATCCAGTCCCGGACCCTGCATTTCTGCCCCTAAGGGGAGGGGGCGGCTCTGGCCTTGGTCAGAATCACTGAACCACAGAATCCCAGAGCTGGAGGAGCCCTGAGGGATCACTTGGTGCAAAAGCCCATTTCAAGACTGGGAGGGCATCTGCCCAAAGTCACACAATCCATTCAGTGGCAGAGCTGAGATTAGCACCCAGGTCTTCTGACTCCCAGGCTAGGGCATGTTCCACTACACCGTACTATCTCCTGAAACCATTCAGAGGTGAGAAAACCAAGGCTCTGAGAGGTTCTGTTCTTCCTTCCCATGGCCCAAGCAGGAGAGAGGAAGAGAGGGAGGGAGGAAGAAGTTTGGAACAGCCTCATCATGATTCAAGATCAGCCTCAAGAATGTGGCTGGTGCCATGGAATGGAGCCCACAGCTCAAGGCTGGGGTCTGATGAAGGATGGGACATAGGATACTGGGGACTAATTCAGACCTCCAAAGGACCGCTGGCCTCTTGGCTATAAATGAAAGGCCAGGGGCTTACACTGAGCTTTGAGGTCCCTTCCACCTGGCTGAGCACCTCCAGGAGGTAAGGAGACTAAATAGCAGGAGCGTGAGGGCTCAAACTCCCTGCACCTACTCCTGTAACCTCTTCTGTAATCCAGCATGCTAGGTTTACATGTCCCTTGCTATCCAGTCCCATCGAGTCCCACCCTAGGATTAGGAGGAAGAAGGGCAGCCAGAAGGCGGGAAACAGCGTGGGGTGGGGGAAAGCTCTGACCTGGGTACCTGCAGAACTAGACCCTAGTCCCAGCTCTGCCACCCATTTGTGAAGCAGCCTTGGGCAGATGCCTGTCCACACCTTTGGGCTCTGGTTCCCACTTGGAGGACTGAATGGGCTGCACCAGCAATCTCTCAGGACCCTTCCAGCTTGGCTGTTTCATGCCTGGGCACGCCCCTCCCCTGCTCACCTGTCGTAGAAGTCGTCCCGGTAGTAATCATAGTCAAAGCTGTAGCCACTGGGGAAACAAAGGGGAGAGGGCCAGGGCTTAGGGACAGCCATTCAGCCCACTCTCCACAGGCCCTCATCTCCAAACGCCTCCCCAAATTCTAGGCTCAGCACACTGTCGCCAACCAGTGTTTTCTCCCTCTCTGCAAAGAGGGACCAATCCCACCCAGATGGAGACAGACAAGACAGAGCGCCCCACCTGTATATGGCAGATGCTGCTCTCTTTAGCCCCTTAGGTCTGTTGGGCTTGGGCTCTCCAGCCATGTTGATATCTGTGTGGAGGGAGGAGGCACAGTCAGATGCTGGCAGCACATGAGCAGCGATTTCTATGTGCTTATGTGAGGTACATGTGGACTGTCCTAACTAAACGACCAACAGAGGTCTTCACACATTATTCACACCCACACATCACAGAGACAGGCCTATTTACAAATCAATATACATTCAGACACCCGCATGCATGCTCACAAGCATATCACTCACACGCATGCCATGGACATCATATGCACTCTCAGGTACACTCGTGCACATAAGGACTTCAAATATGTATCTTCATGTATATCTTCACACGTTCATGTATCCAGGTAATCAAGTCACACACAAAAATAACAACTATACTCCCAAGTGCGCGGAGACATGACTCCAACATCTATATAGATATAGATATGTATATGTATGTATATATAGGTATGTATATCTATATCTGTATGGGTATCACATATACATATATATCACCAAGGCCAAAGGCACATACTTCACCTTGTGCTCCCAGCCCCTCCTCCCACCTCTCATAAAAAGTTCTAACCTATGCTATCTATAGCCCAACATTATAGGTTATGCTAGTCCACTCCGTTCCTTTTTTCTTAGGAATCTGCAATTTAACTGGAACCACAAGAGATAACACAGAAGCAATTCTGAGAAGCTCCAAAATACTCCCCTCTAGGCAGATTTTATGACTATCTAATTTATAACTTACATGTAATTTACAACTATTTAAAAGTTATAACATTTCAGATAAAGGCAGTGGGTAGTAGCAAGGGAAACAGAAAAGAACGTAAGAGAGAAGCTAGAAAGTCATCGGTGGAACCCGCTCAGGAGAACACCAGGAGCAAGGCCAAGGAGAGACGCTTACCCAGGGTCTGCCCGGCCAGCACCCGCCCATTCTCTCCCAGCACAGCTGCCCGGGCATGACGCTCGTTGGCATACTGGACAAAGGCATAGCCTTTGTGCACAGAACAGCCGGCCACACGGCCATACTTGGAGAAAATGGTCTCCACATCTGACTTCTTCACCACAGCTGTGTTGAGGTTTCCGATGAAGACCCGAGAGTTGATAGACTTGGGGTCATTCTTGTTAGTTACGTTGCTTGTCTGGATCTTCAAGGACATGGTGGCCACCTGAAGAGAGAGAGCCACTGTGAAGCTGGGTCCCCCAGTTGGGCTCAAGGGCCACCCATAGCCCACATCCTGGCTAAACTGGAAGGCTTTGTGCCCTGCTACACATATACCCCTATAGCACCCAGCCTCCCCTTTTTGTAACTTACTAGACTGCTGACGTCACAGTCCCTCATTTGGTACTGGCAGAAGCAGAACCAGACCAATTCACAAGGGAGAAAATGCACATTCAGAGAGTACAATGTCAGTGAGCGACAGGGCCAGGATTTGAACCCTGGTCTCCCGAGTCTAATTCTTTTAAACCTATTCCTTCTTTAACGCTTATTGAGAAATGTTACCCCTTGCAGGATCTAAATTTGAAGACCTTCCATCATTTTTCTTCTGTTAATGTAGAACCATGGCAAAGAAGTCACAGGGAAATTGCAAGTAAAACCTGTTCCAGAACAGTTCTACATTATGAAAATCGCTCAGTCTGATCCAGACACTGACCTAGCTTTGGCTGTCTTTATTGTCACCAGTCATTTTTTAAAAGGTGAGCTAAACAAGCCTCCCTGAGCACTCACTGCAGGCTAAGGGTGACACGCAATATTGAGTAATCAGAAAACCCTATAAACAGTATTACTATTACGATTGTTGTATTTTATCAGAAACAGACCACAGTAAGTTCTTAAACTTGCCAGGAATGAGCACTCAAACCCAGGTCAGTTGGTCCCTACAGCCCATTTTTTTTTTTTCCCAGCTCTATCCCTTTCCGTCCCAGAGCTAAAGCCAATTTAAATACTATAATATTTACCAGAGAACTGTTTTTAATAAATTAATTTTTTAAAGTTACCCATTTTTACACTGACTCATTCAAATTTTGTTGTTTGCTTAGGTATCGTATCGCACCTACTCTTTGCTCTCTACACCCTGGCAATGTCTTTACCCCAAAGGACCATACAAATCTCTCCTACCCATGACACAGACAGGTTACATCAGAGGACAAGCTCCAGAAGGGAAAAAGAGGCTTGATGACAGTAGGAAAAGCCTAACATTAAGTACTGGTATTTATACTTCCTGGACCAGCCTTCCGCTCACTGGCACAGGACAACTCCCTTCTGGAACACTCCTATTTAAATACTCCTGCTGCTGAGCTACTACAGAAGGTGCTAAAGACCCCAAGCAGAAGGGGTCTTTAGCACCAGCCCAAGCTAACCGTAAACACCTGCCTACTAACCTAATCTTTTTGGGTAGAGGGAGTTTCTTTTCAGAGAATCAGAGCATAATACAAGCTGGGAAAGCCATATTTATTGCTCCACTAGGAGAAGAGACCCTTTTCTTCCATCCTTCCTGCCTGGAAGCTGGCATGTTCTGACCAGCAGATGGCAATGACTGCAAGGAAACCACAGGCTGGCCCTGAGAAGAACTGTGAAGAAACCTATTCCTATGGTGGGCTTGCAGTAGCTCCACGGATATACTAGGGTCACATGTGCACCATCCTAAGTAAAAGACAGGGGCTGAGAGGGCACTGCTATTGATGAAAGGGTTGGTGCCAGCTTTGGAAAGGGCCTGGAAGGGACAGACTCTTTTTTTGTTACTCAGTATACTTCTGCATCCAATCACCATTTTTTAAGCAGTGAAGAACACAAAAGACCTCACCCATGAAAACACTTATACTTACTGTCCATGTGCAGTAGAAAATGCTCCATGTATGTGGGTTCCCCTGGGGACCCCATTGCTCAGTTCTAATAATCCCTCTCCTACTTGGATGACAAGGCATTCCAATGTTAATTCCTTGTCCATCCATGGATATATACAGAAATTTGTGGGGCTCCTTCATGGCCATCAGATAACTCTCCTGGCTGATTCAGCTCAGAGGCATGAGGGGAGGGGTCACCTACTTTGGCTGGAAGGAACCAACCACTGGCCTGGGGTGTAGACCAAGATAGAAAGAGAGGGGATGATGGTTTAGACCTGTTGGTGACTACTACCTCAGCACTGACCTGGCAGGGACAGGACAGGTGCTACGTTCCCCAAGACCTCTATCAGCAGCCTCTAATACCACCAAGCTGTAAGCATTTGTTAAACACCTGTGTTTAGTGATACAACAGGATCAGCACTCACTCTTTGGCTGGTAAGTAAAGTTCAGGTTTGGCCATACTCCGTTTTTTCTCTTGTCACCTGGGGTTTGGGACCATGTACAGAAAAGGACTTTGCAAATGGTTAAAGCTCTTTATAGGATCTAATAATTGACTAGCTGAACTTCTCTGTTCTAGTAACACTGCCACAGTAAGGTGGATTCTAAATGAGGGTCAAAATCAGACTGGAGCATTCTGAACAATGCCAAGAAAAGGCAGCCAGAAGCCATGTCACACAAAGGCTACAAGAGAGTATGCCTGTGGCCATTCTGAGTGAGGCATCTGCAGGACCATGAAGAAATGCTTTCCCAAAGCATGCTCTAGGAACCAACCCCTCCCTATCTAATCAGCCCTCTATCTGCTTTCAAAGGCAGTCTCCAAGGGCTGTGTGTGCTGCTATTATGCATACTTCCTAAGCCCAAAGGGACAGCTGTCTGTGGGGATATGAGAAACCTTCTGTGTTTAAACATGTTTATGAGATTCCTGCAAGTGAGGGATCAACTTGGGGGTAGGAAATGAAGAACATGCCCAGATCAGCTCTTCTGGAACTGCTAGGTTCAAGTACAGAATCCCAAAGAGTCAAGAATTCTAAACCAAAGAGTCAAGAATTCTAAATTCAGACATGGTCTTCCAGGTTGTTATGAACCTTAAAATCTGTTAGTTTCACTTACAACCTTCAACTATTTAGACATATAGTATTTAAGTCTCCATCTGTACTCTGTTCTGCCTTGCAACTGTTAGGAGGCAAGCCTGATGAAGCCTGGGACACACACAGTAAGTGCCCAATAAATATTAGGAAGAAAGCAGTAACAATAGTGTCCCAGGAGCATAGCCCTACCTAAAAGGGGGGTGGTGCACAGACCACTGGGGTCGGAGGTCCCAGGCATCTCATTAAAAGACTAGAGTCTGACCCAAACACCCCCAACAGACCAACCACCCCCAATTCAATCTTCCCCACGCCATTCTTTGTTGGTTTTCGCAGGCTTCCCCCTAGCTTACGAGTAGGAATCCTAGAAAATATTGACGTCCTATTCAGCAGCAGCAGCTTGATTTGATAAGCTATTTCCCCGTGGGCCAAGCTCTGCCTCACAGATTAGCTGTGTAATTGAGAGCAAGGTGTCTACAGCCCCTAGAGGCCCCATGCTTAGCACTGAGCCAAGAAAAGGTGGGTAGAGAGACTGTTCTTGATGGTGGGAGAGAGAGGAAGAAAGAACCAGACTAATCTCCAGAGACTTCTGCAATGTCAGATTAGCAGGGACTTCAGTGAACAAGGAGTTTATAGGCCCTCGCTCTGAGGAACGGAGGGGAATGGACTTGGCCACAGTGCCCCAGCCCATGAGTAGCAGGGCCAAGAATCCCACTGTTCCTTTAAGTCTAGGGTTCTTATATTCCCTTTCTTCTTTTGGGAGGGCGAGAGACAACCCTCAGGACAGTGAGGGGCTGGGAGGGAGCAATCCAGATATGCGCTTTTTTTTTTTTTTTTTTTGAAGATTTTATTTATTTGACAGAGAGCGAGCAAGGTCACAAGAAGGCAGAGGGGCAGGCAGAGAGAGAGGGGGAAGCAGGCCTGATGAAGAGAGCCTGATGCGGGGGCTCGATCCCAGGACCCCGAGACCATGACCCAAGCCGAAGGCATCTAGATGCTTAGCCCACTGAGCCACCCAGGCGCCCCCAGATATGCTATTTTTAAGGAAAACCAGGGACTGGCTCCCAAGTATGTGTCTTTACCTTTACCTGCTGGAGAAACAATTGCTGCATAAAAGCTGGGCCCTTAAGCTAATTAAAACCCACCAGAGACGCATGCTTTGAAATGCAATTTACAGCTAGAAGGGATGGGCTCACTTCTCCAAGCTAATAAGAAACAGAGGAAATCTGGCAAAAACAAATCGTTTTTCTCAGCTGAAACATTTTAGATGGAAGCTATGTTTTAGAAACCAAGAGCCAGCCTGAACACACGGTAAAGTGACAAGGCTTTCTAAAGGTAGAAAAACCCTGAAAAGGTATGACCGCCCCTGAACTCTGGGTAAATGAGACCCCTCAGAGAACCATCAAGGTTAAGAAGAGCCAAATTACTCAGTGTCAGAATTTACATATCCAACCTTATCTAATACAACAGCCCTGTGAGGAGGTATTTTAAATACGGGAAGGAAGACTAAGAGGCCAAATAATGGGTTAATACAGCAAAGCCAGAAATGGAACCCAGGTCTGTTTGACCTTTGACCATAGCACCTATTCAATAGAGATGCCGTGGGTACTGAGTGGGTACTGATCGCCAAGGTGAGAGACTACATCACCCTGATTAAATGACAGCCTCTCTCCTTGGTCCTCATCCCTTTCCCTTTCTACTACAACATCTCATGTCTGCACAGGATTTTATTTTATTTTTAAAGATTTTATTTGTTTATTTGACAGAGAGATCACAAGTAGGCAGAGGCAGGGGGAGAGAGAGGAGGAAGCAGGACCCCTGCTGAGCAGAGAGCCCAATGTGGGGCTCAATCCCAGAACCCTGAGATCATGACCTGAGCTGAAGGAAGAGGCTTAACCCACTGAGCCACCCAGGTGCCGCTGAACAGGATTTTCGTAAACAAAACCAGTTTATACTCTTGATCCAGACACTGTCAGTCTCATCTAATAGATGAAAAGCTGAGGTATCAGCAAGGTAAGTGACTTACTTCAGAAGGCTATCCAACCTAGTAAAGGGAGTAGCTAAGGGACTTGAATCCAGACTTCTACACACCATTTCAGCAACTGTCCCAGGCCTCTGGCTCTGCCATGTCAATCCTTTCACTCTCCCAGTTCTGGCTATCAGGTTCAAGTCTAGTCTTCAGCATGACCTCTGAGGCACTTAGCCATCAGAACGCCCACTGCCCCAACTCTGTAGTTCCTCCCTGACACTGGATCTCTTCTTCTTAAAAACACCAATTTCAAAAGAAGAGCAGCTGCTCTTGGTTCTGATGCCCCCCAGTGACTATATAAAGCCTCTGTCTAGGCCAGTCCTGCTCAAAAGCTCTGGCCTTATTCTCTAATGTGCAGATAAGGATCACACAAGCTTGTGGCCAGACCTCTGCCCTTAGTTAACTCTAGAGATATTGGGTGGTTTTGAATGAAAATAAATACCAGTGATGGTGAGGCTATTTCTGGAGAAAGCCAAGCAATTAGACTGATCAGTGCCCAGGGCCTCCTTGGTCCAGAGGCTCCTGGTTAATAGGCGGCCAAGGATGACAGAACATCTATTAATCTCATTAAACTCACCAGGCCCCAGCTCATTAGCATTGCCCAAATGATCATTACTGGCCAGACAGGACTAATTTCCCAAGGAATGCTCTTTAGTTCCTGACAATTCCCACTTCCCTGAGAAACCCTAGCCCCCAATATGTGAATAGTGGCGGGGAGGGGTGTAGGGGTGAGGGGTCTAGGCTACAGGTTCAGCAGGCCTGGCCTGAGCTCTGATGTGTGACCTGCAGCAAGTCACACCATTTCTCTGAGCCTTATCATGCTTCTTCTGAAAACAGGAATAACCTTTGTCCTGATTACCTTTCAGATTGGATATAAAATCAAATAGGCTAATCAATGTGAAAGTGCTCTGTTACATCTGTAACATACTCTAAAAGGATAAAGGAATGTAGTTATTATTACCCAATTCCTATCCCCTTCACTCATCAACAAACATTTCCTAAATATTCCCCTCTGTGCTGGCACTGAGGAGATGCTGGGGAAGAGTACTCACAGGCCTGTCTTCTGCTTCCTTTTCAACAAAGCCCACTTTTCAGGAACCTGTTTCTTTCTTTCTTTTTTTTTTTTTTTTCATATTTTTTTAAAGATTTTTTATTTATTTATTTGTCAGAGAGAGAGCGAGCGAGAGCGAGCACAGGCAGACAGAATGGAAGGCAGAGTCAGAGGGAGAAGCAGGTCCCCCGTGGAGCAAGGAGCCCGATGTGGGACTCGATCCCAGGACGCTGGGATCATGACCTGAGCCGAAGGCAGCCGCTTAACCAACTGAGCCACCCAGGCGTCCCCAGGAACCTGTTTCTTAACTGTTTCTTAACAACAAAGGGGGAAATGCACCTAAAACAGTAGAAAATAGGAGATGTAAACTTGGGACATGTCCCTTAAACTAAGTCTCATTCTTCAATTGCAAAATGGGAATTATACCAATGCCCACGATTAGGATTAGAGATAACAGCTATAAAGTGCCTGATACGATGGCTGGGACCAGTAGGTATTTACGTAAGAAACTCAAATGCCCTGGGCCCAATGAAAACTCTAGATCATTCGCATTCCAGCCCTATGTTCTTTATCCTAATCATCTTCCAGTGCTCCATACTCTGCCTGAGAATAGGGGAGTCGGGGGTAGAGGGCCTACACACACTCTCTCCCTTGTCCTAGTGTCTGGAACCAAATCTAGAAATTTCATAAAGGTGCACCCCCAACCCATGCCAGATTTGACAGGCACTACTCTAAGGAGCTGGGCGGGGTGTCAGGCCTTCTCAGCCAGTGACTCATTCATCAGCTGTACCATGAGATTTCTATTCCTATACTGTATTATTGGTATCAGCATCTGACAGGCACTGAGGGGAGACCCCAAAGCAGAGGCAGGACTGGGGCCTCAGTCACCTTTCCCCACAGAGTACCTGAGTATATATCCTATCTTCCCTCTATCTTGCACCTTAACTCTACCAGACTGTAGCCTCAGGCTGAGGCTGTTAACACTGGTGACAAGCAGCCCTTCTAGCTATGGAGAAACAGGCAGCAAGGACTGGGTTAGTACAACCCTGGGCCTTCATGGGACCCAAAAACAACTGTCAACCTCTTTTTGTCAAAGGAAGTCATCCAAACACTACCTACCCATTCAATCATAATTATAGCTATCCAAATACTCACTGGGCCAACTCATTCATCCAGCACCTGGTTGGGTACCTGATCTCAAGAACTCCCAGTACATCAAAGGGACATCCACCAGGACCACAGAGCACATGTGCCCTGGGCTCTGGAATCCACTGCCCCAGAAGCCACCAGTCCAGGATATCAGAGAATGGGAAGGAGCACTATAGAAGGCTTGACAAAAAGGGACTATGTTTAAGGTGAATTCCAACTGGGTGGTGATATGGAGAGAGGCTATGCCTGACAGGAGGAACTGTGTGTGGTAACAATGTATAAAACATGCCCCCCCTTTCTCCTTTCTGCTCCCTGTTCTACCCTCGCTCCTGCAAGTATATGCGGGGTAGGGCTGGAAATAAATGTTTGAAGTAAGAGAATTTCTTCAGTGCTGCCTCCTCTTCCTTGATAGCTACATACTAATTCCTGTCTTGAGGAAGAACAAAAAGGGAATACACAATTCAATATGCAGTAGCCTTATACTAGGCACTGTGTTGGAAGTTTTATATGACCAAAACCCAGTCATTCTTCAGATGAAGAAACTGAAGCTCAGAGAGAGCTTAAATAATTTGTCCACAGTTAAGTGGCATGATTAGGAATGAAAAGACCCTAAAGCTTATCTGCTGCTAAAGACTGTGCTCTTCCTACTCCATTTAGATTGCTCCCACTGACCTGCCCTCTTCCCATAGGAAGACTGAACTGGCTTTACTGCCGCTGGGCTACATGACTCAGGCTCTGGAGCACTTGACCACAAAAGGCCCTTTCAGGGCTAACCATGTGACTGTGACAATCATTACCAACACTTGCTGAGCACTTTTCTTCTGCTGTGGGGTAGGTGATGGTGTGTATTGTGCTCATTTCACGGATTAGGAACCTAAGGGTCAGAGCTTTGTCTTACACAAGCCAGGAAATGGCAGAGATGCCGATCAGTCTATTTGAGACCAGAGCTGGTGCTCTAACCTTGGCCCAAAATGGCTTCCATGCTAAGCACACCCTGTACTGCCAGAAGGTCAGCTTTTAACATCTTCTGATCCTTTGGGCATAAATGCATGGGGTTCTTGCTGAGGGCATACTCTCACGTCCAAGAGCCAGTAAGCACTTGCTGTGAGCTTGGAGAATGTTCCCCCGCCCCCTTCCTATTGCTTAAGGGGCCGGCTCCTCACAGTGATAATGTGGCAAGATTAGTCACTGCTTGCTGTTGGTTGATTATAGCTATTCTTTTCTGTAAATGAAGTTTAAAAGTCATCAAAGGGTCTGTCAGCTGTGACTTATGAGCCTCTTTCCCGCAGGGAAGTCAGGCAGTGACAAATGCCCCTCTCGTTCTGCCATCCATTATGAGTCGGAAGGTGCCATGTTCCAATTACTGGAGATCCCAGTGGAGCTCATGGAAAACCCTGTTCCAAGCTGCGGCCATTATTCAGGCCTGGCAGCGCTGCCAGCAGGGTTACCCTCGGCCCAGGCCCCACTAGTAAGAATGGAGAAGAGCATGTTTCTGATTTTGTGAGCCAACCCTTACTATCCCTCACCTGTGTTATCCCCGGTGGGTTTATCCTAGACATATTTCACAAACAAGTAAAAACATGGGTACCATGTGGGTGGTCTCAAAGTACCTAGGATCAAGAATACCCAAACAAACAGACACGAGGAAATAAGGTCATGCTGCCAGGTGGAGAAGGTGGGGAATACAAGGATGCTCAGGAGGGACAGAAGAGAAGGTATGTAGGGTATTCAAAGAAAGGAGTGACTGAAGGGGCCCTTTCAGATCATGTAATGTGATCAACTACCTCAGTTCTCAATACTCGTTATATGCCAAGCTCCATCCAGCAAATGCTGAGGGACCAAAGATGAATGAAACATAATCCCTGCTACTGAAGGTGGATGAGATAATTCAGGTCTAAAGAAGTGACTTGCCCAAGGTCATAAAAATAAGTTAGGGTCAGGGATGGAATGAGAAAGTAGTCTCCAGACCTCTTGTGAAATAGAGAAAGTGGTGACAGCGAGTCTGGCGTGGAGACAGGGAATCTTCTTATGTGCCAGGCTCTTCATGAAGAACATGACACAATAGTTCAGAGTGTCAGCTCCTGGGGCACGTGGCCGGCTTGGTCAGAGGAGCATGTGACTCCCGATCCTGGGGTTGTTTCAGCCCCCTGTGGGGTGTAGAGATTACTTAAATAAATTTAAAAAAAAAAAAAAAAAAAAAAAAAAACTTAAGAAAGAGTGCCAGCTCCTATCCCAGTCCCACCTACACACTTCCTAAAGGTTTGACTTCTAGCAAGCCCCTGAGTCTCAGAAAAATGGGGATTTAGAGTAGTGGTGAGGATTAAACAGGATAATGCACATTACAATGGCAGGCACATATTAAGTATCCCAAAATGTTCTTTATCATCAGGTAATTCCTGAAACAACTCTTTGAGGTAGACATTATTCATCTCATTTTATGGATAAGAAGACTGAAGCCCTTTTTCACTTTGTCACACTAAATAAGCCAGTGCTTCTCTGAACTACATGTGGTGAAGAACCACTTTGTTTGTTTTGCTTTTTAGACTTCCAATCCATTACAGACAAACACATTTGTGAAATACAATAAAAATGTCAAATTATTGGTTTCTGGGCACTTTCAATTTCTAGACTTACCACGACCCCCAACAGTTGCGGACTCGCATCCATTCAGTGGGCTATACTCTAGAAGGACAGCTCTAAGGAACTCTTATTACCCACCCCCATCAACCTCTATGAAAATCAAAGAAAGAATGGGTTATTTTATTTCATTTCTTTCCAATCCTTTTAGCCCAATTCTTTTAGACTTTGGTGTTAGACTGATCTACAAAACGATCCTAATCTTTTTCCTTTTTGCTTCTCTCAAGAAAGAGAGAACAGGGTAAGCAGGCCAAGGATAGTAAGTTCAAGGACGTGCCACCGAACACTTCAGGAGGTGATTTATCTTGGTCATCTACTCTAGGTCATGCTATATCCTGCAAGGGAAGATGATCTAGGCTGTCTGAGAATGCCACAACCTTCCTGAGGCCTGGGATCTGAGAGGAGAGTATATTCCTGAAAAGGCTGGTACTTCTGGAGCTTCTCTCCCTGATACTAGATGACATTAGGAAACTAGCCAGGAAGGGGAGGCATGTTGTACCTTTCACAGTCTTATTATCATGGCAGCTACAGAGCAGTCTTCCCTACCCTAGGGAGTTTCTTAAAAATAAGATGGAAAGATTCATTCTCCCAATGCTGCCATATACCCAAGAGTATGACTGGCTGAAGAAGGTAAGCAGCCAAGACACCACAGTATACCTTGAAATTTTCCAGGAGTATGGCCCAACTCTCATCACCATACAAAACTTTCTGTTCTGAGCCTATGTCACGCTATCTTTCAGCATAAACCAAAATAGAGTAGCTCATAGGATATGGTGTAGAGAGGAGTATTAACCTGCTGCTGTGAGGAGGGGCTTGTCACCAAGTAGGAGCCAAAAACTGCATGTTTATTCCCACATAAGAAGCCATGTAATCTGGTCAAGAGAGCAGACTCTGAGGCCAAAACACCTTCATTCTGTCATTGAATTAGCTATGTGACATGACCTTTGGGTAGTGTCTTAAGTTCTTAATGCTTCAGTTATCTCACTGTAAAACGGGGGCAGCAAAAAGTTTCTCTGGGGTTGCTGGAGAGTAAAATTTAATGTGCCAAGAACAGTGTTTGGCACATTACAAAGTATGCAAATATTAGCTACTGCTGCCACTGTTGCTATCGCTGGAACCTGCAAGAACTCCTCCTTGTGAGTATTAAAGGCAAGGTGGTGGACTCTGCTGTGATAATGTCACCCAGAACAGAACTGTGATGAAGAACACTAGCACTATAGATACAATAATCTCTTCAGGTGTGTCACCAAAACACTAGTATTTAGAAACGTGTCTTGAACTTAAAAGGAATTATATAAGTAGACACTCATTAAGTGCTGAATGAGGGGCACTTGAGTGGAACAGCTGGTTAAGCATCAGAGACTCATACTGGCTAAGATCATGATCTTGGGGTCTTGGGATCAAGTCCCAAGTCAGGCTTGGTGCTCAGTGTGGTCTGCTTGAGATTCTCTCTCCCTCCCATTCATGTGCACTCTCTCTCTCTCAAATAAATCTTTAAAAAAAAAAAAAAAAAAAGGTGTTGTATGAATAAATGAGTAAAGCAGCATCCCTCCCACCCCCACCCCCTGCAAGAGAATACAACTTGAGAAGTGGGTCAGGAAGAGGCCCCTCCCTAAGTAAAGATTTCAAAAGGCCTCTCTGTACCTTAAGGACCCAGAAGGCAGGTTAAGCTTCTCTTCTGGGCAACAGGGCCCCAGGGCCTGACAGTATAAGAAACCTCTACTTGCTGCTCATTGTTTGTGTCTCTAATGTAGCCTCCACATCCTGTGGCTACTCTATTCTGAACGAGGCTGCAGAAGGCTGTGCCATGGTAGTGCATGTATATTATCCCCATTTTCCAGCCTACCTCAGAAGTAGTAAGGGATATGAGGAACACAGAGAGGGAGGAGGGCTAACACCTCTCAAGATAGGGCCTGTAATAAGTTAAAACAGCAATAGGGGATTACCAGCTTTGGATTTCTGCTTGCCTGTGGAGCTCTGGGTCCTGAATTCCACCTCCACTAGCTGTGTGAACTCGGGAAGGCACTTCTCCTCTCTGAGGTTCCCCATATGCAAAATGGGATAAAAATCCCTGCTCTACAAACTTGCAATGCAGGCTGTTGTGAGGGTCAACAGAGATAACATAAGTGTACTCTTTTACATGAGATGTGCTTCATAACTATGGACCGGAGTACAGCGTGGATGGACTGCTGCTGCAGGTCTTCCTAGACAGAGGGACCTGGGCAGGAAGCCAGGCGGCTGGAGGCAGGGTGTAAATGGTGCACAACCTGGCACTTCAGCCAAGCACTGTGCCCCTCAGGTCTAAGGAGAGTTGATTAAATCCTTTCATGTGGAATCAGTATTTTGCTCATTACAACAATCTTTCCTCGAAATACTGAATTCTACCCCTCGTGGCCCCAAGAAAGCTTGATCCTGAAGACAGCACATAAACTGACATATATATGTTTTTCCTATTTCCTACATTCAGACAGAAGGGAAGAAACCTGACCTCTCTACAAGATGCCAATCTAAATGCATCTTAGAGCTCACTCTAAGCATGACCCCACAGTTCCATATGTTTGGACCAAAGGGGACCACTGAGAGTGATATCACAGTCATAGCCACTCTGCCTTTGTCCCTCTGGTAACAAATTAACTCCATAAACATCTAAGCATCCGGCTCTTGAGTGATAAAGCAAGTGTATTCCTGCCACCTCCTGTTTAAAACTCTTCAGAGCCTTCCCACCACCAAGATTCAAGTTCAACTCCTTTAATGTGGCTTAGAAGCCCCTTCATGAGTTAAGGTTTTCAAATTCAAACACAATACTCTAAGGGGTTGTAGGTCACACACTCACTTTACAAATGAGTAAACCCCACTTCAGAAAGGCCAAGTCAATTACCCACAGTCATACAGTGAACAAGTCGACATGAACTGGGTACTTCTGAAGGGCTGGGTATCAGACTTCAAAGTACAGAAAGTCTAAAACCACCTTTTCTTGGACAAGGCTATATGGGACAAGTATGGGGACAGGGCATCATTTAGCTCAGACAAACCCTTCCTTTCAGGGAGCTGCTTAGATGGTGTCCCCTGCTGGAGGCTGTCAATCTGACCACTTACACCCTCACAGCAGCACCATCATTAATAAACTTGGCATAATGATCACAGTGTCTGTTTGCATGTAATAGCATACCT
The DNA here is from genome assembly GCF_964662115.1 of Mustela nivalis. Classification (NCBI taxonomy): domain Eukaryota; kingdom Metazoa; phylum Chordata; class Mammalia; order Carnivora; family Mustelidae; genus Mustela; species Mustela nivalis. The sequence continues at coordinate 120,500,791 of NC_139027.1, read as the reverse complement.
AAGCTCAAGAGGCACTGATGCCACGTACATCAACTATAAGCCAACAAAGGAACCACAAGAACTTGGGGTGGGAGGGGAAGCCACCAAGACAGCAAGCATAGCATGCCAATACCTAACGAACTTCTAAACTAGTCAGTTCAACTCATGATGACAGAAGCAACTGTGATACCTATGGTCTTTTCCCCTGTCATCGCCTTAGAAAGAGTTAACAAACCCTTTCTGGTCCCTTTCTCCTCAAAAAAGAGATACTACACTAAGCAAGTTTCTACACTCCAATAGTTGGATAAAAAAAAAAAAAGTTTACCCAAAACCTTAATAGAGGTCTCAGCTGTGGAGTAAAATCATGGGCAATTGAACAGAAAAACCAGGATTTAAATTCAGGTAGTGCATGTATATTATAACCTACTTATTAGCCCTGTAACCTTGGACAAGTCATGAAACTCCCTGAGCCAATGTTCTCTACTAAGCATATACTGCACCCATATACTGAATCATCCATCCCCTCATTCACATAGTAAACCAAGGTATGCTAATTTGGCCTGCTCAAGATTTTTAGAATGTAGCCCTGCTTCCACTCTTATTACCACTCCCTGAACTCATCCTCCACACAGTCACTGGAGTAATATTACCACATCACTCCTTTGCTTAAAACTGAAATTAAAGTTTTGTTTTATTTTAAAATTCTTAACCAATAATTTGGATATTTGTACTATTTAGTGTGTTTATTTTTTGAAATTACCATAAGGAATCACCTAAACCCCTATTCCTCTCTAGGATGGAATTCCTATCAGCATCTTGGTATAGTTTCTTCCAGTGTTTTTCCTTTTGCATTATATTTGGAATTCAGAGTTAAATCGTTTATCCAATTTTGTAGCCTAATTTTTCAATTAACATTATAACATATACAGGTTATAACATATTTGTCTTCATTGCTGCATAGTTTTCAATAAGCCCCATTTTTTAGGACTACTGTTTTAAGTAACTCATAGTTTTCTCCTGAGTGAACTTATTATAGTTTAGACTGGTTGTAGTCAGGTGATCATTTATGCTTCTCCCAATTTCTCATCATTATAAAAATAACATCATCAAAGGTAAAGTTTATTCTATATATTTGATTATTTCCTTAGGACAGATTCCCAGAAGTGGAATTACTGTGTCAAAATGTATGAACACTTTTAAGGCTCTTGAGATACACTGCCTAATTGCTTTCCAAAAATGCTGTACCAATTTATACTGCTATCGCCAATGAATGCCACTTTCTCTTTTTCCTTAAGATTAGAGAAAGAGAGAGAGAGCGCAAAACAGCATAAGCGGGATGAGGGTCAGAGGAAGAGGCAGACCTCCCACTGAGCAGAACCCAGGACCCTAAGATCAGGACCCGACTTGAAGGCAGATGCTTTACTGACTGAGCCACCCAGGCACTGTGTGAATGCCACTTTCAGGGCAACCTTACCAGAACTGTGTTTTACAATGTAGGGGCAGAAAAAGGAAGAAAAAGGCAAATCCTCATTGTTGTTTTCATGTATATGTGAAGATAACAATGTCCTGTGTTTATTAGTTTTTGAGTCTATAGGGTTTTGTTTTATTTATTTATTTATTTATTTATTTTTAAGATTTTATTTATTTATTTGACAGAGAGAAATCACAAGTAGATGGAGAGGCAGGCAGAGAGAGAGAGAGGGGGAAGCAGGCTCCCTGCTGAGCAGAGAGCCCGATGCGGGACTCGATCCCAGGACCCGAGATCATGACCTGAGCCGAAGGCAGCAGCTTAACCCACTGAGCCACCCAGGCGCCCCGAGTCTATAGGGTTTTAAACGCCAAAAAGAAGTTATATAGATTCCTAGGCAGAGGTATAATATGCTGAAAGTTATTTATCTGCTCATCTATCAGAAAACCATTTATTTTGCACATATTACTGCCAGACACTATACAAAGTATAGATGAACAAAGTACAGAGAATTCACAGTCCAGTGGTAGAGATCTCAGAAAAACCAGAAATTAAATTTCATCTTGGTAAGGGCTATGACAAGAAGACTTAGGAACTCAAAGGACAGGAGAAAGTGAGAGAAGTCCGAAAGGACTCATCAGTTCTGATCCTGAGGCACCTGGGTGACTCAGTTGTTAAGCATCTGCCTTTGGCTCAGGTCACGATCCTAGGGTCCTGGGATCCAGCCTCACATCAGGATCCCTGCTCAGCGGGAAGCCTGCTTCTCTCTCTCCCACTCCCTGTTTGTGTTCTCTCTCTCAGGCTCTCTCTGTCAAACACATAAATAAAAAATCTTTAAAAAAAAGGAAGTTCTGGGGGCACCTGGGTGGCTCAGTGGGTTAAGCCTCTGCCTTCTGCTCAGGTCATGATCTCAGGATCGAGCCCCGCATCGGGCTCTCTGCTCAGCAGGGAGCCTGCTTCCCTTCCTCCCTCTCTGCCTACTTGTGATCTCCATCTGTCAAATACATAAATAAATAAATAAAATCTTTAAAAAAAAAAAAATTTAGTTCTGATCCTGTCCAGAGGGATGAGCTAAAGTCAGCCCATACAAAAATGAGAGAGAGAACATTTAGGAAAGAGGAACATGAGCAAAGCTGGTAGCTAAACTGAGTGTCCAAATTCAGGGAACAATAATATGTACTGTGGTTTGGCTGGAATGCAAGGAAAGCAGAGAGCCTGGCAGAGGCCAGGTCAGAAACAGCCTTGCAGGCCCCCGAAGAACCTAGCCTTTGGGAAGCCATCACCCACTCCTATGTCACATGCAGGACAGTGTTCAGTAAGGAGGCACTCCTAAGTCCCTACAGCTCTTGACAGTCTGAGCCACATAAGTCAATCCCCTGAACATCCCATCAGTGTTGACTCCTTTTTGTCTCATGTATCTCTCTTCTCTCACCAAGCACCATAAAACTTTTGGGGTACTTTTCACATCACCTAGTATATTATTAGATACATGGCAGGAACTCCAATAATGCTCATGGATCGATTAAGTAGAGGTACTTCATGCAATTATACACACAACTCATAGTGCTCTTGCTGCCCTGGCACAGCCCCTGCCAACCTCAGCAGAAGCTCGGTCACTGCCTCTCTTGGCAGATGTCCTGCCTCAGAAAGCTACCTCCCCCTTCTTGCTCATTCTGCCAAACAAAAAAAATGAGCCCGGGTATAAGAAGCTATAAAGTCTGTGATAACTAAGGAGCACACAGGGTGGCTGGAGGGGAGGCCTGAGGGACATAAATCCTTCCCCATTGTACATTCCTCAAGCCAAGGACTCCCTCAGCTCTGCTGGCAGTTTTGGAACACCATCTCCCCCCCCCCCCCCCCCCCCCGCTCACCATAAAAAATAAAACAGGTTTTTCCAATTGAGCATGTTAAAAGTCTCCTTTGAGCAGCTGCTGACCTTTCTCTAAGGTATTACCTACTTTCTACATTAATAACAGCTGCTTTAATGAAGACAAGGATATTAATAGGATGATTATTTCAACAATTAATGTAATAGTTAATAGTCATTCTTACCCTGCTAGTTGTGGTATGAGCCATGGGCAGTGGGATCTGATGTGCCGGCTAACATCCACCTTACACAGCTGTATTCAAATGGTCTGTTTCTGTGCTATCTCCTCTCCTACACTGACTGTGAATTACTGATGGCAAGGACCACACTCTTTCGTTTCTGCATGCCCTCTGCCTTTCAGGATAGGCCCTGGCCCAGAGTGGGAGCTCAGGGAGTACTTGCTGAAGTGAACTTCATGTACCACTGCCCCTGCCACCCCCATCGTCCATGCCTCTTTTAAAGAAGCAGGCAGTACAGAGAACATAGCCAAAAGAGTCCAGAGAAAGAGAAAGGTAGCCTTTCTCTAAGGGCCTAATCCACCCCAACCTTTAGAAAAGTCTGTTATATAATGTAATAAATAAATATTATGATATATTAATTGATTATGTAACAGATGCACTGCTAAGTATTTTACTTCTCATTTGTACAAGTCTTTGAGGTAAGAATTATAGGAAGGTCTCAAGAACTCTTTCTGAGGCCCTTCAGAAGAATGACTTTGTGGAGTTAGACAACCTGGGCTCACATCCTAGCTTTGCCATGATCCTGGATAAATGACTTAACCTCTCTGGGTCTTAATTTTCTCATTTATAAATGGAAATAATATTACAGTATCTTCCCCAAAAGGTTGTTATGAGAATTTAATGAGATCATGCACCATCGAGTTCAGCATTCAGGAATTTCCTAAATTAAAGTACTATTGACCCCACTGTTCCAAATATCATACTCTTCTTGTTGAGTAAGGTTAAGAAAGAGATTGCTTCATCAGTAAAGCAGGACCAGAGCCAATTTCTGATGTGGTGACAAAGGCTAGGGCAACGAGTAGTTCTCTGAGCACAAATCCACTGATGTGATGCCCCTGATGAAAACTCTTCAGAAAAGCCTTTGTTTCCTACCCCCCAAGCAGATCCAGTCATTTCCTCCTCTGGAACCCAATATCCTCTACAGATCTCTGCTGCAGCAACATTTGCTGCACTTTTGTATTCACACACCTGTCTCTCTCCAGGAGACTCTGAATTCCCTGAAGACAGAGACTCTTCCATTAATCTTTGCAATCCGAGCCTCTGGCACTGCCCTGGCAGCCAGTAGATGCTCAGTGAAATTCTGCTAATAAAGAGGTAAAAGAATCCTAGGTGAATGCTGTTTCAGTAAATGGTTTCTCAGTGCTCCCGACAGGGCAAAAGTAAACTGTACAGGGCGCCTGAGTGGTTCAGCTGATGAAGCGGCTGTCTTTGGCTCAGACCATAATCCCAGGGTCCTGGGATTGAGTCTCACATCTCACCTCTGGCTCTCATGAATAAATAAGTAAAATCTTAAAAACTAAAAAATAAAAGTAAACTGTACAGCTGGTGTTCACGAGATGAGCCCAAGTTCCTCACCCACCAGGATGGCAGAAAAACAGGTAAGACAGGGATGGGAGCAAAAACAGACAGAGCAAGAAACTGGGGACCACTATGTTCAGCAGACTACAGGTAGCAGAGGCTCTAAAGAGAGGGTGACGGGCACCTGGCTGGCTCAGTCAGTAGAGCATCCAGCTCTTAATCTCAGGGTCATGAGTTTGAGCCCCACCAATAGGTGCAGAGATTAATTTTAAAAAGGGGTTGGGGTAGGGAGGTTGAAGCTGCAGCCCAGAGCCTGCTGAATCTGGGCTTTCCGTGGGGAAATATGTAGAAGTTCCTCATCAAGTGAAGAGTAGCAAAGGCTAGAAACCTCCATCCTTGTCACCAATCAACACAGCAAGGGATACCCAGCCCCCCACACCCCCGCTCTGAATTATCTGGCAACACTGAGTAAGCCCAACTACTGAGTCCTACCATGCTGGCTTGCTGGAAAGAACACTGATCAAAGAGTCTGAAGATGGGAAGTCCATTCCTGAGAATATACTACTTTTTCATCTAATAAATACTTCTTGAGTATCTACTATGTCAGACTTGCACTAGGGACCTATAATAAAACCATGAATATATCACTAATTCGCTGTCAAACATTAGACAAGTCATTATCCCTTCTGAGTCTTAGCATACTTATACACAGGTAGAAGATAACCTCCGTCACAGAATTGTTTTGAGTATTAGATGTGGTCTGAAAAGTCTACTGCACAACTTTGCAAATGCAAAGGCAATGTTTTTAACTAGATCTTAACTACAAAGCTTAGCAAAATGCAAGGATAGTGTCCACTAAATGTCAAGGACAACTCCCTCTGCCACAGTCTAGACAGAAACCCAGCAGATTTCTACCGCTAAATTCTGTGGTGGAGATTGCGACGGAGGAACAGAAATTTGGCACATTCTCTCCAAACCCGTCTCGAAATCTTCACCATAGTTATTGCTGTGAGTGGGCTCATCACTGAGAACTCAAATGTGAACCTCTAAAATGAGCCCTTGAATGCAATGAAACTTCTTAAAGAATAGACTTTAAGGGGCACCTCGGTGGCTAAGTTGGTTAAGCGACCATCTTCAACTCAGGTCATTATTCCGGAGAGCCAGGATCAAGTCCCGCATCAGGCTCCCAGATCTACAGGGAGTCTGCTTCTTCCTGACCTTCTCCCCTCACATGCTCTCTCTCTTCCTCAAATAAATAAATAAATAAATAAATACTTTTAAAAAAAAAAAAAAAGGAAAGAACAGACTTTAAAACGTTTTGGATTTGGGGCACCTGGGTGGCTCAGGTCATTATCCCAGGGTCCTAGGATCAAGCCCCATGTCGGGCTCTCTGCTCAGTGGGGAGCCTGCTTCCTTCTCTCTCTGCCTGCCTCTCTGCCTACTTGTCATCTCTGTCTGTCAAATAAATAAAAATTAAAAATCTTTTTAAAATAAATAAATTAAATTAAATGTTTTGGATTAGACGAACCTTTCCAGACATTGAGCTAGTGTCCCAGCCCCTGGTCCTTCAACTGTTTGGAAACATTTGTTGGCTATTAAGCCTGTTGTTTCCTAATCTTTCTGTTTAGTGGGATAAACACATCAAAACCGAAAGCTTTCCGCTCTGACAAGACTCTGATTACTGGTCTGCAGAATCCTCCATAATTTTTATGATTTGTTGGCCAGAAGAGGAAGAATGGTGGACTACAAATAGTAGTGTGGCCCAAGAGGGAGTCAGGCATCCTGAACTTGATTCCACTGCAGAGTGGCTCTGGAAACTTGATGATAGACCTCAATTACCTCAGCCAGAAAACAGAGGAATTAGATCAGCTCAGTGATACATGAACTCTTCCATGGAAGAGCAGTGTTCCTCAAGATGTTAATGACAGTTCCTCACAAAAGGGGCTCTGAGGTCAAATACAAATAGGAAAGTTGGTGTACTCCATCTCCCCCCAACACACTGCTCTGCCGAGTCCTATGCACACTAGGGCTCTAAGAAGTCAGCAGTAAAGAAATGTGCTTTTGGGACGCCTGGGTGGCTCAGTTGGTTAAGCAGCTGCCTTCGGCTCAGGTCATGATCCCAGCGTCCTGGGATCGAGTCCCACATCGGGCTCCTTGCTCAGCGGGGAGCCTGCTTCTCCCTCTGCCTCTGCCTGCCATTCTGTCTGCCTATGCTCACTCTCTCCCCCCCGCCTCTCTGATTTAAAAAAAAAAAAAAAAAAAAAAAGAAATGTGCTTTTGCCTTTTTTGGTCTGACTTCTCCCAGCTTATTAACATCTCCTCTAAGACAGACACACAAGGACAGACCTCTGGTATCTCTATCCACTCTAACCCACTATGGTTTGTATCAGAGGTACTTAGCCAGTATGCCCCAGCACCCCTGCTTCCCACTAATTCAGTTCTCTTTCTTAACCCAGTAAGGCACTTAAATAAAACCTTGGTTAATAGAAATGTATGACATATAGCTCATTTTGCTATAAAAAGAGTACTAATTTTCAAAAACTCAGAATACAAGAACTTAAAACACTGAGATGGAAAACCTGCAGTAACTGAGGTTCTAATACTTGTTCTATACACTCTTGGCATTTTTTCATTCATTACACCATTTAATCCTTAGATAACCGTAAGACATAAATACTGTTATCCTATTACAGAGAAGGAAATGGAAGACTAGAGAGGCTAAGTAACCTGCCTGGTTATGCAGCTAGCAAATGGTGAGCACCAGATTTCAAACCCAGCACTACTGGTCTCTCAAGTCTTCATTCTGTTTAGTGACTATCAGTCACAAACCTTCCCTGGTCTCAACTATCAAGTGGGAATGGTAATCCTTGCACTGCTTCCCTCACAGAGCTTCTCTAAGCCTCAAAGGCAGTAACATGCATGAAAGAGCTCTGTAATGTATAAAGACATGAATCTGAGGGGCACTTGAAACACTGTGAATAAATGTTGGTATTTCCCTCTGTGATTTGTAAGGTACCTGAGGTTATTCTATGCTTTCCATCATGGAAGTCAACTGTCCTAATCCCAGTCGCTCACCACCCCACAGTGCTCCTTAGAATTTTCCAGTTAAGATTTTGGATAATGAAATAATAATGATAATAAAATTTAAAAATAAAAAATAAATCAAGACTTCAGATAAATAAGAAACATGTTATTTCTCAGTAATGACTACGATTTAGTGTTTGTCAAAGTCACATCAAGCAGCACATCTGCTTAAGGAGTCAGTAGTAAAGGCAGCAGCGTAGGTAGGAGCCTGGTAGGAGGCCTATGGACAGAGGAGATGCCAGAATAGCTGTGGGACAAGACTCCTTTACCTCATTTTAGAACATTCTGGGGGAAAAATAGGTCCAAAGGGTCATTTGGAACAGCAGGTCCTAGAAGCTTTTGTATGAAATATATCCAGGAGACCAAGTATGTGTGTGTATGGGAGAGGGAGGTGGTGGGGTGAAGGAAGATGGGAGCTTCACTTTGGGCTGGCCTGCTTCACTTTGTTCTGGGATAGAAAACTACCTTGGGCAGGGGCCTAGGGACACATGCAGCTGTATACGGATGTATGGCTCTCAACGCATCCTCTAGTCCTGCCTGGGATCACACCCTCATGATCCACATTGCTATGACCATCTGCTCCCTCCAGCTTCTGGTGGACTAAGGCCAAAACCAATAGCAAAGCATTCTTGGCACTGGGCCCTGGCTGGGGACAGAGAAATAAATAATAGACGTCCCTGCTCTTAAGGAAAGCACTGGACCAAGATGTTTTGAGCCTAACCAGAGGCTCCCCTATATAGTAAAGTCTCTGGCTCATGGGGTATATTCAAGAATTACATGAAATTAATGGGGCACCTGGGTGGCTCAGTTGTTAAGCATCTGCCTTCAATTCAGGTCATGATCCCGGGGTTCTAGGATCAAGCCCCACATCGGGCTCCCTGCTAGGCGGGAAGCCTGCTTCTCCCTCTCCCACTTTACCTGCTTGTGTTCCCACTCTTGCTGTCTCTGTCAAACAAGTAAATAAAAACCTTTAAAAAAAAGAAAAGAAAAGAACTGTATGAAATCAATCAAAGGAGCTTACCTTTTATAATTTAAGAGTATCTGTTTGGTGTCAGGAACCCTGGATTCCAGTCCTTGTGAACTCTTTACTTCTGTGGCCTTCAGTTTACCCATCCATACAGCAGGCTCTATCTACCCCCTAAGATGGTATGTGTAGCTAATTAGATAATAGTTGGGACAAGGTCTGTAAATGACATGACACGGAACAGCAGAAACCGACACTGGGAAATAAGGTCTTAAAAATTCAGAGCCCAATCTGGGAAAGACTTGAAATAAGCTCCCTTTCTTTCTCCCCAACCAACTTAGCCTGCCTTTCTCAGAGATGTTCTTTGCATTTCTTGTGATGGAAAAGGGAAATGTGCTGCACAAATAGGGGATGGAAAGGTTGCCATCTTTCTACTTTCCAAAGTTTATTCAGATTTACTGTAATAATTATTAATATTCATAATTCATAATCCTAGATTTTGTTAAAAGCTGTGAAACCATGAACAGGCCTTAATATCTGTTTTAGTTTCCTCATCTGTAAATCAGGGGGAAGTTTCCAAAGTGATGATTATAGTTAAGATTAATTAATTACAGGTGGAAAAGTATTTTGTAACCCACAAACTGCCACACAAATGCCAGTTATTACAAGGCTGTCTTCCCATCAGCTCATGAGCCACACAGAACAGTGGTTATCACCGCTTGAGAGGTGAGATAATCAAAGCCCAGAGAAATACTGACAGTAACACATTCAGCTCTACTCCAGCTTCCGGCAGCAGAATAAATTCTTTTCATTTATTATAATAATATTGTATTATTATAATAAATCCCTTTGATTTATTAAAGGAGTTGTTTATTAGTCTGTCTGCCTCATTAAACTGACATATCTCTGAGACAGGGGACTACAACCATCTTACGCACTTTCATATTTCAATGGTCAGCATGGCACACGTAAAAGATGTTAAATGTTGCCTTAAAGATGACCAACACTGGTAGCAGAAACACGTCCAGAACACAGGATGCCTAATCTAGGGATCTTATAACCAAAGAGAAAGTGGCCTAAACCTCACAGATTTGACTCAACAACTCCTCTCGTCTTCAATTCTCCCATTCTAGCAAGACTCAACTTTCCATTCCTGGAGAGTCTTTGGGCCTTTGTATGTGCTGGTCTCCCAGGTTTAAAATACTCTTCATCTGCTTCTTTGCTGAGCTAATTCCCAGTCACCCCTCAGATTTGGAGGCCTTTCTAATCTAATTCTGGGTCAGGTTTTCCTCCTGTGATTCTTTTGTTTATCACAGAATCCTGGCACACAGATGTGTCAAAAATATCTCCTCAAAGTAAATACTGGAATGAATCTAATACTGGCTCTAGAAATTCAAAGGTGATGCAGGGAAAGCTTCCTGGCCTGGAAGTCAGGAAACCTAACTGACTCTTAATTCTAGCTCTACCACTACTGTGTTCAGTGATCTTGAACAAGCCCCAGTCCTTCTTTTGATGATCCATAAGTAAGCTATTATTATCTATTAATCATCTCGAAAGGTCCTTTCAACACCGACAGCATACCAGCCTTAGACTCATGCTAAATCCTAGGTGTGAGGAAATTTGGAGGCCAACTGTGTGCTCCATAATACGGGAAGCCCAACATCCCCACTCCACAAGCAGACTTCACTGTCAGCAGCCTCCAGCCCGTTGGTTTACTTAATTCCTCCTGATGAAGTGCCAAGAATAAATCGTAGGTAAGCAGCAGAGCATTTTAATGAGTCCAAAGTCTAATGAATCTTTTCCTTCCTGTGTCAATTAGAATTTCAAAGCTAGGATCCCCAAGGACCAATTTATTGGGAACAGAGAGAAGCCTTTTTGTTCATCAGCTGCCACCTGAGCTACCTGCCCTGGTCCTCTCTCTGCTCTGTAACAATCCTGCTCACTCAGCTATACCGCCTGGGGAGTCAGAGACTAGCCTAAGAGGCTCCTTCTTGCCCGACATTTCTGGGGCCGGAATCTGAGGAAGGAAAGGAGGGATACAGGGCATTTCTGGGGGGCACGTGGGGATGGGGAGGTGGTCAGAGAATCAGAGCCACCCTAGACTTTAATGCCACCGCCTAAAGACACTGGTCTTCACAGAGCTAACTGCAACAGATCAACTGGCCATTTGCTCAGTATCGGGTATTGTGTGATGTGACACCTATCTACCTAAGTATTCTGAGTCCTCACACTACCAAAACTGTTATCAATTGCACTATTTTACAGACAGGAAAACTGAGACTCTGAAGGTAAAGTAAGAATTAGAGTAAAAAACACAATTAGCAATTGGCAGACAGGGATCTGAACTCATATCTATGTGACTCCAGAGACTGGGCTCTTTCTATCAAACCACAGCAACCTTTTCCAGGGGGAAAAGTCAGGGGCTGATGTCATGAATGGCAGAAATGAGTCTGTGGGCACCCACAGCCATGCTAGGATACTTGCCACCAATACACTGTCTTTTGCCTAGGCACAAGCAACGGTGGCTAGGCATTGCCAGTCCTCTCAATGAAACTGGCAATCCCCTTATCCTCAGAACATAATCCAAGCAGAGTCACCACCACCAAGGCTCCTACTCTAGAAATCTTTTGATTTATTTGATTTGAGAGGAGCTGACAATCCTTGATCTAATGGCTCCCAGGCACCCAGTTCTCTGCCTCCCCATCTGGTCTTCTTCAAGTCATATAGGGCCAGCCCAGTTACTACTGCTCCATCATCAACATATTTTCCAAGGTGAGCAGGTAAGCATGTCAGGTTTCCAAATGGTTACACGGAGGAAATCTTAGAGCTCTTGTGAAAGAAATATTTAAGAGTGAGGTCAAGAGTCTTATCCAAGTTTACACAGATAGAAAACAGCGACACCAAAACACAGGCATACACTGAATCTTAACCTGACCATCTATCAATACACACAAAAGAATACAAATAGAAAAAAATGAGATTAGTGCTTTCTACTTTTTTTTTTTTTTTACTTTGAGAGAATTATAGATTCATGTACTATAATTATTTTTTAAAAGTACTTAGGACAGTGCCTGGCACACAGAAAACCCCTGAGTGTTAGCTATTAGGTAACAGAAAAAAGGGAGAGCATACAGGATGCACCATAGAGGAAGAGTAAGTTTCTCTTTATAGGATCCTTGAGGGGTACACATATAATACCGTAAATAATCTTTCTAATGACTCCATTAAGCAGGTATTAACATCCCCATTTTATAGATAAGAAAATTGCTCTCAAGAGTCAAGTAACTAGACAAACCATAAGTGACTCTTAATCTCACAAAACAAACTGAGGGTTGCTGGGAGGAGGGGGTTTGGGAGAAGGGGGTGGGATTATGGACATTGGGGAGGGTATGTGCTTTGGTGAGTGCTGTGAAGTGTGTAAACCTGGTGATTCACAGACCTGTACCCCTGGGGATAAAAATATATGTTTATAAAAAATAAAAAATTAATTAAAAAAAAAAAGAGTCAAGTAACTTATCCAAGATTACTCTGTCCCAGTGTGTGCTGGGATTCAAATCCATATATACCCAGCTCCAAACCCTATGCTCTTTCCACATTACTTCTCTGGAGATAAGACTAGGGCTGGACTTCAAAGACAAGCCTGGATAAAGACTGAAGGATAAGAGCAGGCTGCTTGCTTATTCAAGCATGGGGATATCATGAACATGGGTGCAGAATTTAGCAACATGCTATCTTTGCAAAGTGTGGTAGTTCAAAGACACTGGCCAGAACAGTAAATTCACATGACAAAGACCAAATAAAAAAGCTAAGGTAAGGGCACACAGCAGAAAGCCATTAAATGCTAGCTGCTCTTGCCAACTACATGGGTCACAACCTGATTCCCCTTTGCTCGACACTAAGAAAGGGAGGCAGCATGCAGAAAATAAAAAGCCAGGGACTGAGTGGCAAAGGAAATCAAGCTCTGCCACTAACCAGATAGGGGGTCTTAGGCAAATCATCTGTCTTCTCTGGGTTTCTAATATCAGGGGGTTGAAATAAAAAAGTGGGGGCACCAGGGTGGCTCAGTTAGTTAAGCCTCTGCCTTCGGCTCAGGTCATGATCTCAGGGTCCTGGGATCGAGCCCCGCATCAGGCTCTCTGCTTTCCCTTCTGCCTACCTCTCTGCCTACTTGTGATCGCTGTCAAACAAACAAATAAATAAATCTCTTTTAAAAAGTGTCCAAGGATATTTGATTTGATTTCCAGGAATCATGCTATTAACATGCTATTACCATGTCATGTGCGCAAAGGTGGGCCTGGGAAATGCTTACTATGTGATAAAGAAAAGTAGCCTGAAATGAAACACCACAATGGTGTGACAAGAACCTCAGGCATAAAAGGAGAGAAAGAGAACTGAGTGAGGGAAGGGAGAAGGAAGGGATTAAATGAGATCCAAATTAATCTTGGGTCAAAACCAGAAGAAAGCAGGGAGGCAAAGGCAGGAAAGCTGAACCAGGATGGGAGCAACCCTGGCCTTGCAGATAACTTGCTGTATGGCCTTGGCTACTGATTAGTCAGCCTCATTTTCTCACTGGACAAATGCAGGCCCTGTATGTTCTGGCCTCAGGTGTTCTCTCTCCAGCCTGATGATCTGCTTCTTTCCCCTTCAGGGTGCTGCTCCAGCCATACTGTGTGTCTTCCAGTTTTTCTACAAACATGCTCTTACCTTGGGGACTTTTCACTTGCTCTTCTATCAGCTAAAAATGATCTTCCTCAAAAAAAGGTTCCTGGCCATTTTCTAACCCTTTACTCCTGCTTATCTTTCTTCATAATGAGAGACTAACTAATGATTTACTCATTTTCTGTCTCCCCCACTACGACAAGTTCTATGAAGGCAATGCATTTTGTTCACTTGTTCACTACTATATATATCCCAGCTCCAAGAGTATCATCAGGCATCTGATGAATAGAGAACTGAATGGATGGATGAACCACTGGTCCTGAAAGTCCAATTCTAGCATGCAATGATTAACATATGGGCCTGTGAACTGGAGAACATCTCAGAAGTTCAAACCCAAGTAAGCTTAGGTCTAATCTGTCCTTCTGGGTCCATTTTTTTAACATTCACTTTGCCTCAGTGGATCTTCACAAATTATCTCCAAATGTAATACACACACAGTTATATACACAGTTATTATATACATGCACAAATAGACAAATGCATTATCACCTAATTCAAAGATAATTATCACATGCTATGTATGAAACACTACACACACACACACACACACACACACACTTCCTTAAATGGAATGTCAGATTTCACGCAGTTTAGCCAATTTACTGTTAACTTTAACCCTAACCACACTCCATTCCTGAAATCCTCTAATCTGGCTATACTGGACCATTTACCCTCTCTTACCCTTCTCTGAGACATACACCTAAGTTTCTGTGTCTTTGTCCTCAATGTCTCATTGCTTAGAAGCTGCAGACGCCCCTAAACAATTACCAATATTTCTTTCACAACTGTCAAAGACCTCATCTTTGAAGTCCTTCTGCGAAACCTCCATTGATCTCTCAGGCAGTTAGCGTCCTCCCTCTCCATCTGCCCAAAGCTCTTACTGCACAGTAAGAGCTCCACAAGTATATGCTTCCATTACAGTGATCGTCACTATAGTCTATTTACCTTACCTGCCTGTCCTCTTTAATCAATTATGGGCTCCAAAGACCCTGACCATGCATCTGCCTTCTCCTGAGGACCTGTATGCTTGTGCCTGCCAAAAATGTTTATCAAACTGGGTGTTTACATGGCACCACAACTAAAAACACTTTCAAACTTTCTTCGGTAGACTCTATCAGGCTTCCTTCACGCTGTCCAAAAGTTGGTTTCCTTAAGATTTCTACTCACTAGTATGAACTCCTTTGGAACAACTGAGGAAGAGGGGGATAGAGAAGAGGCTGTAAAGAAAGAAAGAAAGTCTTTGCAGAGCTCTGAATGACATTCTAAGGAGATTGGATGAGGTTAGACTTCAGAGGCAAAGACTGGAAGTGGGGAGAGGAGTTAACTGACAATTAAAATAGTCCCAGTGAAAGAGGACTAAGATTTCGCCTTGGTTGTTAACAATGAGAAGATGGGCAACATGCTCAGAGACAAAACCACATAATGAAAGCAGTTACTTACTTTACCCAAATAGAACTCAGTGTTCAAAACTTCCTCCAGATGGACTACATAACCTCTTTGCATCCAAGACGGCCCTGAGGGAAACCAGAAGCAAGGTAAGAGCCTCCTTGACCAGAGGAAGAAGCAAATCTAGGATCTGCAAAGGCCAAGCTCCGAGCCAGTGAGTAGAATTTTAGGAGAGAGTTCAAGATCTTGCTGATGGCTGCTACCAGAAGCTTCAGCAAGGAAGTAGGGTCTGTGCCCTGAGCAGAAAGGTGCCTTCCTGGGTTGGGACAGCTCTAGCTAGCTTTAATACAAGAGGCTCTGGTAATTTTCAGTGGTGGTACGTTAAGGAAAATTATCCAAAACTTAGAAACAAGGCAAAAAGATGACTGTGTGACCTTTTAAAGTCCTGTCAGAACATTTTTTATTTTTATTTTTTAAAGATTTTATTTATTTATTCAACAGGCAGAGATTACAAGTAAGAGGAGAGGCTGGCAGAGAGAGAGAGGAGAAAACAGGCTCCCTGCTGAGCAGAGAGCCTGATGCAGGGGCTCGATCCCAGGACCTGAGATCATGACCTGACCCGAAGACAGAGGCTTAACCCACTGAGCCACCCAGGCGCCCCAGTACATTTTTTAATATACATCTCAGAGTCATCTAATGCTCATCTGATACTTTTGGAGAATGGAATTTTGTTTGACTTAACATTCAACAAATGGTTAGAGCCCAAATGTTTGAAACTGCAAAGTTAGAGGTTAAGATGTACAAAACAGAGAAGGTGCACTTCTAAGCAGAGAAGGTAATGCCGAACTTTACCTTTTCATTAGAACATTAATCAATTTTGAATCTAATTTAGCAATCTAATTTCAGCAATCCTTTTTTCCACCAACACGAAATCCCGTTTCTCAGCTATTCTCCTTCTAGTTTCCATACTCATGAAGTTAAACAAAACTTGACACAAGCTCACCATATGTATGAAAATTATACCCTGACAAAGTACAAACACACATAGGTCTGCCTATCTCACAAGAGATGGAAGGAGGCACAAGAAGCCTGACATCCAGGTATAGCTTGTTAGTCAAGTGGAACAGGTGGTCACTTATGAAATAACATAAAGCTCAGTAGAAAGGACACCAAGCTGAGAGTCAGGAGACCTGCTAATTCACTGTGTGACCCTGGGCATATTACTTACTGCCCCTTACTGGGCCTCAATTTCACAATTATAAAGGGTTTCTCTGTAAACTTGATGTCTGTTAAGGACTCTTCTCACTCTGACATCTTAAAAGTCCATCATTTTATGGCAAATGATCCTGGGGAAAATGCAGAGCCAAAAATATATCCTCTTACCCTACTCCTAAAAAATATATCATTAGAAGGAAGTCTCATTAAAAAGCCCTAGCAGCTGAGTAGCAGCAGGTGAGGAAGGGCACAAATAGCAAAGGGCTGAGAAAAGGGCAGAGACTTAAGGTCTGCACCTTTAGCAACTGAAGACTGGGTAGGACCCAAGGCCAGGGACAGAACCCTTTCAGGAAGGGCTCAGACTCATTGACCTTATCAAGACTAAGGATTTGGATTCTAGCTACTGGCTCTGTGACATTAAGGCAGGTGCCTTCAGTTTCCTCACAGTAAGATCTCTACAAATCAAGTGCTTTGTAACTGAAAAGCCAGTAGAGATTGGAGGACTTATTAGAACAATCTTATTCCTAAATCTCTCATGTGTATGTCTCTTCTCCTGCCAGGTCCCCTGAAGGAGGCCTATCAAACTTGAGATGTACAGACCCTCTTTCTTCCTTCCCTGCATGTCCAAGCTGCTATTACAAATGCTTGAAATATTGCCCTCATTCAATTCTGAAAATGAGAAGTACATCTTTATGAGGGATTTAGTGTCCCACGTTGAGGATAGAAACTTGGTCTCTTGCTTAGTGCTTGTATCTCTGGGCCACACACCTGGGTCCTGGAGGCAGGCAAAGAAACTCATGGGAAAATGGCACTGAAGGCATGGAAGATATTCCCATTATGCTAACGCCACTCCTGAATAGTCTGAATAGTCCTGAATAAACTACCCTCGGGGAGGGCTGACGCTAGAGAGGCAGTATGGTACTCAGGGAAAAGCTTACAGTGGGATCTATGGGGTTAGGAGGACCGGAGTTCAAACCCAGCTCTTTCACAGACTAGGTATGTGACCTCGAGCAAATTCATGTACTTCTGAGCCTCAGCCTTTCCCTCTGGAGCTATTAGTAACTTAAGAATTACAAAGACTAAGGGAGATAATCACAGTATCTGGCACATAGTAGGCACCTCAATAAATGTTACTTCCATCAAGAGGGAAAGGGCAAATAGCAAGACAACTGAATGTGATTCACATGACAAGTAGGGAGGACTTGGGGACAAACCCCAGAGTAAGCAGCAGATCAGAGCTGGAAGTTCCGAATGGGAATGGGCTGATTTGGAGAGTCTCGTGTGCTATTCTAAGAGCATCTGGATCCTGTACCAGCCAAAGCAAATCAAAGAGAAGTGCTTATAGAGCGCTGGTTTCTAAAACAAGTGCAGGCTGTGTTATTGACACAAGCCACAGGGGAGCTGAGAAGGCTGTTGGGGAATATGTTAAGAAAGCTGACATGCTTTTGGTTCTAATCTCTGCTACAACATACACACAAGTACAAGTGACCCTGGCTCTAGAGAAAACTCTGGACGGAGACAAAAGAGACCTAGGTTCTGATCTCAGCTCAACCCAGAGCAGGTGACTTTCCCTCTCGCTCCTTTGTTTTTTCTTTCCTCCTCCAAATAATGGTAATTCTCTTGTGCCTCATACTCTATTGTCATCATTTTCAGAAGATGATACCATGACTTGTGAGATTAAGCTAGTACTGATTGGAATTTGAATTCAAAGTCTGCTGTCAAAGCCTGTAGTCTTTCTACTCTGCTGCATTACCTCCCAATGTTAAATGAGGCAAGTTGGACCAGGTGGACCAAGGCATTCCTCAGCTTGAAAATTTATGATTCTTAGTGGCCTGAAATCATGGTTTCAAGAGCCTTCTAAATACTCTAGGGCTAGACAAAGCTTGGCTTGTAAAGCCTTTGCATATAAATGAAATCAACACCAAGGAGAGCCAGAAGAAAGTAAACAATGAAATTTTAGAGAGCCCTAAAGAAGCCCTTGGAGAATACATCACCTAATTCGTTTTATAGATGGGGATATGAAGGCTGCAGAAAGAAAAATAATTTGACTGGGAACACCAAAAGACAGGTAACAGAGCACAAACTGGGTCCTATGCCTAACAGTCTGTCTCATACTAGGTATGTACTTGGGTCTCCAACCTGGGCCACTCTGATTTGCTCTGGTATTTCTTTTCTGTGTGTTGGGCAACAAGCAATCACTGCCCCTGAAGCAGACTCCCAGATACTTCCAATACCTGCTCAATGCAGATAACAGCTCTTTCTCTGTAACTGTCCTTGCTGTAGCCTTGAGGATGACTGAACAGAGGCTTCTTTGACCCCCCTCTTGACTCTCTGTTTCATCTTGACTCTTTGATGCCTTTGAACCACAGGCCCATGTGCACAGAACTAGAGGCACAGAACTAGAAGGGACATCAGCAATTAAAAGGTCAACTTTCAATCTTTCTTTTTAGAGCAGAAGAAACTGAGGCCCAGAGAGATAAAATGCTTTCACAAGATGGAGTTAGTAAAACAGGGTTAAGAGCCTGGGGCAGGATCTTCACCTTCTATTGTAATCGGACCCTGAACACAGGGTATCAGAATTTTAGTCACTAACGCCTTAACACCACTCCAGGCCATGCATGTTTTTCATATTTCCTAATAGCATCCCAATAACCATACAGGCATTTTTGTTCCCCATTTTGCAGATGAGGAAACTACAGTTCAGGGGAACACAGGAAAAATGTATACTGTAGGTAAGTTTTGTCTTCTGCCCTATGCATTTAGTGCATAATCTGACATACTATCCTAATTGGGAAGAGGGGGCAGGGGGAGGCAATGAGGGAAGGGAAGCAGTGGAGATTCAGACAATACAAAAGGACAAATAATTCAAAAGAAGCAATTTCTGCTTGTTGTTAACATGGGTCTTCAGTAGGATAGTTTTATTATTTTTCTTTATCTGCCCCCATGAAATCATAAATCCCCTCAATTCATGCCCTACTCATCTCAGGGTTCGAACACCATGGTTGGTGATAGACCTTGGATTCCTGAACTATTGTTTCCCAGTTTCACAGTTTGGATTTTTGATCTCTTGTCCTTATTCTTAGGCTCAGGACCCTGCTTCTCTGCCACATCCTTAGAACTGCCCTGTAGCTGATCTGACTGACCTACAGGGTCTGTCAGTCCCTCTTCTGTCTGGCTGCTGTTCCAGTGGGACAGAAAGATCTTCTTTAGTTTTAATGAAAATTGGGGAAGGAAGAAGGGAAACAGAGGGCCCAAGATAGCTCAGAGCCCTTTACATAGTATTCCTTCCCAAGTGAGCTGGACCTTACTGCTTTCCTATGACAGAAACCTTGAAGAAAGCCGGCTGTTTCTGGAACCAGAGAATATGAATATGGGCAAAATTCCTGGGTGGGGAAAGAACAGGAACAGCTGCTTCTTACACGAATTGTTCTGGTGGCCTCCCTCAGATTTTCTCCACAGAATTCTCTAGCTGTCATCTGATTATTACACTGGCAGACAAGGAACCTTCTGCCTTATAAGCTACAAAGACCATTTTAGTCAGACATTCATCCCACAACTTGAATAATAATAATGCACTGCTTTTACTCCTGGACCTTCTCAGACTCTGTTCCTGGTCCCTATCAGAATTACTAACATGAACAGTCCCTTACATTTGTACAGTATCTAGCAGTTTTATATAGCACTTAGTTGACATATGCCCGACACAGTTCAATGGTATAAACTGTTACTCGTTGTTTGTAGATGAGGGAACTAAAGATCACAAATAAATAACCAACAAGCCCAGGTGTTGCTCAGATCAACACCTCAATGTTGACTAAGGGATCTGCATTTAAGTCTTATTTAATAGAATTAAATTTCTGCTTAGAATCTCAGTCATTACTGGAAATGGAGGTATTCTGCAAGGTCTCAAAAGCCATCCTGAAGCTTCTGAAGTCGGTGAGGTATGCAACTATCTTGACCAGCTCTGTGCATCATGCAAAATCTCCTCAGAAGCCTGGGGGAGCTCTGGCTTTCCATGTGTCACCTGCCCTCCTACTGCACCACCCCCATCTCCTACATGAAGTTCAGGCCTGACCCAAATCCTGACTTGGGACAGGTAGGGCTGAGGCTGCCTAGCACTATGGGCCCAGCACTATGGGTCTAGCTCCAGCCCCTTTCCTCCCAGTGGGCACATAAAATGCAGACAAGCTTCCCACCCCACTGTTTCTGAGTGAGGCCCTCTTGGAAGCTCCACATACTGAAAACCACTCGTTTGGGCTGCAAAGCACCTTAAAACGCACGCGCGCGCGCGCGCGCGCGCGCACACACACACACACACACACACACACACACACACACACCCCCCCCCCCCCCTAAGTCTTAAGAAACTAGAAAAAGAAAAGCAAACCAGCCACCAAGAAAGTCAAAGTTAGAAAATAATCAAGATTATAGAAAGAAATTAGGGAACAGAAAAACAATGAAACCAAAAGTTCTTTCTTTGGGAAAAGATAACAAAACTGGCAAACATTTAGCAAGACTGACCAAGAAAAACAGAGAAGATACAAACTGTCAAAACTAGGAACTAAAATTAAAAGTAGAGTTGGGTGCCTGGGTGGCTCAGTGGGTTAAGCCTCTGCCTTCGGCTCAGGTCACGATCCCAGGATCTTGGGATCGAGTCCCACATCAGGCTCCCTGCTCAAAGAGAGCCTGCTTTTCCCTCTCTCTGCCGCTCTGCCTACTTGTGCTCTCTATCTCCCTATCAAATAAATAAATAAAATCTTTAAAAAAAAAAAAAAGATGACAACTGTATTTACTCATTTCAAGACAGAAAGAACATAAGCAGGGGTTAGGAAGAGGGAAAGGGGAGAAGCAGACTCCCTGCCAGGAGCTGGATGTGGGGCTCAATCCCAGGATCTGGAAATCACAACCTGAGCCAAAGGCAGGCACTTTTAACCATCTGAGCCACCCAGGCAACCCCATGAACAACTTTAAACCAAGAAACTAGTCAATTTAGATGAAATGAAAACATGTCAAGAAAGGCTCAAATTATCAAACATGACTCAAAAAAAACAAAATCTGAGCAGACCTAACAGAAAACAAAAATTAAACTAGTAATTAAAAATCTTCCAACAGAGAAAGCCCAGGCCCACACTGGCCTCCATGATAAACTGTATCACACAATCAAAAAGGAAATAATACCTATCCATCACAAACTCTTCCAGGAAACAGAGGAGGGGAAACTACTCTGGAATACAAGGTTGGTTTGATATCCAAAAATCAATTAATGTAATGCCATGTTAGTAGAATAAAGACCAAAAAACATAATCTACAAAATCCAACATCATTCATAATAAAACCTCAGTTAATTAGGAATAGAAGGAAATTTCCTTAGCCTGATAAAAGTCATCTACAAAAAACTCTACAGCTAATACCATACTTCACAGTAAAAGACAACACTTTCTTCCTAAAACCAAGAACAAGGTAAGAGCGTCTGCTCTCACCAATTCTATTCAACATTATGCTGGGCGACGGAGGTCTTAACTTGTACTATCAGGCACAGGGATTTTTCTTTTTTTTTTTTTTTTTAACTGGATGTCAGATTTTATCATTCCTATACTGAAAACAAACCAACGGCTTCTTGTTTCACTCAGAATAAAGCCCTGCATGATCTGGGTCCCTGTCTACCCTACGACTTCTCCATACTCTACTCTCCCTCTTGCTCACTCCATTTCCAACCACCTGGCTTCCTTTTGCTCCTCAAACACAATAAGCATGTGATGGTTTCAGGGTTTCTGAACTTGCTGAATTCTATGCCTAGAATTTTATTCCCCAAGATACACCAGAGCTCACTATTTCAGTTCCTGCATATTTCTGCACAGATTTATTTTCTCACAGAAGCCTTTTTTCATCACAAAGTCCCTCTCTGTTCCCTTACCCTACTTTTTCTTCATACATATTCATTTGTTTATCTGTTTTCCTCCACTAGAACGTAAACTACAAAAGAGAAAACTATTTTCTTCACTGCTATATTTCAAAGCTGTGCCTGGCACATGGTTGACACTCAATAAATACTCACTGATGAATGTCTTAAAAATAAAGTTTTATATAGGAGAATGAATACAAAGAAGGTAGGGGGAAACCAGTGGCTCAAGAACCTGAGAAAGACCAGGGTTTCAGGTAACGGGGAAAGAGCCAATATAGGCTAATAGAAAAAACCTGGTTGTCCAGAGCTGGATTCTTCTGGGTTCTAAGCTTAGCTCTTCTAATCACTGCCCGTTTGTTTCTCTCGGAGTCTTAGTAATTTCTAAAATGAGAATATCACCACCTACCTCCCAAGCTGCTATGGAAATGAAATCAACTTATGTAGAGCATTCAGTGTAGCATCTGATAATATAGTAGACATTATAAATCATTTAGCATTTTCTGATAATGCTGGCCTCAACAAGAATCTAAAACTACCTTAAAAATTACCAACTCCATTTCACTGAAGCACACAGGTGTCTGTAGAGCTGCTGGCCCTCAATTGAATGGTCTCCATACTTGTTTTAACTTCTTCTCATTCTTCTTTCATCCTTTCCTTACTATTATGTCTCAGCTCTCACCTCTCGCTGCTGTTAATATAGCAGCTCCTCGTCCTTTTCTGGTATGCTGCTTTGAATCCTATGGGGGTTTAGAAACCAGACTGTTAAACCTGTTACAACAACATATAAAAATAGGAATAAATTACTGCTGTGCAAGGGCTTAAGGATGACAATGCTTTGTTTCCTTCTTTTTAGTTGAAATTTGTTTTTAGTAGAAACTTGAGTGTATCAGATAAATAAGCGAGATACTTTTTTTTACATGGAATCATCCATATCTTTAAACAATCAATACTAGAACTTCTTCAGGGGGCAGCTAGTACAAAAACAGTAAGGTCCAAGCTTGGGACCCAGGCCATGGAAAGCCAGGAGTTACAGAACTTAGGTTAACCAGACAAAAAGAGGCGGCAGCAAGAGCCTGGAGATTCAGAGAAGGAGGGAAGGTTCACTAATGTGGATTCCAAGAGCACCAGGCTGGGGACAGACCCCTCTGTACACCTTCAGGCAGAGAGAAGCAAAAACAAAATGTCCACTGTTACAGAATGTAAAAAGAATGGCCTAGTATCACTCCCAAGGGCGAGAGAGAGATGGTGGGAAAACTAGATGACCATGGCCTCTGACAAGATTATGAGGCTATAGCCTAAGTGCCTTTTCCACTAGTAGTTGAAAGGTGAGGGGTGGGGATGGGCAGGATACTTAAGGCCAAAATAGGAACAGCCTTCCTCTTCTGAGAGGACAGTAGGAAACAAGGCAAGATCTATGTGGAATTGTCAGTGAGTGCAGACACACGCTGGGGATGGGCCCTTGAAAAGTGCTTTAACATCTGTGCTAGGAGTGGCCTTGGAGCCAGGTGTGTGAGTGCATTTAAACCTGCACTCTGCAGCCCACCTGCTGCAAACCAGGCTGCTGATGCTGCCTGGCTTTGTCTCTGTACCTTGGAATCCCTTCCCTTGTGGAAAGATTGAGCCTCAGATAAAACCTGAGTAAGAAGAGGAAGAAAAAGGCAGAAGATTAGCAGCACAAATTTCCAAAGGAAAATCTTCCCTTTTCCCTTTGGGGAGTGGAGCAGAAATAGGTCAGGGACTAAGGTGCCAAGAATACTTATAATGCTTTCTTCTCATTTTCTCTCATTTCAGTCATGCTGCTTTACAATTCACAGAGCCTTCCAACTTGCATTTTTCATTTGATTCTCTACAACATCCTACAGGCTGGTATACACACAATAGACATAAGGGGGTGCAGGGAAGCACCTCAATTTTACAAATAAGGAAGGGCAGATGTTGAGAGAGAAGATAAAGACCCATGTTTCCCAACCCCAATCCAGCTGTCCAGTTCCCTATCTCAGAGCCGGCGTTTACAGTAACTCATGTGTTACAGGTGTTTTCTTCTCCTTCCAGTTATATTGAGCCTGGGCCTCTAACTGCTAGATTCTATCTTTTATTTTAGCCTCTTGGCTCCCTCACTGGAAATGCCACTGCATCAGAAGACACTCCCAACTCCTGCCTGCCTGCCTGCTGGGCCCCTCAAATAACTAGACCTTCTTCCTGAATCCCTAAGGAGGTCTGTCTTCTTGAACTTTGTAAGAAAAATCAGGATTCCGGGGAGATTAGCAGTCCAAGGAAAGCCTGCCAAGTCAGGGAGAGCAATGTTATTTACAATCAGACTGACCGATTCTAACATCAGCTTTATAGATTCTCAGATGTGAACCCCCGGCAAATTATGAGCTTCCAGAGCCTCAATTCCCTCATCCATAAAATGGGATTTTGTCTAGATTAAATGAGACCCAAAACAAAATTGGTTCTTAATGTGTGGATTCCCCTTCCCATCTCACCATCTGTGATTTTCCCCTCTAAGTTTCCTCTGACTTTCCCTTTAAATGACCCCAATTCTTTCACTCCATCTTCACCACCATTCATAATCACATTTTCCAGGACTGATAAAACCAGTTTCTGACACTGACCTATGGGCTTGGTAAGTCACATTCAAGACTGCCATCAGGAAAGTTTCTAAGAGCTATAAGGTCAAGTTAAGAGAGCTTATAGGAGAATAGGCTTAGCTCCCAGGTCCAGGATAACTTCCAAAACAAAGCAGCTGGCAGAAGCCAGAAGGAATTGAGCCTGGTTTGCCTTATTCACCACAAATGATCCCAAACCATCTCACGGCAGTTCCACAAAGTCAGTTTCAAACCTCCTCCCATTGGGCACCTGGGTGGCTCAGTGTAGGTTAAAGCCTCTGGTCATGATCTCAGGGTCCTGCGAAATCTCTGCTCAGCAGGGAGCCTGCTTCACCCCCCATCCCATTGCCTGCTGCTCTGCCTACTTATGATCTCTGTCAAATAAATAAATAAAATCTTAAAAAAAAAAGAATCTCCTTCCAGTACAGAAGAATGCCTATGCCAATCTCTCAGACAAAGAGTAGGAGAATAATTGCCTAGAAGTTACCTGTACTAAAGATAAAATAAGCTCTATTTACCTTATTAGGTAATTACCCTGTATCTTGGCCCAAACTTGCCCAGAGTTTGCCCAAGACCCTCACTCACCAGTACCAAGACTCAGCTCAGCCCACAATTTTCTCTTTTGTGTCACAGGGTCAGCACCAGCTGCCTCTGAGAACAGGGCTCACCTAAAACAGAAAGAGAAGTCAGTCAGTGTCCTGCTCAGAACAGGCATGAACTTAAGTCAGCACAGGTATTCCAAGTTCCTGCTCTCACATATCTTGCAGCTTTGTAAAAGACAGGCTGATAATTAAATACATTATTTCAGGCTATGCTAAATGCTATGAAGAAAAATAAACCAGAGTAAGGGAGGAAAGAATGGCAAGGAGGAGAATGAGGCTTACTTTAGATAAAATGGCCAGGGAAACCCAGGGCACCTGGGTGGCTGAGTCGGTTAAGCATCTATTTGGCTCAGGTCATGCTCTCAGGGTTCTGGGATCAAGCCCCACATGCAGTTCCCTGTTAAGCAGGGAGTCTGCTTCTTCCTCTCCTTCTGCCCCTCCTCCCCATTCGTGCTCTCTCTCTCTCTAATAAATAAATAAAATCATTAAAAACAAACAAACCAAAAAAAAAGGTCAGAGAAACCTTCTCCACCAGAAAGAGACCTGAATGAAGTGAGGGAGTAAGCTCTGCAAAGTTATGAAGAAAGACTGTTTCAGAGAGGGAGAATACCAAGTGCAAAGACGCTGCAGCAATAATAGGCAAGAATAAGCTTGTTATGCTTAAAGGAAACAAGAAAGTCAATAGAACTAGAATGCAGTGTTGGAAAGAATGAGATACTAAATATATGAAGAGGAAATAATTATGCTCCCTATTTTACACATGAGACTGAGGCTCAGAAGTTACGTGACTTGCCCAAGATCAAAGTGAACCAGTGGCAGAAATGGGAATGGAGAAGCACCCGGCTGGCTTAGTAGAACATGCAACTCTTGATCTTGGGGTTCTGAGTTCAAGCCCCATATTGGGTAAAGAGATTATTTAAAAATAAAATCTTAACAAAAAAGAATGGGAATGGAATTGAGGTCACCTAGACAACTCTGTTTCTCAATCTTGGGCCAGGTTCCTCCAGCTTAGATAACCTAGACCCCAGTTGGGACAAACTTAAAAGCACTTTTAAAACTGGATTCGGGTTTCTTTCTTTGTCCCCTTCTCTGATGAGTGAGGATGGTTAAAAAACAGAGAAATGGTTATATTTACCTGGAATGTGGAATAGAGGAGACTCCGGGGTTAAGGAGAACAGAAGCACAAGCCAAGCACTGTTGTAAACCCTTTATTTGTATTAACTCATTTAATCCGCACAAAATCTTGTAAGGTTGCTCTTATTTTCCAATTTCACTACTCGGGAAATTGAGGCACAGGTAAGTAAATCTGCCCAAGTCACATAGCTAACAGAAAGTAGAGCTGAGACTTGAACCCAGAATCCAACCTCCGAGGCCTGCCCTATCCCCTTAACCATACTATAACAACTTCTGAAATACCAACTTCTGAAAAACTAAAGAAAAAAGACAGGAAACATTCTCTAGTCCTAACCAATATGGTTCAGAGCTTCATTTACCCCCAGCCTGAAATCCTCTCCATTTACTGGCAGCCCAGCTTCTTACTGAGTACCAGATGAAGGACTCTTGAGTCCTTCTGTCAGGTGGTTCCAGACACTTCTCTCATCTCTAGCTACTGTGAGCAGAAAGTGATAACCACAACAATAGCCATTTAATAGCCACTAACATTGAACGTACCCTTTGAAATAGACTAGGTACCAAGAATCTTACATGCACTATTGCATTTCAGACAAGAGAGTGACAGTTGTTCTAAGACATGGGTGAAGGGATCTCTGGGGGGCTCCAGGCCTGGAGGAAAAGCAGCAAATACAGGGAACTGAAGGATTTCTGTAGGCCCGGGTCAAAGGACAAAGGAAGAGATACTTGGAGGTGGGCAGTAAGGGGAATAGACTATTAGTACCTCCAACTCAACATGTCAACAAACTGAACTCATCTTCTCCTCTACAGTTCAGCAAATGGTATAACCATTCTTCCAAGTACTGAGACTCCAAATGTTTATGCTCTCCAATCTCTCCTTTCCTCATGCCCCACTCCTACAACTGTGAAGTCCTCATGGGTTTTTTGTTGTTGTTCTAAGAACTCTATATCCAAACCGTTCTTTATTCTCTACTGTGACAACTTCCTCTTGGTTCAGGATCCCATTAGCTCTTGCCTGCAAGGCTGGAATATTTTTTAGAATTTATTGACATAATAAGGACAGACTGTTACTGTAGCCTCTTCTCTGGTCTTCCAGTAGTCTCCCCCTATCCCTTCCTTCTCTAACCACTGGGTCCACACCGCCAGACTAATATTCCCAATGCCAAATCCCACGCTCAGGAAAGAAAAAGGAAAACTGTGGCTTCCAATCACTTCAGCTTTGCTAAGTATGACTTCATCTGGTCATCAAGTATGCCTTACCTCTATCATGGGCTTTTCAGCTCTCATCCTTTTGTCCATGCTGTTCTCTCACTTAGAATGCCTGTCTACATTTGTATATATTCAAAAACTTCTTAATCTTCAAGGCCTAGCAAATCTATGGTTACCCTGAACCCTTTTTCTCACCACTCTCTGTCATGTTCTTGAATCATCACTTACTGTGACTATACCTGGCTCTGGCCTCATCATCAGCTAAAGCCTCAAAACCAGTTCCTCTGTTCCTTCTTCCTCGTGAAGATTCTTGGTGGTTCCAGAGAATGAAGACCTAGTTGGTAAAGATTTCTGTTCTCATTCCTGCTACACTGGATCTATCACCTAACAAGGGACCTGGGTTCTAATCTGAGCCTCAGATTTCTATAAAAATGGAGATACAATCCCCATCCTGATTAGAGGACAAAGATTTCATGAGAATCATTGCAGTAACAGAAGAGGAGGTGGGGAAGAGTTAGGAAGAGATTCCAGGCCAGGTCTTTAATAGCTCTTTCTTTTGGGGGATCTGGGTGGCTCAATCGTCAAGCATCTGCCTTCAGCTCAGGTCATGATGCCAGCGTCTTGGGATCAAGTCCTCCATCAGGCTCCCTGCTTGGCAGAGAGTTTGCTTCTGCCTCTCCCTCTCCCTGTTGTTCTGCCTAATTATGCTCTCTCTGTCAAATAAATAAATAAATCTTGGAAAAAAACAAAAACAAACAATAGCTCTTTCACTGCAAAAACACTGAACATATTTATAGAAGCCTTCTAGCCAATCAATCAAAATATACTTCCTGGGCCTGGCTGGTCATGGTTATAGCTCTAAGTCAGGGGTTACAGATGACACAGGAATGAATGACAACACTTCTTATCCTTAGGATTCCTTGCATTCCAGAGTGGGACTATGTGACCTTCCTTCAAAAGGACACTACTATTAGGCAGGATCCAATAGTTCAAAGAGTATTCCATGTATTATAAAAATGAAGAACTCAGGCTGACTGGAGGTGGCCTCCCAAGTTTCACAGGGACAAGGACTTAAGCTAG
The DNA here is from genome assembly GCF_964662115.1 of Mustela nivalis. Taxonomy (NCBI): domain Eukaryota; kingdom Metazoa; phylum Chordata; class Mammalia; order Carnivora; family Mustelidae; genus Mustela; species Mustela nivalis. The sequence continues at coordinate 120,472,038 of NC_139027.1, read as the reverse complement.
GCCTTGATGCTGGATGACAGAAAGACACAGGTCACTACTAGCACCAAGCACTGGACTAGGTATTATGAGTATAACCCTCATAAAACGGGCATGCCATCACTCTTCACAGAGTAGTATATCAAAAGTAACTGGATAATGGGCAAGGTTAAGTGTGCCATTTAAGGTCAAACAGCTAGTAAGTAGCAGAGCTAGGATTTGAACCCAAGACTGCTTTGCTTTATTCCAAAGCCTATATGTGTTTACTTATTTACTTCATCATTCTACCTTAAAAAATCCAATGGGGGGGCGCCTGGGTGGCTCAGTGGGTTAAAGCCTCTGCCTTTGGCTCAGGTCATGATCCCAGGGTCCTGGGATCGAGCCCCGCATCAGGCTCTCTGCTCAGCAGGGGGCCTGCTTCTTCCTCTCTCTCTCGCTCTCTCTCTCTCTGCCTGCCTCTCTGCCTACTTGTAATCTCTGTCTGTTAAATAAATAAATAAATCTTTAAAAGAAAAAAAAATCCAATGGGGATCTGGGTGGCTCAGTCATTAAGTGTCTGCCTTCAGCTCAGATCCCAGGGTCCTGGGATCGAGCCCCACATCGGGCTCTCTGCTCAGCGGAAGACTGCTTCTCCCTCTCCCACTCCCCCTGCTTGTGTTCCCTCTCTCACTCTCTGTCAAATAAATAAAATCTTGGAAAAAAAAAATCCAATGATTTGGGACACCCAGCTGGCCCAGACAAAAGAGCGCGAGACTTGAGTTCAAGCCCCATGCTGGGTATAGAGAATACTTAAATAAATACAGCTTAAAAAAAAAAAAATTCAATGATTTGAATGGGGGAGTAGGGGAGGAGGTCTGATGTCCTCCCAATATGACTGTAATTTTTTTGGCAGGTTTAGGGTCTTATTGACTAGAATACCTTAAGTATCTGACACAGAGCCTGACAGGTTATACTTAGGAGACATTGTGAGTGAATAAATGAATGAATAAGCACCTTCCCCATGAACTTTTGTTCTGAAGTCTATAAGGTCTAGAAGGTCTAGAAGGTCCAAAATCTCAAGCTCCTTGTTATGACTCTCAGGCCCTTTAATACCAATTACCTACCATTCTGTTGTCGGAAGGTTCCCTTTTCCCATTCTTGTTTTCAGGAATTAAGGGAGAGGGGAGGACAGAAAACGGTAAGAAGAAAAGCTGGGTGACTAAAAGAAAAGAGAGGGAGAGAAAGGGTGAAAGCAGAGAAGGTAAGGAAGGGGACAAAAAGGAAGGAATTATCTGAGGCCCAGACTTTGGGAAACGTTTCTTTTCTGGTACCAGAACCAAGGACTCCTTTATTTATTTTTTTTTTAAAGCACAGCTGTAGGAATTCCTCTTTTTAAATATCAAATGAAGGGAACTTTCTTATCCAAAACCCCAGACTAAATCTAGCAGCAGGAGGTACAATGAAACTCCTCAGAGTTTCCATCCACAGTTTTTCCACCATCTTGCCCCAGCCAAACTGTCATCTGCTTTAGGCTAAAACCTGCAGAGATGAGAACACATACAGGTTCTTCTGCTCCTTCCACAAGAGTTATTCCAGGCTAGTAAGCCTTGAGAACCCAATCTTCCTTGTGAATGAGGAGAACTGACATCCTCTGGATGCTTCCCCACAGCTCCCTGTCATGAAAGCTTTGCTGAACCCTAAGGGAAAGCATTACTCCCTCTCTGCTGAGTTCCTCAAATGGAAAGAACGGAGGTGAAGACATGGATGAAGGTCCCTTCAGAACTCTATATCCAAGGTCCTAACACAACTTAACCTTTTTTGGTCTCATCTGCAAATTATACACACATACCTCTCCTTCTCCCTAAATGAGTAGAGAAAGCACTGGGTTGAGAGTCAGAAAACCTAACAGCTAGTTCCAGCTCTAAATCACTGTGTGACTCTGGACAAATCCTTTCACCTTCCTGGAGCTTAGTTGCTGTATCTGTAAAATGAGGGAGCCAGCATCTACTCTTCTGAAGGACCTTCTGAGGGATCAAAAAGACTGGCAAGAACAGTAAATTTACTTGGCTTTCTTCCTTAAGAAAGGAAGAAAAAGGGCTATACCACCTTTCAGCTGAAAGGCCTGCTCTGAGTGAAAGGATTAGGAAGAACTGTGGCAGACTGTCACTATCTGTACCTCCATCAAAACACAGGCACCAGCCAAGACATAAAACAACTCATGAACCACATGCATGCAAATCCCAACACGTCCAAGTGGAGAGGAAAAAGAACCACTAAAAGTCACATATTGCTCACGAAAAGTAATAGTAATAATCAATTCAGTGGTGAAGAGCTCAAACTCTAGAATCAGACACCTGGATCTGAATCCTAGCTCTGTCTCTTAACTACTTTGTGACCTTACCGAAGGTACTGACCTTCTGTGCCTCTGTTTCCTACATTTATTAAAAATGGTTCCTGCTTTGGGGTGCCTGGGTGGCTCAGCAGGTTAAGTGTCTGTCTTCAGCTCAGGTCATGATCCCAGGGTCCTGGGATTGAGACCCACATCGGCTTTCTGCTCAGCAGGGAGCCTGCTTCTCCCTCTCCCTCTCCCTGCTGCTCCCCCTGATTGTGCTTTCTCTGTAAAATAAAAAATAATAATAAAATAACTTTTTTTAAAAAAGGTTTCTGCTTCATAAATGTTTTATTGGAAAAAATAAATGAGACAGCATGGGAAAGCCCATACCTCAGAGTCTGGCTCAATGATAGGTATTGTTATTCCATTTAAGTACCACAAAAGGATGAATCAAAAGCAATAAAAAGGCCTAAGAGGAAAAAGAAAAGAAATGCACATTTGCCATTACCTATTATGTATCATGTCCTATGCCCAAAGCCTTAATTATATTTATTCCTAATCACCTTTTGAGGTCTGTAAAATCCCTATCTTAGTAACAAACTGAGCCTCAGAGAAGTAACTTATCTAATACCACACAGCTAGGAAACAGAACTTACTGGAACCAAGATCTGACTTCAAAGACTATTCTTTCTACTAAATACCTTGTACTTTCTCATGCTCAAAAATAAGCAGCCCCCGCCACTACATACAGGCACCAATAATCAAGTTTTAGGAAGTGGACGAAATTCTCCCATTTTGTTTGTTGGTTTGTTTGTTTATCAGAGAGGGAAAGAGCATAAGCAGACTGAGAAGCAGGCAGAGGGAGAAGCAGGCTCCCTGCTGAGCAAGGACCCTGATATCATGACCTGAGCCGAAGGCAGAAGCTTAACAAACTGAGCCACCCAAGCATCCCCAAATTCTCCCATTTTGTACTTAATGAAGCAACTATTGGTTTTGCATGCCTGGGGAAAAGATGGGCAAGGGTGGAATCCAAGTGTACCACCAGGATCCAGACTTATAGGACTTACCAGGCCTTCCCAAGGGGCTCTCAGCCGGTTGTTGCAGTAAGAGAAGGAGAGAGGGACTATTCCCAAACTAGGTAAGGTATTTTAAGACTGTATCAAACAGTCAAGAAGCCCAGGCTGAACTCAAATACCTGATCAAAACACCTAATACTGGGGGGGAATACAGTGCTATGAATACCTTTGCAAAACTCAGTATATACTGTGTCCTGGATGGGCATATTGTCTCTAATTCTGGGAAGCACTTTATTATGGTCCAGATGACCACAAGTTAGTCTGAAAAGAAGCACTCTTTCCCTTGAGCCAGGTCATTATTTTGGAGCATGCCACCAGAAATTTAAAAAAAGAGAGAGAGAGATAATCCAGAAACTATAGCTGGTAAGTAGGGGAAAGGCAGCAGGAAGTGAATTAAGAGAAGCTCTGGGGGAGAACGGAGTCCTGGACATCAAAGACTTTTGGGAGGGTCGGGAACAAAGCAAAAGGCCAGGGACAAGAAGAAGGAGTGCTTCAGGGGGCTAAGGAAAGATTTTGATAGAAGAAATCATCTTACACAATTGTAAAACAATTTTTTTTTTTTTTAATAGCATGTCCCTATCAAACCCTTGCTGTTTGGAGAAGAAGAATCTCCAGGGCCTACAAGAAGACTGACTGAAAAAGGTATTGCTGAAGTGTTATTTTCCTCTGGAGAGGGGAAGAAAAATAGAAGCTGGGTTCTCTTGGCCTCTTAAGTGGCAACCAAGGCAAGAATGAGCAGCCCTAGAAAATAATCATAGCATTAACAGCTCCAAGCACAATCAGAAAGGGCTCACCTGCAGGTGGTCTCAGAAGTGGTTCTGCTCCTATCAGCACTTGAGGGTGTACAACTGCCCACATCCAGCAGAGAATATAAGACTGGCCAGTAAGCAAAGAGCCCTTGTCCTAGGAGCCCTGCTTGCCAATCTATTTGTTAGTTCTTTTCCAGCTGCACCCTAACCTCTTAGTTTCAAAACTAACCTCTTAAGCCTCAAAACTAACTGCCTCAATCCTTGTGAGGCCTGTTTTTCCCAGCCTTGACCAAATCCGTTAGTTGGGCAGTTCTACCAGACTCCTCCCAGTCACAAGGATACCTGACCTTGACTCTTGTGACTGACTCTATTGTGTGGCTGCCTATGCCTATGCATAATAAACCAACTGACTGTGGTTTGCCATGGGGGCTAAAAAGATGACTCACAGCATCATAAAAATGCAGCCAGGTCACAAAATAGCTCAGTAAAACCCTCCTCTACTCCCCAACAAAGACAGGTGTCAGGATGCCCAACATATCACAAAAGGAGGCCCTCAAGGGCAGCTGGTTTCTTATTGACAGGTGATGTTAGGGCTCTTGAGCCTAATCCATGTCCATGTATGAGAACATTATTTATGCCATAAATAGATGAAACTCAATCCAGGCAGTCCCTAGGCTGCCTGGAGGAATGTCCAGAAGGATACAACAGATGTGCAGGACAATCATTCTTGCCTCTGAATTTTCAGAACAGCTAATAGCACTTCTCCTTCCTTAGCTGAAGCTGTCTCCAGTTTCCCCCTCCTCCTTTTGTAGAAGTACCAACCCTGCAGGAATCATCAAGGGAGGCACCAATAATTATTGTTTTCTTTTCTCCATGCTAATGAGACAGTTGGATGGTTCCCCTTCCCCCTCCCTAGCTGGGAGGGAGAATCTATGGCTTTATAAACTGGTAACCCACACACCAAAGCTTGGGCCAGACAGTCCTCTGCAACCTAACTGTGTAGACATCGGCTTGGCTGGAAGTGGCCCTACCATTTTATAAAGGACAGAACAGAGTGGGAAACGGATCTGTCCAAAGTCACAGAAGGAAGTCAATTTAAGGGCCAGACTCCTACTCCCAAAGAGGACAGTTCCCACATCATCCAGACTTCCTACAATACAGAATGACTTTAGAGGTGTCCTTGGTGTAGAGCCAGGAACTGCAAGTTTCAAGTTCACATACTGGTTTGGTTTTGTTTTGCTTTGTGTTTTGTTTTTACAGAAAGAGGGCACACAATAATGGGGATGGGGAGTGGAGAGGAGCACAGGGAGAGAAAGAGAAATAATCTTAAGCAGGCTCCAAAGCCAGTGTGGGGACATGGCCCAGCGCGGAACCAGACACAGGGCTCAATCTCCTACCATGACATGATGACCTGAGCAGAAATCAAGAGTCAGATGCCTAACCAACTGAGGCACACATGATGGTTTTGAATAGGTTCTTAAAAAACAACAAAATGTTCTGTAGATATGGACTCAGCCCCAAAGAATCTCAGTTCTGGGATAGAAAGGCAGGATGGAGAGATAATGCCAATGTTACCTCAAAATTAAAATCACAAGTTGATGGTCAGGCAAAAAAAAAAAAAAGACTGGGATTCATTTCAGTTACATGAAGACTACAGGATGGGATCCAGAGTCAGCCTTAAAAATGAACTTCAGGTCTGATGACTAAAGGAGGTCCTGAGGATAGTACACTTGGACCTACCTCAGTCTGCTAGACCAATCCTCATATGTCACAGATGAAGAAACTGAACCTAGCACTATTGGGAGCTTCAAAGAAGAGGACCTTAGTTGAAGCAGCAGAAGTAAAGGATGTTACAGCCTAGCACTAGCCACGGCCTGCCTGGATAGCCACAGTCAGAATAAAAGAAGACAGGGTCTCTGGGAAAAGCAGCCAGCATTTACAACGGCTGCACTGAGAGGAAAATGGATCAAGTTTTTAAGCTGGAATAATGTGTAGAAACTAACAAGGGTTATTTTTTTAGCCTGAAGACCAGCTCCTGTCAGTCTCTAAAACCTCTTTCCTTTCCCTCTCACTGTCTATCCTAGCTCTATGATTTCAGGTAGGAATCAGCAACTCCAATCCAGTCCGTGAACTAACTCTGACTCTAAGCAGGAAATATTTAAATCAGTCTTAGCTGCAACCACCATTCCCTACCCACAGGGCCTGGATATCAACGCTTCCTCCTCATTTGCTACCACAGAGTTAAAGGTGGGCTCCCTGTGGTATTCCAGGATACTGCCAGTACTGACCACCAGACTTCACATTCTAGAGGTCACAAAGTCATGTGCCCATTCTATAAATGTGCCTAAGTCCACGTGATAACCCCTGCCTTAGTCACCTGCCTAGCAACTCGGGCCCTCCAAGGACTAAAGCCTAGCTCGGAATCCAAGGCCAGATTTCCTCATCAGTGGTCATTCTCCAGAGATTACCTAGGAACGTGAACTTGCACTTGAGTCTGCTGCCCTCCCCACCCTTCAGCAGGGAAGGGACCATGGTACAGTAGAAAACAGCATGCAGATAGGCCTGGGTTTGAGCTCTGACTCTGTTACCTAAACTGCATATCCTCAGGCACTGTTCCTTAAACGCACTTCTGTATCCTCTTAGAGCTCTCATCACTATTTACCTGTCTCTGTCCTCTATCACTCTCCCCTACTGGGGAAAAAGGAATATTTGTTTCCCCATATACTTAATGAGTCAGTCACTGTCTACTGAATGATCCCCTAAAACTAAGTTCCCACTGTCTATAAGATAGAGATAACAACACCTATCTCAGAATTGTGAGATAAATAGGAAAAAGTCCATAAACTGCCTGGATCTACTGTATAAGGATGCCCAGAGCCAAATGTTTATCTGTACTGACGTAGACTGCCCAGCCTTGCTGAACGATCACATGGACCTGAACTCCAGAGTTATTCCATTCTGGTAATTAGACTGGGTGCCAGTTCCTGGAACCTGCCAGTAAAAACAGCTAGAGATAGGACTACTCTCCTCACAGTCAAAGGCAGTGAATTTCAAGTAGATGAAGTGTGGGAATATGCTACTATATTAGACTGAAAGGAAGGAGCAAACATGGGGGCGTGGGGGAAGCCTCTGCTCTGAAGTCAGGGTTCAGAGAAGAAATCCCTAATTCCAAGAAGTGGCTAAAGTCATTTGTATTGGAACCTACAGAAGGACCAGAGACAAAGGGGCTAAGGTCACACAGTAAGCTAAAGGGAAGTAAATTCAGAACCCACCCCTACAGTCTCCCCATCTAGTGTTTTTTTTCTATCCTACAGGGCAGATGCACAATGTCCCAGGAAAAGGGAAGGCATAGGGGGGTCAGTGTAGTGACAGGGAGCAACTCATAAGGTATGTCAAGTGGTACATACGCAGCTTCTGGCTGGGAGAGGTGATTGAGAAATAAATCCAGCCTTTGGTTTTACAGAGGCCTAGTATGCTCTGGAAGCTGAAGGGTATAAGTTCAATGTGGCCAGAGTAAGTGTGAGCAGTTAAGGAAAAGGGTACACAGAGTCCTCAAAGATCATGAGACCCTCTGCCACAAGATCACCCTACTCTGGGTGATCAAAACCGTCTTGCCCACCCATCCCCAATTTCTCAACTCAACTATGTTGCAGATTTGAGGATATTTGTCTTTTCTACCAGAGGGCACTCAGACTTATAAACTGGAAGAGAAGCACAGAGAACTGGCAGAGTAAGAGCTCTGCACCAAGTGGAAGAATCTGAATGAGTCTTTTCTTCGTCCTATTTATCATAGTCACCGGAACTTTCGACAAGTTAGGTGATTTGTCCAAGGTTACATAGCTAATAAGGAATAAGTAAAAAGCTAAAAATAAGCAATAAGCTAATAAGTAAATCGGACTTGGAATCCTGTGTCCTTTTGTGACCATGGTAATTTTCAGCAAATTTGACCTTTATAAAGTTTTGAGAGGTAGGCAGGGCTAGTGTCCTCTGCTAAATCATGCTGTCGCTTCTGGAAAGTCTCATTTGGTACTTCGGATTCATTTCAGGTCCAGTCTCTTAACGGAACTTCGATAACTGCCTTCTAACTCAGAGGCCAGCAAACTTTTTCTGTATAGGGCCAGACAGTAAATATTTTAGGTTTTATGGGCTATAGCAGTCTCTGTAGTATTCAACTTTACCACTGTAATATGAAAACACTCATAGGAGAACAAACATGTATGACTGAACCCCAGTACAATTTTATGAAAACAAGCAGCAGATCGGATTCAGCCACAGTTTGCGGACGGACACCTACTCTAACTAATCTACTGTCTCTAATCACTCCATCTCCCAATCCATCATACACACTCAAATGAGAAGCCCCATACCCTCATGGATCCCCTTTGTCAACAAGATAAAAGTTTAAACTCTACCCCCACCCTCTACCATATCCTTCCCCTGCACACTATTCTCCAATCACAGCAGGCTATCACCTGGCAACTTCCTACCTCTCACTTTTTATTCCCTAACACCTGCAATGCCCTTCATTCCTCTCCCAATAATGTCTATTCAGGGACAGGTTCAAATGGCAACACATGTGAAAAGTCCTTGTTGGCCTTACATAATTACTCATCTGTATATGGCTGTCCCTCACCCACCACTGCCTCTCCATTCCCCCACAACTACCAGCTTCACAGGGGCAAGCACTGTGTCTTATTCAACTCTGTATTCCTTGTAGTACCTAACATAGCAACCAGTGTCCACTGACTGAACTGGTTTGGCTTGTAAGCTAAAAGGAGATCACTAGAACATGGGGAACTTTGTTTCTAACAGAACAAAATGAAATGACTCACAGCATCAACAGAGCCTTCAAGAGCTGCCCCCGCTCCTTTTGTGTTCCTCGGGACTGGCCAAGTAATTGGTTAAGACCAAGCATTTTGCTAGGTGGTTCTAGCCTTTGCTGAAATATGTGAAAGAGGGATCTTATTTTCAAACCTCTATCCCTGACTTCAAACTGTATTCTTAATATCAGCCATAAACTGATCCCAGACCCATATTTAGCCCTAGATCAGCAGACAGCCTTCTAACAAGCACAGATCTCTGGTCCCTGAAGGCGGGGATTTCACCCAGGGAAAGGCTCAGGGCATGCAGTCCAACCTCAAATGAAGAGGAAACTCAAAAGTATGTGCTAAGAATCATCAGGAGCATCACCTCTGCAAAGGGATCTCTATGGAGTGTTAAAGGTCCTGGGCAAGCCTACAGCCCATGAATATGGCTATCCTAGCCCGGGGAAGCTATGAGGCCAAACACTAAACTGCTGATGGGGAAAAAAATGAAACAAACACACAGAAGAATTTTTCTCCTAAGCCCAGAACACAACAACATTCCATCTGGGTAAGTGAGCTTGTCACAGGCATGGGGTACTTAGCATATCTGCCATTCCAGGATTACGGCTGTCAAATTTTAATTAGGGTAATTAGAGTTAAAAATGTAATTTCATTTCAGGGGTATTTTGAACAGATTCCATTAATTTCCTTTTTTGAAAGAACATAGAAAGGAGGGGCAGGCTGAGCGGAGCAAAGGATATTGCCATGGGAGAAGCAAAGCCATGTGCCTGGGCCAGATGAGCTTTCAAACCACTGCCTAGAACCCCAGCACACACCTCTGTACGCTTGGCCCAGAGGACAGAGGACTGCTGCTCTTTAGTCTTCTTCCTTAGTTCTCTCCCTGAAACTAAGTCTCAGTCAGTATCTGCTAATAAATCTACCTCCCTCTCCCCACCTCCTGTTCCTGTATTACTGCCACTCAGTAGCTCCTATTACAGCCCCAAATCTGGCAAGGAGCAAGAGTTTAGGATTGACAATCTGATTTGCTACATGTTAAGGAGGGCATTAATGACAATCCCTCTGTCAGGAGCTCCTGGTCAGATTTTTAATGGGTTTCTCTGTACTAATTCCCTAGTCTAGAGTGACCCTCCTTGCCTTGCCTGCCTCAACTCTCCCTCTTCCTTCAAAGCACAAATCAAACTTCTCTTCCCCAGGAAAGCCCACCTTCACGCCTGTAAACCCAGGATCCCTTGCACATGCCTCCATTAAGGCATACAAAGAATACTGTGGTTGTTTCCTGTTTGACTCTGATGCTAGATCATAAGGTCTTTTCATGGCAGGAACTGGGTCTTCATATGGGAATTCTTAGCACTAGCACAAGCCCTGACACATTTGAAATACTCCATAAGTACTTATTTTGTTTTGAAGATTTTATTTATTTGACAGACAGAGATCACAAGTAGGCAAGAGAAGCAGAAGGGGGGGGGGGGGGATGAGCAGGCTTCCTGCTGAGCAGAGAGCCTCCATAAGTACTTATTTTGTTTTGAAGATTTTATTTGACAGACAGAGATCACAAGTAGGCAAGAGAGGCAAAAGGGGGGGTGGTGAGCAGGCTTCCTGCTGAGCAGAGAGCCTGATGCGGGACTCGATCCCAGAACCCTGGGATCATGACCTGAGCCAAATGCAGAGGCTTAATCCACTGAGCTACTCAGGTACCTCTCAATAAATACTTGTTGAATGACCAACTACAGGGGCAATTTGGTCTGACCAAAACTGGTAGCTGAGCATGTTATGCCCTCAGGTACTACAATCCCTACAAATAAATACCCAGTCATGAGTCCCTTCCCCCTCCTTGCACAGGGCCAGTTCAGAAACCTGACTCTACAATCCATGCAGGAGGAGAAGTCCTCCCATTGATCCCAAATGATGATTGATCTCTCCCATTACAACCTGTTCATTCCTTAGGGACCTTGGAAAGGAGATGAGAAAGCAAAACCAAGCAGAGCATCTCCCCCCACCCTCTTCATCAATGATTTTAAAGAATTTCCTCCAGTCTTTGAAGGGCTCCAGGGAGAGAGCCTGAGCTCCAGTTCAATCTGGAGAAAAGTAAGGGATCGTCCTAGTAGAAAACACTTCATCAGCTTGGAATCAGTGCTGCAAATGCTCAGAAATCTAATGTAGTACAATACAGAACACGCTATGTGACATAGGAGAGCCAAGTCATTTCACTTCTCTGAGCTGCAGATTCCTTTTCAAACCTATCCCTGTAGGTTGTTACAGTAGGAGAAATAAACATACAAATGGGCTTTAAACCAGTATTTAACACTCAGTAGGTATTCAATAGAGGATTTTTACATCTGAAGAGGGCAGCTATACTATGTAGCATATTATGTTTAAGTTTACAGAGGTGGGGAAAACATATCAAAGGGGGATACAAGTTAACCATTTCTCTGCTGGGGCAGCCCTGCCTGCTGGTCCCAGGGAAGAAGGCTACACCAGAACTGTGCTGACAAGTGTAACCAAAGCCACTTCATGGTAATCAGATTCTCCCTAGCTAGGAGCACTCTAACCTCCTCCCAGGATTCCCCTGGCCTGGCTGCAGGCCCATTATTGATCCATTTCTAATCAGGACCTGTGTCACTACTTCTGACAGAAGGTCAGGGCCTAGGCTGTCTCTGCTGGTCTCTGGCCAAAGCCTGAAATGCTCTGCCCAGGGTAGACCCAGAGAGCCACCACTTCTTTGGTAGAAAAGGATACCAGACTGAATTCATCAAAAAGCAGCATAAAATTTTAAGAGATGAAAGTGTCACTGGGACACGTGGATGGCTCGGTTGGCTAAGTGATTGCCTTCAGTTCAGGTCCTGATCCCAGGGTCCTGGGATTGAGCCCCACATCAGGCTCCCTGCTCAGTGGGGAGCCTGCTTCTCCCTTCCCCTCCATCTGCCTCTCCCCCTGCTTGTGTACTGTCAAATAAATCTTAAAAAAAAAAAAAAAAAGCCACATTTAGGATTTACTTAAAGAAAGAAAGGAAGAAGAGTGAGTCAGTCCTTTATGAGCATGAGCTTTGTTACATTACAGGGGAGAAGGCAGAAGTCCAGAAAAGATAATTTGTCCAAAGCGGTACAAAAAAGATAATGCACATGTTACTCATTTCTTTCTTCTTGATAACTGCTTCCCAACCTGGCTACACAACAAAAGACTCTGGGAACTTGTGAAAAATAGTTATCTGTGTCCTGCCCCAGAGAACATGATATGGAACATATGCAGTGGCTCTCTTTTCCTAAGTTATATGATCATGTTCCAATAAAAGTGAACCCTGAAATCACAGGACCAGTTTGCACCTAGGTTCAAATCTACCTTGGGTCATAATAGTGCCATTTAGAAGTAACCCTCTATTGTCTGTCCCAGCCTTCCGTCACCCCAAACATAACAAGGTTATTCTAAGGGCTTCAGAATTATGTCATAAATGGTTCAGACTTCTAACAGTCCACTAGTGTGGCTGTCAGCAAAGACATTTCCTTTCAAAACTAAAATGTCTCTTATGATGATTAGAAATACCCAAGGAGGGGCTATGTAAAGAATAGCAGGAGATGGTGCGGTATTGAGTGTGAGACACAGAGCATCGGGAGATGTGTCTGTGTATAGGGAAGGACTTGTGTGGGTATGTAAGGAAACAGTGTGGTGTCTGTGAAGCTTGCAGATACCTCCATAACACATACGATTCTGAATAGTTAGGAAACAGTGGGATGGGGGTATTGGAGGATAAATGTGTGGGTACATGGCAAGAGGAGGGAGTAGGTAACTTGAAAATGTAAGGGAGAGAAGCAATGTCTGCACCTTTGTGACTCAATTTTGTGTCTATGTATTGCAAAGCATATGAACTTGGAAGGATAGGAGAGGGAGTATGTGTGGCCTAGACACTTGATGCATGAGAAAACAGATCCATGAGCCTCTCTGACTCATCCAGCCCCAGCTTTGCCTGAAGGCTCATACCACTCAAGGGCAGGCCTGTCTGCAGAAATTTCTCATTAAAAATGACATTATGACAGCTACTAAAAAAAAAAGAAAAATGATAACAACACCCCCAGCATCGTGGGAGGTTAAATAAAGTCAATGCCAATAAAACACAACAGACACATAAGAAGCAATTATGCCACGATTATTTTTCAGCTTCACAAGGGGAGGTGTTTATTTGAAGTTAAATATTGTATAGCTGATTCACATCTCAACCCAAAGGACTGGATTTCCTGGGTAACTTGGGAAAGAAGGCAAGAAAGAATGAAGTAGGTAGAGAAAAGTAAAAAGTAAAGAAAAAAAAATTTTTTTTAAATGAAGAAGTACTGGAGAAATGAGAAGATGAAAGAAAGGGGAAAGGTTGGGGGGAAAAAAAAATTAAAAGCCAAGCAGGTTGTAAGAGATAGGAAGAAGAGAAGGAAAGAAGAAAGAAAAAAAGGTAGAAAAGACAGGAAAAGACAATTTCCTATAGGCTGGCCTAGAAACAGCACACACTCTAGCAGGAAATCTGGCTAAAGGGATGGGTGGTGTAGGTGGTGAGGCCTCATCTCTACACTTCCTCATTGTTTTTAGTCCAACCACTGCCTCCATCTGGAATGTTCTTCCCACCATCTTTGCCAAGCTTTTCAACTTCTAAATCTTCAAGGACATTTTCAAAGGCTACCAGCTTTTAGAAGCTTCCAAGATTTCTCCCAGTTACAAGTTAGCTCTCAAGAAGTCCCATAAACTTCCACAGCACTTTGTCATATTTGACCTATAGCATTTAACGTTCAACTTTACACCAAGGTATCAGTACACATACGTTTCTGTTATTCATTCTCCAAGTACTATTTATGCCAGGACTATTACAAAGACACAAAGGAAAAAGATAAGTAGTATACTGTTCCCTGGCCCATAATATCTTAATTTCATGAATGAGAGCAGATTTGGGTGTGATACAACAGCAGAGTACAACTACAAAAGTAGAAGCAAAGTGTAAAGAACTCTGCTTATGGAATGACCATGGAAAGCTTCATTGAGAAGATGGCATTTGAAATGCTTTGAAAAGATGAACAGCAGCTTGTCTGGTTAAGGGGGCAGGGAGCTGCGAGCTTTCTACTCAGAGAACAGTCAAACAACAAAGTCATTCTGAACTGAGCAGGAAGACGGGGAACAGTGGGTGTTACCATGCTGCTGACAAAAGGCAGCAAAGTAAGGTGGCATGAGACTGTATGAGCCTTGCAGCCAAACCCAGAGTTGAGATTTTATCCTTTCCAACCTGGGGTGAGGTGGAGAATGGGGACAGTTTAAAAATGTTTAATCTCCTTTATTTAGTTGCCCTACTTTAGAGCAAGTCCCCTCAAAAACCCTGCAAACAGGTCCAATCCCAGGCTCTGCCTATTACAGAGGCATTATAAGAATTTCCCATGGAGGAGAAGGGCAGGCAACAGTCAGAAAAACAAGGAATAAAAGGGTGGGGATTAGGAGTTGGGGTGGGGGGAAGTGATGCACAAAGTAGGGCAGTAGGGTCAAGGAGAAAGCAGCTGGAAGAGAGGAAACAGAAGAAGCAGGAAAGCACGAGGAGAGAAAGATCTTGGCACTGAGGTTTCTTGTTGCTGAGCTGTCCTGTATATCTTTCTAGGTAGAAAAAATAAGGTCAATCTGATGCTAGTGACAGAAATAGACCCTTTACGCTAAGACTGAGCACATTACTAACCGCCACCTCAACCCTCCCTTTGCACAAAATGACAGAGTTATGCCAAGAAACAGAGTTTGCCCCAGCTCTACTAATCACCCTAAAATTAGCCAAAACACCTTGCATGACCTGAAAGTGTGTGAGGCAGAAACACCAAATAAAGGTCTGGAGTTCGACACAGGGCCTGCCCAAGACCTCAGGAAAGTTCTGCTTCCTTCCCTGGACCTCAATTTCATCCGAAAAACAAGGGTAAAAAGGTGAAGCTCTCTTAGGGGTTAAGATAGCCTATGAATTTACAGAATGTGTTTCCCACAGAGGGTGATATGCAATATGGGATTTTCCTAACCTACCAAGTCATAACTTCATTCTTTCCACTCTGAGCTATGATGAGTATGAAGCCAAGGAGAAGTCAAACCCAGAATGGCAGCTGTCCCTGACACTATCATCCATTTGGCCCTGTCCAAAGTCTAGTTCCTTGCTCAGACCTGTTTATCTTCTAGGTCACAAACAGATGCTCAGGCCCAAGATGTGTTTTGTCTGACCCACATAAATTTGTTTAAAAAACCTTTCAATTAATTGCTAACATTCCAATCAGATCTCGTGTTTTGGGGGGGTTTTTTTGTTAAGATTTTATTTATTTATATGACAGACAGAGATCACAACTAGGCAGAGGCAGGCAGAGAGAGAAAAGGGGGAAGCAGCCTTGCTGCTGAGCAAGGAGCCCGATGCGGGGCTTGATCCCAGGACCCTGGGATCATGACCTAAGCCAAAGGCAAAGGCTTTAACCCACTGAGCCACCCAGGCACCCCAGATCTCATGTTTTTAAAAAGTTAGTTTTCTTGCTTCTCAACAATATCAGAGTTCTTAGGGCACCTGGGTGTTTCAGTCGGTTGAGCATCTGACTCTGGGTCTCGGCTCAGGTTGTGATATTGGGCTCCCAGCATCAGGCTCCTTGATCAGCAAGGAGTCTGCTGGAGATTTCTTGTCCTCTGTCCGTCCCTCCCCACGTTGTGTGTGCTCTTTCTCTAAAATAAATTACTAAATTTAAAAAAAAAATCAGAGTTGTGGCAACCCTAGACCCCGTGGGGTAAAAGTCAAAGAGCCTACTGTAATCCTATAATTTATCTAAGGCCTTCTCATCTTAAAAAAAAAAAAAAATCCATACCAACATGATTTAATGAGTAAACTTTTCAATTACCAATTATATTTACACTAATTCACCTTCAAAAAATTTGAGTACATTGATACTTCAGGAAGATATGTTTTATCCCATGATTTCATGTATCAGCCAATATGCACCCATGTGTCCCATTTTGAGAAACTCCAACATAGTTTATCTACTCACTCAAAACATACTTAGGTCCTATGGTAGGGATCAGGAAAACAGTAATTAACAAGACAGGTATGATTCTCATATTTGTGGAGCTCATGGTCCAGTAGGATATAATGGAAAAAAGCCATAAAGTAGGGAGCACAAAGGAACACTAAGCTAAGAATCTCAAACAGGGACCTGTCTATAAAAAGGAAAAGGTTTAATTAAGACTTTGCTGCTGAAAAGTCCTTTCCAGCTCAAAATTCTACTAGCATCACAAGAACTTAGTCCAATATCCTTTTTGAGTCCCTAACACTTATTAGCTTCCTCCCTTTATCTGGGAAATCATGACCAGTTGTCATGGAAATTACCATGGTGCTCCACATACAAGATGATGTTACAGTAATTGCAAGAAGCCAAAGGGAACAGGCAACGAGATGTAACTCAGAAAAAGTCACCTACTTTCAACACACAGGAGCTGCTGCTCATTACAGCTAGGTGGGTAAAAGACCAGGGGCTAATTCCTAAGTAAAACCAATTCTGTATTAGAGGTCATGGTTTCTTTCATGAGGCACTGGGACCCAGCTTCCATACCCCCGCCACCCTTGCCACACAAACTTGTGAGTTTTAGAGACTGCAAAAAAAATGCTAATTTTACAAGGACACGGTTCACTGAGCCTTGACTAGTTTGTTGTCCTTGTGAAATCCTAAGCCAAGCCAAGAGACAGACTTACTAGCCAGTAGGGATACCAAAGTTTCTAATAAAATGAAGATAATTCATCTAAGTCCCAGGGGACTAAGAAGCATGGTAACTGGGCAAAGTCCCTCCAATATTACAGAGTTCCATTTAGAGTGGGGTTGGCCCAAAAGGACCAAGCAGGTAGCAAAACCCGAGAGTTTTGAAGAAAAAAGTTCTAGTCTGGTGGTAAATGGCAATTGGCACTGGACTTGGGTATCGCAGAAACAAAAGAAAATGGTGAGGGCTTTGAAAAACTTGAGAACAAATATGCCTTATCTAAAGAAGCCAAGCCAAGGGGCGCCTGGATGGCTCAGTGGGTTAAGCCTCTGCCTTCAACTCAGGTCATGATCTCAGGGTCCTAGGGGTGAGCCCTGCATCAGGCTCTCTGCTCAGCAGGGGGCCTGCTTCCCCCTCTCTCTCTGCTTGCTGCTCTGCCTACCTGTGATCTCTGTTTGTCAAATAAATAAATAAAATCTTTAAATAAAAATAATATGCCAGCCAATAAGAAGATAGAATGTGAAATAAACAGAAAGAACGTAACTCTTTAAAAAAAGCATTTTTGCCAAACTAAGCTGGTAATGCAGGCTTACCCGAAGATGAGAAATCACATCTTTGAGCCAAAAAACAGAAAAAGCCAAGCTACAAGCTTCTTAAACATGGACAAGACAGTGCACAAGGAGTCACAATACAATGAGTCCCTGGTAGTAGGCTCTGGGCTCAAGGAGTGAACTCTTCCATAAAATAGCAGGGTGCTATTCCCACTTCTGTGAATAGGAAAACTGTTCCAGCCCAATACTTCCTCAAAAAATCCTCCTCCCTCTTCAGGAGGAATCAGTCACCCTCATAGCCCACACCAGGATCTCTGATCTCATACAAGTTATCTCTACTGAAAGGCAGCCCGAATATCCCCAGGCTGGGGTCCAATTCAAAACAAAACATAAAAACACTGGTCAAGTCCAACAAAATATATATGCAGGCCAGAAACACCCCAAGGGGCTATCAGTTTGCAACCCTGATCTAGAGGATAAGATTCTCTGACTAGGGGCACCTCAGTGGCTCAGTGGGTTAAGTCTCTGCCTTTGGTTTGGGTCGTCATCTCAGGGTCTTGGGATCGAACCCTGCATCGGATTCTCTGCTCAGAGGGGAGCCTACTTCCCCCTCTCTCTCTGCCTGCCTCTATGCCTGTGATCTCGGTTAAATAAATAAATAAAATATTTTTTAAAAAAGATCCTCTGACTAGTTCTGAACAGGAAAGATTTAGGAGTCCCCTAAGGATGCCTAACATTTGTCAGAGGAACACTGCTTTTCCAAGGAGCTATCCAGGGTCCTAGACCACTTGGCTTCTGAGCTTTAGAACCCATGATTCCACAGCCTTTGGCTTAATCAACTGCCAAAATTATTTTTAAAATAAAGATTTAAAGATATCAGGTACCTATTACATGCAAGGCACTCTAAGGATACAAACACCCTGAACCTTACTTCTCTGGACTTTTGACTTTACTACTTACAGCTGTTATGTCAGTCTGGACCCAGCGCCGACTGTCTGCCACCCAAATTACTACAGACTCAAACCACTGCTCTATATACCACATTCACTCCTATATACTACATTCACTTCAATGGCTTGGCTAGCCAGTAAAATGAAGGCTCAGCAGTTTAGTTCCCCTCAAAGAAATATCTTTAAAAACTCTTGTCCCTGGGACGCCTGGGTGGCTCAGTTGGTTAAGCAGCTGCCTTCGGCTCAGGTCATGATCCCAGTGTTCTGTGATCGAGTCCCACATCGGGCTCCTTGCTCGGCAGGGAGCCTGCTTCTCCCTCTGCCTGCCATTCTGTCTGCCTGTGCTCACTCTCTCTCCCCCTCTCTCTCTCTCTGATACATAAATAAAATCTTAAAAAAAAAAAAAAAAAAAAAAAAAAAACCTCTTGTCCCTGATTTCCACAACTCCAAGTTCCTTTTCTTTGGAAAAGAGCACAACTGCCCCATTAGGGTCAAACATCCTTGGTGTGAAGAGTACAATGCTAAATCTAAATGTATGCTCTCCCCTGAAAGACGGCATTCCCGTGCTTTACTCCAGCATTATTCTATCATCTCCAGATTCCATCAGCATTCCCATAAAAGCAGTAACACCTATGCCAAACAGAAAAGAAAAAAAAAGACTAGCTGCCCTTGAAACAGTAACTCAATCCAAGGAGGGAAGGTTTATTGCTGGAAAAACTTTGTTTCTTATTTACCAAGTCTCTCAAACTTGATTTATAAACAGGGGAGAACACAACAAAAATGGTTTTTAGAAAAAGGCACCTGGCAGCAGGGAGGAGAGCATGGCATGGAAAAGGGCAAGAAAGGATGAGGGGAGGCTAGTTAGGAAGCTCCTATAGCCTCACCATGGCCAAAACAGGCTCCATGTCTGAAACAGGGTATGGTCCTACAGTCCCTAGCTATCTGCTCACTCAAGACAGTCTTATTCATCTGAGCATCACCCTCAGCATCTAGTACCATGCCATCATCACATGGTAGGCACTCAAATGGTCACAGATATATAAACCACCAGTGCTGTGGAAGCTCTCAGTATACATATCAAAGAAATTAAGGCCCAGAGAACTTAAAGTGATTTGCCCAAGCTCAAAGATTGGGTGAGTGGTAAAGAAACAAAGAACACAGGCTTTGGAGGCAAGGTCTGTGTTCACATCCAAGGTAGCTGTGAGGCCATGGGCAAGTCACCCAACTCAATCTTTCTCAGTCTGTTTTCTCATCTGCAAAATAAGAATACCTATTTTTTTGTAGGGTTACCATGAAGATTAAGACATACTGCCCCCTAGATACAACCATCAATTTACAGGAAATTCAGAACACAGAAAACTCTACAAGAAAAACCCAGTTACTTCAACAGATAAAGGTAACAACCACAAAAACAGAAGTGAAATTATGAATTAAGAAACTTAAGATATGTAACAACCATTTAAAATGTGTGGATCTTACATGAACCCTAAGTCAAACTAAAAATAAGATTGTGACATTTATGAGATAATTGAAAATTTGAACACAATCTGGATTTTGATGGTATTAAGGAACTGTTAATTTTATAAGGTATGAAAATGGCATTGTGGTTGTGTTTCATGTTTTCTGTTTTGTAAATAAACTTTACCCCCAACCTGGGGTTGGAACTCACGACCCTGAGATCAAGAGTCACATGCTCTCCTGACTGTGCCAGCCAGATGCCCCTGTGGTTGTTTTAAAGTCCTCCTTTAGGGGTGTCTGGGTGGCTCAGTCGCTAAGTGTCTGTCTTCGGTTCAGGTCATGATCCCAGAGTCCTGGTATCAATCCCTGCATTGAGTTCCCTGCTCAGCAGGGAGCCTGCTTCTCCCTTTCCCACTTCCCCTGCTTCTGTTCTCTCTCTCGCTGTCTCCCTCCATCCAGTAAATAAATAAAATCTTTAAAAACAAAAACAAGGCATCCTTTAGAAATATACTGTGAAATATTTAAGGGCAAAATAGAATAGCTGAGATTTCCTTCAAAGCACAGGAAGAAGAGAAGCAGGTAGGAGTATAAACAAAATATGATTGTGAACTGAAGCTGAGCAATGGGTGTATCATGCTACATTAACCTATTCTGTCTACTTTGTGTATGTTTAAAATTTTCCGTATTAAAAAGAACTGGTTAGGTTTAAATCCTGGCAACTCCACTTACTGGTAGTGTGATTATAGGCATATGTCTTAACCTCAGAATGTCTCAGTTTCCCAACTATATGATGACGATCAACAGAACCCACTTCTTAGGGATGAGGTGAGAATAAATGTTTTTATATATATGTATATAGACAGATTTATATATGACATATAAAATTTATGTAACTTGTAAATGACAGAAATTTAAACTTCAGTTTTATAATACATCATTTATAAACATCTGGATATATACAAACACACAGAGTTTAGCATATAGAAACTTTCAATAAACATCAGCCCTGTTAGTATGAACACATGGTACAAAGCATAGTATTCTCAACACTGTGGGTACCAAACACATGGCAGCAATTATTAATGTGAAACACAGACTTGGGTGTAGAACCTAGGTTCAGATTTTTAGGTACTCAACTAGTCTCCTTGACAGAAAGCCAAAATACCCTCTGGTAAATGTCCCCAGTGGCAGCTCTAACATCCCCAGTCTCTCCAGACAAATACCCCAGGATGTGACATAGGATCGGGACCAGACTAATGTTTAACATGGAAGTACTGCTCTCTGGGAGCAGGCAGGGCCACCTATTACCACCAACCAGGTAATTTAAGGTCCATTTTCTAATATTTACTGACAGAACAAAGAGGAAAGGATCTAAGAAATGATCAATGTTCAAGCCAGCCTTCAAAGTGATTTGGTAAAAGTACGGAAAAAACACACCCAGCTAGGGTCCAACCGGCAAGATAAAAGCTGACAAAGAAATGGCAATTTTTCCCTGAGCAAATATACAAGTAATAGATGAGCTCTGAGAGACTAAGCTCTTGAGGTTTTGGCATTCCCCTCTCACCCCCTCCCCCTTCTTTTAAGAGAAGACAAACTCTCAACATAATTCAAGTATGACTGTTCACTGGATTAATTTATTCCCTGAAATGATGTAATTATGGGCAAAGAGTCATTCTTACCTTCTATCCAGCTTAAATACAAATCGGCTTGGGAACAGCAGACCTTTTCCACCTGCTCCAGAAGGCTATGAGAAGGCATCACCCACCCTTAAAAAGTATGAGACACATCCTCCCCACCCCCAGCTCATAAGCAGGAATAGGGATGCCACTCAATTTAGTCATTCATGTGTTTCTATTCAAGATGTTCCCGTCATACAGAATGTCCTCTCTCCATCTCTACAGCCTAAAATCTCCTGTGACCAAACTTTCTGGGGAAAAAATGGGAGGAGAAAGGAGAAGGGCACAGCAACTGAGAAGGGATATCTGGATGCTGCTTCTGGATAGTCTGGAAGTAGAGTCCAGACACAGAAATAATGGTTCACAATTTATAAACATAACCAGACAGAATATTAGAATCTAAGTGGTCCCAGATAACATATGGTCACTATGTTTTTCCTATAAAACCCAGCAAAATGCTCACACCTCCATAAATATTCCCTGGTATTACACCCCCACAAATGAAGCAATCTCTCCCTCCTCTGTAATCCCAATCCCTTTAACTCTTTATGGTACCTGAGAATTCCTAACATGGTTCTTAAAACTCATTTTTGTAACTACGCACCAACCAGCAGGACTTAAAATGAAAAATACAGACAATGCTAAGTGCTGACATGGACATGGAGCAACAGGAATTCTCTCACATACCAGTGATGAGAGTGTAATCTGGTATGCCTCTGAAAACTGTTCAGCAGTAACTACAAAAGCTGAACATATGCCCACTCTGTGACTTCAGGTTGCAAAACACTAAATGCTCCCCCTGAAATTTTTCCTACCCTTTTGCCTCATCACTACTCCTGTCTAAATGCTTCCACCATTCTTTTCTCCAATCCTAAAGGTTGATTCAGACCACTCTTCCTGATCACTCCAACCCAAAGAGATCTCCCCTTCTTTTTTTTTTTTTTTTTTTTTTAGATTTTATTTATTTATTTGACAGAGATCACAAGTAGGCAGAGTCGGGCAGAGAGAGCGGAGGAAGCAGGCTCCCTGCTGAGCCGAGAGCCCGATGTGGGACTCGATCCCAGGATCCTGGGATCATGACCCGAGCCGAAGGCAGAGGCTTTAACCCACTGAGCCACCCAGGTGCCCCGAGATCTCCCCTTCTATGGGAAACTCTGCCATTTACCCATTAACTATGACAAATGACTCATGTATTCACATATAAATTGCATCATCTTGTTTTATAATGTTCTTTTTTACGTTTAGTAACATTATCTAACTTGCTCCTCACAGTAACATTGTGAGGAAGTTAAGATATGAAATATTAACCCCATTTTTATAGATGACAAAATGGATGTTCCAAGAGGAAAAATGACTTATTTCCATTTACCTGGCCAAATTAGTACCAAGAAATAAGGGTAGACCTTGGTCTTCCAAACCAAGCTATCTATACCAAACTGCCTTACTGTTAGATACATATTCATGATAATCTTATCTCCCCAAAGAGACCATAGGTTCCCTGAAAGCAAGAATATGCTATACATGTCATCCCTCACAGCCCCAAGAAGGCACTAGGTGTGCTCCCATTTGGATGGCTGATCTCAGTATTGTCCGCAATACTTCAAAAACAGGCACAGACATATTTCCTCTTCTAGACCTCATAGGCAATGCTAAATTGTTGGGAGAAATTATGAACACAACACAGCATCCCAACAAACTTTTTTGAGTATAGGGACCAGGAAAGAGGAAGATCTTACCCTTCAAGATCAGGGTAAATTCAACAGTCCCTCCATTTCCCAAAGGCTCTGTGCTGCAAAATGTCAAAGTTGGCTGACACAGACAGTGGCAGTGGGCTTCAAGAACCACAATTTAATCACAACTCATAAGTCACAAATTGGGCAAATACCAGAAGCCACACCTCAAATAATTTACTTACACGCAAAATAGAAAACTATTTTACTTCAAAACTGAGTATAATAAAACTTAAAATAATTCAATATGAAACTTAATTTTCTTCCTTCCTAAATAAGAAACTAGACAATATCAAATCTTTCTGGAAGCCATCCAGAGAATTGATGTGAGGAGAAAAGGGAAAAGCACTAGGCAGATGTCTAGACACCCAAACCTGAAGGACAGTCTTGTCCCCTACCCTAATATTCTTCACTCTATACACTGCATGTGGGACACGTCAGCAACAAAGGATAAAGAGAGGCAAAATAAAGGTGGGGAGGCTCAGTTGTTTAAGCAGCCAGCTCTTGATTTTGGCTCAGATCATGATCTCAGGGTCCTGAGATTGAGCCCCATGTTGGGCTGTGCTCAGTGGGGAGTCTGCTTCTAGACTTTTTCTCTCCCTCTGTCCCTCCACCTGCTTGAGTGCAAGCTCTTTCTCTCTCCCTCTAAAAAATAAATCTTTCTAAACACTGGAAGTCATATTCAAACAGGTCTCCTTGCCTAGTGATACATCCATCAATTCTGCTATTTCCAGTCTGAACCCTCACCCCAAATTTCAGGAGTAAGAAAGAGCTAGGATCTATTGTACTTCTCTGTCTCCCTCTCAAAACTGAAAGTAATTGAGGGCAGGAATTGTGTCCTGCTAGGTATTTATGTTCTCCATAGAGAGAACACAACAGGTACTCCAAATTCCTAGAAATAAATAACTGAACTTTGAGATGGAAAGCAGCTACACAAGCATAATCACACTACAGCAGCTAGGTAACCTATTTGGCATGGTAACTCTACCAAGCCCCTAATTTTAGTAAGAGCTGATTTTAATTGGTGTGAAAATCAATTTAGAGTGAGTCTTTTAAGGTTTGAAGAAAAGATGTTCTTATGTTCAACTGACTCAGGCATAGCTATCATTACTATACTGACAACACTGTCGCTCAGTGCCAGATTACAGCTATCTGGAAGAACAAAGTCCCAAAGCCTTAAAGTGGTCTGTGTAAGCACGGAACAACATTTGATGTCTCAATGCAACATGATCATACTTCGAGAAAGGAAACCCAGACCTAGAGAAATAATGAGTTATGAAAATGATTCTTTTAAGTCTACTGCTGAGCTTGTTTTCACTGGCACAAAAAATTACAAAGGAAACTAGAAAAACAGATCAACAGACACCACGCAAACAATACCTTTAACTAGGCTTAGTAAAATCCTTAATAAAACAAAAAGGAGAACTGCTAAATACCAGATAAATGTCTCTAGAATGAAGAAAACCTGGCCAATAATATTAAGCTTATAAGCCTGGCCTTCTAAAGAGAATATTTACTTGGAATAAAGCAATGATTCTTACCTTGACAAATAAACAAAACTATTCACTCTCCACAGATGGCATTTCAAGGGCCAGGTAACCTCAGCAGAGGTATCTATCTCATAAACCTAAAGCTCTAAGAAATGCAAATTTTTAGTCTAGTGTTTTTCCAGTCCTAGTACTGTTTGGGCATATTATACTGTGTGTGTGTGTGTGTGTGTGTGTGTGTGTGTGTGTGTGTGTGTTTAATTTTCTCTTTATTCTGTGATTTTAAACAGTTTGCTACATATTTAAATGTAATTTTTTTATAGTCTTATACTCCAAGTTTGTCCATGGAACCACAGCTCCAAGTTTATAATGGAAATCAGCAGACAATTTGATAAATTCACTCCACAAGCAATTTTTCAGCAATCTGTCCACTCTAAAAAGCAATATCCATCTGTTTATATACAAAAAGTTATCTGTGAACCCAGAATTTAGCCCTCTGACATACTCTCAATGCTCTAGCAAAGCCCCTTCTCCCTCCAAGCCACTTATGTAAAACTAGAAATTCATACAATTAAGGGGGGAAAAAATCATTCAAAATTATCCAGTCCATCCCTGTTGTTTTAGATAGGAAGACTGAGATCCCAGAGAATATTAGGTAATTACAATTTATATGTCTTTACCAAGCATCAAATGCCTGCTATTTCCCCCAATGGAACCACACTGAGCATGCTGGGGAGAATGGCCAGACTTGCACTTTAGTCAGAGGAGCACTCCAAATACAAGTGTCTCAGAAAAATCTAAGTATTCAACCACAACCTCCCTCCCCGTACCCCTTCATGTAGAGCAAAGGACAGTGGACAGCCTGAATGCCTTTTTAGGAATATAAACTGGAATCCAGTGATATTCCACCCTTCCTCCCTCCTCCATGAGGTACAGCCCATTTATTCACACCAAGAACATTATGAAGTAAAATACACTAAAATGAAGGAAAAAGAGTGGGTTTTAGAAACAGAAAAGATAACTAATGATGATACTTGGGTAGATGCCTATCTCTATTAGATACTCACTTAAGCAGGGAGATGAAACTGAGTAGAGAAGGGCCTCCAAACTTCTCCGGCTCCGACCCTTTTGGTCTTTTACAAAACTTCATGGAGGTCTGAGATGATTTTATGATGAAATGAGGCCAGCCAAAGAAGGAAAGGAGTTGGCCAAGTATACAAACTGAGTTAGTAGCAGGAATCAGACTGAATGGTTCTCAGGCTCACGACTACGTTGCTAGTTTATCCCACTGCCCCCTTCTCTCTAATTCTGAGTCTAAAAGCTGTACTCCAGGGGTGCCTGGGTGGCTCGGTGGGTTAAAGCCTCTGCCTTCGGCTCAGGTCATGATCCCAGGGTCCTGGGATCAAGCCCGGCATCCAGCTCTCTGCTCGGCCAGGAGCCTGCTTCCTCCTCTCTCTCTGCCTGCTTGTGATCTCTATCTGTCAAATGAATAAGTAAAATCTTTAAAATAAACAAACAAATAAAAATTAAAAATAAAAAAAGCTGTACTACACCTCAGGTCTGAAACTATTGGGTAGTTGTAGATCAGCAGGCTAACATTACTAGTCATCTTCTCCCCCTTCCAGTTACACATTTTATACATGAAGCTAAAACTGAAAACAAACTAGGTTTCTATAGACATTCATGTGAAAAATCCTATCTCTACGTTTTCCCCTACCATTGCCTGGGGCAAAAAAAAAAAAAAAGAGAGAGAGAGAGAAAGGAGGAAAGAAAATGTCTCTCCAAGAGATACACTATCTAAACCATCATCTAGAATCATAAAATGTTATTGCTAGAAGGGACCCCTGTAGTCATCTCATCATTATTTTCTATCATTACTGATAGAATATCATAGATGAATAAACCTGGACCTTTGCCACCTGATGAAAAGAATAGAGTAAAAAGCAGGGTCTCCTGACTTGCCCCAACAAAAGTCCCCTGTGGTCCTTCTCCATTCTGTCCCTTCCTGATCTGCCCCACCCTACCCTCTACCTCTACCACTGTTATCTAAGCTACTGAGAACTGCTGCCTTTTTTAATACAAGCTCCTGAAGCTACATTTTATTTACCTTGTTTTCCCTGTGCCTAGCAGGTAGTAAACATAGGTGACTTAGAGAGGGCCATATTAGCAGATGGAAAGAATCTCAGTACCAAAGGGCATTGTCTAGGAAAAACGTAAGCATTCCTTGGCTTAATGTAAGCAGTATTCAGGGTTATGCATGGCCTAAATGTCTGGAATCTAGTATGTCCTCCGTTTCTAAACTAGTGTTTACATCATCTAGTTTAGCCAGAACAGTTACCAAATGTGTTGCGCAATACTGTCCCTCATGCATGCCCCACCCCCAACCCTCCATATGGAGAACTAGATCAACAACTAGAAGGTAAAGGAAAGCAGATATAAGACGATCCTGCATGAGAAATACACGTCCTCTCTTATGCCTTCACCTCAGTAAACAGCATCCCCATCTACAGAACTGCACCAGGTAGAAATCTAAGAAGTCATCCCTAATGACTCTCCACACCAATAACTGTTCTGTCTCAGTGCTCAATTCCTTCTACATATACACATTCTTCATTTGAAACACCATCATCTCCTACTTGTTTTACCACAACAGCCTCCTCCTAACTGGTCTTTTTGCCTATGGTGCTCTAGTCCTCCAAACCACTCCCCAAACAGGTAGCCAGAGATATCCTTCTAAAATGCCCACAGGAGCATGGCCCCCCCTCACCCTGCAATGAAGTCCAAATTCCTCAACTGGGACAACAAGGCCCTTTCATGACTTGGCTTCTGCTCTACCTACCTTACCAGTCTCATCTCCTCTCTTGTCATATTCACCCATCTTTTGCTTTATGCTCCACCCAGGAATCTTGAGCAACGTGAGAGATGTATTTAACCCCTCTGGGTCTGTTCCTCACCTACAGAACAGGAGTAACAGTATGTACTCGGGTGGTTATAGGAAAAATTAACACATGTTACATGCTTAGAGTAGCACCTGATACCGGAAATAGCCAAAAAAGTGTCAACTATTACCACCACCATCTCGAGACTTGCTATTCCTTCTGCCTAGTCTTATCTTTGTCTCCTCCTCAACTCTCCAAGTATCTTTTCCTCCTGCCTTATGTCTCTATTTTTCTTGAGATCTGAGCTCAGCCAACTTCTTTGAAGAAGCCTCCAAGGCTGGGTTAGTTACCACTCATCTATGGTCTAATAGTGTTTATCCCTATTCACACCTCTCACATTGCCTGTTTCCTTGCCTGCCTTCCCCACAAGGCTGTATAGACTCAGATCCCAAGCTTAGGATTGTGCATGGCAGATGCTTAATAATTTTTCTGTAAATGAAAAACTTTCTAATAATGAAGTGTCCAATGGAACCGAATCCCAGCAAGTAGCCAATTCAAACGTTGGCCAGATGGCTGGCTGGTCGACAGGACTTTAAAAGCCCTTCAACTACAAGATCCTATCCAATAAACAATTCAACACATTCAGACCTCATTATCGCACTCAGGGGTTTGAACTTAATACATAGGTAATGTTAGGCCATCAGATCTTTAAGCAAAGTGCAACATGCTCAGATCTGTTTGCTGCCCTATTATCCATCTCTGGAAAACCTCCCACCCCACCCCGTTGGTATCAGCACAAAATTCCAACTACCTTTCAAAAACACCATATTCCACCATGTCCCAAACACAGAGAAACAGTCAAACCTAATGGACTTTTGTAAGGCATTTAACTCCATCTTAACCACCTGCAAGCAGTGAGTATTCATGAACACCCTCTAGGAACCCAAAGCTAATCCTTTTTGTGTGACTTTATGGAAAGAGGAGAGCAGAGAGAGTGCATTTCATAAAGGTAATCCATTTAATCGTCCTCTGAGTAGTTTTGATCTGAGCTGCTGTCACAGCACTGCTATTCTTGATCACTGCAGCCTGATATGCCCAAACCCTGGATAGTCGGAAAGGCAGGTGCAAACAAGGCCAGGGTGGAGAGTCCTCGGTGTTCTATTTCAAGGGTAGGAGGTCTCTTTGGAAGATACAAAAGGGGCAGAGATTTCCAGAAAAGGCTTCTGTGATAAAGAACTCCAATCTACAGAAAAAAAAAGGCGGGAAAAGAGCTTAGCCAGAGGTACAACTAGGGCTCAGTTCCAGCTCTGGGGCTGCATGCCACACCCTACTGCAGATAAGGACTAATCATTTTGCATTTACAAAGCACCCTGAGGTAAAGGGAGGCATTAAAAGTGCCAAATTTGCCAGTCACTAAAGGACCAAGAAAAAAAAAAAAAAAAGGTAGGATTCCACTTATATGGGGTTCTTAAAGTAATGAAATTCAGAGACAAAATATAATGGTGGTTGTCAGGAGCTTCGGGAAGAGGGGAATAAGGGAGTTGGTGTTTAATGGGTACAGATTTTCAGTTGGGGAAGATAAAAAAGTTCTAGACAAGGACAGTTAGTGGTGATGGGTGCACAATAGTGTTAATGTACTTAATGCCAGACAACTATCCATTTAAAAGTGGTTACAATGGCAAATTTTACCTCATATATGTTTTTACCAAAGAAAGAGAAAAAGAACAGAACAGAACCCACACTGGCTTCAAAGTTATTTTGTTTCAGGTTATCAATTACATGATCCTGAGCAAGTCATGTAACCTCTCTAAGCCTGTTTCTACCTCTGTAAAACAGGGATAATGATACCTAATTCAAACATTCCACTCTGAGGAATAAACGAGATACCCCACAGCAAGTCCTTAGTCCAGGAACTGGTACCCGGTAAGTATTTAATAAATGTTAGGTATTATTTCTCCTCCTCCTACTACTACAATAGACTTTCACAGTCATTTCTCAGTCTCCACACAAACAGCGTCACAGAGCCACAATGAGTGGCTCAGTTAATGATGCTACATCAAATCCTCTGCCCATGAAAGGTGTCCTGTCCTCACCACTTGTTAATTTAGTGACCTTACCAAGGCAAGTGCCCCAATCTTGCTGTGTCTCAATTCTCAATTACAGCTGTAAAAAGGAGACTTAAAGCAAACTCTCAAGACCTCTCACAGAACTGGGTTAGAAATCGGATGATTCCAGAAGAGTACTATACACCATAAACAAAGTACCAAATGAGAAGAGTAATGACTAATGAGAACTGGCACACCTGTGCACCGAACCTGAACTCCTTTTAATGCTAAACCTGAGGCATGGAGAGAGGTTGGAACTAACGAACTTTCTCAAGATCTAAATTTACTCAGGATTCCTGGTCTGTTAAGGCCTGAGTAAGTAATTTAGTGCCCCTTCCAAAGGTGTCAAGGGATGGCAGAAATAAAACTATTACTGGTCTGCAAACCAAAAGACTGGGAATTATAAATCTGATTCTGTCACTAACGCAGTCTGTAAATTTAGACAACTTACTTCCCCTTTCCAGTGTTAACAGGGTAGAAGGAACAAGGCAGATAAAAAAGACTAGATGGTAAAGACCCCTTCCAGGTACTACATACCACAACTCTAAATGCAGAATTTTGGAAAGAGGAGAGCACAACAGACCTGCAGACTGCAAAGAACAAATACAAAACATTAGAAGACTCCTTCAAGATGCCACCCAGGAACTCGTATTTTTAAACATTCCCCATAATAGAGATCAAACACACTGGAAAACTAGAAACTTGCCAAAGTTAATTTTAGTTCACTTTTACCCACTCTTGGTCTCATCTGAAAAAAGGAAAAATAAAACTCTATTTCAAGAAGGGAGATGAAGCAGTTGACTTTAGCCATTTCCTGCTTCTCCTTCCCCAAGTAGGAGCTGGAAATCTAAACACTATAGAGAACACAAAAGGTCTGGCTGTTGGGAAGGGGGAGGGGGGGACGGTGGCGGGCAGGAACATCCCACAAATAAAGGATAGACCTCACTATTAGGACTTAAGCCTTCCTTGAGCCAAAAACCCAGAGAAAGTCAGCTGAGCTTGAGATCTGGAGTCCCCTACATTCATCAAATTCTACGGGGCAATACTAGCAAGAAATTCACAGTAATTTCTTTCCCCTCGGACCTCCCGTATCCCCAGAATGGGATTTCATCCGTAGTACAACGGACACTACCCTAGGAGTCAGGGAAAACGGAGTGACCCAAGGGTAAGTCAAAATCCTCTCTGCACTAAAGGATTACACAAGCTCACACTAAGAAATAAATAACAGGTACTTCTAGTACCACGGCTTTACACTTCTGTAGCTACTAACTGTGATTGGGAGCAAATTATTTTACCTCTCTGTGCCTTGCTTTCTGCTTTTGTAAAGGGGAATACCCCAAAGGCCGTCCTGAGAAATAAGGTTTACTAAGTTCCTAGTCAAGTCCATTAAATGTTACCTGTTGGTATTAAACGCTTCTCTCACATACTAGCTCCCTAAATCCACAAACATCCTGCGAAGCGACTTTCTTTTCCCCATTTTAAGGAGGGGCAAACTGAAGCTCGGCTGCACGGTGGGGCTTGCGTGAAGTGCGGAACACCGCCCCAGCTCGAGGGCGCGTTGTTGCTCCTCTCCGAGCCCCAAGGTGTGCAACGAGCCCAGCAACGGCAGCGGTGGGGGCCGAGGCGGCGCTGAGGCCCGTGGGGAGCGAGGCAGGGCCAGCTGTGCGCGCCTAGGGGAGCCGGCAGACCGAGCCCGGGAGGGGGAGCCGGAAGAAGCCCGGGCCGGGACCAGAGCCCGGGCCCGGCCCGCCCAGGCCTCCCCTGCGCGGCCTCCGCTCCTCTCCCTCCTCCCCTCGCCGGGCGGGGCGGGGCGCGAGCACAAAGACTTCAACTTCCGAGCGGGCGCGGGCCCACCCCGCCAACTCCTAGCCCAGGCTCGGCCCGCGAGGAGGAAGCGGCCAAGGAACGCCAGGCGGCCGGGGGCAGGCGCTGAAGGGCCGGGCCAGCGACACGGGGTTTGCTGGGGGAGGTGCGGGGGTGGGGAGGGGGACGGGAGTTACTCCCGCTCTTGGGACGCCCAGAATGGCCGAAAAAAAGAGTTTCTAAAAATAGGCAGCAACCCGCGCGAAGAGGCTGGTGGCCGAAAAGGAACAAGGAACAGTCCCCCGCACCCCTAAGGAGGCGCCCGTGGCCCCCACTCACCCGCGCCGAGAGGTCTGGAGGAAGCCGCGCGGCGCGGAAGGAGGCGGTGCCGCCGCACTCGGGGGCGGAAGGGAGGGAGAGGAGGAAGAAGGCTGCTCCCGCCGCGGCGTGAGGAGCTGAGCACACGCGCGGGAGTCGCCCCCGCTGCCGCTGCCGCTGCCGCCCCCTCAGCTTCTCCCGGCTGCGCCCGCCTTACGCCCGCGCCGCTCGCGCGCCCCGCCGCACTGACAGCGGCGCGAGCCCCGCAGCCGCGAGTCCTTCCCTCGGCCGACACCACTGAAGCGCGCGGGGGTGGGGGCGCCCCGAACGGCTTTCCTCAGCTTGGCCCCGCCCGCCGCTCCGGCCCTGGTCCTGGTCCCTCCCTCCCCACCCCCGCCTCTGTCTCCGGAGGAGGACACGAGGACACGAGCGCTAGGAGTCCGCAGCCCCACCCTGACACAGCCCGGCTTCCCGAGAGCACGAGCTCTCCCCACCCCCTCAGCCTCGCTTTGGAAAGGTCCAGAGCTCGGCGGGGAGAAGAGGAAGGCGGGGCCAGGGCGGGGCCTGACGGGGAGGAGGGACTGAGGAAGGAGCCTGGAGAGGCGGGGCTAAGGACTGGAAGGGTTGGGGTGGGAGAGACAGAAACTCTCCTACACCAATAAGCGAGCCGAAGGGGGGCAGGGTTGAGAGGGTGGTGATGCCGGAGAAGAGAGAAGCGTAAAGCAGGTATGGAAGACGGCGGAGGCCACGCGGAGCCAGGAGCAGGGCTGCACTTGGAAGGAGGGGTTGCGGGTGGGGCTAAAGGGAGGCCGTGCCCATAGGAGGAGTCAAGGGTGGAGGGAGACTGAGGCGAGGCTGGAGGGGAAGCGGAGCCCTTAGAAGAGGGGGCGGGAGACGGTGCGGAAGGGAGATCCAGAAGGGAGGAAAAACTGAAGCGGGACAGAAGAAGGCGGGCCCGGAAAGAGCTAAGAGGGAGGAGGGGGCCCAAAGGTGGCCGCTATGGGGATGAGCCGGAAGGAGGCGTGACCAAAGGCGGGTCGCGAGGCTGAAGCTGGAGGTAGGCGGGGCCTGGAGATGGGACCCAAACACGTTGGCGGGGGGCGGTGCGGGAGGAGTGCGTAAGAGACGCAGTAGGAAGGAGCTCCAGGTCCTCTCACTTTCAGGGAACCAGGTGGGAGTAGAGGAGGGTAGCTCCTCGCTGCTTACTGTAGGGCTGGGCGGAGAGGCCGCGATTGGGTTGGGTTTGGGGAGGACGTGCCACTCCCACCTACAAAGGAGGTTTCAAGTACCTTTACCCTTCTAGGGTGCCGGAAATGTTTTATAACCCGATCTGGGTCGTGGTCCTCTCTCCTGAAAATTTCTCCTGCCGGAAACTCTGACCCAAATCAGTGTTCCAGCCTCCACGGAACAATCGGAGGGGTCTTCCTAGTGCACACGAAGACCATTGCCCTTCAGTCTTCAGCTATATAGACTTCTTGAGGGCTGTCGAAAGTCTCCATGTAGCCGACCTGTGATTTGTATTTGTCACATTGCTACCCCCAGAACCTGCCAAGTCCTAAAAACAGCAGAGTTTGAATGGAATCCTGGCCCTGCCACACCAACAATTACAACTCTGCTATGTTGTTTGATGACCTCCAAGTCTCCCTTCAGAGGAAGAAATCAAATTAGAGAGATAGTAACCCTGAGACCAAGGCCAAGAACATTCTTCCCCTGCCCCTTCTAACTCCATTTAAATATCACCTCCTCAGAGAGTACTTTCCTGAACACCCGACCTAAAGATGTTCTCTTAATTTGGACTCATTCATTTCCTTCATGGCATTTCTTAGTCTTGTCATTTATTGGTGTGTTTGTATGTTTTTGTCTATCTCCCCACTAGAAGGTAAATTCCTTAAGACCAAAAATCTTTGGTTGAGTACATCACTGTTACCAGACCTGGTGCAATGGCTGCTATAGACCTAATGTTCAGTAAACACTTCAGTAAATGAATCAATCAATCCATTAAGAAATTGGTCCCTGCCAGTCTCCTCTGCTCTGCTTCTGGCCACTCCTAGCCACTGGCCTCCCTCCCTTTGTACAGGCCTTACCATGTGTACTTGAATACACCACAGTCTTTCAGCAGCCTCTGCTATAGCATAATTCTCTCCTTGGACTGCTCTTACCCTTCTGCCTAGATGCCTCCTGTTCATCCTTCAAAACTCAGTGCAGCGGGGCGCGTGGGGGTTGCTGGGTGGCTCAGTGGGTTAAGTCTCTACCTTCGGCTCAGGTCATGATCTCAGGGGCCTGAGATGGAGTCCCGCATCAGGTTCTTTCCTCAGCAGGGAGCCTGCTTCCTCCTCTCTCTCTGCCTGCCTCTCTGCCTACTTGTGATCTCTCTCTCTCTATTAAATAAATAAATTAAATCTTTAAAAAACAAAACTCAGCGCCGGAACCACCTCCTCTGAAAGGCTTTCTCTGACCTCCCATCAGCCCCACCACCAGCTGTTCACCCCTCCCTGTTCATAGCCTCTATTATAAAACTTGCCTGTGCAAGTGATAATCCTCTTTCTGCTGGCACTGAGGATTATATTCACAGCTTCATAGGTCCTGACCTGCCCTCTGCTACCATTCTGACCTTATCCCCTCCTTAATTGCTTTCGCCTCCTCTTACTCTCCTCCAGCCACACTGGCCTTGCTATTCTTCTGACATGCCAAGCATACTGCTAACTTCAGGGCCTTTGCACTTGTGTCTGCCTCAAATGCTCTCCTCCTTGAATGGGCATGGCTCACTCCTTCAGGTTTCCACTCAAATGTCACTTCCTCAGAGAGGCCTCCCCTGGCCCACATTTAAAATAGCGACAGCATGGTGCACCTGGGTGGCTAAGTTGGTTAAACTTCTACCTTCAGCTCAGGTCATGATCTAGAGATTGAGCCCTGCGTTAAGCTCCTTGCTCAGCGGAGAGGCTGCTTCTCCCTCTCCCCTGGCCCACTGCTCCTCCTGCTTATGCTTTCTGTCTGCCAAATAAATAAATAGTTTTTTTTTTATTAAAAATAAATAAATAAATTAGCAGCACCCTGGAGTGCCTGGGTGGCTTAGTTGGTTGAGCATCTGACTCTTGGTTTTAGCTTAGGTCGTGATCTCAGGATCGTGAGATTGAGCCCCATATCACACTCTAAGCGCAGGGCAGAGTCTGTTTGAGATTCTTTCTCTCCCTCTCCCTCTGCTGCCCCCCTGCTGCTAGCTCACTCACTCTCCCCAAAATAAATAAGTCTTAAAAAAATAAAATAGC
This sequence comes from Mustela nivalis, assembly GCF_964662115.1. Taxonomy (NCBI): domain Eukaryota; kingdom Metazoa; phylum Chordata; class Mammalia; order Carnivora; family Mustelidae; genus Mustela; species Mustela nivalis. The sequence goes on along the minus strand of NC_139027.1, from coordinate 120,437,161 downwards.
ATCACCCTACTTCTCTGTACCCTTTCCTGCTGGATTTTTCTCCATAGAACTTACTACCACCTGAAATATGTGTTCATTTGTTTGTTGTCTCTTTTCTGTCCCCACCTTCTACTACATTTTTTTGTGATCTTTACAAGGACAGGGTTTTATCTGTTTTGCTCATTCCTCAGTCTCTAGAATGAATATTTGTTGAATGAATGACTATGCATTAAATAGAGATGTGTTAGGAATACTCTGTGCTGTCCAGAAGAATCCGTGAAGATTAGAGCATGAAGGGAAATGACCTGAGGTCTTGAGATCAAGCCCTACATCAGGCTCCATGCTCAGGTTGGAGTCTGCTTGGGATTCTCTTTCCCTCTCCCTGCCCCTCTAACTTGTGTGCACATTGTCTCTCTCTCTCTCTCTCTCTCCCCCCCCTCCTTTTTTTTCTCTCTCTCTCTCAAATAAATAAAAATTTTTAAAGTTTTTTTAAAAATAAAGAATAGACTAATGATAGGAATTGTCTCACATGGTTATAGAGGCCAAGAAGTCCCATCATCTGCCATCTGCAAGCTAGAGCTCCAGCAATGCCAGTAGTATAATTCAGTCCAAGTCCAAAAGCCCAAGAAGCAGGAGCAGGGATGTCCAATGTCCTGGGCAAGAGAAGATGGATGTCAGTTCAAGCAAAGAGCAAATTTGCCTTTTTATTCTATCCAGTCTTCAACAGATTGGATGACACCCACCTTCATTGGTGAGGGTGATCATAGTGTAGCAGTTCAAATGCTATTCTCTCCCCAAAACACCCTCACAGACACACCCAGAAATGTTTTACCACCTATTGGGCAGGCCTTAGCTCAATCAAGTTGACACATAAAATTGACCATCACAACCACCACGAGGAAAAGCCAGCCGGAGAAATAAAGCCATCACAAGAAAGAGGGCAGCACTAAGAAAACATTGTTGAAAAAATGAGCCAGAGACCTGATATAACCATACCAGAAGCTTGACCCCCCTTTGGACTTTTCCATGAACCAATATGTCTTTATGGTTTGAGTAGTTTTAGTTGGGGTTGTTGTAACTTGCAGGGAAAACAAATTTCCTAACAGATGAGTAGGGTTCAACAGGGGGGGGTACGATGCCTTACGTTTTTATAAGGAGTTTGTTTACAGGATACTGGAGGGTATTCCAAATAAGGGGCATAGTAAGTATAAAGGCAGGAATGTAAGTGCTAGCACAAGGGATGAGCTGAGCTGGGAAAGATGAGATATAAAAGATAGGCTAGAACTAGTATCTAGAGGATAGTTCTGGTTTCTACATTCAACTTGGTACATAGCGGGAATCACTGAAAAGTTTTGAGCTGAGGTTGCTTTAATATGATAATGTGTCAAGGTCAGAACTAACTTTAGAAGTAATCTGGTTCAACTGTGAGTTCTTTTGTTTTCATTTCACAGATGAAAAAATGTGACACTGCCAATGTCTCACAGATGGTAGTAGGTAAAGGAACCAGTATTTAAACCCAGAGCCAGCTGAACCCCAAGACATAGATTCAACCTCTTCCTCTCCCTGCCACTAATTCTGCTCTGTGACCTCACCCTGAATGGGTGGATCTCTCTTCAAACATTTGACCATGAGGTTTGTAGAGCTACCGGAGCTAGGATGAGGAAGATGGATGTGAAAGAGGGGAGAGTAGAAGGACCCACTGGGTATCTTCACTGGAGACAAGGAATGGAGGCAGATGAGGAAGACAGGTGAATTAGGAGAAAGGGATAGGTGAGGGAGAGGTGGTAAGGGCAAATCAGCAGGACCTGGAGAAGAAGCAAATGGAAGGATATAAGGAGTCATTGAGGAAGACCCAGTCTTGCCATTAGAACAGACTTTGAAAAATCAGATAATAATATATTATTATATTATATGTAATATATTATATTTTATTTATATAAACTTATGTAAGTAAAATATATAAATTATATATTTATATAATTTTATATGTTATAATATATTTTGTATATAAAATAATATATAATAATTTGTTGTTGTTGTTAGCACAATAATAATAAATTAAAAATCAGGGCCAGGCAGGTCTCATAAATGAGCAAAGTGGGTTACGTGTAAGATAAAAAAGAGTAATAGAGTCTGTAGTAAGCTGGGAGTTCGTGCTCCTTCTAGAAGAGGCAGCTACTAATGTGGGATAGAGATGCCCAGTATTATTGCCAGTTACCAGGTCTTAAAAGAAACAAAAACAACCTCTAAGACCAGGTTTTTAAATTAAATTGGTTTTTAAGTGCTGGCAACTAATTCAAATTAAAAGAGCACCGTCCTGGCCAAAAAACTCACACCTTAGGGCTGAGTTTGGCTTGTGAGCTGCTAGTTCGTGCCTGCTAATCAATTTTGGTCCAAACCTCCCTGCACTACTTACCAGCTGTGTGCTCTTGAGCAAATTACTTCACCTCCGAAGTCCTAGGTTCTTTTTTATTTTTATCTTCAGAGAGATTTTATTTATATATTTATTTGAGACAGAGAGCATGCATGCACAAGCCAGGGGCTTGGGGAGGGTGGGAAGAGGAAGAGGGAGAAGCAGACTCTCTGCTGAACAGGAAGCCCAACATGGGGCTCAATCTTAGGACCCCAGGATCATGACCTGAGCCAAAGACAGACCAACTGAATCACCCCAGTGCCCCTGAATTCCCAGGTTCTTATCTGTAAAATGGGGATAATTAATTCCCCACATTAGAGGGTTGCTGTAAGGATTTCTAGAAATAAATGTATGTAAATCACGTAGCACAGTGCCTGACCTAGAGCAAGCAAACACTCAAAATAGTTTTATCATCAGTGTGAAGGTTATTCTGTTTTCTGTAACCCATGAAATCATGAACTAGAAAAAATAGAAAGGTCTTCAAAGACATCTCATCCAAGGGGTTTCAAACCAGTTAAGCTATAGAACCCTCTTTTAAGCCAGACCTTTCACAGAGAGACAGTGAAAACAAAAACAAAAACAAAAACAGTTGGGGGATGAGGCTTTGAATAGGGGAGGGGAACCCAAACTATGGCCTACTAGGCCTTCCTACCGCTCCCAGCTACAAACCACCCTCCTTAAGCTGTAGTTCCTCCACAAAATTCCAGGGTGTTGCAGAACACAGTTTGAGAATCACCATTATATTCCAGATCCCATTTTACAAATATGGAAACTGAGGCTCAGAAGGGCATAGAAATTTGCCTAAGTTTCAGTGACAGGAAGGGATTCCTGCCTTCCATGCTAGTGCACTTTTGACTGGGAATGGCGCTCCCTCCTTCCTGTCCACTAGGTTGAGAATAAAATCTTTCTCAGTGCTTCCCTGATTGGGTAAGGAGTAGCCCCCCCAGCACTGACCCAAAGCCCCAGGATATAGCCAGGTTCATGGTAGCCAACTAGTTGGATGGGGAATGAACTCAGGCTTACAAAAGTAGAAAAGGAATTTATCTGGAGGGTACTGGGAGCTCAGAGAGCTGAGGTGCCGGGACCAGAGACACAGATGTTACTAGAACTCCTCTCCAGTCCTTGTCTTTCCTTCTCTCTGCATGTAAGCTTTTCTGCTCAAGGCTGGACACAGCCACCACAACTCTGAGCTCTCACAACTCTCAGAGGCTCCACCAGACAACCTGAAGCCTTCTGCTTCCAGTCTTAATGACAGAATCTTAAGTAAGGACTTTGATTGACCCAGCATGACTAGGGGCACATTCTGAGACCAATTATCCACTGTTGGTGGGGTCAAGTACTGTGACTGACTCAGCTTGAGCCAGGTGCTCACTCTGTAATCAATCATTGTCAATACAGATGTGGGAACAGAGAAAAAGATGGCAGCCCCCATTGGAACCACATGGTCAGAGAAGGAGAGGAGCCTTTCTCTCCTCAGTGAAGCTTACTTCATCTCTCCTGCCATGCATACCTGCCACTAGCTAAGTTTAAATGAAAGGTTCTACTCTCCAAGCTTTGTCGCCCTTTATTTATGACTATTAGAGAACACACATCCAGCTTACCTAGAGAATGGAGGCATATTTGTCAATTTTTTTATCCTTCCAGCACAGTCAAATAAGAAGCCCCCTAAGTGTATCAGACTGGATTGTATTGAACTAATCCTTGGAAGTATTTAGTCCAACTCACCCATTTTACAAACAGAGAAATGAGACCAAGAGAGGGTAACTCACATGTCTTGAACACTGAAGGCTGTCCATCAGAAGAGTTACAGAACCAGGGCTAGAGACTTCTCATCTTGACTCTAGACCAGGGCAGATTAAACTCTGTGTTTAATCCTTGCCAGTAGGGACATCTGAAAAAAATAGAACACATATCTCATTTTGGATGCACCCATTGGCAAATTTTAGCCAGGAGCCCAAACCTCCCTAGTGTTCAGCAATTGATGACATCAGAGCCAGATATCAAATGAACAGGCCTTGGTTTCAACCCCAACATTGCCTCTTACTAACAGGTTTCTCAGGCTCTCTAAGCCCCCAATTTTCTCTGTAAAATGTGCATAAATTACATTTACCTTGAAGGTTGGGAAGACTAGCAATAATGTGTATAGTGTCCCTGACACATAGAAGCTCCTCAAGAAATAGTAAGCTCTTCTAATGATTGTTGTTGATGATAAAGAAGATGAAAAAACAAGAGCTCTAACTTCTCAAAGGAAAGAGAATTGTTCCTGAAGCTCTTCTCTTAGAGAACATAAATCCATACCTTTCCTGAGCAAAGGAAAGGAAGAGAAGGAGGGAAAGTGGGCAAGCTGTGACAGTCTCTACCCTCCCCTGAACATTACTGTGCCTTCTCTACCCCAAAGTCTGCTCCATCCCACTAAGGTGCTGAGACCACCTTTGAGCCATCCTAGCTAGGAGGAAGGAAGTGCATGTGGCAAAATCAGAAGGCCACCCATGACAGCAGATAGCAAGACTGGAGCTTATGGTCCCCACCCCTGATATTGGTGGCTCAAGGTTATGGGGGAAGCTCTAATATAGGTTAATGGAAGGTTGTTCGTCTCTCATTCCTCACTGGCTCAGCCCTAGAGCCTATCTCTACTCTCTGCCTTACTAGGAGGTCTCCAAATTTATCAAACAGTAGACAGGTGGCATCTTTAAAGTATGATCTTCATTAACTAGGGAACAAATCGTTCCATACATTCCCTTCCAGAGCCTCCTTCACTGGGGACTTTCAGCCTCCTAACAAGAGGGGACACTTCCTCCCACTTCCCATGACCTTCTCCCCCTACTCCCTACCACTGTATCCATGAGCCACAACACCAAGATCAGATATAGCAACATTAATCGAAACTGACATTAAGGGTTCACTTACTAAAGCAGAAGCACATTAGAAGAAATATAAACAAGGAAGGTTTTGTGTCTGTGGAGTTTGTTCTAATGAGAAAAGCCATGACTAGAGAATCTTATTCAAAAGATTGAGTGCCCAGGAAATAAAAGATAGATGAGGCCTGCCACACCCTCCCCACCTCCAATATTCAGAAGAGTTGCTCAACTTCCTGAGACTTTCCCAGCAACCTTGCTTCAGTCCTTGCCTCCCAGGTAGATTTCTATAAGAGCTGTCCACCACATTCTCCTTAATGTCCTCCATCTACTTCTCCAAATCCACTTTTCCACATTCATTTATGAATTGATGATCAGATGTTCTTATTTTTAAAGATTTTATTTATTTATTTGACAGAGAACAGCGAGAAAGGAACACAAGCAGGGGAAGTGGGAGAGAGAGAAGCAGGTTTCCCACCAAGTAGGGAGCCTGATACAGGGCTCAATCCCAGGACCCCGGGATCAAGACCTGAGCCAAAGGCAGACGCTTAATGACTGAACCACCCAAGCATGCCGTGATCAGATGTTCTTATTTGCTGTTATACCTCAGGAATTCTTGCTCAGGTGGCCCAAGAATTTAGCTTCGAGCCAACCAGGGGACCCAGAGACTTAAAGATTCACAACTGGAATAGATATGAAGATACACAAGTACTCAGATATCTACAAAAAGAACATAAAATATTCTTTAAATTGGGCTGTAAGTGGTATATTGTCTTTTTATGGGTATTAATGGGTGGTTGTAGGTTATAGCTACTATTTTTTTCTACGATTTTACTTATTTATTTTGAGAGAGAGTGTGCACAAGCAGGGAGGACAGCAGGGTAAAGGAGAGGGTGAAGGAAAGGGAGAATCAGACCCCTCACTGAGCAAGGAACCCAATGTGGGGCTCGATCCCAGCACCCTGGGATGACGATCAGAGCCAAAGACAATGACTGAGCCACCCAGGCACCCCATAGATACTGTTTTTGCCTGCACACTCTCATTTCCCCTTTGCTTGATATCAGCACCTGACTTTCCTGTGAACCTCCACTCTCATTCTTGATCCAGGCCATAAACTGTGGATATTAAAGTCTGACCACCTGGGTTTGAATTCTGGCTCTGCCCTTTACTAGCTATGTGAAACCTGGGCAAGTTCCTTAATGTCTCTGTGCCTCACACAAGAAATACAGAGAATAACATCTACTTCACAGAGTTCTTGGGAGGATTCTATGAGTTAAAGTATTTAGAAGAGTACTTAATGCACAGTAAACACTCACTAAATGTCATCTCTTATTAATATTGCTATTATTAGGGGCGCCTGGGTAGCTCAGTGGGTTAATGCCTCTGCCTTCAGCTCAGGTCATGATCTCAGGGTCCTGGGATGGAGCCCCATATCAGGCTCTCTGCTCAGCAGGGAGCCTGCTTCCCTCTTCTCTCTGCCTGCCTCTCTGCCTACTTGTGATCTCTCTCTCCTGTGTGTGTCAAATAAATAAATCTTAAAAATATATATATTGCTATTATTACTTCAGAATGGACTAGCCCACTTCCTCTGGCTTTGGTGATGGCAACTGACCCCAGCCTGAACAATCAGGACATTCTGTCCACTATGGAATCCTTCCCCACATGTGGGCAGTCTTATCAATTATTTGGATTGGTACCATGGGTTGAAACCTAATCTGGTTTCTGAAAGCCTAGTCTTGCTAGGCCAAAGCTGCAAAGCAAAGGTAACATCAGATTCTAGGCCAATTTTAGTCCTAAAAGGGAAGTATATAGACTACAAGCCTTTCTCAAGAAAGTTTTCAAATACACAACTTAACCCTAAACCTAAAGGAGCTGGAGAAAGAACAGCAAATAAGGCTAAACCCAATAGGTTAGCCTTCTCCCAACAGAAGAGAAATAATAAAGATCAGAGCAGAAATCAATGAAATAGAAACCAAAAGAACAATAGAACACGATCAACAAAACTAGGAGATGGTTCCTTGAAAGAATTGATAAGATAGATTAATCCCTGGCCAGACTTATCAAAAAGAAAAGAGAAAGGACCCAAATAAATAAAATCATGAATGAATATCCAACACCAAAGAAACAGAAACAATTATAAGAACATATTATGAGCAACTATATGCTAAGAAATTAGACAATCTGGAAGAAATGGATAATTCCCAGAGACATATAAATGACCAAAACTGAACCAGGAAGAAATAGAAAACCTGAACAGACCCATAATCAGCAAGGAAATTGAAGCAGTAATCAAAAATCTCCCAACAGGGATGCCTGGGTGCCTTAGTTGGTTAAGCGGCTGCCTTCGGCTCAGGTCATGATCCCAGCATCCTGGGATCGAGTCCCACATCGGGCTCCTTGCTCGGCAGGGAGCCTGCTTCTCCCTCTGCCTCTGCCTGCCTCTCTGTCTACCTGTGCTTGCTCACTCTCTCTCCCTCTATCACTGACAAATAAATAAATAAATAATCTTAAAATTAAAAAAAAAGAAAATCTCCCAACAAACAAGAGCCTACAGCCAGATGGCTTCCAAGGGGGAATTCTACCAAACATTTAAAGAAGAATTAATATCTATTCTTCTGAAGCTATTAAAAAAAAACAGAAATAGAATAAAAACTTCCAAACTCTTTTTATGAGGCCAGCATTACCTTGAACCCAAAACCAGACAAAAACCTCACCAAAAAAGAGAATTACAGACCAATTTCCCTGATTAACATGAATGCAAAAAGTCTCACCAAAATACTAGTCAATAGGATCCAACAGTACATTAAAAGGATTATTCATCACAACCAAGTGGGATTTATTCCTGGGCTGCAAGGTTGGTTCAACATCCACAAATCAATCAGTGTGATACTCTACATAAACAAAAGAAAGGACAAGAACTATATGATCCTCTCGATATATGCAGAAAAAGCACTTGACAAAATACAGCACATCCTCTCTTGATTAAAACTCTTTTTTTTAAAAAAAGATTTTATTTATCCACTTGAGAGAGAGCATGAACGAGGAGAAGGTCAGAGAGAGAAGCAGACTCCCCATGGAGCTTGGAGTCCGATGCGGGACTCGACCCCGGGACTCCAGGATCATGACCTGAGCCAAAGGCAGTCATCCAACCAACTGAGCCACCCAGGCGTCCCTTGATTAAAACTCTTAACAGTGTAGGGATAGAGGTACATACCTCAATATCATAAAAGCCATCTATGAAAAACCCACAGCGATTATCATTCTCAATGGGGAAAAACTGAGAATTTTTCCCCTAAGGTCAGGAACATGGCAGGGATGTCCACTATTACCACTGCTGTTCAACATAGTACTAGAAGGTCTAGCCTCAGCAATCAGACAACAAAAATAAATAAAAGGCATCCAAATCAGCAAAGAAGAAGTCAATCTCTCACTCTTTGAAGATGATATGATACTCTATGCGGAAAACCCAAAAGACTCCACCCCAAAATTGCTAGAACTCATACAGGAATTCAGTAAAGTGGCAAGATATAAAATCAATGCACATAAATCAGTTGCATTTCTATACACCAACAATGAGACAGAGAGAGGAAAGAGAAAATAAAGAGTTGATCTTGTTCACAATTGCACCCAAAACCATAAAATACCTAGGAATAAACCTAATCAAAGAGGCAAAGAATCTGTACTCAGAAAACTATAGAATACTCATGAAAGAAGTTGAAGAAGACCCAAAGAAATGGAAACACATTCCATGCGCATGGACTGGAAGAACAAATATTGTGAAAATGTCTATGCTACCTAAAGCAATCTACACATTTAATGCAATCCCTATCAAAATGCCATCAACTTTTTTCAAATAAATTGGGACAAATAATCCTAAAATTTGTATGGAACCAGAAAAGACCCTGAACCACCAAAGGAATGTTTAAAAAGAAAAGCAAAGCTGCTGGCATCACAATTCTGGACCTCAAGCTCTACTACAAAGCTGTAATCATCTATGCAGTATGATACTGGCACAAAAATAGAAACATAGATCAATGGAACAGAATAGAGAACCCAGAGATGGACCCTCAATTCAATGGTCAACTAATCTTCAATGAAGCAGGAAAGAATATCCAATGGAAAAAAGACAGTCTCTTCAACAAATGGTGTTGGGAAAATTGGACAGCCACATGCAGAAAAATGAAACTGGACCATTTTCTTACACCATACACAAAAATGGTCTCAAAATGGATGAAAGAACTAAATGTAAGACAGGAATCCATCAAAATCCTAGAGAAGAACACAGGCAGCAACCTCTGTGACCTCAGCTGCAGCAACTTCTGTCTAGACACATCTCGAAAGGCCAGGGAAGCAAGGGCAAAAATGAACTATTGGGCCTCCATCAAGATAAAAAATCTTTTGCACAGCAAAGGAAACAGTCAACAAAACCAAAAGCCAACAGAATGGGAGAAGATATTTGCAAATGTCTCATCAGATAAAGGGCTAGTATCCAAAATCTACAAAAAATTTATCAAACTCAACACCCAAAGAAAAAATAATCCAATCAAGAAACAGGTGGAAGATATGAACAGACATTTCTCCAAAGAAGACCTCCAAATGGCCAACAGGCACATGAAAAAGTGCTCAACATCACTCAGTAACAGGGAAATACAAATTAAAACCACAATGAGGGGGGCGCCTGGGTAGCTCAGTTGGTTGAGCGACTGCTTTGGGCTCAGGTCGTGAACCTGGACTTCCAGGATCGAGTCCTGCATCGGGCTCCCAGCTCCTTGGGGAGTCTGCTTCTCCCTCTGACCTTCTCCTCTCTCATGCTCTCTCTCACTCATTCTCTCTCAAATAAATAAGTAAATAAATAAATAAATAAAACCACAATGAGATACTACCTCACACCAGTCAGAATGGCTAAAATTAACAAGTCAGGAAACAACAGATGTTGGTGAGGATGTGGAGAAAGTGGAACCCTCCTACACTGTTGGTGGGGATGCAAGCTGGTGCAGCCACTCTGGAAAACAGTATGGAAGTTCCTCAAAAAGTTGAAAATAGGGCTACCTGGGCAACCCTGTCGGGACCCCTCTCACCCACAAGAACTTTTTCTATAGCCTTGCTTAATAAACTTCTATCACTTTATTCACTCTCCTTTGCCCACAGGACTCATTCTTCAACACTGTGAGATGAGAACCTTGCTCTCCCACATCATCATCAGCTTTGTACTATCACTTTACTATTGCTCAATAAACCTTACTTTGCTGCCCACCAAAAAAAAAAAAAAAAAAGAGAGAGAGAGAAAGAAAGAAAGAGAGGTACCCCACAACCCACCAATTGTACTACTGGGTATGTACCCCAAAGATACAAATGTAGTGATCCAAAGGGGCACCTGCACCCCAATGTTTATAGCAGCAATGTCCACAGTAGCCAAATTATGGAAAGAGCCCAGATGTCCATCAACTGATTAATGGATAAAGAAGATGTGGTACACACACACACACACACACACACACTGGTATATTATTCAGCCATCAGAAAAAAATGAAATCTTCCCATTTGCAACAACATGGCTGGAACTAGAGGGTATTCTGCTAAGCAAAATAAATCAATCAGAAAAAGATAATCAACATATGATGTCACTAATACATGGAAGTTAAGAAACAAGGCAGAGGATCCTAGGGGAAGAGAGGAAAAAATGAAACAAGATGAAACCAGAGAGGGAGACAAACCATAAGAGACTTAATCTGAGGAAACAACCTGGGGGAGGGGTGGAGCAGAGAGGGTAAGAAGGTAGGGTAAATGGGTTATAGACATTGGGGAGTCTATGTGTTGTAATGAGCACTGGGTATTATATAAGACTGATGAATCACAGACTTGTACCCCTGGAACAAATAATTCAATTTAAATTTTAAAAATCCCCAAAACAAAAAACCAGTCATGCTCTAAGACAATGTAAAAAAGTCAGTAATCAGGGTGCCTGGGTGGCTCAGTGGGTTAAGCCTCTGCCTTCAGCTCAGGTCATGATCTCAGGGTCCTGGGATCGGGCCCGCATTGGGCTCTCTGCCCAGCAGGGATCCTGCTTCCCCCTCTCTCTCTGCCTACTTGTGATCTCTCTCTCTGTGTCAAATAAATAAATAATTTTTTTTTTAAGTTGGCAATCTTATATAAAGATTTTGGTTTTGAAGATTTCTTTTTAAAGTAAAGATTTATTAAGAATAGAAAACAAAAGGACTCTAGGCCAATTTATCATGAGAAAGAATTCAGAGTGGGGGCCATGTGAAGTTCATAGACCATCAAATCTCATGCTATATGTAAAAACACACTCTCCCTATTTAGCCATGGGTCAGCCAGCATGAAATAATTATCCTAGGCCATTAATTTGGTGGCCGCAATGAACCACACTTCCCAATAGTGATGCTTTTTTTTTTTACTTTTTTTTTTTTTATTAACATATGATGTATTATTAGCCCCAGGGGTACAGGTCTGTGACTCGTCAGGCCCAATAGTCACTCTTATATATAGTCTTTTCCCACATTGACAGTGGGCTTGGCCATGTAACAGACTTTAGCCAATGGGACATTAGTAAGCATGATGCAAGCAGAGATAAATAATAAATAAATAATGAATAATAAATAAATGCTTTCGCACTGGCTTATCCACTTGGAATGCCCATTCCTTTGCACCTTGAGCAATCATGTAAGAATGACTAGAGACTGAATGAGGAGAGTCAGAATTCTAGCCATTAACCAACCTGCACGCTGGATGCAACCATGGAGTGACCATCAGCAGGATCAGTGGAAAAACCACCTACCTGAGCCCAGCCCAAACTGCACAATCATGAACAACTAAAATGTTTTAAACTATTGTTTTAAACTATTAAGTTGGGAATTTTTTAACATAGCAATAGACAAATCATCAATAATGTTCAATAACATTTCCTAGCTCCACAAAATTCTCAAAGCCTTCCCACACCTAAGAGAGTGGGACTGTTAATAACCTCATTTTACAGATGGGAAAACTGAGGCCCCAAAAAAGGCCCAAATAATATCCCCAGCCAAGCAGAAAGCGAGCTGCCCCACTCATACACTTCTGAGTTAGCTCCTTCCACTGCATTTCCCACTGCAATAACTTCTATCCAGATGAATAAATTTATAAACAGCAGAAGAAGACGGTGTCATAAAGAAAGAGCACTAGACTGGGAGTCACAGTGGCCTAGTCTGAAGTTGGCTCTTGCTTGGCCGTGTGAGCTTAGACAACTCAAACCACTTCCCTCTCCAAGGTCCTGTCTTTCCAACGTGTTTCAGTGAAGGGGAACACTCAGAAGCTCACAGGAACCAGGCAAATAACAGACAAGGTAAACAGGCCAGGTGGAGGCTGTGGTGGCAGGTGAGCTCACACCCATCTAAGGGGGTGTTAACCAGCTCCAGTAGTCTTACCATGTGCAATCTGGGCCCAGTGTGGCCCGATTGCCGATTTTTTTTTCCCTTAGAGAAAGAGGAAATACAGGTTATAATGTGAAGCTTCCCAATGTTAAAATATTACAAATTCATTTGAATTTTAGAATTACTATGTGGGACCAAAGAAAATTATATCCATGTAATCCTTGGGCTGCTGCTTTAAAAATTTTTGATCATGTTATTTCAAAATGCCCTGCCAGGGGCACCTGGGTAGCTCAGTCGGTTCAGGGCCTTTGGATCGAGTCCCACATCAGGCTCCCTGCTCAGCAGAGAGTCGTTCTCCCTCTCCCTCTGCTCCTCTCCCCCACTCATACGCTCTTTCTCTCTCTCAAATAAATAAATAACATCTTTAAAAAAAAAATGCCCTGCCAGAGTTTACACTATCATCAAATAAAAATGCTTACCTGTCCTACCTCTGCCCTGCACACACATAACATTACCATCTATCCTGCTTGTGTCATAGAGCGTGAAGAGCAAGAAAGCCTTGGGTGTGGCCAGCACTTCTACCACGGAGAAAGAGATGCAAAGGCCTAGCCTCCAACACCTAAAGTGGGTAGAACTTTCGAGAGGGCTAGGGGCAGAAGGGAAATGACATCTCCCCAGTACTTACTGTGTGCAGGCAGGCGTACAGTAGACTCTTGGCAGCATCGCATAGTGGCGACAAGACCAGACCTTCTAGCCTAACACACCTGGGTCTGAATCCTGACTCTGCCACTTGTGAATTATGTGTCTTTTGGCTTGTCCTATGCCTCTCCTGACCTCAGTTTACTCATTTTTTAAAAAACAGAAATCTTAATGTTTCCAGTCTCTCAAGGCTTTGGTGAGAATTAAAAAATGTAAATGTAGCAGATGCTGTGAGCTGGCTATCCCCAACTTACCTGATAAGTATTTTTTAAATTTAAGTGTAATTAATATACAGTGTTATATCAGTTTCAGGTGTACAATATGATTCAACAGTTCTATACATTACTCAGTGCTTATCATAATAAGTGTACTTCCAGAAAAGGTGTGTGTGTGTGTGTGTGTATGTTAGAGACAGACAACTGGCAACTGTTCAGCCTCTCGCACTTACCCTGTGCTCTGCATAGAACACAGATATGATGCACAGAGGCACAGCAGCCATCCTGAAATCTTGAGAACAAAGATTAAATTATAAGAATGATAAAAGCAGAAAAAACAGAAAGAGCCTAGGTTCCTCCAGACTTCATACATGAGATCAGTGAAGCCCTATAGATTCATGCCACTGTTACTTCTGATTTTTGCTCCTTGCCACCAAGCACGTTTCTGACTCAGACAGAATAATATCTGGTTCATTGTAGTTCTCAATAAATACTACCTTTGTTATTTTGCCTAGGTCACTTTTCATAATCATAACCACCTATGCTGTATTGTTTTTTAAGATTTTATTTATTTGAGGCACCTGGGTGGCTCAGTGGGTTAAGCCTCAGCCTTCAGCTCAGGTCATGATCTCGGGGTCCTGGGATCGAGCCCCACATTGGGCTCTCTGCTCAGCGGGGAGTCTGCTTCCCCCTCTCTCTCTGCCTCTCTGTCTACTTGTCATCTCAAATAAATAAATAAAATCTCAAATAAATATCTCAAATAAAATCTTTTTTAAAAATTTATTTACTTATTTACTTGAGAGAGAGAAAGCTAGTGGGAGGGACAGCGAATTGAAATCAGACTCTACCCTGAGCACAGAGCCAGATTCAGGGCTCAATCTCATGACCCTGAGATCAGGACCTGAGCCGAAACCAACAGTCGGGATGTTCAATTGACTGAGCACATCCAGTTACCCCTGTGCTGTGAGTATTATTACCCTCAATTTAGAAAGGAGAAAGCCAGACCTCTCCCCAAAGTGCATTATAAAGTTTCAATGAAATGGGTAGCCATAAGAAAAACAAGCATTTATCAGCATTTGCTATGTTCCTGGCACAGTTCTAAGTGCTTCACAAGTATCAACTCACTTACTCCTCACAGCATCCCTGGAGGAAAATGCTATTATTATTCCCACCTAACTGATGAGGAAACTGAGAGCAAAGAGGTTAAGAGATTTGCCCAATATAGACATAGAGGCTGGACATAGAGGACATAGAGGCTGGAGGAAGGCTGTTCATCCCTGATTATAATGAGCCTCGAAGACAGAAATGTAGTGGCCGCAAGTGACAACCCAGCCATTATTTATATTAATAGAGGGCATTAAATTGAAGGGACATATGTAGCTCTTCAGTTACCAGCCAATGCTATGACAGCCTCACCGTTCTCTGTAAGTCCAACCATGCTTACGTGGGGTGCAGAGAGCTGCCCCTCACACTGGCTCTCTACTAAAGAGCTTAATTGTCCGAGAGAAAATACCAGGAGTCCTGCCCAGCTCTGGGCAAAGCTGCAACAAACTAATTGAAATTAAATGGCTCAGATCTCAGAAGGCAAGGGGACACTGGGAAACATAGAGTATCTTTTCACTCAACAAATATTTAATTAGCATTTTTATGTGCCAGTCACAGTGCCATGAACTATAAATATGGCAAAGGCCAAAGCAGGTAAAAGCCTTGCCTTCATGGAGATTATATCTCTAGGAGGATTGAAATCTACCCTCTATAACTCATAGGCACCAAAAAAAAAAAAAAAAAAGTATAGGTTACTTTTTATAGATGACCTTTTTTTTCTTGTGTTTCCTCTATATATTATTAACAGAGAAAAATAGAAATTTGTAATCAACAGTACCTTAGTCTCTGCCAGTTGAAAACGGTCTCGTGTAGGTATTTGGTATCTTTTGAATTAAAGGTTCATTTTTCTTGGATCTCTACCACTTCCTCAACTCAAGGTGGTTGGTGGGTGTCAGCCAGTCCACACATGAATCCTTGTGCTAGTTATCCTCTGGAGCAGTCACCTAAGAGGTCGGGAGACAGTATGTGGACCCAGATGTGGACCACCCCTTCCTCCCCACTGATTCAGTGGGAGGGTGGGAAACCCCAGGATACCATGGCTTAGGGGAAGGATGATCCATCTGTAGCCAAAAGCCAGAGCCCTCCCATGTCTCCTCAGCACTCACCTCCATGCTCCAAGATGATTACTACAGCTATGACCCAAAAGACTCAACCACAGGGGCACGCTTGGCCCGTGTACCAGACAATTCAGCATTCCTGGTGATCATGCCCACAGAAATAGCCTTCGACCAATTACAGATGGGAAGTGATGGCTACCCAGCATCCTCAGCCATCATATGGGATAACTCAGAAGGGTGTTCTTAACTCCCAGAGTTCCCCAGTGGGAACAGCTCCAGTTGCCAACAGTGGTAAATTACATGATCACACGTAATTCATTAATAGCCTTTCCTTCGCTGCCTTGCTCCCCACCCTACTAACAGTATTTCTTGAGATAATCCCCCAAATTAATCACCTGGTCTCAAATTCTTGTCCCAAGGTCTACAATGAGCAAACCCTAAGGTACCAACCATTTAATAGCTTTAGGTCATATTAGGTGATTTCTGACAATAAGCCAATAGACAGAAGCCCCTTTATTTCATGTTATCAAGACAGATATTTGATCAGTGCATCAAAAATATTAGTCCAAATGTGGAATAATTATAACATATTATATATATACACCTCAAACATTTTCATTTAGTCTAAAATAAACCAACGTACAGTCAGATGCCAATCTTCTGACAGAGGACCAATCTTCAGAAAATTCAACATTACTCACAAAGGCTTTTAGATAAGCAGAGATATACTTGGAGAGAACTTGAAGAGGCAAAGGAATGACAGAAGGGAATTAACTGGGAATTAACTAACTCAAGGCTGTGAGTTCCAACCCTCATGTTAAGGTCGAAATGCCTCCAAGCTTTCAGCAGTCACAATTACAGTGAAGTTGGCCAGAAACCAGCCCTCCCAGGAGTCCAGGGACAGTGGGCAACCATATTTCCCAACACCACTGCCCCAAAGATAAGGGTAACTGCTGTCAAGCCCAGTTTCACATCCCAGGACAGCTACCCCGGTGGCATCTAACCTGACCACCCCTCCCCTGCCAAGTAGCCCACAGAAACCAAACACAGAGGGCCCTCAAAGAGAGTGTGAGAGGGAACTGTGTCCCAGAATGGTGTGTTATTTTATAACAGGGTCACAGGACATCCACATGGGAAGTATTCCAGATCACCCCACCCCTGCCAGTGTATAGATGGACTACTAAGGTACAGATTGAGGAAAGAGCTTGTTACCAACTTTTTAGCTCTCATAAGGAGCACTATAGTTCATGCAAACTAATGTGGTTTTCCGGGGCACCTGGGTGGCTCAGTGGGTTAAAGCCTCTGCCTTTGGCTCAGGTCATGATCTCAGGGTCCTGGGATCGAGCCCCACATCCCGCTCTCTGCTCAGCAGGGAGCCTGCTTCCTCCTCTCTCTCCACCTGCCTTTCTGCCTACTTGTGATCTCCCTCTGTCAAATAAATAAATAAAATATAAAAATAAAAATAAAAATAAAGTGATTTCCCGGGGCGGGGGTGGGGGAAAGGGGCGGGGGAGGTGCCTGGGTGGCTCAGTCATTAAGTATCTGCCTTAGGCTCAGGTCATGATCCCAGGGTCCTGGGATGAGTTCCGCCCGAATCTGGCTCCCTGCTCAGCAGGAAGCCTGCTTCACCCTCTCCCACCCCCCTTGCTTGTATTCCCTCTCTCACTGTGTCTGTCTCTTCAAATAAATAAAAATCTTTTTAAAAATTTTTTAAAATAAAATAAAGTGGTTTCACGGTTCCCAATGGTTTCCCCAGTGGCCATGCCAGTGTTCCCCACCTTTATTCTGGAAATTGAGTCCTGGTGGTTAATCCAGGCCATGAGCATGTGACTCAGAGCAGGCCAATTAGGGGCCACCTGGGTGGCGCTGTCCATTGGGCCCTGGACTCTTGGCTTCACGGAGGCCGTAATTTCAGGGTCTTGAGATCAAGCCCTGTGTTGAGCCCCACACTTAGCACAGAATCTGCTTGAGATTCTCTCTCCCTCTCCCTGCCCCTCCTGCTTATGGGTACACACTCTCTCTCTCTCATTCTTTCTTTTTTTTTTTTTTTAAAGATTTTTATTTATTTATTTGAGAGAGAGAGGAAGAGAGTACCAGCAGAGGCAGGGGGCAGAGGGAAAGAGAGAAGCAGCCTCCCCGCTGAGCGTCGAGCCCGATGCAGGGCTTGATCTGAGCCACCCAGGTGCCCTAAAAGAAATAAATCTTTAACACACACACACACACACACACACACACACACACACACACCAGGCCGATTAGAGACGTCTCCTGGAATTTCTTACACCGGAGCTAAGGGACTTTCTCTACCCTCCAAGAGTTGCTGAAACCAAAAGGCTATGATTCTAGAGTTGCTAGAGGCCACGTTCCCCTCCCGAGGGACAAAGGCCATCTGTGATAAGCAAGAATGGCTCCAACAAGCACAGAGCAGTCGATAAAAGTGAGGGAGAGAAGATCTTGACAGCATTTGGATATTGGAATACGCTCACCACTAGATCAGTTCTGTCCTGTGCTATCCACAGTTTGGCTATGTGAGCCAATAAATCCCCTTTTGTGCTCAAACCAGTTAGAGCTGGGTTTCTACCACTTCCAGTGAAGAATCTTTGACTAATACAGACATCCTAGCAATGGAAAAGATGAGGAGCCTTCAAGTGGCCTCCCTGGCAACAGAAGATCACAGTCATGGGCTGGGACAATAGAGGAGGGGCCATATAGAGATGACTGCCAATAGCTAGTCTTTAAGCATATAGGAAATACCTTCTAGGAAATACACATAATTCTTTTCACACACATGCGCACACACACCAGGGATAAAGGGGGGAAAGAGCTTTAAGGAACAGGTACTGTCAGATCAGAACACTCTGAGTCAGGTGCTCATTTTACCCCCTGGTAAAGCCCAGCCCCTAGGTACGCTCTAACTATATCAGGCAGCAGAAAAACTAGACACATTAGCTATTGTTCTGATTCTTATTCTCTCTTTCTTTTATGAATCATTTCTAAATTAATGTATTACCTTTTATAACTTTAAACAGCCATAAAAATGAGAACAGATCCATTCTTTATGAAGAATTGCTCAATATGTGTGTTATCTCCTCTCAAATAGAAGGCCTTGAGCGCATGTGAAAGCTCGAACATAAAGCGCAGGCCCCAGCCTGATGGTCAGGAAAGGGAGCTTAGAAGCATAAACTTGACACCAATGTTTTATTTATTTATTTTTATTATTATTATTTTTTTTACTGGATAGAAATGTTGGTTAATTGAGAAAAGTGAATGTAGTGTTTTTTTTTTCTTTAAGATTTTATTTATTTGTCAGAGAGAGCGAGCGAGAGCGAGCACAGGCAGACAGAGTGGAAGGCAGAGTCAGAGGGAGAAGCAGGCTCCCTGCGGAGCAAGGAGCCCGATGTGGGACTCGATTCCAGGACGCTGGGATCATGACCTGAGCCGAAGGCAGCTGCTTAACCAACTGAGCCACCCAGGCGCCCCAAATATAGTGTTTTTAAAGCCCTATTCCGGAAGGTGGGGGAGGAATCCACTGTGTGAATGTTTATTGTCTGAGGCTTGATTGTATGTTGATGCTTTGGGATTAAAGGAAAAAAATGGGGAAGGCTTTGCAAAGGGGGCTTAGGTCCTGCGTGAGTGAAATATTACAAGAGGAACCATAGGCTTTTTAAAAAATGTGTTTTTTTTAAGATTTTTAAAATTTATTTGACAGAGAGTGAGATCACAAGTAGGCAGAGAGACAGGTGGGGGCGGGTGGGAAGCAGGCTCCCTGCTGAGCAGAGAGCCCAATGTGGGGCTCCATGTGGGGCACCATCCCAGGACCCTGAGATCATGACCTGAGCTGAAGGCAGAGGCTTAACTCACTAAGCCACCCAGGCACCCTGGAGCCATAGGCTTTTGATAGATTAGATTGTTGTCGGGAATATCTGCCCCTTCACCTCCACATCCGTGAGTGCAGTATGTACTTCCTCACTTCCTTATTAGACTTCGTTTGGCCAATGGGCTTAAAATACACTTGTGTCGTTGGGCATGCTCTCTTACAATTCAGAAGGAAGGAAATATGTTCTGGTTAGCCCCCGGGATTTAGGGGAAGGATGAGAGACACATGGGGGTAGAGTCACCCAAACAGGACTTGTTGAGTGAAAGAGAGCCATTCGGCTGACCAGGACTCTCAAAACTAACAAAATGGTCATATGCCACTGAGTGCTGGAGGTTGACTATTGTGTGACATTACCACCAGACATTAGTGTGATTTCCATTGACCATGCAACCTGGTGAATCCAGGTAACATTTGGGTTATTTTACTAATAAAATAATCGTTCACATTGTATTATAACTGATTTTATTATTCCTGATCAGGAGTCAAGGTGAACACTATAATATAATTACCCTCCCCTGCCCCCACTACCTGCTGACCTCATGCTATGGTTTCAGAACTTGGAGAAAGAATGGTGTGGTTTCAGCTCTGGGACCTCACAATACTTCCTAACCTATCTGATCTGGGTCATGAGGCTTGTAATTGGGATATCCATAGGTGTGATTTGTTGGAAGAGACAATCTCCACCATGACCCTGAGCACTCATGCACGTTCCTACTAGGGGAAGGATGAGAGACACATGGGGGTAGAGTCACCCAAACAGGACTTGTTGAGTGAAAGAGAGCCATTCGGCTGACCAGGACTCTCAAAACTAACAAAATGGTCATATGCCACTGAGTGCTGGAGGTTGACTATTGTGTGACATTACCACCAGACATTAGTGTGATTTCCATTGACCATGCAACCTGGTGAATCCAGGTAACATTTGGGTTATTTTACTAATAAAATAATCGTTCACATTGTATTATAACTGATTTTATTATTCCTGATCAGGAGTCAAGGTGAACACTATAATATAATTACCCTCCCCTGCCCCCACTACCTGCTGACCTCATGCTATGGTTTCAGAACTTGGAGAAAGAATGGTGTGGTTTCAGCTCTGGGACCTCACAATACTTCCTAACCTATCTGATCTGGGTCATGAGGCTTGTAATTGGGATATCCATAGGTGTGATTTGTTGGAAGAGACAATCTCCACCATGACCCTGAGCACTCATGCACGTTCCTACTGGATATGCCAAGAATATAGGCCCTGGTTACCCTTTATCCAGGTCATTCTCAGGGCTGTGTTTAAGATAAACAGCCTTGAAGGATGAAATAGTGTTTTCCGTCCAATAAAGGGGCCTGTTACTGCTTGGTGGAAAAGCCATAAATTCTCCAAGCTCAGTGTTGTCCTATAAACACAATTCACTGTGTGTGCAGGCCCCCCTGTATCACCTCCATGGGGAATCAGTAGAAGCCTGACCTTTATTGGCTTCACCTCGTCCCTGTCTCTGCCCCAGGAACCGGACTTCTGCCAGCAGCAATGAAGCAGCCGAGCTTCTCAGCTTGTAAGTAGGGGAAAGTCTCTGTCCCTTCCCAGCTCCTGCCATGGGTCACCTTCTATGAATGTTAACTGCCCCATGTACTGCGCAGGACTGAAATCTGTGAACTCCTCCAGAGTAGGGGCTCCCAGGGGCAACATGAGGCACCAACCTAGGAAAGGGAACTTCATAAATTCTGAAATGTAAAGATTAGAAGGAACCCTTGTGATCAGAAGCTTAGTACAGTAATTCCTAGAACATGGGCATGATTTTAAATTTTGGTGGCAATTATTTCTAATATGTGTTAGAAAAAGAAGGTAGTCCTCTTTAAAGACATATTTAAAGAAAAAGAATAGGCTAACTTAAATATATACACACACAAATACACACACACACATATACACATATTTTATGTGTATATACATTATACATGTATACATACATTTAAAAAATCTTTATAATGACTTAAACCCTAAAAACCAAATTTGATGATCTCACACAATGGAAAGTCTGGATGTTCCAGTTTTCTACTGCTATAGAACAAAGCTTCCCACCTAGTGACGTGTGTTCACAGATTCTGAGGCTCAGGAATCCAGGCAGGTCACAGAAGGTATAATATTTCTTTCAGAGAGAAAGAGTGAGCCCAATGTTTAGGGCTTTATCAAGGAAAACTAACTGCTGGAGGTGACTCACCTGGCAGAGGCTGGAATGATCTGAAGACTTTTCTCCTCACATGTTTGGCACCACACAGAATCTATACCTGGCTCCTGTGTGTGGCTTGGGCTTCCTTACAGCATGGCTGACTCAGGATAGTGACTCAGGTAATGGCTCAGGGTGTCAAAAGCAAGTGTTCTAGGGAACAAGGCAGTAGCTACATGGTCCTTTGTGATCTAGACTCTGAAATCATATTGAGTCACTTCTGCTGTCCTTTTTTTTTTTTTTAAAGATTTTATTTACCTATTTAGAAAGAGAGAGAGAGAGAGAGCAGAAGAAGGGGCAGATGGAGAGAGAGAATCCTAAATAGACCCCGAGCTCAACAGAGCCTGTCACAGGGCTCGATCCCATGACCCTGAGACCAAGACCTGAACTGATTCAACAGTCAGATGCCCAACAGACTGAGCCACCCAGGCACCCCTCTGCTGTACACTTAAAATAGTCACAAGCCCATCAGACTCAAAAGGGAAAGACATAGACATGACCTCTTAATGGAGGGTATGTCAAAGAATTTACAGAGTTAGCAAACATTTAAATTCCAAAAGACCTGCAGCTGGTCTTTTATTTATATATCACTTTTATTTTACTTTTTATTTTTGTTCTTTTTTTTTTTTTAATTTTATCCATTTAACAGAGAGAGAGAGAGAGAGAGAACACAAGCTAGGGGAGCAGCAGACGGAGAGGGAGAAGCTGGCTCCCCACGGAGCAGGGAGCCCAATGTGGGCCTTGATCCTAGGATCCTGGGATCATGACCAGAGTCAAAAGCAGTTGCTCAACCGACTGAGCCATATAGGTACCCCTATTTTTTATTTTTGTTAAAGATTATTTATTTCAAGAGAGAGAGCACAAGCGGGGTGAGGGGGTGGCGCACAGAGGGAGAAAGAGAATCTCAAGCAGACTCCATGCTTATCGTGGAGCCTGATGCAGGGCTCCATCTCACAACCCTGAGATTATGACCTGAGCTGAAATGAAGAGTCAGAAGCTTAACTGACTGAGCCATCCAGGCACCTCTAAATATATTATTTTTTAAAGAAATTAGAGGTGTCTATTCTTTCTTTTTTTTTGGACATGTCTATACTTAATATGCTACCTGACATACTCTAAAGTGTTACAGTAATTTTACTTATTATTACTAGATTCTTTCAGATTTTTCCCCACATACACCAATATATGTAAACATGTAAGTATCATGGCACACAGATAAAACAGTATACACACATACTATAAGTTTAAAAAACTATAATGTAGATATCTTTTCATGTCTGTGTCTATGAAATGATTTCTTTTGAAAAACTTTCTGTCATTGAAAATTTCAAACATATACAAAAGTAGAAGCAATCTTATAACAAATCCCATGTGCCCATCACCCAAATCCAATAATTATCAACTTATGGACAGTTTAGTTTCATTTCTGCCAACACCCACCTCCTTTCCTCTCATATTATTTTGAAGGAAACTAAGACATCATATCATTCCGTTAGCAAACACTTTACTATGTATTAGAGTTATCCCTCAAAAAAAAAAAAAAGAATTATTTATCCATTTGAGAGAGAGAGAGAGAGAGAAGAGCAGGGGGAGGAGCAGAGGAAGAGGGAGAGAATCTCAAGCAGACTCCCTGCTGAGCGTGGAGCCTGATGTGGGGCCGATCTCATGACCCTGAGATCATAACCTGAGCCAAAACCAAGAGTTGGGTGCTTAGTCAACTGAGCCACTCAGGCACCCGAGAGCTATTCCTTTCTTCTTCTTCTTCTTCTTCTTCTTCTTCTTCTTCTTCTTCTTCTTCTTCTTCTTCTTCTTCTTCTTCTTCTCCTTCTCCTTCTCCTTCTCCTTCTCCTTCTCCTTCTCCTTCTCCTTCTCCTTCTCCTTCTCCTTCTCCTTCCCCTTCCCCTTCCCCTTCCCCTTCCCCTTCTCCTCCTCCTCCTCCTTCTTCTTTCTTCTTCTTCTTCTTCTTCTTCTTCTTCTTCTTCTTCTTCTTCTTCTTCTTCTTCTTCTTCTTCTTCCTTTTCTTCTTCTTCTCCTTCTCCTTCTCCTTCCCCTTCCCCTTCCCCTTCTCCTCCTCCTCCTCCTTCTTCTTTCTTCTTCTTCTTCTTCTTCTTCTTCTTCTTCTTCTTCTTCTTCTTCTCCTTCTCCTTCTCCTTCTCCTTCCCCTTCCCCTTCCCCTTCCCCTTCCCCTCCTCCTACTCCTCCTCCTCCTCCTTCTTCTTTCTTCTTCTTCTTCTTCTTCTTCTTCTTCTTCTTCTTCTTCTTCTTTTTTAAGATTTTGTTTATTTACTTGTCAGAGAGAGAGAGCACAAGCAGGGGGAGTGGCAGGCACAGGGAGAAGCAGGCTCCCCACTGAGCAAAAAGCCAGCTGTGGAACTTGATCCCAAGACCCTGGGATCATGACCTAAACAGAACACAGACGCTTAACCGACTGAACCACCCAGGTGTCCCGAGCTATTCTTTTTTTTTACATGACAAAATCAAGGGGGTCATCGCCCTTCAGCTCAGGTAATGATCTCACAGTCCTGGGATCAAACCTCTCTGCTTAGCCAGGTTGGGGGAGCCTGCTTCCCCGCCCCCCAACACCTCTCAGCCTACTTGTGATTCCTGTCTGTCAAATAAATAAATAAATAATCTTTAAAAATGACAAAATCAATACCTGGTTGTTATAAAGAAGCCCAACATTATGCATAAATAAAAAGGAAAATAAATATTCCTCATAGCCTCAACTTCTAGAAATAACTGCTCTTAACATACTTAGTGGCTATTCCTTTAGATCTTTTTTTCTTTTTCTTTTTTAAGATTTTATTTATCTGTCAGAGATAGAGAGAGAGAGGCAGGGGGAGTGCACCAGCAGGGGGAACAGCAAACAGAGGGAGAAGCAGACTCCCCCTGAGCAAGGAGCCCAATGTGGGACTCGATCCCAGGACCATGAGATCATGACCTAAGCCAAGGCAGATGCTTAACCAACTGAGCCACCCAGGCATCCCTAGATCTCTTTTTCAATGCACACACGAGCATATTTCAATACTTAAAAAAAATTAAAACAGACACATTTGGTACACTGTTGTATAACAGAAATGTTTTATTTAGCAATATACCTTGGCTGTATAATCATTGCACCAAAGGTTCTAGAGCTTTCTACTGCACTCTCCCCATTTTGAGACCCTGGAAAGGTGGGGCAAGTTCCAGTGTGAAGACTTTAGGCAGAAGCCTCCATTCAAAAGCCAAAAAAGCCAGCATTTCAACCCTTCCTCTCCTCCCCTCCCCAATAAGGTAGATTTTTACTTAAATTGGTTCAGTTCAATGTGTACAAATTTTGGCTGGGTTTTGAGAGGCATTTCTGAGTTGGCTATTTGAGGAGCAGTGGTTATGGTGAGATAGAGGCAGACAGGGCCTTCACTTGGGAGGCTGCACAGTAAACTGTAAATGAACTTGGACTGAGAATCTAAACATGAGTTCCTTATCTTGACTCTGAATTTTGTATGCTTTATTACGGTTAAACTTTTGAGACACCTCTTTCCTAGCTGAATTACAAGGGTAGAGAACTGAGGTATCTTTTTATTAGGTCATCCTATTAGGCATAATTTTGGAAAAGAGGAAAGAAACCTATCATTATTTGGAGAAAAGGTATATGTAACTGAAAACACCAAGAGAATCAAAAGAGAAAATATTGCAAACAATGAAAGAATTCTGTAGAATAATAGGGTAAAGAATTAATAAAAATTAAGGACGCCTGGGTGGTTCAGTGAGTTAAGCCTCTGCCTTAGGCTCAGGTCATGATCTCAGGGTCCTGGGATCGAGCCCCACATCGGGCTCTCTGCTCAGAGGGGAGCCTGCTTCCCTGTCTCTCTCTGCCTGCCTCTCTGCCTACTTGTGATCTCTGTGTGTCAAATAAATAAATAAATCTTTTAAAAAAGAATTAATAAACATCAACTGCTTTCATATATGCAAACATTAACCTGATAGCAGACTTAATGGAAGAAAATATCTCATTTACAATAGCAACCAAAAGGATTCAAGTTGTAAGGAAATGATTTCTTTATAAAACACCTAGGAATAAAGGTACAATAACTGTATGCAGAAAACTTTAGAATATTACCAAAGAACATCAAAGATTTGAACAAATAGGAAAACATGTACTTGGATAAAATGACTTAATAACCGAAAGATGTCATTTTCACTATATTTATACATACATTTATCCTAATGCCAACATAAATGCCAACAGTTATTTTTGAAAGTAAACAAGCTGATTCTAAATTCCATAAGAAAAATAAACAAACAAGAATGCCTGAGAAAACTCTGAAAAGAAGAATGAGGGAGGGCGCCTGGGTGGCTCAGTGGGTTAAGCCACTGCCTTCAGCTCAGGTCATGATCTCAGGGTCCTGGGATCGAGTCCCGCATCGGACTCTCTGCTCAGCAGGGAGCCTGCTTCCTCCTCTCTCTATCTGCCTGCCTCTCTGCCTACTTGTGATCTCTCTCTGTCAAATAAATAAATAAAATCTTAAAAAAAAAAAAAAAAGAAGAAGAATGAGGGAAACCAGCTCCATCAGCTGTTCAAACTTATTGCATAACCAGAACAAAACAATGCAGCCATATCACATGAATAGTCAGGGAATAACTACTTGCACAGAAGTGAAAGTCCAGAATATACCCAAAATACAGGAATGCAGTATATGATCACAGTGGCATCTCACACTAGAGGAGAAAAGAGAGACTATTTCAAGAGAGTTGATGGAAGAGTGTGGCTCAGACAGCTGGGTAGCCTATATGGGGGGAAAAGTTAGATCAATTCCTCACTCTCTTCACCAAGATAATTTCTACAAGAATGAAAGATTTAGGTTAAAAAATAAAGATATTAGGAGAAAACATGAGGAAATTCCTTTATCTTGTTGGCATGGAAAAGGCCTGTCTAATCGTGACTCAAATTCCAAATAAATTTGACACAGAGAGAGACTTAAAAAACAAAGAGAAAGAAAGAAAGAATGAAGGAAGGAAAGGAAGAAAGAAAGACAGTCTACATGGCAAAAATACCAGAATCAAATTTAAAAGATAAGCAATATATTGGGAAAAAAATGTTTCCCAATAAAAGCTGCTCCCCCGGCTTGTGCTTTCTCTCTGTGTCAAATAAATAAATAAAATCTTTATTAAAAAGAAAAAGAAGAACAAAGCAATATTTAAATGGGTAAGGATAAAAATGGATAATTCACCAAAAAAAGGAAATGTATGAAAAGATATTCGAATTAATTTAGAATAAGAAAAATGCAAATTAAAACACACTGATCTGCTGTTTTTCACCATCAGATTGGCAAAATCCCCAACATTACACTCTGTGAGGGAGCCCATAATGGTCTTACTTATCTCTGGTGAAAAGAATGAACAATACAAATTGGTGCAACCGCTATGGTGGGCAATTTGGAATTACCAAAATTAAATATACATATGGGATGCGTGGATGGCTCAGTTGGTTAAGTGTCTGCCTTTGGGTGAGGTCATGATCCTCATGTCCTGGAATTGAGCCCTGCATCAGACTCCCTGCTGAGCAGGAAGCCTGCTTCTCCCTCTGCTCTGCCCCTGCTTGTGCTTTCTCTCTATCAAATAAATGATAAAATCTTTAAAACATACACACGCACACACCTCAGCAAACTACAAATAGAGGGAAACTACTTAAACTTTATAAAGAATATCCATCAAGGGGCACCTTTGTGGCTCAGATAGTTAAGCATCTGCCCTCAGCTCAAGTCATGATCTCCAGGTCCTGGGACCAAGCCCCACATCGGGCTCCCAGCTTAGGAGGGAGTCTGCTTCTCCCCATCCCTCTGCTTCTTTTCCTGCTTGTGCTCTCTCTTTCTCTCTCTCTTAAATGAATAAATAAAATCTTTTTCTTTAAAAAGAGAACATCTATCAAAAAACCTATAGCTAACATCATACCTAACAATGACAGACTGAATATTTCTCTCTATGATAGGAACAAGTCAAGGATATCTGTTCCTGCTACTAGAAGTTATAGTCAGTGCAAGAAAGCAAGAAAAAATAAATAAAAGATAGGGAAAAAATTGCCTCTATTTGCAGATGACATGATTATGTACATAGACTATTCCAAGAAATCTAAAAAATATAAAGCAGAACAAAAAACAATACAACAAAACCTCCTAGAACTAATAAGCAAGTTCAGCAAGGTTATAGGAGAGGTACCTGGTTGGCTCAGTCAGCTAAGCATCTGTCTTTGGCTCAGGTTAGAATCTCAGGGTGCTAGGCATTGGGCTCCCTCTCCCTCTGCCCCTATGAATAAATAAACCTTTAAAAAAACAAGGTCATAGGATATAAGATGTATCAATCACATTCCTATAAACTAATAGCAAACATGTAGAAACTGAAATTAAAAACAAAATACCATTTACTATAACTCTAAATAAAACTAAAGAATTAGGTTAAAACTTAAAACATACGCAGGATCTGTATGCTGAAAATTACAAAATGCTGATGAAATAAATCAAATATTTAAATAATTGTAGGGAAGTTTCATATCCGTGGATTGAAAGTCTCAATGAAGTAAAGATGGCACTTCTCTTCACATTGATCTATAAGTTTTACGTAATTCCTAACAAAATTCCAGCAAGGTGTTGTTGTTGTTGTTGTTTAAATAGATATAAACAAGTTTAGATTGGTTAAACTTGGGTGCCTGACTGGTTCAGTCAGAGGAGCTTTCAACTCTCAATCTTGGGTTGAGAGTTCAAGCCCCATATTGGGTGTAGAGATTATTTAGATACATACATATATTTTTTTAAAGGATTGGTTAAGTCATCTTGAAAAAATGTGAAAAGAATTACTCCATCTGATATTAAAGCCTATTATATGAAAATAATAAAGCAATTCAATATTGGAAGAGGAATATTCCAATATTCAATATTGGAAGATGTATCAATCACATTCCTATAAACTAATAGCAAACATAGATCAATAGAACTGAATAGAGAATCCATAAATAGACCCATACATATATGCCCAAAACAAAACAATTCAATGGAGGAAGATAACCTTTTCCACAAATGGGACTGCAGCAATTGGACATCCATAAACAAAAAACAAACAAAACAAAACCCAAAAAAACCTTGACCTAAACCTCACACCTTGTACGAAAATGAACTTAAAATAGATTATGGACTCATATGTAAAACGTAAAACTATGAAACTTTCAGGAAAAAATCTTTAGGATTTTTGTGGGCTTGTGTCCTCCTCAAAATTCACGTTGAAATCCTAATCTTCAGTACCTCACAGTGTGACTGTTTTGGAGATAGGTCTTTAAAAAAATATTAAGGTTAAATGGGGTCATTAGGATCAGTCTTAATCCAGTATGAATGGTGTCCTTAGAAGAAGAGGAAATTAGGGGGCACCTGGGTGGCTCAGTGGGTTAAAACCTCTGCCTTCGGCTCAGGTCATGGTCCCAGGGTCTTGGGATCGAGCCCCACATCGGGCTCTATGCTCGGCAGGGAGCCTGCTTCCTCCTCTCTCTCTGCCTGCCTCTCTGCCTACCTGTGACCTCTGCCTGTCAAATAAATAAATAAAATCTTTTTAAAAAAAGAAGAAGAAGAAGAAGAGGAAATTAGGACACAGACTCACACATAGGAGAAATCATGTGAAGGAGAAATTGGCCACCCATAAGCCAAGTAAAAAATCCTCAGAAGAAACCAATCTTGCTGACATTTTGATCTTAGACTTCCAGCCTCCAGAATTGTGAGAGTATAAATTTCTGTTGTTTAGGCCACCCAGTCTGCGGCACTTAGTTATGGCAGCCCTAACAAAATAATAAAGCAGTCTAGAGCTTGACAATGAGTTCTTAGACTTGACATTAAAAGCATGATCCATAAAAAGGAAAATTGATAAAACAGACTTCATTAAAATTAAAAACTTTTCCTCTGTGGAAAGACTCTGTTAAGATAAAAGGACAAGCTATAGACTGGGAGAAAACTGTTGCAATTCACATATCTGATAAGGGACTAGTATCTAGAATATAAAATAACTTTCTCAATACTCAATAGTAAAAAATTCAAAAATAATTCAATTAGAAAATGGACAAGAGACATGAACAGACATTTCACCAACGAAGATAGATAGAAGGCAAATAAGCCCATGAAAATATGTTCAATATCATTAGCCATTAGGGAACTATAAATCAAAGTTATAATGAGGTATCACTACATGGCTAAAATGAAAAATGGTGACAATGCCAAATGCTGGTAAAGATGCAGAGAAACTTGAAATAACTCAGCAATTGCACTCTGTAAACCTGGAGAAATGAAAATTTATCTTCACATAAAAATCTGTACACAAATGTTCAGAGCAGTTTTATTTGTAATGGCCCCAAACTGGTAACAGCCCAGATGTCTTTCAGTGGGTGAATGGTCAAGCAAGCTATGGTATGTCCATACATGGCATACTGGTCAGCAGTGAAAAGGAACAGGCCATTGAAACATGTAATACCTGGAAGAATTTCCAGGGAATTATGCTAAGTTAAAAAAAAGTTAATTCAATGGGGCACCTTGGTGGCTCAGTCAGTTAAGCATATGCATTTGGCTCAGATCATGATCCCAGGGTCCTGGGATTGAGACCTTTCATCCCTGCATCAGATTCCCTGCTTGGTGGGGAGCCTGCTCCTCCCTCTCCTTTTGCCTGCCACTCCCCCTGCTTGTGTACTCTCTCTTTTTCTCTGTTAAATAAATAATTAAAATCTTTTTTTTTTAATCAATCCCAAAAGGCTACATGTATGATTCATTCATGTCACAGTCTTCAAATGACAAAATTATAGACATGCAGAACAGATTAATGGTCGTCAGGGGTTAGAAAAAATGAGGAGGAAGTGACGGGGAGGAAGCTATGTGTGGCGATAAAAGGGCAATACATAGGATCTTTGTGGGAATAGAACTATCCTGTACGTTGATATAATAATGTCAATATGCTGGTTGTATTGTGCCATAGCTTTTGCAAGATGTCACTGTTGGGGGAAACTAGATAAATAATTGGTACACAGGATGTCTTAGTATTATTTCTTACAACTGCATGTGAATCTACAAAAGTGTTATGTTAAGGGTGTCCCAGGTGGCCCAGTTGGTTGAGCCCACTCAGTTTCAGCAAGGTCATGATCTTGGGGCTGTGGGACTGAGCTCCATGCTCTCTCCCTCTGCCCCTCCCCACCATGCTCTCTCTCATAAATAAATACATCTGTAAAAAATTTTTTTAATTTTAATTTTTTTAAAAGATATCATTTATATATTTGACAGAGATCACAAGTAGGCAGAGAGGCAGGCAGAGAAAGGAGAAAGCAGGCTCCCTGCTTGGCAGAGAGCCTGATGCAGGGCTGGATCCCAGGACCCCAGGATCATGACCTGAGCCGAAGGCAAAGGCTTAACCCACTGAGCCACCCAGGTGCCCCTAATTTTAATTTTTTAAAGATTTTATTTATTTGAGAGAGAGAGAGACTGTGAGAGAGAGCATGAGAGGGACGAGGGTCAGAGGGAAAAGCAGACTCCCCGCTCAGCGGGGAGTCCCGCTCAATCCCAGTCCCAGGATCATGACCTGAGACAAAGGCAGATACTTAATCAACTAACCTGGTAGCTTCTGGAAAGAGAGTGGCTTGGAGGGGCCAAAGGCGGAACTGGAAAGCCCAGAAAAAAGACTTTTCCCAGCTAGAGAATAATTGAGCTCCACATTCTTCAATGCAGCCTTATCTACCTTTTATTTATTTATTGTTAAAGATTTTATTTATTTATGACAGAGAGAAAGAGAGCACTAGCAGGGGGAGCCTCGGGCAGAGGGAGAGGGAGAAGCATGCTCCCTGTGCAGCAGGGGGAACCTGACCAGGGGCTTGATCCCAGGACCTTAGGATCATGACCTGAACTGAAGGCAGTTGCTTAACCACCTGAGCCAGCCAGGTGCCCCTAATCTACCTTTGAAAACAAATTAACTGCTCTCCTCTGCTGAGGAAACCTTTCCACCCTTAGGATAAAGGCCAGCAACTCAGCATGGCATTCAAGACATTTTCACAATGTGGTCTTAACGCCGCTATTTCCAGGCTCATCCTCTCTCCCTACCGCTTTAATCACGATGTTCTTTTTTATCAGAACACTTGAAGTATTGTCACACCTCTGTGCCTTCGCCCATATTGTTCCTTCTGCCTGGAATGCCCTTCCTGCACACTTCACCCTTACAATCTCCAACTCCTTAAGACCAAACACCAGGTTCTTCTTTTTTCTGGATGCTTTTCTGACCAATCCATCTCCCCATGCACAATTAATTGCTCTCTGTTGAGAGTTCCCAAGGCACTTTCTCTAACTGCCATTTTATCACTCATGACACTGGCATACACACAGGAGTGACTTTAATTAATTGTTACTAAATAATTAATTGAGGGGCCATTTGATATCCTTTTCCCCCAGTAGACTGCCAACTTCAGGAAGGTAAGGGTCATGTCTGTCATAGAATTTCATTGACCAGCGCAGTGTCTAGGATCCTGGAGCTTACTGCTAAGGGATTCTCTAAAAAGTTTTGGCTCTTGAGCCCCCATTCACCTTCAAGGAGCATGCCCGGAGCATGAACTAACTGGCACTGAAGAGACTGAACTATGATTCTCCTTGTTCAGTTTATGCAACTCTATTATTGGAGCCCTACCTGGCAGGGCACCAGTCTCCCTGAGGTTCCAGCCCACCAGAAGAAAGGGGTTAAACCCTGCCAGCAGGGATTGGGGGCAGGGAGCCTAGAGCTGCATATCCAACACAGTAGCTACCAACCATAAATGACTATTTAAATTTAAATTTGTTGAGACGCCTGGGTGGCTCAGTTGGTTGAACATCTGCCTTCTTCTCCGGTCATGATCCCAGAATCCGAGGATCGAGCCCCCAGTCGGGCTACTTGCTCAATGGGGAGACTGCTTCTCCTTCTGCCCTCCGCTCCCCCTGCCTGTGCTCTCTCTCTCTGACAAATAAACAAAATATATATTTTTTAATCTTTAAAAAAATAAAAATAGACTTAAATTTGTGAAAATTAAATTAAAAATTGAGGTCCTTAGGGGACACCTGGGGGACTCAGCTAGTTGAGTATCTGACTTGGGCTCAGATTATGATCTCAGGGTCCTGGGCATTGAGCCCCATATTGGGCTCCCTGCTCAGTGGGCTCCCTTCTCCCTCTGCCCTTCCTCCCACTCATTCTCCTGTTCTCACTCTCTCTCTCTCTCTCAAATAAGTAAAATCTTAAAAATAAATTAAGGTCCTTGGTTAAGCTAGCACATTTCAAATGTTAGCTATCTGTGGCTAGTGGCTACTGTATGAGACAACATGGAATTATAAACCATTTCCATCATCACAGGCATTTCTATGTATGGGACATCACTGAGATGTAGAGAGTTAACGTTTACTGAGGGTCTCCTATAAAGCACCAGTCTTCAAAAGCATCTGAGAGTGGGCTCTGGGATCAGACTGCCTGGGTTTAAATGCCAGCTCTGCAGTCACTAGCTGTGTGACCTTGAGCAAGTTTCTTCACCTCTCTGTGCCTCATTTTCTTCAACTATAAATTGGGAGTGCATCACAGTAGTATCTACTTCATAGTAGGTTGTTGTGAGGGCTCCATGAGCTAACACAGTAAAACACTTGGGAATCACTACCCTGGCCCACAGTAGAGGCTCAGTTCCTGATTTGTTTGGTTCTGAAAATGTTTAAATGTTTTCTTTAAATCTCACAACAATCCTCTTAGGTGGGCGCCATCATGATTCCCATTTACAGATGGTGAAACTGAGGCTCAGAAGACAGAAGGAACTTGTCCAATGTCACATGGTGAGAGATTGGCAGAGCTGACTTTGAACCCCAAAGCCCACAGTTTTCTAGGCTTCCTCCTTTGAGGGGTGGGGACAGATACGCCCCTAGCCCCAGATGGAACTTGTTTTAGCTCCACGGTCCTCTTCGCCCAGATGAGCTCCTGCCAATCCTACCAGGGGCTCTGAGCACTTGACTGATGCCCCATCTCCATCGGCAGGGGTCTCCACCATGAGCTGACATCCGTCAGAAAGCCTTCTCCTTCCTGCTGCCCTAGATGAGTTGCTAGACCCCGAGCGCTGTGCAAATACAACATGAATTCTGCTGACAGGGTAATAATAAGGCTCCTAAATCAGCACTTGGACTTTTTGCTTTACATATATTACTCAAATTACGTGTCAGGGATTAATATACATTTTAAACCAGATGTGCCAGTTACATATTTCTCTCTGGAACATTTCTTGGGTACCTCCTGAAACTGCTACTGGTGTTAATCACACATTCTTGCCACCATGATTGGGCCCTGTCGGGGTCCCCCGATGGCAGGAGGGCCAGGATGGGGTCAGGAAGGATGGGAGGCCAAGCAGAACTGGAAGGAACCAGAACCCGATTTTCTCACTTTATTTTTTGTTTTTATTTTTTTTTTAAGATTGTATTTATTTATTTATTTGACAGAGAGAGATCACAAGTAGGCAGAGAGGCAGGCAGAGAAAGAGGGAGAAGCAGTCTCCCTGCTGAGCAGAGAGCCCGATGTGGGGCTCGATCCCAGGACCCCGAGATCATGACCCAAGTGGAAGGCAGTGGCTTAACCCACTGAGCCACCCAGGCAACCCTGATTTTCTCACTTAGAAACCATGCCCGGCTGCACCAGGTTTCTCAACCACTTCCGTATCTTTCAGCCCTTCCGGCTATGGTTTTCGGTCCCCAGTGCTTAGCCAGAGTCTGCTACATAGTACATATTCAGAAGAGATGGCAGAGGCTGCTGACTGCCTACCAAAGATCTATTCTCTCCTTGTTTCCAGTGAATAGAACCCTGATACTGTTTGGTGCTGCAATGGAATAAGCTAAAAGCATTCACCTTCCCAATTTTCTTGTAGCTAAGTATGGTATGTGAGTCAGTTCTAGCCACTAAGATGGAAGGGGAAATATGCTGGGGATTCTCAAGAAATCCTTACATAAGGACCATCCCTTCTTGATTGTTTTGCTTCCTGCTGGGAACAGAGTCATGATGGTTACAGCTGCAGCCATCTTGGCACTGTGAGGTTGCAAGCATAAAAGCAAAAGTCTACGTGCTTACTGAGGTGGAGGTGTGAAAAGATGGAGTCTGGAATCATGTGGATATATCTGAGCCTTTGTACCAGCCCTATTTTGTCTTCTCCAGATACTTTTTTTTTTCCAGTCACGTTCTTTTTTTTTTTTTTTTAAATTTTAAAAAGATTTATTTATGTGTTTATTAGAGAGAGATAGAATGACTAGTGGGGAAGGGCAGAAAAAAGCAGCTTCCCTGATGAGCAGGAACCCAGATGTGGGACTCAATCCTAGGACGCTGGGATCATGACCTCAACCAAAGGCAGATGCTTTACCAACTGAGCCACCCAGGCATCCCTCCAGACACATTTTTCTCTAAGGTAAATAATCCCCCATCTTTTTTGTTTTTTTTTTTAAAGATTTTATTTATTTATTTGACAGAGAGAAATCACAAGTAGGCAGAGAGGCAGGCAGAGAGAGAGAGGTGGAAGCAGGCTCCCTGCCAAGCAGAGAGCCCAATGCTGGACTCGATCACAGAACCCTGAGATCATGACCTGAACCAAAGGCAGAGGCTTAACCCACTGAGCCACCCGGGTGCCCCAATAATCCCCCATCTTTGGTTTGTGGTTACTAGAGCTTATCATATGGCTGATGTATTTGCCTTCAGGGCCCCTGTCATCCACAGAGAAGCAACTCTTGGGGAACCTCCTCAGTCCCTGCCTTTCTTCCCTGAGGTGTGGTCTTCACCACATTCCTGCCCACGCTCACTTCTCAGAGCGTTCTCACCACGTTTCCTGCTGGGTGGGCAACAGACCATGGCCATAGCTAATTGAGTCCGTGGAATAAATCTGACTCGACTAGATTCTCTCCCTGAGAATTTCAACTGGACCCAGAGATTTGCATTCAGAGCACACATATTGGCATCTGCAGCCCATCAGGGCCACCGGAGGCTTTGTTTGGCCTGTACAGCATTTTTTTTAGATGATTGATATTAGAAAACATCCAGCTCCCCATAAAAATCTAGATTTCTGGCTTCTCTTGAAATCATGGAAAGTCTGGCATCACTGGGCCATGTGGCCATGAAGGCTATGCTGAGAAGCAGGCACACCCTCTAGGCAGCCCTGCCCTCTCCCATTCCCCAGAGGCCCCACCTCCTCACTTCTTCCTGTTGCCTGCTGGGCTACTTGAGTTGAACAAGTCAGATTTAATTAGACTCCCGTAAGGCCCTGATTCCTGATGATGAAGAAATGCGGCCGCTGAAGACGGTTACTCTGAGCCAAGCAGCACAGTGAGGACTTTACACACAGTATCTTTTTTAGTCCTCGAAACAAGAAGACCTGGCACGCCTGGGTGGCTCAGTCGGTTCAGCGTCTGCTTTTGGCTCAGGTCCTGATCCCAGAGCTCCTGAATAGAGTCCTGCATCGGGTTCTCTGCTGGGCAGGGAGCCTCCTTCTCCCTCTGCCTGGCGCTCCCCCTGCTTGTGTGCTCACTTGCTCTCTCACTCTGACAAGTAAATAATAAATGAAATCTTAAAACAAAATAAAACAAGAGACCGTACCATGATTATTGTACAGATGAGGAACGAGCTACCGTAACTAGACAGAAGCCTCACAGTAGTTATAATCTGGGATTCAAATCCAAGCATTCAGACATCCGAGTGGGTGCTTCTTAATCTACAGACTATGCTGCCTTCTCTTGAATTAAGACCAAGCCACGGCTGCAGAAAAATGCAGGGGCACAGAGAGCGCGCACCATCTCCCGAGGCAAGGAGGGGCTGCGGAGGTGCCTGGCTGCTTTCTGGCTCCTTATGAGGCCTGGAGGGAGCGCCACGCTTGGGTTCTGAGGAAACTTCAACCAGTTGGGATTCAT
Organism: Mustela nivalis; assembly: GCF_964662115.1. Classification (NCBI taxonomy): domain Eukaryota; kingdom Metazoa; phylum Chordata; class Mammalia; order Carnivora; family Mustelidae; genus Mustela; species Mustela nivalis. Next base: position 120,400,457 of record NC_139027.1, on the reverse strand, counting down.
AAATGCAAGCCACAGAAACTGATTCTCGAGGATTTAGGCAGAAAAGGAATCAGTGGAAAAGATACTGGGAAGCTTTCAGCATCTCGGGGAAGGCGAGAGGAGGAGACCTGGCTGCCACCGTGGGAGAGGCTCAGGCTAGTCTGGTGCGGACCCTGCTGCCCCCACCAGAGTACCAGACCTTTCAGCTTGCCCATCAGACTCTGCTCAAGCTCCACACCTGCCGCTGTGGACTGCTGCTGGTCCTACTGCCCGGGTTGCCCCAGAGACAGAATATTGTTGCATTCCATGGCCACCATCACCACATTAGGCCTCTCCACTGTCCCCATGTCTTTGAGTCACTGGCTTCTCATTCAAAATCTAATGTGTAACGCCTCTGACTACCCAAGCCTAGGTTCCATGCCCAAACCCTAGTTGCAAGGGAGACTGGAAAGGAAAGAGCTAGCAATTGCACACTCTACACTGGAAAGTGAGTTCTGCTTCCCACGAAGACTCATACGGTGGGGAATTCTCCAGGTACAAGTGCAGGTTTCTGAGTCTGGGCACCTAAAGGGGCAACTATAAATGAATGCTTTTAACCTAGCTAGCTCTCAATTCAAGGTTGCATTAGGAAAGAGATAGCACATTCGAACGGAATAAAGAGAAAAAAGAATTTATAAGGTGCAAGAAAGGTCAAGGAAAACCAGTGAGGGAAGGGGAAGCACCCCAGAGAGCACAGCAGTTGGGGGGCATTAGGTGTCCAGGGTTGAAGGGTCAAGGAGAGGGGATACTTATGGGAATGTGAAAAGAAGTGGAGTTGTAGATGAGGGTCCTCTAAAATGGCACCAGTCCACAGGGAGCTGGGGCCATAAATACCCTAATTTCTCTTTCCTGCCATGCTCTAGTCTCCTGCAGGTGCCTCCCATTGGGCAAACCAAACAGGAAGCCAGAGAAAAAAGGATCGTCGTGACATAATCCATAGAGGTGAGCCTCTGGGACAGCCCTCCAGGAAGAGGAGGGTGAAAGGTAGATCTGGAAAGCTAAACAGAATGGCCAGCAACTGTGGTGTGATCTCTGTCCCGTCATTTAATGACTCTCAACTGGTTTCTCCACTGCAAATTCAGAGCCCTGACATTTTGTGGTTCACGCAGGCCTTCCTGCTGACCACTTATTCGGTTATTTCCTCCTTTCTGGCTCCCCTGTAAGTTTATCCCTATGTCAACCTCCATATAAAGGTCAAAGCCTTTGTTTCCAAAAGCAGTCTTCTCTACATGCTTCCAGAGATTCTCCTTTGCTGTAGGTGGAAACAGTTCTCCATCCAGCTCCATCCAGCTCTCCAAATTCTGATTTAATGACTCCCCTGGAATTCTGTCATAACTGCAGCTTGCCTTTTCAAGGCATAAAATGTCTGCCCGGATCTCAAGAGCTCCCCTGATGGGGCTGTTTCTTTATCCTTTAGTGCCTCACTCGTTCTCTTTTTCCTCTCACAGCTTGATCCTCCAGCCAAATTCCCAACCTGGCTTCCCTCATAACCCTCTGAGCGATCATCTCTCCATGACCCAGACCTCAGACTTTCTCAGTCCTCCTACTGCAAAGAACGTCACATCTCTACCTTGACTGCAGTTTGGTGACTCCATTGCCAGCATGGTTTGAAATCATTATTGCCTAGATTTCTGGTGGAAAAAACAGAGTTTCTCCTCATTCTTTAAGTGGGTCACCTAGATGAAATTATGAAGAATGAACTCAAAAAAGTGACCGTTAGCAATGGATTCATATAAAATATGGATAGTTTATGAAACACACCCAGTAAGTGATTACACATGTTTAATGTATAACAAGTGACGATTGTAACTGAACCAAACAAGCGTTTGTCCACCCAGTGCGTGGTAAGCCAATAAAAACTGATACGGAGCCTTTGCCGTGAACAAAGATAAGCAATTAATTGGTGTGGCGCCACCAAGAACAGGGAGCTAATGCTCAAAAGTACTGAACTCCCTGAAGGCTTGCAAGTGAGGGTTTCGAGGGCAAAATTCAGGGCAGGGGCTTCCTGAGAAGGTGGGTGCTGTTGACTGGAGGCCTGGGAGGTTGTTAAACCTTAGATATTACTTAACATTTTCTAGTGCTGCTTGTCCAGTGCCCCAGAAGTCTATTCCACTTCAAGAGACTTGGAATCTGAGAAAATCTTTGTTTTGTGTGTTACAGACTTCATTAGTGCTGATTAATTATTTGTCCTACTGGTTCCCCTGAATGATAAGCATTTCCACTTGTGAACCTAGGCCTGCTGTGCCTGGGACTGATAGGACCTCTGGTGTTCAGTCTTCCATCTGAACTGACAAGATGGACACCAGCATCATATTCACAAAAATTAGCATCACAGGAGCACCTGGCTGGCTCAGTCAGTAGAGCATTTGATTCTTGATCTTGGGGCCAAGAGTTCCAATCCCACATTGGGTGTAGAGCTTTACTAAAAATAAAAAGAGGGGCGCCTGGGTGGCTCAGTGGTTTAAGCCTCTGCCTTCAGTTCGAGTCGTGATCCCGGGGTCCTGGGATCAAGCCCCACATTGGGCGCTCTGCTTAGCGGGGGCCTGCTTTCCCCCTCCCCCTGCTTCTCCGCCTACTTGTGATCTCTGTCAAATAAAGAAATAAAATCTTTAAAAAAAAAAAAGCATCACAATTCTTGGGGAGATGTAGTAGTATTGTGGACTCTGCTATTCCACACAGGCATTCCTGCCCTGAGGAATGAAGGACTTATTTCACCAGCTGCTGGAAGTGCTCTCAGCAGATGACCTTGAGATGAAAGTCTTTTTGGGGTGCCTGGGTGGCTCAGTTGCTTAAGCCTTTGCCTTGGGCTCAGGTCACAATCCCAGGGTCCTGGGATGGAGCCCCGCATCAGGCTCCCTACTCAGCAGGGCGTCTGTTTCTCCTCCCTCTACTGTTTCCCTGCTTGTGCTTTCTCTTCTTCTCTCTCTCTCAAATAAATAAATAAAATCTGGAAAGAAAGAATGAATGAACTTCTTTGGCAATTTCCTTCACTGCTGTCTTTTTGAGGTAGCCTACACACAATGATTGACCAACTTGGGAACAGAGGGGCCTGGTCCTCTTGCCGAACTCAAGACCACTTTGAAGACCTGTCCCTGCCTCGGAGTTCCCAGTGAAGTGGTCAGTTGAAGCATTTGTTCTGACATTGGTAGCTCAGAGTTCCCTCTGCTCTGTCCTGTTCCTTCCTCTCTCTTCCATGGGTGATCCCAAGAACAATCCCCAACCAACCTCGTGCATGCCTATCTCTATCTCAGAGTCGGCTTTCCAGAAAACCCAATCTGCCCCCACCCCCATCCATGCCCACTGGACTGTGACTTTGCAGCTTCTCCAACCAGGAGATTCTATTTCTCCACTCACTGAATCTAGACTGGCCTTGTGACTTGCCTTGGTGAATGAGGCAGAGGTAATTTTTCCGGTGAGATAAACACAACACCAGGCAAAGTGGGTGCAAGCCAAGATTTATTAAAAACGCTCTCCGGCGAAGTTTCAGGGCTCAGGAGAAGGGGAGCCAGGAAAGTTGCGCCGGGAGGAGGTGGGCACCCTCGGGTGAGGTTCCGCCACTCTGGAAAGCAGAGTGGCAGAAGTCGCGCCCAAGGCAGGGAGGAGGGGGCTTTTAAGGGGTTTTGGGGAAAGCTCAGGGGTCTTTTGGCAAGTTTCCCTTATTTGGATATCCCGCCGCTCATCGGGATCCCATTGGTCCACAGGAGCCCGGGGCAGGGGTCTCAGATTCCTGCTTGGGCCTTTGTTCTCCTGTCCGAGCTCAGGTCTTGTGGCGGGAACTTTCGCCATCTTTAGTAGCCCTTCCTGCCAGCCCAACATTCCGACCTTTTGCTTAATATAATGTTGTCAGGGGCATCCACTCGGTTCTGGCTACTTCCTGCTGACAGGGGGCGTCGTCATGGGGGTAGTCGGAAGTGGGCAGGCAAGAGTAGGGCTGGAGGAGGAGTTGATTGACAGATACTCAGGCAAGTTCTTGTAGGCGACCCTGCAAGTACCAGAAAAGACAGGGAGCAACTGAGATTAGGAGGAGGATTATGCATACAGGTCCCGCCAGAGGGAGCAGCCAGGTTACCCAGTTGTAGGGGTCCAGGCCCCAGGAGGATGTGTCTCGCCACTGTGCTTGGATCCGATCCCCGAGTTCTTTGATCCTGGAGGTAACTATATGATTGGTTAACAAAGTAACAACATTCTTCATTTAATAATAGGCAGGTCCCCCCTTTTTCAGCGGTCAGAAGGTCTAAGGCCCGTCAGTTCTGTAGAGCTAAGGCTGCCAGGCTGGTGACTTGGGTCTGTAGGGCTGTGAGGGAGTCAGCAACCTGTTCCGTGTCATCATTCAGGGCTTGGGAGAGTTTGTAAGAAAAAAGTCTATGGAGGTTCCTATCCCCGCTGTTCCAGTTGCCACCCCTGTGGCTATTCCTGCCCCTGTTATGAATGGGAGGAAGGCAGCCCTTCCTCCATGGTGTTGGGGAAATAGGATGGACAGCAGCTGGGATTCAGAGTAGATGGTGGTAGAAGAAGATAGTAGAATGAATATACAGCCCAGGGAGTCGTTAGTGGTCAGGCAGCGATAGATTCCCTGAGGGCACAAGAGAAATATTCCCGAGGGAGTACAGTACAGGAGGGAGGAATTAGTGATATGGCAGCTGCGGTGGTAAGGGAGGACACATTAATAGTATGTATGTTTCCCCCATGGGGCCCATATGGATCGTATTATTTGTGGCCCTGAAGTTGGGGAGTGGCCAGTCAATAGGGAGGGGTATCCCCAGGACGTAGAGTGAGGTGGGGAAATGGCCGGAGGGCTATGATTTCTAAGAAAGGGCTGGCCGTATAGTAATTCAAATGGGCTTAAGCCTGAAGATCCGTGGGGCGTAGCCAGGAGTCTGGTGAGAGCCATAGGCAGAAGTGTAGGCCAGGAAAGATGGGTTTCTAGAGTAGGTTTGGTGAGTTGGGCTTTAAGCAGCCCGTTGGCCTTTTCTACCTTACCGATGACTGTGGGTGGTATGGGATGTGAAGTTTCCAGGTTATGTTGAGGCTCTCAGCTACCTGTTGGGTTACACTGGAGATGAAGGCAGGTCCGTTGTCCGACTGGAGGGTCCGGGGCAATCCCAACCTCGGGATGATGCGCTCGATGAGTATTGTAGCCACTACGTCCGCTGTTTCCCGGGCCATGAGGTATGCTTTGATCCAGCCTGTGAATGTATTTTATGGCGAGGCATGGGAGTGAAGTCCAGGTGTCAGTTTTCCCCCGGCTGATGCCCTCGGAGCTGTTGGTTAGGCCCTGGTCTGTGGATTCCTCCTTGTGAATTCACGGCCGAACAGGTTTTGCAAGCCCTGTGGACAACTTCGATTACCTTAGATAAGGAAGGATGATAGAACAATGGCTGAAGAAATTAGTGGAGAGCCTATGGGCCACTATGGAGGGATTGGTGGATGTCAGTGATCAAGGTGTGCACCAGATTGCCTGGCAGGGCAATCCTGTCCTGGATGTAGATCCACCCCTTATCTGGCAAGGGTATAGGCAGTAAAGTTGCAGGGTTTAAGCGGGGGGAGGTAGAGAGAGAGAGATGCGGGTTCTCTAGGAATAGCAGATGGAATAGCTGGGGACGAGGAGTCAGATGGGCCAGGTATCGTTGGCTAAGGAGCTCTGTGAGTCGGCAAGAGAGTAGACCGTGATGGGCTGCCCTAAGGTCATGTTGAGGGCCTTAGAGGGGGGTACTTGATATCCCTTGGCCCCCAGAAAGCTAAGTAGGGTGGAGGTGTCGTCTTGGGAGACCGAGAGGGAGGGGCTACAGAGGAGGAGGTCATCCACATATGTAGTAGAGTACTGGCCTTAAGGACGCACTGCTGTTAAGTCTGTAGGCCTGGCCGACAATGTGAGGGCTGTCCTTGAACCCCTGGGGTAGAACAGTCCAAGTTAATTGTCCAGAAGCATGCATGTCAGGATCCTCCCAGGTGAAGGCAAAAAGAAAATAGGAATCAGGGTGCAAGGGGACGGTGAAAAAAGCATCCTTTAGCTCCAGTACAGTAAAGTGAGAGGTGTTTGGGGGAACGCGAGACAGTAGGGTTAGGAACGACTGGGTGGAGGGGGACCACGACCTCATTGATAAGCCTAAGGTGCGTACTGGGAGGATGGGGTGTTACAGGGGGAAATGATGGGGATCAGGAGTCCCTGACGTTAAAGCCGTTCTACGATAGTTTCAGGCCCTGGCGGTGGGCTAAGGAAATAGGGAACTGAGCTTGAGGGAAACTTAGAGTTATCCTTAAGCTGTACTTTAACCGGGGTAAGGTGGGAAGCAATGATGGGTTCTGAGGTGTCCCACACCTGAGGGTCTACAGTAGGTAGGTCATCTGGAGTGAGGGTCGAGGGAGTGGAGAGGTGTAGGATGAGACGGGTTGAGGTGGATAGAGGGGAGGAAGGGGAGAGGCAGATAGTTGCCCTTAGTTTTCTGGAGAATGTCCCTACCCAGTAGAGGGACCAGGCAGGAAGGAATCATAGGAACGAGTGGGGGGAGGGAAACCCATCCAGGCTACAGGTAAGGGGAAGGGTCACCCTAGGGTTGGAGGAGGTCCCATCGATCCCCATAACAGTACTTGGTGAGGTTCGAGTAAGTCCCGAGTAGGAAGGCAGAACAGAGTAGGTAGCCCCGTGTCCAGCAAAAAAGAGATGGACTTACCCACTACCTGGAGCGTAACCCTGGGCTCGGCCTGGGTGAGAGGGGTGGCCGAGTCTGGGCTTCGTCAGTCGTCCTCCAATCCAAGCAGTTGAAAGGCCAGACTTACTATCTCGGGGGGTCCCCCACGTTGAGGCGCCGAAGATACCCCGAGGTTAGGGCAGTCGGATTTCCAGTGGCCCATCAAATGGCATTGAGGGCAAGGCCGAGTTGGTGGCTTTGGATTGGGGCACTGGCGAGCCCAATGTCCCTTGGCCCCGCATTTGAAACAGGCCCCCCGGCGGGGTGCGATTGGTTGCCCCTCTCTGCTGGCTCCCGGAGCCGGCCGGCCGCAGGGCTGCTACCAAGGCTTGGGTCTGCAACTGAACCTTTTGTTGGAATATGGCTTGTCGTTTAAGCTCAGCCGCCTCCTCACAGGAATTAAAGACCTTAAATGCCATTTTCACCAAGTCAGAAATGGGGGTCTGAGGGTCCTCCTCAGCCTTCTTTAACTTTCTCTGTATATCTGGTGCCGATTGAGAGATAAAATGAGTAGCCAGTACCGTGGCCCCCGCAGGAGAGGCAGGGTCCAAGCGAGTGTACTGGGTTAAAGGTTAGGTCAACTGGTTAAGAAACATGGTGGGGTTGTCGTAGGGGCCTGGACAATATCCCTAATCTTGTTGTAATTAACGGCCTTATTAGAGGCTGGCCACATGCCTGCTATGAGACACTGGACCATGCGGTCGCGGCGCCAGTGGCCATCTTGGCCATCCTGATAATCCCAACCTGGTTCTACAGCTGGGACCGCCCGGGCTCCAGCATCAGTGAGCTGGACCTGATCCGCGTGCTCCCGGGCAGCAGCCTGGATGCATTCCCTCTCCTCTATGGTGAGGGTGGTGGTCTGGACCACATGTAAATCATGCCAGGTGAGGTCATAGGCTTGTGCCAGATATTGGAATTCTTTAATATAGTTATCAGAACTGGCCGAAAAGGAGCCCAAACGTTTCTCAATTTGGGAAAGGTCCTGTAGAGAGAAGGGCGCATGAACTCAAACTTCCTCAACTCCAGCAACCTCCCTTGGGGGGCAGACCAACTCAGCGGGGGGGTTTAGAGCCCTAGTGTGGCTGGAGCCACACAGACACATTCACGCAGTCAGGCACTCTTCAGATTCAAACAGATTGGACACCCTCCCCTTTGGGTATCCCTGGCTAATGGGAGGTGATCAGTCTCCCCTTCCATTCTTTACCAAAGGATCTAGCTCAAACAGTAGCCCTGCGGCTGTTACAACAGAATTCAATTAAACACAAAAGGTGTTTACCAACAGATTTCAAAAGCGTAAACCTAGTTCTGGTGACCAGTGCTCAGGTATTTTATCCCATTCTGTTAAAGGTTACCAAAGACTTTGAATGCTACCTGAAGAATGACTCATTAAAACTCCGAGACACACAATTAACCAGCAGTTCTAGTCATCTCTTTGCTAGCAGATTTTAACAAATAACAAGTTGACCTTCAGTAAACTTTGATTGGAGTTTCCGGTTTACTGCGGATAAATTTGTCAGGAGTTCGGATAGGAGTGGGGAGGGGGAGGAGGAGGGGTAGACGAGAGCGCTGGTTCAGAAATCCTGAACTTAAGGGACCTTGGGGTGAAGGATCGCGGTGAGGAGGAGGAGGAGGAGGAGGAACCAGAGGCCCTCTTGTCAGTGGGTGGGTGAAGCTCTCCGGGGGTTCAGAGAGAGGAGACGGGGAGGAGAGGTCCGAGTCTTTGGGAGCAGTGGGTGGCAGGGTAGGGGGAGGGGAGTGGGCCAAGAGGACCTGAAAGGTGGAGCAGTGAGAGCAGAGGAAGGGGCGAGAGCGCAGAGTCCAGAAAGCTGGACATAAGGGACCTTGGCCCATCTGCCTAGGTGTCTGCCGAGGTTATTTAGGTCCATGAAAGTCTGATAGTTAAACGTGCCTTCCGGAGGCCATTGGGACTGATTGTCTAATCGGTATTGTGGCCAAGCGACAGTACAGTAACGTCGTTTTTGCAGGTCCTGGTCCAGTTCCAGGGTTTTAAGATTGGCCAGCAGGCCTAAAACACCCCCGGGATGTTTTAGGGTCGAATTTGGATTGGGAGGTCCCCACGATTCGTTGCCGGGCAACCCGAGGGCTGGAGGAAGGCGTCCCCTCGTCCACCACTGGGTTGCGGAAAAACTGTGTCGACTGCCGTAGAGGTTAGGACGTCTCCCAGCCTCTCGGAGTCACGGAGGTCACCTGGTGACCGGCAGGGTCCACCCTGACGCGGCCGCGATTAGGGCAGGGCTTTCCAGAAGGAGGCGCGGAATCGGGGAAACTCACCACAGCTTCGGAAGTGGCGTTGGGAAAGGCAGGTCCGGTTTGGCCAGGGAAAGGAGAGAGCCTCCCCACTGTGTGGGGGCTCAATCTCCTTCCCGGGTCTCGGCACCAAATGTAAAGTTTTTTCCAGCGAGATAAACACAACACCAGGCAAAGTGGGTGCAAGGCAAGATTTATTAAAAACACTCTCCGGCGAAGTTTCAGGGCTCAGGAGAAGGGGAGCCAGGAAAGTTGCGCCGGGAGGAGGTGGGCACCCTCGGGCCAGGTTCCAGAGTGGCGGAAGTCGCGCCCAAGGCAGGGAGGAGGGGGCTTTTAAGGGGTTTGGGGGAAAGCTCAGGGGTCTTTTGGCAAGTTTCCCTTATTTGGATATCCCGCCGCTCATCGGGATCCCATTGGTCCACAGGAGCCTGGGGTGGGGGTCTCAGATTCCTGCTTGGGCCTTTGTTCTCCTGTCTGAGCTCAGGTCTTGTGGCGGGAACTTTCGCCATCTTTAGTAGCCCTTCCTGCCAGCCCAACAGTAATAGCATACAGTTCTGAGCCTCAGCCTCCAGAGGTCTTGCATGTTTCTCCTCTCAATCTTGCAGCCCTGCCGCCACCACAAAAACAAGCCCAAGCTAGCCTGCTGGAGTATGAAAGACAAGTGGCCAAGTCACTGCTGCTCCCCAGCTGTCAGCCAACACTCCCCCCCCAAGAAGGAGAGCCAAGGCCTGACCACAATCCATGAATGAATAGACAAGAACAGAATACTACCTAGCTGAGCCTATCCCAAGCTGCTCAGCAGAGAGAATTATGACCTAGTAGACAGTGTTCTTTTAAGTCAGTTAAGTTTGGGGTAGGTTTGTTAGGTAGCAATTCCTAAATGATACAATAAAGAGCTGTTTGAGAAACCACCTGTGATACTGTGATTTGTTATAAGAAATATATATTTAGGGGCGCCTGGGTGGCTCAGTGGGTTAAGCCTCTGCCTTCAGCCCAGGTCATGATCCCAGGGTCCTGGGATCGAGCCCCGCGTCGGGCTCTCTGCTCAGCGGTGACCCTGCTTCCCTTCCTCTCTCTCTGCCTGTCTCTCTGCCTACTTGTGATCTCTGTCTGTCAAATAAATAAATAAAATCTTTAAAAATAATAATAAATTTAAAAAAAAGAAATATACATTTAATCCCTGTCCTCATTTCTGCCTCACAGCTCCCCAATACCTTTGGAATTTCCTAAGTATTGAGAGTGATCAAGGTGTCTTGTTACGTTAATGAAACGACTTTAGGAAAGCTTCTAAGAATGGTTGATAATGGAGCCAGTCCCACCCCCTAACCTCCTGACAGGGAAGAAAAGCTGGAGATTTAGTTCAGTCAATGGCCAATGGTTTCATCCAACGTGCCTTGGTAATGAAGCCTACATAAAAACCCAAAAGGATGGAGTGCGGAGAGCTTCCAGGTTAGTGAACACACGGAGACCAGGGAGAACGGCTTGCCTGGAGAGGACATGGAAGCTCCCTGTCCCTTCCCCATACCTCTCCCCACGCATCTCTTCCACTTGGCTGTTCAATAAACCAGTAATCTAGTAAATAAAATATTACTTCTAGTTCTGCAAGCTGCTCTAGCAAATTAATCAAAACGGAGGAGAAGGGCAGGTGACCTGGGCTTGTGACCAGCACCTGAATTGGGGGCAGAGCACCCTTGTAGGCCTAAACCCTCAGTCTGTGGAATCTAATGCTATCTCTAGGTCGATGGTGTCTGAACCAAGGCACACACTCAACTGATGTCCTGAGTATTGGTTATTGGTGTGGAATGTCCCTCCCAACATTGTAATTGGTACCAGAACCTTTCAGATAAAAAACAAAATTGTGGAGGCAGGAGCCTCTGGCCACAGGCAACAACACATGGGGTGAGTAAACAGCTTTCCAAGAGAACATGGGCAGAACTTATTATTTTTTTAAAACTGATCTCCATGTCCAACGTGGGGCTCAAACTCACAACCCTGAGGTCAAGAGTTGTATGCTCCACCAACTAGGCCAGGCAAATACCCGGGGAAGAACTTATTTTTTTTGCCCCAGTGACTGAAGTAGAAAGATGGGACTGGAAATGGAGATGCTGAAAAGTTAAGAAGGAGGAGAAAGTTGTGAACAAGATGGTTTGAGACTAGGAACAATAGGGTTGAAACAGCAGGTAGAATCCCCCGAGGGCGGTGGGATCTATAAACCTGCAGATGAGATGGCAGAAAGACAAATAAGCAGAGATAAACCTGAGAGTTATTTTGAACTTCTTTGCATTTCTTTGATGTAACTGTTTCTTTGTTTATTTGCATCCCATCCAATCTTCAGGAACATCTTCTTACAATACAGGAACCTCCCCAGTCGTTGGTAGAAGTGTCATTTCAGCGCAGTTTGGTAGTATGTATCTAGAGAGGTACAAAATGCACATGCCCTTTGACCTGGCAACTCCACTTCTTTTTTTTTTTTTTTTTAGATTTTATTTATTTATTTGACAGAGAGAAATCACAAGTAGATGGAGAGGCAGGCAGAGAGAGAGATAGGGAAGCAGGCTCCCTGCGATGCGGGCCTCCATCCCAGGATCCTGAGATCATGACCAGAGCCGAAGGCAGCGGCTTAACCCACTGAGCCACCCAGGCGCCCGGCAATTCCACTTCTAAGTTTTTACAGAGAAATGCTTGCTAATGTGCACCAGGAAACAAGCACAGAATGTTTGCTCTTTGCAGCATTGTCTATAATAGAGGAAATTTGGGAAAACCTCAATTGTCTACAAGCAGAACTTTAGATAGATGAACTTGAAATATTCCTAAGATAAAATACTATATAACAGTTAATAAGAATGAACTAATATCTATCTATCTATCTATCTATCTATATATATATACCATCAAAGATAGATCTCAAAACACATTATTGCATAAAAAAGCAAGTTCCAGAGAATAAAATATGATATCCTTTTGGTGCATTTACTTATTTTTAATTTCTTGAAAGATTTTATTTTTAAGTCATTGCTACACCCAACATGCGCCTCGAACTTACAACCCCAGTCAAGAGTCACATGCTCTAAGGACTGAGCCAGCCAGGTGCCCCTTTTGTGCATTTTAAGTCTACACAAAGCAGCAGTATGAGCATTTATGGATACACTATATGCAGTAAAATTATAAAAACAAGATTTGGAAGGACAGACACCAAATTCCTGATGGTAAATTTCCCTGGGGAGGGAAGTGTACAGAGAATATTTCACTTTTAACCCTACTCGTTTAAAAACAGCAAATATAAAATGAAGCAGATGATAAAATGAAACCATTAAATTCTGAGAGTTGGAGGGCATGAGTGTTTGTTAGATTATGTTCCGTTCTTTTGTGTATTTAAAATTTTTTACCAACTGAGAAAAAAATCTAATTATACCCATGAATGCTTTCTGTGATTTGGGTGGTTATTTGTCTGTGTGTGTGGCTGAGTTTCACATCTGGGTCACAGAGATTCATGCCAAAAATCAGGCCCCCAAAGGCAGATGTTACTGAGCATGTGAGCCCCTGGAGTCTCCAGACTCTTGGAGAGAGCTCTGTAGACCTACAGACTGTGGACCTGGAATCAAGTAAATCTTACTGAGATCACCTGTGGAGAGAGACTCTAGGATACATCTGGGTTATATGTGTAATCGTTACAGGCATTGATACCAGTGATGAGCTGCTCTTACCAATTACATGAGTGGTGGAAAAAACTCTTCCGCTTTGTTGATTTTCCAGTGTCTACCATCAGGCCAGATATTCATGCATATCTTGGCATATGCTCTTCCTGTCATTTAGAAAATTAACTCTAGGGGTGCCTGGGTGAGTCAGTTGATTGAGCATCCGACTCTTGATTTCAGCTCAAGTCATGATCTCAGGGTCCTGGGATCCAGCCCCCAAATCGGGCTCTACACTCACCAGCGAGTCTATCCTTCACCCTTTGCCCCTCTCCCACCATGTGCACGCAAGCATAAGTAAGTCTTAAAAAGATAAATAAATAAAGAAATCTTTTTTAAAAAAGATTTTATGTACTGGAGAGAGAAGGTGCAGAGTGAGAGACAGCAAGAGTGAGAGAGAGAGAGAGCACGAGTGGGGGCAGCAGAGGAGGAAAGGGAGAAGGAAACTCTCTGTTGAGCAGGGAGCCCAACACAAGGCTCAGTCCTGGGACCCTAGGACCATGACCTAAGCAGAAGGCAGACACTTAACCAACTGAACCACCCCCGTGCCCCTAAATAAATAAATTTTATTTAAAAAGAAAGAAAATTGGGGCACGTGGGTGGCTCAGTGGGTTGAGCCACTGCCTTCTGCTCAGGTCATGATCTCAGGGTCCTGGGATTGAGTCCCGCATCCGGCTCTCTGCTCAGCGGGGAGCCTGCTTCCTCCTCTCTCTCTGCCTGCCTCTCTGCCTACTTGTGATCTCTCTCTGTCAAATAAATGAATAAAGTCTTTAGAAAAAAAAAAAAAAGAAAGAAAGAAAATTAACTCTATCCATCGCATCCAAATGTTTTTTGTAAGTCCTGAAACTACACATACCCCCAATTTTTTTGAGTGGGAGTTTATGTGTGCGGATTAAGGAAGGCGTGAGAAACATAGTACAGAATGATACTAGCCAATGTTACCTAGCTCTATGTCTGTTCCGGGGGCCTTACCTGCAGTGACTCACCCCACCTTTATACCAACCTGAAAACACAGGTGTTATTATCATCTTCATTTTATAGATGAGGAAACTGAGGCCCAGAGAGGTTAACTAATCCCAAGATCACACCTGGAGCAAAAACTAGAGCCAAGATCCGAACACAGGAAGTTTGTGCCCGGGGTCGGCACTGTTAACCGTGGAACCTATCTTTCCAAACAGACTTACCAGAAGCCCGGAGTCAGATGCACAAAAGCAATGCATAAAATTCACAGGACTTTCTCCAGCACTTTCTCACCGGCATTGTTCTAAGCCCTTATTAGATATTACTTTGCATAAAAAGTCAAGTGGGAGATTTGAATCCATCTTGGGTCACTCTCAGAGGGGTGGCAGACCCCCTAAAATGTAGATTGTGTGGAGTACCTGGGTGGCTCAGTTAATTAAGCATCTGACTCTTGATTTCAGCTCAGGTCATGACTTCAGGGTTTTGAGATCAAGCCCCGCATTGGGCTCTGTGTTGAGCGTGGAGTCTGCTTAAGATTTTTTTCTCTCCCTCTCCCTCTGTGCCTCCTCACTGCCTGCGTGTGCTTGCTCTCTAAAAATAAATATTAAAATAATAATAATAATAATTTTTTTAAAAATGTAGATTGTGTGTCTTATCCCATTGACTGCTTATAACTACAATCTCAAGTTGGCACTATCCCCGCGAACAGATGTGAAAACCTAGCATCAGGGACATGACATGCCCTGGCCGAGATCACAGGAATGTGAGAGATTCACATCATGAAGCTGGAATTCCTATCTGTCTAGCTCCAAAGCCAGGCTCCCTTGGCCTCCTAAAATTCAAAGTGTCCTCAAGGTGAGGAGGCGGCTGGTGCCCAGTGCCAGGAGGGAGGAAGCAAGCAAGTTGTTTCCAACAGTTTGTCAGATTAATGAGGCAGACACTAGCTCATCCAAGCGGCTAAACAGCATCTAAACATGTTTCAGAACCATTTAAAGGTTTCAGAGATACCTCCCCTGAGTCTAGAGTCTGCCTCCACACCGAGCTGACAGTGTGTGGAGGACACACACTGTTGTGTGATTGGACATGGCACACAGCTTCCCCAACCGATAAATGACTTCTGCTAAGTTCTGCTAGGTTCTCTACTAAGGTGTTGACAAATACAGCCATGGGAACAAAAGGGCTGGGAACTGGCATGAAAGGACGCCCACATTTCATTTGTAAGCTCAAAAGCCAATCTATCATGAAACATACAAGGTCTTAGCACGGGCTGCTGGAGAGTGTGGGTGGGTGGTGTTTCCACAGGCCAAGCAATCCTCCTGCAGGACTGCGGACATGGGGGGGCAGAAGGAGCCCCCCACCCCACGCCATAGATGGGATAGGGTGTAAGCTGCCTCTTAAGAACACAGGCACCAGGGGTGCCTGGGTGGCTCATGGGTTAAAGCCTCTGCCTTTGGCTCAGGTCATGACCCCAGGGTCCTGGGATCAAGCCCCACATCATGCTCTCTGCTCAGCAGGGAGCCTGCTTCCTCCTCTCTCTCTGCCTGCCTCTCTGCCTCCTTATGATCTCTGTCTGTCAAATAAATAAATAAAATATATTTTTTTTAAAATGCAGGCTCCAAAGGGGACCTGGCACGTGGGACAGGAAAACTGAGTCAAACTAGATTACGGAAGAGTAGACGCTAAAGGTTTGCCAGTGTCCCAGTTATAACCAAACACTCAAAATTTAGTCACTTAAGATAGAAATCATTGGTTTTTCTCATGAGCCTACAATTTGGGCTGGGTTCAGGAGGGACAGCTCATCTTTGTTTATGCAACATCAGCTAGGATCCATTTCTAAGATGTCTCAACCATGGGGCTGGCGAGATGGTGCTGGCTGTCAGTTCTTCTCCACACAGCCTTCTTCTTAAAGCTGCTTGGGCTTCCTCACAGCATGGCAGCTGGGTTTTATGACTGAAAGTTCTAAGAGACAGAAGTGGAAACTGATAGTTTCTTAAAGCCTGTGCCTGGAAAGAGGTACGTCATTTCTTTCTTTCTTTAAGATTTTTATTTATTTATCTGACAGAGAGATCACAAGTAGGCAGAGAGGCGGGGTGGAGGAAAGCAGGCTCCCTGCCGAGCAGAGAGCCCAATGCGGGGCTCCATCCCAGGACCCTGAGATCATGACCTGAGCAGAAGGCAGAGGCTTTAACCCACTGAGCCACCTAGGCACCCCTGGTACATCATTTCTACCACTGGTCTGGCATTGAGAGCTCAGACCCAATAAGAAGGGATATAAATTCCACTATTTGCTAAAAAGAATATCAAAGAATCAGAGGCTGTATTTTAAAACGGCCACAGTGAGAACTTCCACTTGCATCCTATTCTCACAGGGAAAGAATGGCAAAAAGTTTATTTTGTCTGCCCTCTCCAGTGCCTTGTGGGAGATTATGGGTTGGACTACTGCAGTGAGGATTCAGAATATCTCTGAAGGGGTGGGTCCAGATTCCGTCTCTGAAGAACCACCTTTCCTCTTGTCTCTCCATTGCCTCAGAAGCTTTATTTCATTTATGCATTCAGGCACGTACACATTTCTTCATTCTTACATTGCTTTTAGCAATACTTGTTAAGTACCAATTCTGCTCCAATATAGTGGTGGTAAATAAAGCAGAGACATGGAAACCGCAGCCCCCGTGGAACTTACATACTGTGGGGGAATCAGACAATCAGCAGGTAAAGAAACAAATATGTAATTAAAATTGGACAAGTGGGGCGCCATGGTGGCTCAGTCAGTTAACCATCTGCCTTTGGCTCAGGTCATGATCCCAGGGTCCTGGGATGGAGCCCCACATCGGGCTCTCTGCTCAGCGGGGAGTCTGCTTCTCCCTCTGCCCCTCCCTCCTCCATTCGTGCCTGCTCTCTCTTGCAAAAATAAATAAATAAAATCTTTTTAAAATAAGTAAATAAATAAATATAGTGACAAGTGCTTTGAAGGAGCCCAAAGAGGGCATCGCTGAGACTTGAGCAGGAGTCCAGCAAGGAGAGCCGTCAGTGATGGGTAAACATCCATGGGACAAGGAGAGACCAGGCTTCAACAGCGACATGGTGATGCAGCGAGACGCAATGGAGTGAAATGCTCCGACTCCCTAGTTCTCTCTGCGGGTGGCATTGGAACTGTGCTGATGTTCTGAACCCAAATGATCCCCTAGGCTTTGAAAATCCAGGAATCTGGGTAAGACTGAAGAGGGAGATTTGGGCCGTTGTATGAATAAGGGCATGTGAGGATTTGAATGAGTGGAAAATTAAAAAACAGTGGCTTTATTTGTGCCCTCAAACTGGCAACGTAGGTCATTCTGATCATCCCAGTTGATTATTTATTTATTTAAGGAAAAGATGATTTTTAAATTTTACTTTCACTCATTCCTTCCTAAAAGCCTTTCCTGTATGGAGACTTGAGTTTCTGACCTATATTGTTGTCCTTTTCTAAAGAACTTCTTGCAAGACATGAAGACTGGCAACATACTTCTTCAATTTGGCTTATTTCTCTGTTCGTCGTGAAGGAGAATTTAGCAGGTACAGATTTCTAGGTTGGTGGGTGTTTTCTCCCAACACTTTTTTTTTTTTTTTTTTTTTTTGTTCCAGTGTAGTTAACATACAGTGTTATATTAGTTTCAGGTGTGCAATGTGATGATTCAACAACCTCACACATTGCTCAGAGCTCATCCTAGTAAATGTACTCTCTTCGCCCACCTCCCCTCGGTTTGTTCATTATAGTTTTGTGGGTTTTAAAAGATTTTTATTTATTTGACAGAGAGACACGGCAAGAGAGGAAACACAAGATTGGGGAGTGGGAAAGAGAGAAACAGGCTTCCCGCCGAGCAGGGAGCCAGATGTGGGCTCCATCCCAAGACCCTGGGATCATGACCTGAGCTGAAGGCAGTGGCTTAATGACTGAGCGACCCAGGCGCCCCATGTTCGTTCATTATAGTTAAGTCTGTTTTTTGGTTTATTTCCTTTGTTCATTTGTTTTGTGTCTTAATTTCCATATATGAGTGAAATCATAGTTATCTCTGACCGACTTATTTCACTTAGCATTATACTCTCTAAATCATTCCATTTTGTTGCAAATGGCAAGATTTCATTTTTTATTGCTAGATAATATTCCATTGCATATATATATACCACATCTTTTCTTTTTTGAGATGTTTTTATTTTGGTGTGAAAGAGAGAGAGCACGTGAGCACGAATGGGTAAGAAGGAGAGAGGGAGAAGCAGAATCTCCACTGAGGGGGCACCTGGGTGGCTCAGTGGGTTAAAACTTCTGCCTTCGGCTCAGGTCATGATCCCAGGGTCCTGGGATCAAGCCCCACATCGGGCTCTCTGCTCCGTGGGCAGCCTGCTTCCTCCCCTCTCTCTCTGCCTGCCTCTCTGCCTACTTGTGATCTGCCTGTCAAATAAATAAATAAATAAATAAATAAATATCTTAAAAAAAAAAAAAAAAGAATCCCTGCTGAACAGGAAGCCCAGTGCAGGACTCAATCCCAGGACCCTGGAATAATGACCTGAGACGAAGTCAGACACCTGACTGACTGAGCCACCCAGGCGCCCTATACCACATCTTCTTAATCCATTCACCTATCAAAGGACACTTGGGCTACTTCCATAATCTGGCTATTGTAAATATTGCTGCAATAAACATAGGGTGCCTATCTTTTGGAATTAGTGTTTTCCTATTCTTTGGGTAAATGCCCAGTAATGTAATTACTGGATCATATGGTAACTCTATTTTTAATTTTTGAGGAACCTCCATACTGTTTTCCACAGCAGCTGTACCAATTTGCACTCCCACCAGCAGCACAAGGGTTCCCTTTTCTCCACACCCTTGCTGATACTTGTTTCTTGTGGGTTTTTTTATTTTGTTTTGTTTTAATTTTAGCCATTCTGACAGGGGTGAGGTGGTATCTCATGGTGGTTTTGACTTGCATTTCCCTGATGATGAATGATGTTGAGCATCTTTTCATGTGTCTGTTGGCCACCTGTATGTCTTCTTTCGAGAAATGTCTGTTCCTGTCTTCTGCCCGTGGGTTAATTGGATTATTTGTTTGATTATTCCAGTTTAAAAATCTCGGGCACATGACTTGTACTGACTGAGACCCTACAGCTTGGTGAGTGAGGAACCTAGCTGTAAAATGGAAAGGCTGCACAGGCTATGAGATGGGCAAGAATGATTCTGTGGAGTCTGTTCTGGGACTGGAGTTATCGACCTCTTCAATATAGGGCAGGATTTCCCCTTAGTAACTGGAGAAGGGCTGATCCTGCAGTAGATGTCAAGAGGTCTCAGCTGTAGGGCGGGAATAGAAACCAGGCAGAGAATAATGGATATTTCATGAAACCATTTTGTTGGGAATCAAAAAAATTGGAATTGAAAAGGCATTGGCATATGGGCAATAAAGGCAACTGCTCTCAGATGCGATAATCAGTTGGGTTGAGTCTGGCTGCAAGTAATAGGAAATCTAATTAAAGTGCTTATGTAAAAGGAGACATTATTGGCTTACAGTCCAAATGTGTCTAGCTTCAGGTACAGCTTGACCAGGGAGTCAAATGCGCTCACTAGATCCTAGTTCCCTCTAACCCCATTTTGTTCTTCTTCAGTTGCTGGCTTGAGTTCCAAGCCTTATGATAAGAAGGCAGTGGTGGATCCAGCTCTTAGGTTGTACGTACTGTAGAGAACAGAGTCTCCTTTCCAGAATCCCAAGTAAGTCTCACTCTATCTCGTTTGCTTTGGCTAAGTCATGTGCCCATCCATGAATTCAACTGTTGGGGCCAGAGGAATGAGATGTGCTAAATCAGGAGTCTCAACCCCAGAATGGAAGGTGAATTCAGTTTCATCAGATTCCATGTGGCATGATGATGGGGCAGAGAGTGTTTTCTCAGAGGAAAATTGGAGTGTGAGTACTAGAAGGAGAATGAATGGGTATGAGGTCCACATGTGAGCTCTAGAAAGAAGCCATATCTGGAAGTGGGAACAGGACTATCCCTAGGGTGCATAGGGCCCTTGACAAATAGGTTCGAGAGTGCTGCCTATGAAAACAATTTGATTAGAGATATTCCTGGGCCCAGATGAGGTGTAGGGATCTATTGAGAAGCCTGGGGATAATCAGCATTAAGTGGTACTTTTATGTTTATTCTTCAATCAGTACATACACATTTCATGGTAGCCATGAAAAGGCATCCAGTTCTTTACTGTCAAATGACAGTGGTGTTCTGGGATGTTATATCTCGCACTATGAGAAAAAGGCAGCAACTTAGTGCTTACAATGCCATACTCTTCAGACCATGTTTATGCTGAAACAATAGAGCTCTTGCTTCTGCATTTCTCTGGTACCATTTATTCAATGCTGGTCACACTGTTACTCATGGTGCTGTACCAACCATCCAGTTGCCAGTGAGTAGTGGCTTCCACGGACTCTCTCAAAGGCAGTGCTTCACTGATGATGACCACTGATGGAAGTCTTACCCAACGTATGTGCAATCTGTGAATGATAATTCATTTTTGGTCATGTTAAATTTACCACTTGGAATTTTATAGTCTCCAACCATGTCTTCTCCTTAACTCTTTGAGCTGCAATCACGGCATTCCTAAAATGTGATTTCAATGTTGACCTCACTTCTGCCCACTACTCACCATTGCCAGCAGGGAGCACAGGTATCACTTGTGCAAAGAATGTTTGTCCTCATCCAGCACAGCTTAAGACTAACCCAGAAGAGTAAGATTTGCCTTATCAGTCAGAGGCAAGAAAGGACATTGATGATGATGTTGTTTTGGAAAGCTGGTGAGGTACGGAGCCGAAGGACAAGAAAGAATTCTTGAGACTTGGTCTTTGGTGCAAAAAGGTGCTTATTAAAGCACAGGGACCCAGGCAGGAAGAGCTGCTGCACTGGGGTTGTGAGGGGTGGCTCATTATATACTTGGGAGTTAGGGAAGGTAAGGACAAGGGAGGTGCACAAAAGGACTTTCATATGCTAAAGAAGACTCTCAGGATACCAGAGGCCTTGCTATTGTCAAGCTAAGGTTGTTTTCCCCTCTGGCATTGACAACTAGATAGCTGGGAGTTTCCTAGAGGACTGTCACACACATCCCACCCAGGAGTGGTGGACGGGTAGGGGTCTGCTATGGTCATAAGGGTGTGTCACCTTGTACTTTGCCCTCAGCTTGCCTTTGCTTCAGTAGGATGGGCTCCTGAGCATTGCAGAACAGTGAGTCGGCACAGCTACACTCAGAAGACTGACACATGACCCAAAGCCTGCAGAGTATTTTGGGTCCAAGAGAAGGTACCAAGTAAGGACACTTGCTGCTACCCTAAAACCCATGGGCGCTGCAGACCAGTAGCGGCACTACAGTCTGAACACAGATGGGCAAAAGCCAATGCACAGGCCCATATATGTGGGTCAAACCCAAGGGTCAGTGGTAGACCATTCAGAGCTCAGAGCCCTGAACCCCTCCTGGGTCCGATGTGAGAGTCACCTAAAATCTGTTCGTCAGCATCATTCTACCGAAGCGATTTCTTGTGATACCACAAAAGAAATACCACACCAGCCAGAGGGAGTCATCTACTCCTACACCATCCTTTGGAAGCAGGTCCTAGCCACAAGTCGCTAGGAACACCCCACAGGCATGATCTTCTTGGGTCACCCAGTCAACTCCATAAGTGTG
Source organism: Mustela nivalis (assembly GCF_964662115.1). Lineage (NCBI taxonomy): Eukaryota > Metazoa > Chordata > Mammalia > Carnivora > Mustelidae > Mustela > Mustela nivalis. The sequence continues at coordinate 120,379,140 of NC_139027.1, read as the reverse complement.
GTACAGGGTTAGAGCTCACTTTGAAAGAGGGGATGAAAGAGGACTGAGAACACACGAGGACCCTAGTCCAGGCTCAGGGAGCCCCATCTAAATGACACTGCCAGCCCTAGCCTCCCAGAGGGGTTCTTAGAAACTTTTGAGGTAAGGGCACCTGGTGGTTCTGCTGGTTGAATGTCTGACTCTTGGTTTTGGCTCAGGTCATAATCTCAGGGTCATGGGATCAAGTCCTAGGTCAGGCTCCCTGCTCACTGGAGAATCTGCTGAAGATCTTTCCCTCTCCTTCTGCCCCTCCTCCCACTTGTGCATGCTCACACTCTTTCTCTCTCTAAAAATAAATCAACAAACCTAAACAAAACTGTAAGGACCTATTTAACCAGAGGCTTCCACTAAGGTTAAAAAACAACCTTGTTGTTTAACCCTTAAACTGTCCCTGTTCCCCTTCCCCCATGGGACTGACTTATAAACAAGTCCCAGAAACCAGCCCCAGGTAACAAAGCCCAGATAAGAGGGTGGACCAGGCCAGGTGGAGACATCGGATCAGTGGGGGTTGCATACTGTCTCCCTAGCTACCAAGGAGTATGGGCCCTGCCCTTTGGGAGACTTTTGGGCGCCAATTCTAACCAAGGTGTGGTAGGCTAGGTCAAATGTCTACTATAGGGTAAATTGTAATTAGACTGGTCACCTAGCATCACTGTGCAGCTTTCTCTGTTTGTTACAATCTTCTTGGTCACCTGTGCGTGGCCAGGCCCCACCACATGGCCTTTGCCCTTAAAAGCTAGTCTGTGAAACAGAGAAGGGTCGCCCTCTCAGTAAGAGGCGCGGCCCTAGCCAGTCAATCGGATTCTTGATGCCTGGTGCGAAATAAAGTTTTGCTTGACCTTCGCTTTGTACCAGTCTTGCTCCTTTAATCACGGACCCATTTTGGGAGGGGCGGGGGCATAAAAAAACAAAACAAAACAACAGCCATTTTGAGGCAGGTGTTTCTGGCAACCAGGACTTAACAGAGGACAAGGCATGGGCTGAGGGTACCAGACCCCACCCCAACACTGCGGCAAGCCCCATGTGATTCCAGACACCAGAAGAGGACCGCCTTTGAGGAATGTACTCCAAAGCGCAAGGTCCCTCAGGCATGAGCCTAGAGCAGGGGACCCCGCCCTTACTGGGTCTCAGGCCAGTACTGAGTACACTGCTAACCACATGTGCATGTCAGATTCACAGTTCGGCCTGCCCATTTCCTGAGCACCTGCTAGGTGTGGGGTGGGGACAAACCGGAAGTCTGTGAAGCCATGGTGCATTGCACATTGGGGTGTTCCCAGAGCCACGATCCACCGGTGGCATGGCATCGCTCCACTCCTGTCCAACAGATTCCAAAGCGCCTGAAATGGAGAGCAGCCCGCGCCTCCAGCGACCTGTTTCTACCTCGCTGCATCCACTATTTCATTATAGTCCAACAGATATTAAATAGCAGGAAATACTGAGGTTTGGTCCGTGTGTTCTGGGCATTTGTTGAGGCCTCGTTACTTTTGAGAGAGATTCTGGGTGGAGGGCAGGGAGTGGGGAGACAGTGAGAAGCCCAGAGGGGTGCCTCAGGAAGGGCCCAACCCAGGGCTTTTTTTTTTTTTTTTAAGATTTTATTTATTTATTTGACAGAGAGAGATCACAGTAGACAGAGAGGCAGGCAGAGAGAGAGAGAGGGAAGCAGGCTCCCCGCCGAGCAGAGAGCCCGAGCAGAGAGTCCAATGCGGAACTCGATCCCAGGACCCTGAGATCATGACCAGATTCGAAGACAGCAGCTTAATTAACCCACTGAGCCACCCAGGCGCCCAGGACTGGGGTTTGTCAGTGACAACAATCCTCTTTCCTTCCACGGGGTTCCTTTTATGCCTTATGCCTTAGTAAAGACTCTGCTGCTTAGAAGGACAAAAGTCCTCAAAAACGGAGACTCCCAAGGGCTTCCAGGAGGCGGCAGAGGAGATGGCGTCAGATAACTGTAAGGTTTTTCCGGGGAGATAAACACAACACCAGGCAAGTGAGTGTAAGGCAAGGTTTATTAAAGGTTCTCTCCGGTGAAGTTTCAGGGCCCAGGTGAAGGGGAGCTGAGAAAGTTGCACCGGGAGGAGGTGGGCACCCTCGGGCGAGGTTCCGCAACTCTGGAAAGCAGAGTGGGGGAAGTCGCGCCCAAGGCGGGGAGGAGGGGGCTTTTAAGGGGTCTTGGGGAAAGCTCAGGGGTCTTTTGGCAAGTTTCCCTTATTTGGATATCCCTCCTGCTCATCGGGATCCCATTGGTCCACAGGGGCCCGGGGCGGGGGTCTCAGATTCCTGCTTGGGCCTTTGTTCTCCTGTCCCAGCTCAGGTCTTGTGGCGGGAACTTTCGCCATCTTTGGTAGCCCTTCCTGCCAGCCCAACAATAACCACACCTGAATTCCTAACTGTTAATGATGACTTGAAAAGCCCTTAAGGATGGGGGCTGGTTTCTGGAGAACCCACGGGGAGAGAGGATTGGACTTCCCAGCCCCATCACCACCACCACCACAATTGCTGCCTCCCCCCCTCCCCCCCAACCCCTGACCTCCTAGAAGGAGAGGAGAGAGGCCGGCGGGAGATCCAGCTCCATCACCAGTGGCCCCTGATTTAATCAACGGTGCCCAAGTAATGAAACCTCCATAAAAAGCCAGGATAGGGCTTAATGAGTTTTCTGAGCTAGTAAACACGTAGAAGTAGGGGGAAGATGGTTGTTCAGAGAGAGCTTGTTAGCTCTGTGCCCCTTCCCCACCTACCCTGTCCTGAGAATCTTGAACTGACTGTTCATTTGTAGCCTTTAACAGCCTTTGTAATAAAATGGTCATCTAGTAAGTGAACTGGTTTTCTGGGGTCTGTGAGCTGCTCCAGCAAATTAACTGAAGCTGAGGAAGGGGGTCATGGGAACCTCCTATCTATAACCGGTTGGAAGGTGGAAAGCACAGGTGACAACCAGGAGTTTAGACTGGCATCTGAATGGGGAGGCCGGGGTGGGGGCAGACTTGTGGGACTGAGCACTTGGCCTGTGGGTTCTAACACTATCTCCAGGTCCTGTCAGAACTGAGTTAAATCTCTCGGACACCAATCCGTGTCCACTGAGAATTTGGAGAATTGCTCAGTGGTGTTGGAAAAGCACACAAGACTAACACAAGGAGGGGGACCCCCAGGACATCTGCACAGTCCTGTGATGTTCTTCCTTTTCATCTGTTTCAATACAGGTTTTCCATGTCAGATTTCACTAGCAATAAGTTTGAAGACTAGGGAACTTGATGACTTAACTTCTAAGGGCTACATCCAGGTCTGCCCTTTGCTCAAGTTACTTAATAAATATTTACTGAGCACCCACTATGTGTGAAGCATGATTGCAGGGACTGGGGCCACAGCAGGGAACAAAAAAGCAAACACTTTATTAAAGAAAAAGAGTTAACAGGCTCAAAATGGAATCACTTGTGGTAAGCCCCACATCAGCAAACCAAGACTTAATATCTAACCTAACTGTAGCTTCAAACCTCTCTCAGGAATGTCATCTTATTCTTTTTTTTTTTTTTTTTTTAAGATTTATTTGGGGGGGTGGTGAGGGAGAAAGAATCTGAAGCAGACTCTGCTCTAAGCACAGAGCCCAACAAGGGGCTTGATCTCAGGACCCTGAGATCACCAAATGAGCTGAACCCAAGAGTTGGATGCTCAACCGACGGTCGGACCCAGGAGCCCCTCCTAAAAATGTAATCTTAAACCAGTAAATCCGGAATTCGCTGGTCAGCACTGATGAGGTCATCTGCTGATGGGCTGCTTTCTACTCCAAAGATGAGGTACTCTTTTTCCTTGTTCATGCCTCCTCCTGCCTTTGAAGGGGTTCGGGACAGCCCTGCACTGAATGTGCCACTCTGGCATGGGGACTGTTTGAAGCTGAAGGCACCTAAGACCCTTGGGGCGCAAGAGGAACTTTTGCCGCTTCCTACATAGAAGAATCTGAATTGGGGGTTCTTCCCAGAGTAAGGGTTATTAGCAGAGATAGTATTATGAGTGACTCATCCGTATGGCAAGGCAAATATCTAATTACCAAACATCTGATCTTATCACCCTGTGAAATGCATTCCTTTCCTCTGAAATCAGACCCATACCCCCTTCTCCTTAACTCAGAATGACAAATATACCTCATTTTGCCTTCTTTCGGCATTTCCATGTCTATGTGGATTCCCCATACATATGCTTTATTAAGTTTATCTCTCCTGTTAATCTGTCTCATGTCAATTTGATTCTTAGTCCAGCTAGAAGGACCTTTTTTTTTTTTTTTAAAGATTTTATTTATTTATTTGACAGAGCAAGATCATAAGTAGGCAGAGAGGCAGGCAGAGAGAGAGAGAGAGGAGGAAGCCGGCTCCCTGCCAAGCAGAGAGCCCGATCTGGGACTCAATCCCAGGACCCTGAGATCATGACCTGAGCCGAAGGCAGAGGCTTAACCCACTGAGCCACCCAGGCGCCCTAGAAGGACCTTTGAAGGGACAAGAATTCTTGCTCCCTGACACTATGAAAAGGCTTCCACTTTGTCCAGCTCTTCAGAACTCCCTTCTATTTGCTAGACGGGATGCTCCCCAGTCTGTGAATTGTTGTTTAAAGCCAATTTGGTTGAGGAGCCCCTGGGTGGCTCAGTTGTTAAGCATCTGCCTTCGGTTCAGGTCATGATCCCAGGGTCCTAGGATCGAGCCCTACATTGGGCTCCCTGCTCAGTGGGAAGCCTGCTTCTCCCTTTCCCTCTGCCCCTCCCCCTGCTTGTGTTCCCTCTCTCATTCTCTGTCAAATAAATAAGTAAAATCTTAAAAATAAATTTTCTCAGTTGAATTTTGTTTTTTAATAATTTCTACCCTCAATAGAGTCTCCACCAGAGTGGGAGGACGTGAGACAATTTTCTTTTTAAAGTAAATGGACAGTAGATGAGAAGGTGATGAGTGCTCTGGAGAAGAATCAAAGGGGGGTGCGGCGTGTAAAAGGGTGATCAGGGAAGGGAAGACTCAGGGAAACGTAGCACTTGAGTCAGCTTGAGGGAAGTGAGAAATGAGCCATGCAGGATCTCATAATAGTAGATACTGTCTAGTATTTTTAATAGTTATGTGTTTATTACAACTATTTTTTTGTTTTCATTTTTAATGGTAATATACAGTTATCTTCTTTTTTAAACATTTTATTTACTTATTTTAGAGAGAGAGTGAGAGAATGTATGTGAGAGCAGGAGGGGCAGAGGGGGAGGGAGAGGCAGATAATTTTTTTTTTTTTAAGATTTTATTTATTTATTTGACAAACAGAGATCACAAGTAGGCAGAGAGGCAGGCGGGGGTGGGGGGGAAGCAGGCTCCCCACCAAGCAGAGAGCCCAACGTGGGGCTTGATCCCAGGACCCTGAGATCATGACCTGAGTTGAAGGCAGAGGCTTAACCCACTGTGCTACCCAGGCACCCCAAGAGAGGCAGAAAATCTTAAGCAACCCTATAGACGTTCTAATCCATCTCACAACCCTGAGATCATGACCTGAGTCCAAACCAAGAGTTCAACAATTAACCCACTGAGCCACCCTGGTGCTCTATAATTTTCTTTTCTTTTTAAAGATTTATTTACTGGGCGCCTCTCTCTCTCTCTCTGCCTGCCTCTCTGCCAACTTGTGATCTCTCTCTGTCAAATAAATAAATAAATAAAATCTTAAAAAAAAAATAAAAAAAAAAAAGATTTATTTACTTCTGAGAGACAGAGAGAGAGAGGGAGAGAGAGTTAGGCAGACTCTGAGCTGAGCACGAAGCCCACCAGGGGAGGCTCCATCTCTCAAACCTGAGATGGCGACCTGAGCTAAAACCAAGAATCAGAAGGTTAATCAGCTGCGCCACCGAGGCACCCCTACAGTTATCTTTTAAGACAAAAATATTTAACTTTACAAAGTGGGAACTGATTCAAAGTACAATGCTAAGTAAATTAGCAGTGGCCCCAGTACATATAGCACAGGGGGGGCCTGAATGGATGGGGGTGGGTGGGTGGGACAGGGTTGGCATGTGTGTGTGTGTGTGTGTGTGTGTGTGTGTGTGTGTGTGTGAGAGAGAGAGAGAGAGAAAGAGAGAGAGAGCGAGAGTGCGTGTGTGTGTGTGTGTGTATATGTGTGTGTGTGAGAGAGAGAGAGAGAGAATTCACCTGAGACAGAACAAAGGAAATAGAAGTTTACTGAGTATACATTAAGGGAGCAGGGGACAGGACAGCCCAGGAGAGCCTGTGCTGGGGCAGTGGTGAGAAGCCACAGTTACACGACAGAGTGAGGGAGAACGCAGACTATGGAATTTTCCCTTTTTTTGGTAATCTTAGTGCCTGGTTGTAATTGGTCAGTTAGGGCCCATGGTCAATTTAAGGTGGGTCCTTGAACGAGCCTGTTTGCATTCAGCTCAGGGGTCACCATGGGCCCTTTTGCCTTGCTCAGGTTTCCATTTCTCAAGCTCATCGCCCAAAAGCAGCCTCTATGTACAGCAAATATGAAGGTGATTCCCAGATGCCTGAAGCTGGGAAATGCCGACTTTAAAATTCATTAAATTATCTCTGGTGGTTATTTCCTAGGGTGATCTTTTTTTTTTGAAGAACAGTCTCACATCCCTAATAAAAAACAAGGAGAAACTGGGAACCCAAACTCGACAACGGCTTTGCAACCACCTTTCAAAAATGCATTCAAGTTTAATAAGTATTTACTTCTCACAAAGTTGTTACTGAAAAGGACAGAACATCAGTAGTGCAGGGCACAGGTGCAGGGGCACCCTGTGATGGCTGATGCAGGTGGATGGGAAGCTGCCTCTGATTAAGGCAGCATCTTCCAGCCTGGCAGAGCATAACATAGCTTCTCTCTCTCTCTCTTTTTTTTTTTAATTTAATTTAATTTATTTATTTGAGAGAGATAGAAAGAGAAAGAGAAAAGAAGGAGCAGGAGGAGAGGCAGAGGGAGAAGCAGATTTCCTGTTGGGCAGGGAGCCCTATCCCAGAACCTGGGGATCATGACCTGTGCCCGAGGCAGACACTTAACTGACTGAGCCCCCCAGGTGCCCCAGAACCACCTCTTTAAAAAATATAAAAGTAAAAAAAAGCCCTGGCCTCCCCCCCCAGACCAATTCCATTAGAATCACCTGTTCGCTTTGAAAGCTCTCAAGTGATTTCCTACCTGCCTATCCTCTTGCTCCCTGGTGCCCAGGAAGTACAGCTTTGAATCAGACAGACCTAGATTCAAATCCTTCCTATACAGCTGTGTGACCCTGTTTGATCCTTCTGAGCCCCTCCTGCCTAATTTGTACATAGTAACAATCATACCCACCCCTAGAGGGGCTTCAATGGTGCCAAGACGCAGGACTGGCCACATGCCCACAGAGCATGCCAGACAATGGAAGTTCAGTATACCCTGTCCCCTCCTTTCTTCAGTGATAATCCCACCACCCAGAGTTTGACACAGAATAAAGGGGCACCCAACAACAAATCCTCAGCTCCCGCTCTGAGCTCTCCAAGAACAGAGGCCTGAGTTTATTATTCAGAGGGAGTAACAATGCCTATGAATCAAATCCTTAATCCATTCTTTCTTTCTTTTTTTTAAGACTTTATTTTTAAGTTATGGACATTGGGGAGGGTATGTGCTATGGTGAGTGCTGTGAGCTGTGTAAACCTGGCGATTCACAGACCTGTACCTCTGGGGGCTAATAATACATTATATGTTAATAAAAAATAAAAAAAATTTGGGGGGCGCCTGGGTGGCTCAGTGGGTTAAAGCCTTTGCCTTTGGCTCAGGTCATGATCTCAGGGTCCTGGGATCGAGTCCTGCATTGGGCTCTCTGCTCAGCAGGGAGCCTGCTTCCTTCTCTTTCTCTGCCTGTCTCTCTGCCTACTTGTGATCTCTGCCTGTCAAATAAATAAAATCTTTTAAAAAATAAATAAAAATTAATAAAAAATAAATAAAATTAAAAAAAAATTTTTTTAAAGACTTTATTTTTAAGTAATCTCTACACCCAACATGGGGCTCAAACTTACAGTCCTGAGATCAAGAGTAGCACACTCTACTAAATGAGCCAGCCAGCCTCCCCTCCATTGATTATTTTCTATTTTTAAATTAATATTTAATTATATCAGTTCTGGGGCAGCTGGCTGGCTCAGTCAGTAGAGCATGCGATTCTTGGTCTCGGGGTTGTGAGTTTGAGCCCCGTGTAGGATGTAGAGATTACTAAAGAAATAAGTAAAACTGGGATGCCTGGGTGGCTCAGTAGGCTAGGTGTGTGCCTGAGCCTTCAGCTCAGGGCAGGATCCCAGGGTACTGGGATCAAGTCCCCCGTCAGGCTCCCTGCTCAAAAGCGAGTCTGCTTTTCCCTCTGCCTGCTGCTCCCTCTGCTTGTGCTCTGCTCTGTATCTCTCTCTCCCTCAGACAATAAATAAAATCTTTAAAAATAATAATAATTAAATAAATAAGTAAAATTTTTAAAAAAGTAATTATATCAGTTCTAATTGAGCCATTGCTTTAATTTGAGAAATTAACATGCAGCATCTAATATTAGTTTCGTGTATACAATACAGTAATTGAACAGTTCTAAGCCTTACCCAGTGCTCCTGACCTGTGTGCTTAATCCCCTTTACCTATTTCACCCATCCCCCACCGACTCTGGTGACCATCAGTTTGTTTTCTATAGCTAAGAGTTTGGTTTTTTGGGTTTGTCTTTTTCTCTGTTCATTTGTTTTGTTTCTTAATTTCCATATATGAGTGCAGTCATAAGCTATTTGTCTTTCTCTGCCTTTTTTTTTTTTTTTTTAAACAAAGCATTATAAATAAAGCACAAGTCTTCTTTGCACACCTCACATAACATCCTGGTCAATGGCCCCTTTCTCAATAATGAATTTGGCAAGTGCCTTCCAGCACTTTTAAAAATACATTTACGCATTTTATAAAAACCGACAGAAAATATAGAACACTGTTTTATGTGTTTTTAGTGGCTAAGTGGGTTTTTTTTTTTTTTTACTATGTAGATCATTATGGAACTTTTAAAATACAACAACATGTTTACAAGATTTACTCCACATTGTTACATATAGCTGAATGTATATATACATTCCTTTTAGTTCCTCTCTTAATATTCCATTGTAAGGATGGACCACATTTATGTAACTATTTTTCAACAGATCAACATTTACATTATTTATAAGTTCTTAAAGATTTATTTATTTGAGAGAGAAAGAGCGTGCATTCAAACGGGGGAGAGGCAGAGGGAGAGAGAATTCTGAGCAAAGTCCCCCCTGAGTGCAGAGACCTTAATGGGGCTCGAACCCACAACTCTAAGATCATAACCTGAACGAAAACCAAGACTCAGACACTTAACTGACTGAGCCACCCAACTGCCCCTAAATTATTTCTAAATTTTTTTTAAGATTTTATTTATTTATATGACAGAGATCACAAGTAGGCAGAGAGGCAGGCAGAGAGAGAGAGGAAGGGAAGCATGCTCTCTGCTGAGCAGAGAGCCCAATGCAGGGCTTGATCCCAGGACCCTGGGATCATGACCTAAGCTGAAGGCAGAGGCTTTAACCCACTGAGCCACCCAGGCACCCCTATTTCTAAATTCTTAACATCACAAACAAAGCTGCCAGGAACATTCTTATACCTACCTCCACGTACTCCTGTGCATTTAAAAGAAAGAAAGAAAAAAAAAAAAAAAAGCAAGCCCCAACATGGGGCCTGCATGATATCACAACTCTGATATCAAGAGTCACATGTTACACCAACCAAGGCAGCCAGGTGCCCCTGTCCTGTGTATTTTTCACCTTCAGAATTACTCTTCATTTGCTCAATAGTGGAATGAGCGAGCACTGGACTGGGAGTGGACTTTGGGCTGGAGGCCTGGTACCCCTGAATCCTAGGCTCTTCATCCTAGGCACAGTCTCTGCCCCTCGCCTGCCATGATTCTCCCACCTTAACCACTTCACCTGCCTCCTCACTGAGCTCCTGTCTCTGGTGGGGTCTCTGGTTCCTCCCAGTGGAGCCCTAACACCAGCTATCATGCCCTTCAAGTTCTCCCCAGCTGTACAACTCAGCCCTGGGGAAGGCAGAGCCTGTAGGGGTCAGATGTGGGAGGCCCAGGGGGTAGTGAAACAGGCAGCAGCACTGAGAAGGGCCGCAGGGGACAGCACAGAATCACAACAACCTGGGAGTGACCTGCCTGGAGAACTCCCCACTGGCCATACACATACTCCCCAAGAGGTCTACCTGGGCACAACTGCTCCCGCCCACCTCACAGTCCTACATCGGGCTACTTCGGCACTTTGCACACTGAAGTTTAGCCTGTTCTCTTCCCACCTGTGTCCTCCTTGGCCCGTGAACTTCTTGGAGGCTGGGAGTGCGTCCCTCAAATGACCAAAATGGGTGTGGATCAAGTAACAGATCCGAATCAGTGTTTGTTGAAAAACATTCTGCCCTTGGGCTCCGAGTTGGACTTGGGCAGGAGAACAGAGCAGCCCTGGAAGGTAGTCCAGGCAAGTAGAACACATGCGTCAGTCAGGGGCTCTGAAGCTAGCAAAGTATATCATAAGCCCAGGGAAAGTCAGACTCCAATCCTATAAGGTCTGGTATTTCAGTTATCTACTGCTATTTCACAGACTACTGCAAGTCTTCCCCCCCCCCCCTTTTTTACCTTTTTTTTTTCTTCCCCCCTCTTTTTTTTTTTTTTTTAACATAAGCTCTACGACCAACAGGGGACTTGAACCCAAGACCCTGAGATCACGCGTCACGTGCTCTACTGAGCATGCCAGGTGCCCAGCTACTGCAAATGCTAATGGCTGAAAACAATTTATTATTTCTTAGCATTCCAAGAGACGGGCAGAAGCAGCTGTGCAGCTCTCCCACAGGATGTTTGTGGGGTCCCTTACGAACTCAATGTGGGGGAGGGGGAGTCCGCCCGGTCTGCAATGTTCAAGACAGTGCCTGGGATGACTGGGGACTGGTTGGGCCTTACTGTCCGGCAAGTTCGTTGGATTTTTTTCTCAGTAGCACCACTTCGTGATGGGGAAGAGCAGCATGCTTTCTCTGGGATGGGTGGGAAGGGGGTGTTAACCTTCAAAATAAAGCTACCAATTATTTTACCAGTTCAAAAAAAAAAAATGTGCTTTTTTGTTGTTGTTGTTGTTTCTGGAATAGCGGAAAACTGCAACCTGGGAAAAACAAACTATGACAAATCATAGGCAAGTCCATAGAACAAAGGAGAGAAATGCTCTTCTATAGAGGAAAGGAGTGGTGGGGCAGGCTATTGTAAACACAAAGTCCATTGGAGTAACTGGGAGTCGCAAATATAATGGCTTTTCATTGGCTGAGCTGTGACTGTCTCTCATTGGCTGGACTGTTGCTAGGGGAAGAGGAAAGCCAGAGAGCGGGCAGGGAGGTAGTATCCAGGTGCGGTCCATCTCTTCGCGTTGAGTTTGCAACTGAGCACAAGTGATCGGACAGGAAGGCTCCCTGCCCCAGTCTCCTGATTTCATTTTAAGCAAGATTTCCTTTAAGAAAATGTTTTTAAAGATTTATTTATCTTGAGAGAGAGAGAAAGAGAGCACAAGTGGGAGGGGCAGAGGGAAAAGAAGAGTGAACCCCAAGCAACCGCATCCCACGATCCCAAGACCATGACCAGAACCCAAAACAAGAGTCAGACGCCCAATCGACTGCGCCACTCAGGTGTCTCACAAGATCTCCTTTTATTAATTTTCACAGCGGCTGTCTTTGGAGGCAATCTCCCATCGTTGGAAAGAAAACTGGAATATTTTCTTCCAGGTACCAGCTCTTATAGTCCCCTTTATGTAGGTGTTAGGTGGGGGACTGATGGAGGAGGACAGGTGATTGATGATGCCTATGAGAGAGGCTGAGAATTTGTAGAGAAAAATCCAGAATAGTCACTAATTGCTAAGGCTGTCAGAGAAGGGGTGGATGAAAAGAACATAGAGGCAGGGGAATGGTAGGAAGATCAAGGCTGAGTTTCAGGACTGAGCTCTTTGATGGTGGAGGGGTCCGAACCCCCCTTACATGGGTCACAGAGGTGAACTGGTGACAGTCACGTCAGGATGAAATCCTAAATCTTATTTCAGTGGGGAGAGGGGAGGAGAGAAGCATTGTGACCCCCCACCCCCCGACCCTGCATTGTGACCTGCCTTGGAGACCACAAGTCTCACCCTTCCCCAGCCCCCAGGGATGGCTCTGGTCCTCTCACCCCTGTAATTATTTCTGAGCCAACTCTTCCATTTAGGACAAGACAATTCCTTGAGTTTCAATTGCTTCCAGTCAAAGAATAAGGGTGTCTGTCCAGTTTCTCCTAATAAATATTTGAACATCAGTTTGTTAATTTTTCTTGCTCTCTGTGACAGAGATCAATTGCTATTTTACAGTACACTCAACTTCTATTAGCTTAGGATTTACTTCCTAAGTGATACCACTAGCATTGGGCTTGAATAAAACATTTTACCCTGGACAAGCTCATTAAATTCTTGAAGGTGAGTGGACAAAAGGGAGGGACAACCAGCCCTAGTTTTACAATTTTTAGGGTATCCATTGAAATCCACTAGGGGACTATCAAGCAGGGTGGGGGTTAGGAAGTGCTAGATGATGAAGGCTAGAAACCATTGGAAGGACAATCCTGTTGGGCCTCAGGACACCAAAACTAGCCCTTTCCCAGAGCCAACCCCACCCCCAAGCTGGCTTCTGATACCCCTAAAGTGTTCAAGGCTTGGCCTCAAACAGCTCATCCTGGCCCAAATAAGGACTCCCATTTCCCAATATGTTCTGCATTTTCCTACTTTCTGACAATTAAATTATATTTTTAGGGTCTCACTTCACTTCTTAGAACTGACACTCAGCCCTGCTGAGGGTGGTAAAGTTTTTTCATCTTTAAACAGGGGATTTTATGGGACACCTGGGTGGCTCAGTAGGTTAAGTGTCTGTCTTCAGCTCAGGTCATGGTCCTGGGATGGAATCCTGCATAGGGGCGTCTGTGCTCAGCAGGGACCCTGCTTCTCCCTCTGCCTGCTGCTCCCACTGCTTGTGCTCTCTCTTTCTCTGACAAATAAATGAATGAAATCTTAAAACAACAACAAAAAATAAACAGGGGATTTTATGAGAATTATCTTGATCACTGCCTCGATTCCTCCCTTTAATAGAACGCACACACCCACGTTCACCAAATGCTATTTTGGGATTGAAAAGCCAAAGGAATTTCCATAGGAAGTGTTAAAGAGTTGAGTGTTTAGATTGAGAAATGTAGTTTATGACCCCATTATTTTCCTGCAGACTTCAGACTCCCAGATCTCACTTTATAGGTAGGGTCTGATCTTAACCCTTCAGCTTAACACACAGCTCTGCTGAGGATGGCAAAATTACATGCCCAAGGCCCTGGGTAAAAGGGAAAGAAAGCAGGGAAAGCTCAAAACAACAACACTGTATTTCTACACTAAAAGGACACAAGCTCCTCCAGTTGTTCCTTCTTCCTTCCAACCACTCCAAATTTATAGCCCAAGAGTGAGTGGTGTTAAACACTTGTCACCAGTTACAGACTCTCTTTGCATTTATGGTCATTTTTCCTGTGGGTGTTTATTTCCTTTCTTCTGGGGGCCTCAGCTGCGCACAGCCCAATCAACCAGAGAGGTTATGATCATGTTTTATTTCAAAAGAAAATAAAGGCACAGGGACTTGGTGACTGACCTCCCAGGTAGTTCGTGGCCCATATGCAAATTATCCCAGGTCATCCCCAGCTTCAGTTCTGCAAACCAAGGGTTAACTTTGAGGGGCATATTTATGAAGCCACAGAATGTCCTTTGTGGCAGGATTCCCCAGAGCAAGAGGTACCAACTTCCTTATAACCACATATTTCAGAGGGAAGGTTCTAGAAGAGTCCTGGAGAATCTGCTGCACTTGGATGGGGAAGTGGCTAAATTATTTTAGGTTCCAGAACATCTAAGATCCCACTTTACGACTACTTGGAAAGCCAAGAGGAATAAATGCAGGACCAGAACTTGAATCTTGAAAACACAGGAACATTTCCCCCCTCTTCGGGTCTATCTTTCTCTCTCCCCTTCCCTTTGGCCAGCTTTCCCTGCTCCTATTTCCACATAACATCGATATGCCACCTAAGTTTGCTTGTGTTCCCCCAGCAGCAGACCTTAACACAAGGATCCAAATGCAAGTCATTTACTGGAGAGGCACCCCAGCCCATGCTGGTCAGGGAGTGGAAAGCGAGACAGGGAAAGCAAGGGAAGGATGCATGCTTGGCCAGTTACCACTGCGCAACAGGATCTCAGTCCTACCAGCGAGCTCTGGACATGGTGTAGAACATGGGTCAGAGTTAACCCACCCAAGGGTCAGGGGAGCTGCTGTATTCCCCCCTTCAACTGTAATCAGTCTTTGGTGGAGGACTGCACCCTGGAGGACATTAACCCTCTGGGACTCTGGCAGCCAGATAGAAGCCTTCAGGTGGAAGGTGCCAGGTCCCAGGTGTTTAGGGCATTCATCAGGGTCTCTCACACATGCGGACGCTGCAGCAATCATGGCTGCTCCCTTGCCCGGGCCAAATGCTCTGTGAACGTTCATCTCTAGTGCTTGCCTGTGGCCTGGGCTGAATTATGGCCTCCTAAACTTCATATGTGGAAGTCCTAGCCCCACCCCAGTTCTTTAGAAAGTGACTGTATTTGGGGGTGCCTGGGTGGCTCAGTCAGTTAAGTGGCTGCCTTCGGCTCAGGTCATGATCCCGGGGTCCTGTGATGGAACCCCACGTTGGGTTCCCTGCTCCATGAGGAGTCTGCTTCTCCCTCTGCCTACAGCTCTGACTGCTTGTGCTCTATCTTTTTCTCTCTCTCTGTCAAATAAATAAAATCTTAAAAAAAGGGGCGCCTGGGTGGCTCAGTGGGTTAGGCCGCTGCCTTCGGCTCAGGTCGTGATCTCAGGGTCATGGGATCGAGTCCCGCATTGGGCTCTCTGCTCAGCAGGAAGCCTGCTTCCCTCCTCTCCGTCTGCCTGCCTCTCTGCCTACTTGTGATCTCTGTCTGTCAAATAAATAAATGAAATCTTTAAAAAAAAAAAAAAATCTTAAAAAAAGAAAAAAAAAAGAAAGTGACTGTATTTGGAGAAAGGGTCTTAGAGGAAGGGATTAAGTTAAAATGAGGCTGTTTGGGTGAGCTTTAAACTGACCGGTGTCTTTGTAAGAGGAAATTTGGACGTACCCCAGGGATGTGCACACACAGAGAAATGATCATGTGAGGACACAGAGAGAGGATGGCCACCCACATGCCAGGGAGAGGGAGGCTGTGGGAGAAACCAACCCTCCCAGCACCTTGGTCTTTGACTTCTAGACTCCAGAACCACAAGAAGTTCCTTCCTTCTCCCTTCCTTCCTTCATTCTTCCCTCCCACGATCCCTCCCTTTCTCCCTCCTTCTTTTTTAGAGAAGGAGAGAGAGAGAGAGAATCTTAATTAAGCAGGCTCCACACCCAGCACAGTGCCTAACTCGGGGCTCAATCTCACAACGCTGAGATCATGACTTGAGTCAAAATCAAGAGTCAGACACTTAACTGACTGAGCCACCCAGGTGCCCCCGAGACTTATCTTTCTATTGTTTAAGCCTCTCAGCCTGTGGCAGTACCTCATTAGGGTAGCCCAAGCAAACTAATCCACACTTCCCTGTTTCTGTATCTTCATCGGCAGAGTTGCGTCTGGTTGGCCCAGCTCATCTTTTCAAGCCAGGCCACCAGGCAGAAGCGATGGAGTCATCTTTGGGTGAGGTGTCCATCTCAGTCCAATCAGCCTTTGGGGGGAAAACAGGGCCATGTGGCCAGCACTGTGAGTGAGAACCGGTCTCTGAACAGGAAGCATCACTGGGGAAGCACCTCAAATATGTCTGTACCTTGGCCTTCTGCAATGGTCCTAAGCGGAGGTGGTCAGTCATCTGTGTACTTGCTTTAATCTGGGACATCTCCAACCACTGTGTCCTTGTCCCAGAAATAGATTATCCAAGGAAATAAGCCAGAACAACGCTGAGCATCTAGACCCTGCTTCAGATAACCCACACCTCAGGCCACGTGTTGTCTGGCTTCTGGGCTGGAAGACCGTGATCGCGAAATTCCCCAGCCCTGTCCACCGGGGCTGAATCAGACATTGAGAGGCATAGCTTACCTTGTCTGGAAACCAGCAGGATGTGAAGCTGACAGTTAATTAGATTAATTAGGAAACCATGCCTTAAAATGTAATGTTGTTTTCATGAGCTTTTAAAGCCTATCAAAATGTTTGCCGAGCTTCATGGCTGATAATTAACAACCTTGTAAAAATATACAAGGAAACAAGGAGATAGATGTCAGGAAGCTAATAAATGTGACAGCTGCCAGACGCACAGATAGAGCCTCGCTCTGGCCTTCTTATCTGCTAAGTTTGAATCCCAACTCTGAGTGAACTTTCCATGGCCTCAGACAAGTTCCTCACCCTCTCTGGTGTCATATGCTTCTCTAATGAGAAGCCTGGATGATGGCTAAGCCCCACACCAGCTACATTTCTTGGCCTTTCCCTTTCTTGTACATCGGAGCATGGGTCTGCAGGCTCCACTGGTCTGAAGGCAATTCAATCATGCAGCCTAAGTGTCTACACAATAGGTAGGGTTCCAGTATCTCAGGGAGGTCGCCAGCATCCCAGTCCATGGAAAGGGACATATAAACCTTTTGTAGCCAAGGTCCATCCCACCTTCTTTGGCAACAAGTTTTCTCTCCATCTTGGATCTCAGTCCCTGTGTTTTAGGGAGAGTTGGTTCCACCCTTGGCCCTGCGGGACGGGTCTTCCTCTCAGCTGTAGCACTCAGAGCATCTCAACCCCCTGACCACAGGGATTTTTTCTGGGATGGCCAACTAACCCAATCAGAGCCAACGAGGCCCAACAGAGAGGCTCTCTGGTTGATTCCACTGGGATGGTTTAGGCCTCGAATTGTTGGCAGCCATCCCGGTGCATGTGAACTGTGAACACCAATCCAGCATGGAGAAAGGCTGAGCCATATGATGGAAAGTGACCAAATTATAGTCCCATTGTTTGGGCCCCCAAGTTTAACTGTGGCTTAAATTTACTGTTGGACTTTTGGATTACATGAGCTGAAAAGTTCTCTTTATTTGTTTTAAGCCATTTTTGAGGTATGTTTTCTATCAGTTGCAACCCCAGGAGTTCTAACAGTTATTTGGTGTGTTTGTGAATACAGGTGTCCGTGTGTGTGTGTGTGTGTGTGTGTGTGTGACAGAGAGAGAGAGAGAGAGAGAGAGAAACAAAGTCAGAAAAACAGATGGAAAAAAAATTTTTTTAGTAGAAATACATGCAAGAATTTGCCCATGTTGTTTCCTGTGTGTAAAATATCATTTGTCCTCTTTTTCTCTTTGAGAATTCCTATTTGTCTTCTCAAAGCCCATCTCAGTGGTGTCTCCTCTTTCTCAGCTCCGGAGGCAGGCAGTCACTCCTTCCTCCGTGCCCTTGTGGAGGGTTGCCAGGTGAAGTTTCTCCAAATACCTGTATTACCTGTATTTCTCCAGATACCTGTATTACCCAACTGGACTGGGATGGATCCCTAAGATTG
Organism: Mustela nivalis; assembly: GCF_964662115.1. Taxonomy (NCBI): domain Eukaryota; kingdom Metazoa; phylum Chordata; class Mammalia; order Carnivora; family Mustelidae; genus Mustela; species Mustela nivalis. The sequence continues at coordinate 120,361,515 of NC_139027.1, read as the reverse complement.
CCACTAGTACCTGACTCAAATTGTCAGAAGGGACAGAAGGAAAGACCTTCAACAGCTGTTGACAAGATTCATTATATTACCCAATGCCCCCTTTGTAAGAAAATGCATGATAAATTCCCAGAAAAAAAGTTGTCTTGAATAATTGGTAGTTTCACTTCTGGAATCCATTGGGTTTCTATCTCTCTTTCTTTCTTTCTTTCTTTCTTTTTTTAATTTTACCACCAGGGGACCCAAAATAAGTCCAATGTTCTTGTTGAGGTCACCAGTGACCTCCACTTTGCTAATCCAATAGTCAGTCCTCATTTTTCACCTTACTTATCCCATCAACAGCATTAAACATAGATGACCCCTCTCTCTTTCTCTGTTTATTTGGCTTTCGGGACCATTTAAGCTCTTGGTTTCCCCTCTTATCTCACTGGCAACCTCTTAGGTTTTTTGTTGATTCTTCCTCCTTTCCTCAGCCTCCAAACATAGGGAGGTCATAGGGTCTGGTACTTTGTCATGTTCTCATCTTTGTGACACGACCTTCATTGGCAATCTCATCTAGACTCAGGACTTTAAAGACCATCTCCCTGATTATGATTTCCAAATTTCTATCTGTAGCCTGGGCCTTTCTCCTGAATTTTGAATCTATATGTCCAATTGCCAATTTTACAAATCTTCTTGGACATCTCTATTAGTCAACATGGGCTGCCATAACTAGATACCACAGACTGGTGGCTTAAACAGCAGACATTTATTTTCTTACTTTCCCAAAGGCTGAAGTCCAAGATCAAGGTGCCAGTGGAGTTGGTTTCTGATGTGACCTCTCTTCCTGGCTTGTAGATAGTCACCTTCTCACTGGGTCCTCACATGGTGTTTCCTCTGTGTGCATGAGGATGGAGATCTCTGGGTGTCTCTTCCTCTTGTTACAAGCACACCAGTCTATTGGGTTAAAGGCCCATCCTTTTGACCTCACTTAATTTTAATTACTTCCTTGAAGTCCCTATCTCCAATACAGTCAACAATGAGGCTTAGGGCCTCAACATATGGATTTTAGGGGTGGCTGCCTGGCTTAATCAGTAGAGCATACAATTCTTGATCTCAGGGTCGTGAGTTCAAGCCCCATGTTGGGTGTAGAGCTTCTTAAAAGCAAAAACAAAACCATGTGGATTTTAAGGCAACATAATTTAAGGAGACATTACATCCAACAGGCATCTCAAACTAAACATATCCAAGACTAAATTCCTCCCCAAACCTATTCCGCTCATGGTCTTCCCCATCTCAGAAAATGAGTCCCCCACCTTTCGGTTACTCAGGCCAAAACCCTTGAGGACATCCTTGACTCCTTTCTCTTCTGTTTCATATCCTTCCTCCAACCCATCAGCAAATCCTATGGCCTCTATCTTTAAAATATAAAATACATCCTGTACCCCACCACTTGTCACCTCCTCACTGCTTCCACTTTATTCCCAACCACCATCATTTCTTGCCTGGATCATGGTAATATTCTGAATGCTTTTCCTGCTTCTGTCCCTATCATCCTCCAGTTTATTTTACTCCTAGTCTCCAAAAATACTCCTTTCAAGCCGTAAGACAGGTCGTGCCTTCCTCTGTTCCTGCAGCGGCATCATCATGCTCAGTGTAAAAGCCAAAGTACGTATGTGGCCTACAAGGCCCCACATGGTCTGTCCTCTTGTTACCTCTTTGGCTTTCTCTCCCATTGAGTGACTTGCCTTCATGCAAAGATGATGACTAGTGGTCATGGGAGTGGATGAGCTCACTCAGGGCAGGGGAATTAAATGAGAAGAGAAGATAAGGGAAGGGAAAGGAATGGGAAGGGAGAGTGGGGAAGGGGGAGGAGAGGGCACAGGGAAGAGGATGGGGGGAAAAAAGGTGAGCTGAGAAGGGACCATTAGAGGTCTAGGACAGGAGCCAGCAGAGATGGGTCCACCAAAGCCCAGGAGAGAGATGTTCCAGAAGGAACAATCTCTTACTGAGGGCCCACAAGGCTGAACATCTCATCTTTAATTTCCCTTTTGTGCTGTTAAAAATTTTAAACCTATTTAAATGATGACCAATTTGTCAGCGAAGCAGTTGGCAGCCAAGCCTGCTAAGAAGAAAAAATATTAGCATCTTTCAACTGGTCATTTTTTTTCCCCCTTTTCAGCATAAGCAGGCCAGAACCAGTATCCATTATTAATAGATGCATGTTTTATTAAAGGTATAAAGACCAAAGATTTGTAACTTTAATAATCCAGATTCTTATTTTAAATTCTCCAACATTATTATTTATTGATCAGCTGAGGGTGTTTCTTTTGCAATCGCCAATCTGCCAATTCCTGGAGGAGAGATAGAAGCAGTAGAGTTAGGGGACCTAGCATTGATACCAACTCACTCAAGGGTAGGCAAAAAAAAAAACTCCCACAAAATGAGCAACCCCTCTGTGCCAGGCCCTGGACCAGACATGGTGCATAGGGAGCAGGATGCCAAAGACAGGACCCTCCCCTAATTAGGCAGAAGAAAAATAAACAATATATGGATAATGCAATAATTCGGGTGTGTATGGGAAGTAGAGCTGAGTGGTTCAAAGCTTTTCTCTGGAATTAGGAAGGCTTAAGTCTCAGGGCCACGACTTAACAGCTGTGTGATCTTGGGCATGATACCTTTCTAATATGAGCCTCAGTGTCCTCATCTGTATAATGGGATGATACAGGGTTATCATGAAGAGTAACAGCAATAATGATGCACATAGCTTGCTTGGCCTGGTACTCAGCACACAGTGAGCCCTTCTCCGTTAAATGCCAGCTGAGGTTGTGGTGGTAGTGCATTGATTGGGCATTGATTCTTTCTGGAGGGGAGGGGTTAGGAGAAGCTTTCACAGAGGAGGACAGCTGGTTCTTGAAGGATAACTAGAATTTCAAAAGGTTGCCAAGTGGAGGGGAAGGTTACTCCAGGCAGAGAAAACCACCAGGGAAGTGTGAGCTGTGTTTGGGGGAAGCTAAGAGCTTGGTGGGGCTGGGGAGTACGGTAGCTGGAGAGGACTGAGGGCAAGTGGCTGCAAAGGAGAGTCTGAGATGGTTCAGAGGACCTTACAGGGTCTGGGTTTGCCTTAAAGGTCATGGGGAGCCTTGCAGGTGTGTTTTTGTTTTTGTTTTTTAATTAAGGCAAAAAAAATAAATACATATAACAAAATGTACCATCTTAGGGGCTCCTGGCTGGGTCAGTCAGTACAGGATGCAAGTCTGGATCTTGGGGTCAGAAGTTTAAGCCCCCTGTTGGGTATAGAGATGACTTAAAATCTTTTTAAAAAGGTTACCATCTTTTTTTTTTTTTTTTAAGATTTTATTTATTTGACAGATCACAAGTAGGCAGAGAGGCAGGCAGAGAGAGAGAGAGGAGGAAGCAGGCTCCCTGCTGAGCAGAGAGCCCTATGCGGGGCTCTATCCCAGGACCCTGGGATCATGACCTGAGCCAAAGGCAGAGGTTTTAACCCACTGAGCCACCCAGGCGCCCCTAAAAAGGTTACCATCTTAACCATCTTTTTTAAAGATTTTATTTTTTAAGTAGTCTCTGTACTCAACATGGGGCTCAAACTTATGACCTTGAGATCAAGAGTTGCATGTTCTACCCACTGAGTCAGCCAGGCGCCCTCACCTTAACCATTTTTAACTGTACAATTCAGTGGTATTAACTATTTTCATATTGTTGTGCAAAAGATCTCTAAAACTTTCATTTTACAAAAGAGAAACTCTGTCTCTATCAGACAACAACTCTCCACTTTGGCCTTCCCTGAACCCTGGGCAACCAGCATTCTACTCTGTTTCTGTGAGCAAGGCTACTTTAGATACCTCATGAAGAGAAAGCATATAGTCTTGTCCTTTTGTCACTGGCTTATGTCACTTAGCAGAATGTCCTCTAGCTTAGGGGTGCCTGGGTGGCTCCGTCCAGTTAAACGCCTGACTCTTGATTTCAGCTCAGGTCATGATTTCAGGGTTGTGAGATCGAGCCCTGGGTGGAACCCCATGTCAGGTTCTCGGGCTTGGCGCTCAGCACAGAGTCTTCTTCTGCCTCTCTCTGCTCCCCTCTCCTACCTTCCCCTTCCCTAAATCCTGGTCTCTCTAAAATGAGTGAATGAATGAATGAATAGAATTTCTTTAAAAAGAGAATGTCATTAGCTTCATCCATGCTGTATCATGTGGCAGGCATCCCTCCTTTTTGAGACTGAATAATGTTGGGGCGCCTGGGTGGCTCAGTGGGTTAAAGCCTCTGCCTTCGGCTCAGGTCATGATCTCAGGGTTCTGGGATTGAGCCCCGCGTGGGGCTCTCTGCTCAGCGGGAAGCCTGCTTCCTCCTCTCTCTCTGCCTGCTTCTCTGCCTGCTTGTGATCTCTGTCTGTCAAATAAATAAAGAAAATCTTAAAAAAAAAAAAAAAGACTGAATAATGTTCCATGCTTTGTGTATACCACATTTTCTTTATCCATTCATACCTTGAAGAATTTCAAGCAAGAATGTGACCCAGTTAGATCGTGATTTAGAACAATTGCTGGGGGAGGGGAGGGGGAGTGTCTTTCTAGAAAAGTGGAGGTGGGGCGCCTGGGTGGCTCAATCAGTTAAGCATCTGCCTTTGGCTCAGGTCATGGTCTCAGGATCCCGCATCGGGCTCCCTGCTCAGCGGGAAGCCTGCTTTTCCCTCCCTCTCTGCTGCTCCCCCTGCTTATGCTCTCTCTCTCTCTCTCTCTCTCAGTCAATTAAATAAAATCTTCAAAAAAAACCAAAAAGAATGAAGTGGAGGGGACTAAGTGGCAGCAAGGAGCCCAGAGAGGAGCTAGTGCAGTTGTCCAGGCAAGACGATGGTGACTTGGCCTCAGACGTGGCAGGGGGCTTGGATTCCAGAGACAATCTCGAAGTGGAATTGGCAGGATTTGATAATGGTAAAAGATATGTTTAGAAATCCAGAGGTGCCTCAGGTCTTTCCAGCCCCATTCACCCCTGGAAAAAGGAGGAAAAGAGGGGGCCTGGCTGGCCTCCTTTATCCTGGCTGGCTACATGGGCAGATGAGAGAACGTAGCCCCAAGGAGAGAGAACATTGGCCTTCTGGTCCCTGTACCGCCTGTGGCTCACTGTGAGATCTTTGATAAGCTGGTACCCCTCTCTGGTCCTCAGTTTCCCCACATGTAAAGGGAAGCAGTTAGTAAGGCAGTAATGCTCCTGTAAATGATGACGGTGGTGGTGGTGGTAGCCAACAATGCTGTCCGAGGGCTTACTTTCTGCCAGGCATCCTTCTAAGTGCTTTATAAGCATCAGTGCATTAAGGCAGTTAATTCTATCAATACTACTATTATCCCCATTGCACAGATGAGGAAATTATGACGCCACTTGCCTGAGGTCCCAGTGATAACTCCCCCGTGAGCTGAAATTCAAATTCAAGCAGTCTGGTTCTGGATCATTCCAGGGAATCCCTAGGAGAGCTTTAAGGGATCAGAGGGAAGTGCCGGGCTGGCTCCGTCGGCAGAGCACGAGACTCTCGATCTTGGGGTTGTAAATTCAAGCCCCACATTGGATGTAGAGTTTGTTTTAAAATAAAATCTTTTCTTAAAGAATTTCATTTATTTATTTGTCAGAGAGAGAGTGAGAGAGAGAGAGAACAAGCAGAGGGAGCAGGAAAAGGACAAGCAGGCTCCCCTCTAAGCAGGGAGCCCAAATCCTGGGATCATGACCTGAGCCAAAGGCAGGTGCTTAACCGACGAAACCACCCAGGTGCCCCCAAAATAAAATCTTTAAAAAATAATAAACAAATAATAAAATGTCAGATTCCTGGATCCCCCCAGGACCTGCTGGGACAGAGCCTCTAGTGTGGCCCCAGGCATGATTTGCTAAGACACTCCCAGGGCTAAAGGTGAGGCTTGAAACTGAGGGTTCTCTGGGGACAGACAATGCCTGAGTCTGACCTGAGAGAGAGTGGAACCTGACTCTCCCCCACTGATTTTCCTTGGATCCAGGGGTGGGTGACCCTTTAGGGGACAATCCCAAAGGGGTTTCTGGGTCATTCCCATCCCTCGCCCCAGCCCCCAGAGGAAGTAGCCTTCAACCTCCCAACTCCCTAGTCCTCCAGAGAAGGTCCCTGCAGGCTGTGAGGAAATATAAATGATCAGTGATCCCAAGAAAAGACACTCAACCTCTCTAGTTGTCCAGGAAATCAATAAGAAGATGCGCTGGAAGGTTCTCAAGAGGAAAGGAATGTGGTCAGATAATTTCCTAATCAAACTCACCCCTGCTCCACTTGGAACTCGAATGCACTCGAGTACCCTCAACATCTAAATTATTCCCCTCTTTGGAGGGGAGGGGAGTACATACTATCATGACAGTATTAGAGCCACAAATATCATGGCATCTGGTTATTTTTAAAAAGGACAACGTACCGTCAAACTAGATACCAATAACCAGCAATCACTAGCATAATCACTTTTTTAAATTTTAATCTAAAAAAGAGCTCAAAACCACTGCCCTAGGCATTGAGGATGAATCTCACAGACACAGCAGATGAGCAAATGGACACACACACACACACACACACACACACACACGCAATACCAGGTAGTTGCATTTATATGAAAGTTTCAAGAACAAAGCCAATCTCTGGTGACAGAAGTCAGGATAACGGTTCTCTTCAAGTTAGTGACTGCAAAAGAACATTCAGGGGGGCTGGAAATACCCTGTGTCTTGATCTATGTGGGGATTACGTGGGTGTACCCAAAGTAACAATTCACCGGGTGATGCATTTATAATGTATGTACTTCACTGTGTACAGCTCCTGCCTTAATAAAAATGTTTTGAAGAGTTAGATTTATTGTGTCTTTCTGGTTATCCATGTCTTTCACTAAAATGTAGATGGTGACTCAACACTGACTGTCTACAGCTTACACAGTCACTCATGCGAGACAAGTGGCAGAAGCAAAGGTAGATTAGGATTTGGCTTTCTACCCAAAGGAGCTGGCACGTGGCTCTGGATTTAGAACAAGGATCACAGCTGGAGGGGGCTACCCAGGGCCAATCATGTCCGATGCCACTGAGATCCCTGCTCCCCACCCCACACCCCACAAGAGCCAAGGCCAGGCCTGGACAGCCCACTACATCAGGCAACTGGCTCAGTCAGAAGGCAGCCAGACACAAGAGGCCAGGATGGGCAGGGTCCCTTTGGGATGGGAATAAATGAAGCATTAGTTAGCAGATGCCCTGGCCACAGGGTTCTGACTGCATCAAAGATAAGAATGGAGCTGGTCCGGGGGCAACGTCAGCAGGAAGGACCATTAGAAAGGACATCAGGGGGTGCCTGGGTGACTCAGTCCATTTTGTGTCTGACTCTTGATTTCTGCTCAAGTCATGATCTCAAGGTCATGAGATCAAGACATATGTTGAGCTCCAAGCTGGATGTGGAGCCTGCTTAGGATTCTCTTTCTCTGCTCCCACCCTCACTTCCTCTCTAAAAAAAAGAAGAAGAAGAAGAAGGACATCAGGTCATTTGGACAACACTCATAGTTAATAGGATCCTCATCTCCTAGTGGTACTACATGACAGGAGGTCTGAGCTTACAGTAGAGGCAGGAGGTTGGATGAAAGATGTTCAACCAGCCCAGGCAGAAACCAGAGATACCCAGTTCCTGCTCAAGGTTACACAGCAAGTTAGTAGCTGATCCAGGCCAAGATCTCACACATTCTATACCATATGGGCTTCTTCCTACCACTCCAGGAACACCCCAAAGCCCCAAGATTATTTCTATTTCCCCCTCTGGATACTCAACATTCTATATACCCTTTTCAGCTGAAAGAAAGGAAAAGAAAAAAGAAAAGAAAAGAAATATACTTCTTGAGTCTATGACAACTTACATCATCTTAGAAGTGCAAAAAAAAAAAAAAACATCCTACACCACCCACTTTTAATACAGATCTTTGCCGTATTGGGAAGTATAAACAAACCCAAAGACCGATAATTAGTTCTAAATTCAAGCGAGGTTTATGGAACGTGAACCATTTGGGTAATCGGCTGGGGTGATGCCATGAAGTGGTAATTAATTTGTTTTTTCCTTAAAATGTTTTACTTAATTAAGGGAGGTGCTGATTTATATACACCCATCCCCTGGGGATGGTTCGTAAGGCAAGAGAAAATTCCGACTGTCTCCTTGCCACGTTTCTCATCGAATTATTTCATTACATTCAGATACACTTTTGTAACACTGATTGTGACAGATCCTGGAGTTATGAGCTCATAAATCCTGGGGTGGGGGGGAGCAGGAGACGTACACTTAATGGGAAATGTTCTCATAATCAAAAGAATATTTCAAGCTGTGACAATGCAGGCCAAGAGAGGGAGAGGGAGCGCTTTTCCTTCAAAGAATAACAGGTTGCTGAAACCAAGCCAGCACCTGCAGATCTGTCTACTTCTGAGTCTGCTGGGCTCCAGAATCTCAGCTTGCCGAGGGTGGAAATCAGGAGGAGTTGGATCTAGTCCTGGTTCCACCATAACTTACTTTGAGCTGACCTTTCATTTATTCAGCATCTATTTAATGAGCACCTGCCATATGACAGGCACTGTGTTACATGCTGAGGATACAGTGTGAACAAGGCAGATTTGTTTCTTACCTCACAGACCTTAGAGTCAAATGAGAAAAATAACAAACACATAAAAGAATAAATAGCCGATAAATATAATTCCTCCCTATGATCTAGCAATTCCATTCTCAGGCATACACTCAAGAGAAATGAATGGGGGTACCTGGGTGGCTCAGTTGTTAGGTGTCTGCCTTTGGCTCAGGTCATGATCCCGGGGTCCTGGCATTGAGCCCCACATCAGGCTCCCTGCTTGGCTGGAAGCCTGCTTCTTCCTCTCCCACTCCCCCTGCTTATGTTCCCTCTCTCGCTATGTCCCTCTCTCTCAAATAAATAAAATCTTTAAAAAGAGAGAGAAAGAGTGCATATCTGTCAAAAGAGATGCACTAAAGTGTTCCTAGCAGCATTATCCAATAGCTCCAAAGCAGGAACAGCCATCAGGTCCACCATCAGGAGGATGGATAAATAAATTGGGGTATATTTAAATAGTAGAATACTGCATAGCAATAAAAAAGAAAAAAACGTATTGCGTGTATCTACATGCAAAACATGGCTCAACTCACAAACAATGACAAATGAAAGAATTTGCACAAAGGTGTGCAAACCATATGATTCCATTTATATGAAGTTCCAAAGCAGGCAAAATGAATATGACAAATCCGAAATCAGAATAGTGATTACCTTCAGAGGGAGAGGCAGAGGGAGCTCTCTGGAATGCTGGAAACATCCCTTGTCCTGGTAACCAGAGGTGGTTACAAGTATGTGTATGTAAAAACTCACTGAGCTGTGCACCTAAGACGTATATACTTTACCCGTGCATACTATACCTCAATTAAAATTTTAAAAGAGAGAACAATTTTAAATAACACATAGTTGAAATGATTTCACATCATGATGAGAGACGTGAAGAAAATAAAAACAGGTAGCATGGAGGGTCATGTGAAGGTAGAGGTGGAAGTTGGGCAATATTAAGGGGAAAGGCCAGAAAAGGCCCTTCGGGGAAGGTGGCTTACATCTGATACCGGAATGTCAGGAAGGAAGCCGCCCACGTGAAAATCCAGGGAAAGAGCATTCCAGAGAGCCAGCAAGGGCAAAGGCCCTGAGGTAGGGCATCTTGGCAGGAAGAACATGGAGACCAGAGCAAGGACAGAGAGAACAGAGGAAGAGGGGGACCAGAAGGGCTGTCAGGGGCTAGTCAAGAAGGGCCCTGGAGGTCATGTAACAGCTTGAATGTTATTCTAGGGGTGATATGAACCACTGGAGAGCTTAAGTAGAGGAACGGCATAGATCAATTGACATGAGTTTTCAATTAATTAATTGATCGATTTTGAAGATTTTTTTAATTTATTTATTTGATAGACAGAGAGAGATCACAGGTAGGCAGAGAGGCAGGCAGAGAGAGAGGGGGAAGCAGGCTCCCCGCTGAGCAGAGAGTCCGATGTGGGGCTTGATCCCAGGACCCCGAGATCATGACCCGAGCCAAAGGCAGAGGCTTAAACCACTGAGCCACCCAGGCGCCCCGAAGATTTTTTTTTTAAGAGAGAGAGAGTGGGAGAAGAGGCAGAGGGAGGGAGAGAGAGAGAATCCTCAAGCAGACTCCCCGCTGAGCTCAGAGCTCAGTGCAGGGCTCTAAGCCATGACCTTGCAGTCATGACCTGAGCCAAAACCAAGAGTCAGTCGCCTAACTGACTCAGCCATCCAGGCACACTGACCTGACTTTTTTAAAATCGAGGCCACAGATCTATTAAAATGGAGAAAAGAAAACACTAAAACCTGACAATATTGAGATGGTGAGGATGTGGAGCCATAGGAACTCTCACACATTGCTGGTGACGAGGCAAAATGGGACAACCACTCTGGAGAGCTCCTGGGCAGTTTAGTACAAAGTTCAACATACACTTACCAAAGGAGCCAGAAATCCCACCTCTTGGTATTTACCGAGTGAAATGAAGGCCTATGTTAAATGAAAAACCCACATGCAAATATTTATATTAGCTTTTTTCATAATCATGAAAAACTGGAAACAATCCATACATCCCTCGGTTGAGGAATGAATGAGCGCACATCCTATCCGAGCCCTATCATAGTCTACTACACAGCGGTAAGAAGGAACAAGCAGTTCCCACCTGCAACAACTTGGATGTTAAGTGAAAGTGTTAAGTATAAAAAGCCAGACGCAAAAGGTGACCTATCGTGTGATCACATCTGTAAGACATTCTGGAAAAGGCAAAACTGTGGGGATGAACAACAGATCAGTGGTTGCCCGTGGTTCAGGGAGAGGGGAGGGCTCGGCTACAAAGGGGCAGCATGAGGGAATTCAGGGGGTTAGTCACTGTTCAAGATCTCCACTGTGGATTATGGTGGTGGTTCCCGACTCTGCATTTTCAAAACTCTTAGAAACACACACCAAAAAGAATGAATCTAATCGTACATAAATTTTAAAATAATTTTTAGGGGCACCTGTGTGGTTCAGTCAGTGAAGCATCTGCCATTAGCTCAGGTCATGATCCTGGGGTCTTGGGATTGAGTTGTGTGTCATGCTCCCAGCTCAGTGGGGAGCCTGCTTCTCCCTCTTCTGCCTCTCCCCCTGCCTCTCTTTCCTTCTGCCTGCTGTTCCCCCTCCTGGTGTCCTCTCTCTGTGTCAAACAAATAAATAAAATCCTTAAAAAAATAAAAACAATTTCTGAATGTAAAAAAAATTAGGTCGTATTTTCCTATTAAAACATAAAGACTACTGGAAGGAAGGCATGAAAGAAAGAACTATCTGAAAAGTTGAGCCATATTGATTAAGATATCCAAAGATGGGGGTCTAGGCCCTCCCAAGCATGAGCTAGGAACAGAGTCACGCAGTCACATTGAACTTCGCCTCTGAACGTTGCATTTTGCTAGAGCCACTTCATGGGGGTGGGGGGGGGGGTGCGGTGGGGATTGTCTTAGAAGCAGACCCAAAGACAAAGATTCCTGTGTTAAGGAAGAGGCTGGACATGGGTGAGGAAGACAGGAAAGAGAAAAGGGCCGACAGGAGTGCAGCAGCTTCAGCCTCCGCCTGATCCCCACCCAGAGATGAGGAATGTAAATTACACCTTGGAGCCTAGGCCGGGATAAGAGGGGAAGCTGGAACCAGAAGGTGCTATGCCTACTGTCACGGGGGGGGGGGGGGGGGGGGGGGGTGTCAGCAGCTAGAAGGATAAAGAAGTCGACTGTGTGAAATCCTCACCTTTCAGACATATTTTCTTCATTCGTATTCCAGGATCACAAGCAAGAACTGTAACAACCACAGGCAAAACAAAAGCTAAGGTATAAATGAACTGCTCTACAGCACTGTGTTACTTTTGCTTATTGTCATCGACAATTGGGACATTAAGGTTGCTCATATGCATAAAAATGCATAAAAATTCTAAAAGGAAAAAGGAGAAGTACAGGGACTGTTTGCCGAAGCTTCAGGTGCCCTCCAGGGTGGGCTAAGGGAATGTGGGCGAGACGCTGATCCAAATTAGACACTACACTGCGCTTTACATATTAAATCTCCTCCGCCCTCCTGTGAGATAGATACTATTTCCATATTCCATATTTCAACAAGCCTACAATGGTATCAATCACAATATACACATTATTTTGTTACCACCAAGAAAGAAAAAATGCGACTGCTTAAAAATACAGCATACCATCAATTGTGACATACAGCCCGATTTCAGAGATGTGAAATGTAAAAAACCGTACATCTTGGGATCAATAAAATATGGCTCATCCCCACGTTGCAGATGAGAACACCAGGCAACAGGAGTTAATGTTTTGTCCAAAGTTACACAGCTAATGACCATAAGGGCCGAGATTCAACCTGGGCCCGTCTAACCCCAAAGCCCGGGTCCTCTGAACTTCCCACGGAATAATCTGCGGCGTGTTGCCGGACAACTTGAACATCTAACTGTGAATGGTGTCCCTGGGATTGCGGGGTGCTTATCCAGTGGTAACTGGCGGTTCTGAACTTGTTCCACTGAGCCCAGCTGGGGCGGTGGGGTTAGAACTTTCTCAGAAGGCTGGGGATATACCCCGAGCCAAAGCACTCGGGTGGAAACAAGCAAGGAGCCCAGGGCTAGAAATCAGCCTGACCTTGCCAAAGGATGTACACTGGGAAACCCAGACAGATACAGAACAACAGACGAGGTAGCCTTGAATAATAGGCCACCTGGAAAATGCCCTCAGCCTCTCCCACTTCCTTCAGGGCTGACTTTCTGACATTGCCAGTTACAAGTGCCACAGGACAAAGCAAGTTCTTCAAGCCTCGTCCTGCTCTAAAATCAAGACCTTGTCTCCCAACCCCCGCTCCTGTTTCTGGGAGACCTTCCTGAGGTCTAGCAGGGATCAGGCAACCAACTTGCTCACTGCTTCCCTGGGTTTGAGGCTGAGTTGTTGATATTCCTGCCATGGCCCCTCCTAGTGTATTTCTTCATTTTATTTTTCCTTATGCCACTGGGTGAGTTTTATCAAATGTAAGAAATAGATACTTGTCCAGATGCATGACCTTGGTCCCTGGAGAGTTTTGAGGATGTTCCCTGGAAATGATACTCTGTTCTCCACATTAGGCCTATCCTAGATATCCAAAGGATTTGGGGAAAAAGTTGATGGGATTTATTTTTTATCTCTTCCTCCACTCTATCATTCCAAAATCTCCAAGTTAGAGGCCACCTGGTTGGGAAGGTGTAAACAGTAGGTATTTTGAGCATTACTCTGCCTGCCTCAACTTGCCACTATGCAGACGGTCTATTGATCTGAAGCCAAGGCCTCAGGGACAGGGTAAGGGTGGCCACATCTCTGGGCTCCACAAGAGTGGAGAAGGTCCCAGCATAGAGGTGTGGTATACTACAGCACAGCCAGCACTTTCCCATCACTCCCTTCCTGGGACCTCACATCCTCCCCAGCCATGTGGTGAGTGTATCAACCAGGAGAAGCAGCAGAAACCCAGTCCACAGTGGTTACAATGGTTCATTACATGTGGCAGCTGGACTGGGCTGGGGCATGCCCAGATAGCTGGTAAAATGCTATTTCTGGGTGTGTCTGCAGGGGTGTTTCCAGGAGAGATTGGCGTTTGGATTGAACTGAGTAAAGCGGAAGGCCCTCTCTAAGGCAACGGGCATCACCCATTCTATTTAGGCCTGAATAGAACAAAAAGAGGGAGGAAGGGTGAATTCACCTTCTTTCTGCTTAAACGGAAATATCCATCTTCTCCGTTTGGACATTGGCACTCCTGGTCCTCAGGCTTTCAGACTCACATCGGGACTTACATCAGCTCCCTCCACCACCAAGCTCTCAGGCCTTCAGATTCAGACAGAATTATGCACCAGCTTTCCTGGTTCGTGGGACTTCCTGGCCCCCATAACCACATGTAGCAGTTCCTATAGTAAGTCTCTTTTGTTTATCAGAGAGAGCGAGAGAGCAGAAGCACTAGGAGCAGCAGAGGGAGGGGGAGAAGCAGCCCCCCCATCCTCCCCGAGTAAGGAGCCTGATGCAATGCTTGATCCCAGGACCCTGGGATTAGGACCTGAGCCAAAGGCAGATGCTTAACCCACTGAGCCATCTAGGCGCCCCTCTTCTTATATTTATGCCTACATATCCTACTAGATCTGCTTCTCTGGAGTCTCCTGACTAATACACCAACTTAAGAGAAAGGGAGACTGTCTCCTGCAGTGCAGAAAGGAAGTTCACAACCAAACCTCAGGCTGGGTAGGGATGGACCTGTGCCACCTAATTCCTGGCACCTGGGGCTGGAGGCCACCAGGATTCCCTGAACCCCACCCTAGCTCTGCTCCTCAATGTGTCAGATTCCTTCTCTCTTACTGCAAGTGCCACCATGGTCGCCCACATTCCTTCTCTTTTCACACCAGAGAAAGGAGCCAACTCACTCCATTACAAATTAAAGAACTCTGGCCCAGTTTGGATCAGATGCCACCAAGAATCGGGTCACTCAGCTGTGGCCACATGAACAGAGTATAAAAACATGGGGCGCCTCCTAGAGCCACAAGGTGAGACCAGAGAGGAAAGGGAACTCCCGGAAGAATGGGGGTGCAGATTCCTGAAGGAAGTAGGAATTACGCCAAGCATGGAACCTCAGAATCCTTCTCAACACAGCACTCTAGATCACCACTACCACTAGGTCAGACTGATCCAATGAGATAAAACCATCAATCTAAACTTTAGACCCCAGAGCAATAGAACATCAGGAAGGTTCTTTTAGGTCCATCCTCCTTGGCATCCACCAAAATAACCAAAACTTTATAAAGGACCTCACAGATCAATGACCAAATGACTTGTGGCAAAGATTCCAGAATTTCACCAAGTCCCTGAAATTTTCCTCCCAGGCCCCAGAATTAGCTGGTACCCATCAGATGTCCTCTGCCGATAGCTAGTTAGTGATCGCTCAACACATTAGACGGCTGCCATCCCTAATGATGGCAGTTGGGGCCCACTACGCAGTCTGAGTATTTTTATTTTGCTCTGTTCCTAGCTAAGACTGGCGCTGGGGACTCTGAATGGCTGCGCGATGTGTCAAGACAGTTAAACAAACAAAGCCATCACGTCCGTTTGCTCGCACGCCAATCCTTGGCTGGGCCCTGGCAGGGCCGGAAGGCACTCTGTTCATTTTTCTTTAGAGGCAGCGTACTCCTCTGAATGTCTTTGTTATTATTATTGATCTCCCTGGGTCTCCTTATGGCCAGAAATAAGGAATCCAATTTGATTAAGGGCTGATTTGGCCTGCGAGGTAAGACGCGTCAATACAACAGCGGAGACTGCAGCAGGCACCAATTTGGTTAGAGTTGATCCAACACATTCGGGGTGGCAGCAAGGCCACCGGCGCCCTTCAGGGGCCCCTTCCAGCTGTCAGCCTCCTCCACCCCTTCTCTGCTGACCTCCTGACTCAGATGGGGGTTTAAAAAAATTTTTCTTTTAAAGATTTTATTTATTTATTTGACAGACAGAGATCCCAAGTAGGCAGAGAGGCAGGCAGTAGAAAGAGTTGGAAGCAGGCTCCCTGCTAAGCAGAGAGCCCGAAATTCGATTCTAGGACCCGGGATCATGACCTGAGCCGAAGGCAGACACTTAACTGACTGAGCCACCCAGGTGTCCCTCAGATAGAGGATTTTAATGTAACTCACGGAAGATATTGCCAAGGCTTATACAGTCCACAGCTCCGTATCTGAGCCCCATCCCCTTAACGCCTCTCAGAAGTGTGAAGAGGTGATTCATGCTGGCTTTGGAGTCCAGCCAACTTGGGTTCACGTCCTAGCTCTACGACACACAGTGGGGCCCTGGGCAAGTCATCTGTACAATGAGTATATTACGCTGACATCCCTCCGGGTTGTGATGGCAGAAATTCTCTGTTGTCTTTTGCCTTTCAAGCCTTCACCCTCTCAGTTCAGCCCTAACGAGCTTCTGGTAGGTCCCTCCCAAGTGCCAATGGCCTTCCAACCCAACGTATTCTCATGCCGAACTCTCTTTCCTTTACTGTCTGCCTATCAGGTCTCCGTGTAGGAGCCACTTCCTCCAGGAAGCTTTCCCTTGCTTCCTCCCCTTCCCCCAGATGGGTCAAGGGCCCTGGCTCTGGTCCCCACCGTCCCTCATCTCTCCGCTCAGCAATTGTCTGCCTCCCCATCAGCCCGGGAGCCCTGCGAGGGCTGAGACAGGACATCTCCTGTGTCTCTGCCTCCTCAGTACCAGGCCCACAGCAGGCACCCAATGCATGAATCAAGTCTGTGACGATATGTTACTGTCCTGGTTACTATTGCTGTGAATAAATTACCCCAAAACCTACTAGCGTACAACCCTTTATTAGGCTCACAGAGTCTGCGGGTCATGACTACAGACAGGGTGTGGAGGGCATGGCTCTTCTTTGCTCCATGATCGTGGCCTCCAGCGGCAAGATGGGAGGCTGGGAACTGGGGGGTGTCCCCAGCCACACGTCTGGAGGTTATCTTGGCTACTGGACAAACCTCTAGCTGAAATTTACAACTGAACCCCTTACCAGTGGCCTGTCCCCACAGCCTGGGCTTCCTTGCAGCTGAGCGACCTCAGGGCAGTCGAGCTGCTGTAGGAACTCCAACGGGAGCGTCCCTGTGAGCAAGTGGCAGGAGCCAGTGCCGTTTAAGGCCCAGCCTCAGGGGCCACGCAGTCGTTCCTGCTGCCCTCAGAGAAGGTTTGGACACGTTTTAAAACTGCTCAGTTTTCTTCCAGCTTCCACTTAGGATGTAGAAAGCTGGAAAGAGGATCACTTCCACCTTTGCCACAAGAAAAACCCAGATCATCTGTGATGTTATGACTTTCCTTGTAGCTATCAGAGAGCTGAGATCACAGGGCAAACAAGTGGCCTGACATCTCGAGGCACAGGCATTGGGGCCCCTACATGGTTCAGCGTCTGACTCTTGGGTTTGGTTGCGGTCATCTCAGGGTCATGATCTCAGGGTCATGCGATCGAGCCCCAGCTGGGGCTCTGCACTCAGCATGACGTCTTTCTCATCTGATCTGGAGATTCTCTCTCCCTCCCCCTTTGCTCTTCCCCCTGCTCATGCTCTCTCTCTCAAACAAATAAATAAAATCTAAGGAGACACAGTCACCACCAAAGAAGATGGGACTTGAGCTCTTGCTTACTCAGAGCTGATACCAATAAACCGGAAATGATACCAATAAACCAGAAAGAATCCAAATAAATTTTTAAAAAGCTGCCAAGGCCGAGTGTGGGCTGGTATGGCGGTGTGGATCCCCTGAGGGCAGCCGATTAAGGGGAAATTTGGACCCCCAACAGGCTTTTCTCTGCAGACTGCACTGGGCGCTGTGAGGGAGACTGGGGGTTAGGGAGCCTACCTTGGGGTGTGGGCCTAGCGGAAGGAACAGCTGCCGCTGCTGGAAGAAAGGCCATAGGCACTGGGGAAGGGACAGCAAGGCCCAGGGCCCTTGGTGCCCACTGCAGCTGGGGGAAAGGCACAGAAAAATCCCTGTGCCAGTGAGAGAGGGTTGGATCACTAAGTCCCCCGGTCTCAGAGTGCCTGCCTAAAACTTAAACAGAACCTTAAGAACAAAGGGCAGCTCCCACACCTTCTGCTCCCAGACTAGCAAGTAGCAATAAGAGCTGCCTGCTGCTGGAGGCCGGCAGGATCTCACAGCAGGAACCTCTTCCTGGCACAGGATCACAGGCAAAATCTAAAGCTGGGGGTGAAACCGGATCATTGGGGGAAAAACCATACAGCAACCCAGCTCCCACCCTGAATACAAAGCAGCTCTAGAGGAATATGGAGTGTGATGTGCTGATGGCAATCCTTGGAACAAAACCCCAACCCAGCTCAACTCCTGTCCCTACTGATCCAACCCCATGCTAAAGAGCCAGCAAAGGAAAAGGCATGACCGTGTTCAGGCACAAATACTATTTACTTCAGTCTCTACTGACCTACACAAGACATCGAGCGTCCAACTCTTGATTTTTGTTTGGGTCATGATCTCAGGATCATGAGATCAAGCCCGGTGTGGAGCCCCATGAGGGCCCCATGTCAGGCTCCCACGCTCCGCACAGAGCCTGCTTGAGATTCTCTCTCTCCCTCTGCCCCTCCCCTGCTTACATGCTCACCCACACTCTCTCTCACTCTCTCTAAATAAAATCTTAAAAGAAAAAAAAAAACCAAGGGGCATCTGGGTGGCTCAGACAGCTAAGCGTCTGCCTTCAGCTCAGGTCATGATCCCAGGATCCTGGAATCAAGTCCCACATCCCGCTCCCTGATTTGCAGAGAGTCTGTTTCTCCCTCTCCCTGTCTGCTGCTCCCCCTGCTTGTGCTTTCTCTCTGTTAAATACATAAATTAAATATTTAAAAAAAATTTTTTACAAGAGTTTGTTAAAAAAAAAAAAAAACCCAACTATGCAAAGCAGAAGGTATCTTGAAAGCATGAAAAGAAGCAGCACCTGGGTAGCTCAGTCAATTAAGCACTGATTCTTGGTTTCAGCTCAGGTCAGGATCTCGGCATCCTGAGGTCAAGCCCAAGTCTGGCTCCTCACTCGACGCAGAATCTGCCTGTCTTCTCCCTTAACCTCTCCACCTGCTCTCTCACACGCACTCTCTCTCTCTCACAAATAAATAAAATCTATAATAAATAAATAAATAAAAGGCTGAAAGAGGCTTCCACCTTTAAAGTTTGGAATGGACTGACATACTTAAAGTGCCAAAAGAAAACAAACAAACAAACAAAAAAACCAAAAAATACAAAAAACCCTGTCAATCCAAAGTTCTATGCCCAGAGGAAATGTCTTTCAAAAGTAAGCAAGAAATGTAAGACCCCTTCAGTTAAACAACACCAGAGAATTAATGACCAGCATGTGTTAAAGGAAGTTGTTCAGGAAGAAGAAATATGATACCAGAAAGAACCTTATATCAATGCAAAGAAACGAGAAGTGCTAGAAATGGCATAAATGAAGGCAAATATAAAATTGATTGTTCTAAGTACAGCATGGGGACGGGAGTCAGTAAGATTGTAATAAGTCTGAATGGTGACAGATGGTAACTACACTTACCGTGATGAGCATTTTGTAATGGACGTAATTTGTTGAATAGCCATGTTGGGCAGCTGGAACGACTATGTCAACTGTACTTCCATTAAAAATAAAAATAAGACAATAAATAAAATTTGGTTCATATGTTTAATTACTCTAAAAGATATGTGACTGTCTAAAGCAAAATGGCAGAAATACATTGTGTGTTTGTAGTACTTGTGAAAATAAGATGCGAGAGAGATGGTGGGAATGAGTTCAGAGCACATGGCCCTCAGGCCTTACACATGCAAAAAAGTATAACATTAACAGAAGGTAAGCCCCCAGGCAGCTACTAAAGCCACCGAGGTCACCCTCCCAGCAAGGATTTACTCCATATCTTCCCATGCCAGATTCCAGGCCAGTCCTGTGGATACTAGACTCTCACCAAGCAAACAGGGGGAGCATCTTGGGGGCCGGTGGTGACAAGTACCTGGCAGAGAAGTGGCACAAAGGACACATCAAGGAATGTGGATTTCTTAGTAGTTTGTCCCATACTCTAAGCCCTTCATTTGGTCTGGGGTCTTCAGGTTATATAGGACAGACAGAAGGACAGATGTCACTGGTTGTTAAGTGTGACTTTTCCTTGTTGTTCCAGAATCAGCAATGGGACTCAGGACAGAAGATGAATAGGTACCAAGCTCCTTTCTCAAGATAGCCAAGATATAGGGGCGCCTGAGTGGCTCAGTGGGTTAAGCTGCTGCCTTCGGCTCAGGTCATGATCTCAGGGTCCTGGGATCGAGTCCCACATCGGGCTCTCTGCTCAGCAGGGAGCCTGCTTCCTCCTCTCTCTCTGCTGCCTCTCTGCCTGCTTATGATTTCTGTCTGTCAAATAAATAAATAAAATCTTAAAAAAAAAAAAAAAAAGATAGCCAAGATATCTCTCTAGCTATCTCAAGACAGCTAGAGAAGGCAACTGGCTCTTTTGCTCCCCAAGTGTCCTTCTCTGAATATGCAGGTGAAGGGGACAGTCTTTGGAATTGGGTGTGCTGTCAAAGGAGGTGGGAGACGGTATTACAGCTTTCCGTCCCCTGGCGAGGGAGAGGGACTCCCACTCCTCCAACCCAAGCCAAATGAAGGGGACTCCAAGAGAAATCTCAGAAGCTGGGGGTGCCATTTAAAAGGGGAGACCAGCACCACATTCTTATTAGATGTCTGCTTGGGCTCACCCATTCTTGGTGACTCTCTTAGTGGGAGAAGAACTGGGGAGGGGTGACCAGGCAGAGAGAGGAGACATGTGGAGCAACCTGCCTTCCAGCGTCTGAGTGGCAAGGTTGTGGGAGGTTTCTGGTCCTTAGAAGATGTACCTAGAAGATGCTCACATTTACATAAAGAAACTCTGTAAGGAGACACAAGGTACCAAGAAATATGGTGGGTGATGAGAAGGGGACAGTTGAGCGAAATGTGGAAGTGAAACTGTGTGGCTAGTTTGTTTGTTTGTTCAGTGTGTGACTAGTTCGGTGTTCGAAACTGGTGAGCATGTCACTCTGGAGATTTCCCCCAGCCCCACCTGGCGAGTGGGTGTCTGACAATTTAGCTCAACTCTGGTATGACCTGCTGGCAGATAACATCAGATCCCACAGGTTGAGGGCTCAGTCCCACAAGACTGCCCCCACTTCAGCCACGGGGGGAAGTTGCCACAACTCCCTCCCTGGGTTCAATGGATTTGCTAGAGCGGCTCAGAGAAATATTTGTTCACATTTACCAGTTTATTTTGAAGGACAGAGATGAAGAGCCAGATGAATAAATACAAAGAGCGGGGTCCAGAAGGGTCCTGAGCGCAAGCACTTCTGTCCCCTTGGAACTGGGATGTGGCCCCTTTCAGGTGGATACATTCACCAACTTGGAAGCTCATTATATCAAGTTGTTCAAGAATTTGCAGAGAGCTTAGCTTCTCTTAGCTTCCCCCAGGTCGATGGGTGGAGCAGAAATTTCTAACCCTCTAGTTATTTGGTCTTTCTGGTGACGGGACGAACTTTCCAAAAAGTGACCTCATTGACATAACAAACTCAGGTGTGGCTGAAATGGGCTTGAGTAACAGAAGATACCTTTATCACGCTTATCATTTCAGAAATTCCAAGAATTTTAGGAGCTCTGTGCCAGCAATGGGATGAGGACTATATATATATATATTTTTTTTTTTTTTTAAAGATTTTATTTATTTATTTGCAAGAGAAAGAAAGAGCACAACAAGCAGGGGGAGCAGCAGGTGGGGGGGCACGTTCCCAAATGAGCAGAGAGCCTGATGTGGGGCACGATTCCAGGACCCCGGGATCATGACCCCAGCCGAAGGCAGAGGCTTTAACCCACTGAGCCACCCAGGCGCCCCTGAAATCTTTTATTTAAAAAAAAAGGAGGGGGGGGGCGCCTGGGTGCCTCAGTGGGTTAGAGCTTCTGCCTTCGTCTCAGGTCATGACCCCGGGGTCCTGGGATGGAGCCCCGCGTTGGGCTCGCTGCTCTGCGGGAATCCTGCTTCCTCCTCTCTCTCTGCCTGCCTCCCTGCCTACTTGTGATCTCTGTCTGTCCAATAAATAAATAAAATCTTTAAAAAAGAAAGAAAGAAATGAAAATAAAAAATGAAATAGTGAACCCAGCAAGAGTACAGAGGGTAAGGAACGGGAGCTAAGGTCGGCTAGGCTGAGTCTGCTGTTTATTTTGCGGTTAATAGGGAGTCATAGAAGGAGTCGTATAAAAGCAGAGGATGGAGACATGTAGGACATGAGGAGACTTGTAAGCGGCCAGGGTGGAGGGTGGCTTGTTGGGGGGAAGGCTAGAGCTGGGAGAGCAGCATCAGGGAGGGGGTAGAATCACCCAAGCAAAGTACATGGCCACTGATCCAAGGCGGAGATCCAGGGTGGGTGGGGCGAGTTGGGGGGTGGGGCGAGGAGGGACAGTCAGGGAGGGGCGTGTTGAGAAGGGGAAGCCAGAAGGCAGAGCTAAGGAGGCCTCCCCTGGGGAGCAGGGAGCCAGCTCCTTTCCCCTCAGAAGAGATGGGGATGTGTGGACATCAACCTCTGAGCTCCACCCGGCCATGCTGGCCCCTGGGAAACCCCTCCTCCCTCTCCAGGGGCCAGTCAGTATTCCCCCTGTGTGCAGCCCCCTAATTGGTGAAAGAAATGTCCAAGGCTGCCCTCTTGCCATGGCTGACAAAGGCCTGTCTGAACAAGAGCTGGGGGAGGACCATGGGGTTCTGTTCAGCTTCCCTGCTCCCAGTTCCCAGGCCCCGCTGCTCCTGTAAGCTTTGGGAACCAACAAAACCCGGTGCTTGATGGGGCCACCCAGTCACCCATCATGCAAGGTCCGTGCACTGAGACACTGAGACGGGGGGGGGTGGGGGGGGTGTCCCTGATCAGAGCAGGGAGGGGGGTAGTGGGGCTCAGCAGGAAGAACAGTCGAATCTGTCAATCACCACACCTCTCTGAGCTAGGACTTCTTCCCGGTAAATGAGGATAACGTTCTGTGTGGCAGATGTTACAAGTTACTAGCTCCAGACCTCCTTGCTCTACTCCTTTACTAAGAGAACCACAGTTAGTGCACGGTGGGAAAGAAAGGTGCCCCCAAAACCTCACTCTTTTCAGTTCTCTTTGCAGCCTGTGGTCGCCGTGTGACTGGACAAACGACAGGAGCCATGGGGGTATTTCAGAGATGCGATGCCAGCAAGTTCAACAAGGAGGGTGAACCCTGTACTCCTGAGGGTGACGGAGTGGGAAAATAAAGGTGGCCAAACCTCTGGCAGTTGCATGGAGCCACCACTCCAGCTTGGGGCCACCGTATTTGGACCTCTGGTTGGAAAGAGTTGGCGTTTTAATGCCGCTGTGAGTGCAGAAGATGAGGTTCTAGACCCTGTGAAAGGTTGGGAGCTAGAGCTAGGCTGCCTACATAAAGCAGAAGTTGGAAATGAGCTATTTCTTCTTTGAATGGAAACCAGATAAAAACTGCCCAATAGGGATGTCTGGGTGACTCAGCTGGTTGAACCTCTGCCTTCAGCTCAGGTTATGATCCCAAGGTCATGGGATCGAGTCCCACATCAGGGTCCTTGCTCATCGGGGAGTCTGCATCTCCCTCTGACTGCCCCTCCTCCTGCTTATGCGCTCTCTCTCTCTGGCAAGTAAACAAATAAAATATTTAAAAACAAAACAAAACAAAACCACTGCCCAATAACCCTGGATGGCAATGTAAAAGTGGATTTCCTACCTTGGGCCATGGAAGGAAAAACGTCTTCCAAGATAAATTGAAACAGATGGGTTGAGCAGTGGTCTGGACATAGCCATGGCCTAGAAGACCTAGATATTTCAAGGCTATCAACCAAACTACAACACCAGAGACACAAGGATGCAAAATATAGAACAAAAGTTAAGATGGAGGGTGAAATAAGACAATCCATCATACATCTAACAGGAAATTCCAATAAAAGACAATAAAGAAAGCGTGGGAAAGGCAATACATGAAATCTAAGATTTTTCCAGAATTGGAGAAAGATCTGAGTCCTCATAGAGTTCAAAGTGGGATAAATAAAAAACAAATCCACACTTTGGTAGTGAACAACAATAAAAATAAAAACAAAGCCTTTAAAGCTGCTAACGGGAAGGGGGGATGTGGTGATTCCCTTCGGAAAAACAATTAGACAATTAAGCAAACAGACTTCTGGTTGGCAACAATAGGAGCCGGAAAGAAGTAGAATAATATCTCTAAACACAATGAAAAAATACTTGTCAGCCTAGAATTCTTTACTTAACTAAACTGTCATTACAGAGTAAGACCAAAATAAGGATCCTTCCAGACATCAAAATAATAGGGCTCAGGGGTGCCTGGCTGGCTCAGTCAGAAGATTATGTGACTCCTTTTTGTTCTTTTTTCAGATTTTATTTATTTATTTGTCAGAGAGAGAGAGTGTGAGAGAGCACCAGCAGAGAGAGGGCAGGCAGAGGGAGAAGCGGGCTCCCCACTGAGCAGGGAGCCCCATGCAGGGCTTGATCCCAAGACCCTGGGATCATGACCTGAGCCAAAGGCAGACCCTTAACCTACTGAGCCATACAGGTGTCCCAGAATATGTGACTCTTGATCTCAGGGTCATGTTTAAGCCCCATGTTGTATATAGAGATTACTAAATAAATAAATAAACTTAAAAGAAAATGATTCATAGATTTTACTACTCACAGGTGGTCACTGAAAGAAGTATTGGGGCACCTGGGTGGCTCAGTGGGTTAAGCCTCTGCCTTCAGCTCAAGTCATGATCACAGGGTCCTGGGATGGAGCCTCTCATCGGGCTCTCTGCTCAGCAGGGAGCCTGCTTCCCCCGCCCCCTCTGCCTGCCTCTCTGCCTACTTGTGATCTCCCTCTCTCTGTCAAATAAATACAGTCTTTAAAAAAAAAAAAGAAAGAAGTATCAAAGAGTGCACATCAACAAGAAGGAAAATGAACAAGGGAGATATGGCATGCAAGGTGCAGTGGTCTCAAAGCTTTTGGCAACACATGATGGAGAAATCTTTAAAGGTTTTTATACTAAAAAATAACGCTAAGGAGGCACTGGCTCAGTCAGAAGAACATCCCACTCTGCTCTTAGGGTCTTGAGTTCAAGCCACATGTTGGGTATAGAGATTACTTTTAAAAAATACTAAAAAAGTAAGGTTTTATCAATAACATGGAACTAAAATCCTAAACAGCAATAACAAAGGAGTTGGAAAAAGGGCATTCAGAAGGAAGGCAATGCGCTCTGAGTTTTCTTTTTGAACCACTTTAGAATCCATGCCGTTAAAAGCAAGTAGGAAGGGCGCCTGGGTGGCTCAGTGGGTTAAAGCCGCTGCCTTCGGCTCAGGTCATGATCTCAGGGTTCTGGGATCGAGTCCCGCATCAGGCTCTCTGCTCAGCGGGGAGCCTGCTTCCCTTCCTCTCTCTCTGCCTGCTTCTCTGCCTACTTGTGATCTCTGTCAAATAAATAAATAAAATCTTAAAAAAAAAAAAAAAAACCAAGTAGGAAATTCAAGTGTGGCTTCTGTGATGTTCAGATTGATCAAAATTAAAGATGGCCACAAATCCTTTGTCACTCATTCCATCACATGCCTTGGATCTGTTTTGTCTTTATGATTTTTTTATCCAAAAGAATGAAGTGATGCTGTGTAATATTCAAGGCTGGGACTTAGATACCTACAGCTTCTGACATCACCTTTTGGAACTCTCCTTCTTGAAATCCAGCCGCCACGCTGTGTGGAGGGTCAAGCAGCTGTGTGGAAAGGCTGAAGAGGAGCCTAAGGTCACCAGCCAACAGCCCCAACTAAGCTCCCAGCGAGCGGCCAGCATGAATTTCCAGGCGTGTTAGGGAAGCCTTTTTTAGACCCTTTAGCTCTTAATGCCCCAATCTCATGAAGCAGAATTGATTAAAAAAAAATTTGTTTTAAGCCATTCAGGTGGAATGGTTGTCATGCTGCAAAAGATACCTGAACAGAATAGAAATAATATTTATACCTTCCAAAAAAATAGATGAAATTAGCTAAAGAAAACCTGATCAGTCCAACAGTGCCTGGCTGGCTCGGTTGGAAGACGATGCCCACTCTTGATCTCAGGGTTGTGAGTTCGAGTCTCACTTTGGATGTAGAGATTACTTTAAAAAAAAAGAAAAAAAAGACAATTTGAAAAGTAAAGAAAACTTGATCAATCCAAAAGGAAGCTCAAAGAAGAAAAATTAAGAAGCAAAGAAGAAAAGCTTCTCACAGTCCCACGTTACCTCTTGCAAATGGCCTTTCTGGAAAAGCAATGAAGCTTTGGATTTTACTCTGTTTCAAGCTGGACCTGACCCTCCTGATTTTCAGACAGGCGGGGCCTGGCCACGGAGATGGCATGGGAGGAGTGGTAATGTTTGTGTGTTTTCTTTGCCACCTCCTGAGCTCCCAGCGGCTGGCCATAGCTCTGACTAAGCCATTAAAACCCTTTGGTCTAATTAAAAAATAAAATCAAAGCAAGAAAGGAAACTTTTTATTACACTTTTCTAATGGTGGAAAATAGTTTCAGGCATTAATAAAAAAAAAAAAGAAAAAAAAAAGCATTCAGCTGGCTACTTCCCAGGCGTCAAAAATTAACAGCCACTACATTTTATTCTGAGGAATTAATGGAAAATTTTACATGGTGGCGTAAAATGTAGGGGACAAGATGAAGGACACAATTCTTCACTGAAGAGCTCACTCCCTCACTTGCAGCAAAGACATTAGCTGCTCTGAGCAGGAGCTGCATGTTCCCAGAAGACCCAGTGGGTTATACTGGGCCTGAAGGAGCCAACAGGGGGAATCAGGAACTTAACAGCTTCATGGCTTTAGCCAAGTGACATCTCACATCCTTAGTCCCCACCTCTGTAAAGTGGGAACAATAGCACACCCCTCCCAGCTTGTCCTATCTTCCTTGGTTCCAGGGACCTCCCGGGTGCACTCCCAGGGACCCAGGCCCAAGCTCTTCTTGCTTCCACGAGAGTTCATTCTAAAACACAGCAGTGAGCTAACCCTCCACGGGGGAGGGGAGAACTGGGTTTGTATCATTCATTCTGCAGCAAACAACTGAGCATCTCCTTTGGAGCAAGCACCAGTCACTGTGTGGGGCGGGAGATGGAGGTGGCAGGGGGAGTACAGGGGGGTGGGGGGTTTTAAAAATATGTCATTTAAATATATTTGGGGGGAAAGCAGGCTATAATCGCCCTTTTTTTTTTCTTCATACTTTTTTTTTTAAGATTTTATTTATTTATTTGACAGAGAGAGATCACAAGCAGGCAGAGAGGCAGGCAGAGAGAGAGGAGGAAGCAGGCTCCCCGCTGAGCAGAGAGCCCAATGTGGGACTCGATCCCAGGACCCTGAGATCATGACCTGAGCCGAAGGCAGCGGCTTAACCCACTGAGCCACCCAGGCACCCCCATCCTTGTTTTTTATGTGAAATGTTTCTGAATCCAAATTTGTGACCTCCTGAATATCTCCTCCCATGTCCCACCTCCCACTCAGGGGGCCCAATATTGGCCGCAGCTGCTCCGACCTCCTACCCCCAAATTCCATTCTGGGTGCTGTCCTGGCCTCTCCTCCGATTTCAACATCCAGCAATCCTGATCATACCTCTGGAACCTCCTTTGGGTCTGTCCCCTGCTCTCCACATCTGCTGCGCCTACCCCAGGAGAGGGCCTGCCATCACTCACTTCCCCCATCCCCAACACCCACACCTACTACATATCCAGATCCTTTGTACATCATCTCTCTAACACCTTCTAGCCTGGTCTGACCAATCCGCAACTCTGGTCAAAAACAGATGTGTTGGGAACACGGCACTGAGTCAGACTGTGATCCTGTCCTCAGCGCCCAGTCTGGTGAAAAAGACACAGACGCAGATGATTAAATCCTGTTTTGATAGCATGGGGATGAAGGACACTTACCGGCTGGCATTCCAGAGGAAACCCTATCATAGCCAGAGAGGCTGAGGAAGGCTTCCTGGGGAGGCAGGCCTTGAAGGGAAGGTACTCAGCCTGCAGGGAAGGAAGCTGCAGCAGGAGGGAGCGCACAGCATTCGCAAAGGCTGGGGGTGCCCCATCCAACAGGGGGCCCAGCCTAGCCTCAAGAAGCCTCCTCCCAGAGGCTGGGAGCATTTCCAGTTCTTCAGAGCACTGCCCAGAGGATGAAGATTTATTTATTGGTTGTAAAGTGAAAGCTAGGGCGCCTGGGTGGCTCAGTGGGTAAAGCCTCTGCCTTCAGCTCAGGTCATGATCCCAGGGTCCTGGGATCGAGGCCCACATCGGGCTCTCTGCTCAGCGGGGAGCCTGCTTCCCTTCCTCTCTCTCTGCCTGCCTCTCTGCCTACTTGTGATCTCTGTCTGTCAAATAAATAAATAATCTTTAAAAATAAAATAAAGTGAAAGCTAGGCTTGGGTTGGCCAGAAAGAGGGCAGAAAGGATAATAAAGAGGCAAGGAGAAAACAGGCCCCTCCAGCCCTGGAGCCCCTGAGTCAGCAGCTGCCCTCAACTCAGTGCTTCTCCAACAAAGGTGCCTCCCACAAGCACATAGTGAGCGCCTGCTGTTTACCAGCTTTGTGTGGCTACTGGGATACCGGGGCAAAGAGGACAGAAACCTTGCTGTCAGCCAGAGACAGATGCACCCTAGGCAGGGACAGGCCAGAGGAGCAGGCGCTGAGGTGGTAGGAACCCTGGGGGCCAGGAGAGCCCAGAGGAAGGCCCTGACCTGGCCTGGTTGGTGTGGGGGGCAGTGAAAGAGGACAGGCAGAGACAGCTTCCAGGGAAAGAGGGCTAGGACGGGGAAAGTGTGTAAGGATGTCCCCCAGCCATGCCTTGTGCCCCTGGGTGGGTACAGGTCTGCAGTCCTCAGCGAGGCTGTCCATCATGGGACAAGCTCTGTGGCTCTGCCCCTTCCATCCCCCAGCTCCCACCCTGGGAACCCACCTCAGACCTCCTGCTGCCTCTGAGTGCTTGTTCTCGCAGACGGCTCTGGCCAGCCTCCTCCTCTGGGGTCCCCCTGCTGACAGACTCATCCGTGCACCCCCTCCCTACCCACCCACGTCTGGTCCAGGGCAGGGAGGCCAGGTGACTGCATAAGCAGGGCCCCCCACATGGCAGAGATGCCCGTCTACCCTTCTGGTGGTCCCCATCTCTGCAAAGGCTGCCTTTGGAGGTCCCCTGTCCTCACCCATAGGGTGGAGATGATCACCCCCCTCCCCACCCCCACCTCCAGGTCTGCCAACTTGCAGTCCAGTACCTCTCTCCTCTGTCTCTCATGGTTTTCTGCTTCTGGAGACAGGACAAGGGGACAGGGGCTGTTGGTGGGGCTGAGGGTTACAAGTGAAATAAAAGTAATTGCTGTACTGTCTTTTATAAGCCCTGAGGGTGTGTCTGGCCCCAATTTTAACTGAGCATTTTAGAATGTGGGATACTTGGGGTGCCCAGCTGGTTCCGTCAATGGAGCATGTGACTCTTGATCTCAGGGTTGTGAGTTCAAGTCCCACGCTGGGCATAGAGCTTACTTTAAAAAAAAAAAAAAAATGAATGCAGCGTACTTGGTGCTTTTGCCTATGGCTTTGGCCTTGGTCATCGCTGCTGGGGCAACAGGGAACTAACTGTTCCATGTGTTCTCTGGTCTCTGTGTGAAACGTATAAACTCCAGAAGAACAGGGACAGCTGCCTTATTCATTGTTATATCCCCAGTGACTCGTGTGGTGCCTGACATAGTAGGTGCTCAGGAAACATTTGAGGGGAAAACAGAAAGAGAAAAGCGGAGGAAAGGAAGAAGGAAGGGAGAGAAAAAAGAAGTAACTTTGAAAGAGCCTTCCAGAATCCCAGAAAGCAAACCCTCTCTCCTTCAGCTGGGTAGAGAAAATGCACTTTGGGGGGGACTGTTACTGTTCATTTTTAAAATTTCCATCAAAGGACTCCAAAATTCAATTCCCTCTTGAATGTTTTTCTTTTTTCATTTTCATCATCCCCCGTCTTTTCAGCACTCACTGTTGAGTTTCCCGTTTGGAGCGGTTGATTGGATTGTGGCTCTGGGGACTTGCAAAAGTCATTTTAGGCGCTTAGAGTTCCAATCACGCTGCCGCCATGCCAGCCCCGCCCCCTTTAGCACCAGAGAAACTATGTCTTGAGAGTCGATTATATCTGTACAGCCCAGAACACCACACTCCAAAACATGGACTGTAAAAATTCTCCGTGACTAATGTATGTCCAATGAAAATATAAAAAACGCCTATTTAAAGGGAGAAGGGCTGGGGCGCCTGGATGGCTCACTGGGTTAAGCCGCTGCCTTCGGCTCGGGTCATGGTCTCAGGGTCTTGGGATCGAGTCCCGCATTGGGCTCTCTGCTCGGCGGGGAGCTTGCTTCCCTTCCTCTCTCTCTGCCTGCCTCTCTGCCTACTTGTGATCTCTGTCTGTAAAATAAATAAATAAAAATCTTTAAAAAAAAAATAAAGGGAGAAGGGCTGACTGGAAAGACCCACATGCTGGTGAAGTTCCGTGCCTGATGTCAGACAGGACCCAGGCCTGGGTCTAAGGCTGGGAGCTCCCCTTCCCCAGAGCCAGACTGTCCAGTCCCTCAGGGCTTGTGGAGGCTCCCCAGTCCTCCTACCCCCAGGGAGCAGCAGGCTGGGGAGGCAGTGGCAGCCGGAGGCACAGCAACAGAGCACCTACTATGTGCCAGGCACCGTGCTAGGCACAATCTCACGGAATCCGGAAAACAATTTCAGGAAGCGAGATTTATTATCACCCTTTTGCAGAAGGGGCTTTCCGTGGGATCTCAAAGGGCGAAGAGGAGTTAGCTGGGGGAAGAGGACAGTTCTAGAAAGGAATTACATGAAGAGGGAACAGCATGTGCACAGGCAGGAGGCAATACATAGAGTAAAAGCAGTTGGGTATTGCTGAAGCAGGAAGAGGGAGGGAGGAGGCTGGGGGAGTGAGCAGGAGTCAAGTCACAGAGGTCAGCGGACTTTGCCAAGCGGGGAAGGGACTGGGAACCCCTGGCCAGGATGAAGCCTGGAGGGATGCCTCCTGGAGACAAAGTCAGCAGGAATGGGTGAGTGATTGGACGCCCAGGGAGGCTGAGGGGAAGAGAGGACTGAAGGATGGCACCCCGATTCCAGTCTCCAGGGCGGATGGTGGGGCTGCCTCTGACTCAGGGACCCACGGGAGGCACAGGTCAGCAGAAAGGTGCTGCACCCCACTGTGGGCGTTGAGATTCATGGTGCTTGTAAGGGATGAGCCCAGGGTGAGAGGGTCTGCCTCAGGAGTGGTCTGGGCCCAGCTTAGGGGCACAGTGGTCAGCTGTTAGTTTGGTCCTTCAAGCCACAGAGCACAGGGGCTCCCCTAGGACAATGTGGGTGGGACGCAGCCACGGGCCTCGTGGGTCCCGCACACAGGTTCAGCTTGGCCTGCACAGTATTTTAAAAAGCTTTGGAACCAACATCTAAAAATTATGCTCATGCAAAAATCTCTGGGGGTGCCTGGGTGAGTCAGTCAGTCCAATGTCCGACTCTTGATTTCGGGTCAGGTCCTGATCTCAGGGTGGTGATATTCGTGTCCTCACTCAGTGAAGAGTCTGCTTAGGATTCTCTCTCTCTCTGTCCCTTCTCCCCTCCCTGGCTCTCGCGTGCACGTGTTTTCTTTCTCTCTCTCTCTCTCTGTCAAATAAATAAATATATTTTAAAATAATTTCGATTTTGAAATAATTATATATTTGTTTATATAAAAAATAATTTATGCATACAAATAAATAAATAAATATTTTTAAAGATTTTATTTATTTATTTGACAGAGAGAGAGAGACAGAGAGGGAACACACACAGGGGGAGCAAAGAGGGAGAAGCAGGCTTCTTGCCAAGCAGGGAGCCCGATGTGGGGCTCGATCCCAAGACTCTGGGATCATGACCTGAGCCGAAGGCAGATGCTTAACGACTGAGCCACCCAGGCACCCCACAAATAAATATGTTTTAAAATAAATAAATTTATGTATGTCTGTATTTATTTGACAGAAAGAGAGAGTGCAAGAAAGCACAAGCCCGGGGAACTGCAGAGGGAGAGGGAGAAGCAGGCTCTCTGCTGAGCAGGGAGTCCAATGTGGGGCTTGATCTGAGAACCCTGGGATCATGACCCAAGCCTAAGGCAGCTGCTTAACCAACTGAGCCACCCAGGCGCCCCTAAATATGTTTTAAAAAATACAAATCTCTGGTTTCCCTTGAGAAATCAGAAGATCTGATGAAATGGATTAGAGAAGAACTTAAAGCTGAAAAATAGCTAAGAAGTGGTTGCCCTCTCCAACAGGCACATGCATTCTCATTTCCCACAGTCCCCATCCCTCCCTACTGTCTCACAGAACCCAAGGCTAAGTAGTTCTGTTCTCAGCATTGCACTTGCACTGTCTCCCATACCTCTCTTATGTATTTTGGGGTATTTTCTTAAGATTTTATTTTATTCATTTGAGAGAGAGAGCACAAGCAGGTGGAGCGGCAGCGGGAGAGGGAGAAGCAGGCTCCCTGCTGAGCGGGGAGGCTGTGGGTGGGGCTTGATCCCAGGACCCTGAGATCACTGCCTGAGCAGAAGGCAGATGTTTAACCAACTGAGCCACCCGGGCACCCCAGGGTTGTTGTTTATCAAGCAAACCAGGAAAGCATATGTCTCTGTAGATGCCAAGACACTTCCTTTGCGTTTACTGTGCAAAACAAGTCTGTGTCAAAAGCCCAGGTCAGGGACACCTGGGTGGCTCATTTGGTTGGGCGACTGCCTTTGGCTCAGGTCATGATCCTGAACTCCCGGGATCAAGTTCCGCATGGGGCTCCCAGCTCCACAGGGAGTCTGCTTCTCTCTCTGAGCTTCTCCTCACTCATGCTCTCTCTCACTGTCTCTCTCTCAAATAAATAAATAAAATCTTTAAGGGAAAAAAAAAAAGCCCAGGTCATCCCTCTTCTCTCATTCCCAAGCCCTGCGCGGGGGTCCCTGATCTAGAGAGACATACCAGGTGGAGAAAGAGAGAGAGAGATCAGACATGGAAGGTGACACAGGATGTACCAGGGGAGAGACTTTTTTTTTTTTAAGATTTTATTTATTTATTTGACAGACAGAGATCACAAGCAGGCAGAGAGAGAGGAGGAAGCAGGCTCCCTGCTGAGCAGAGAGCCCTAAGGGGCTCGATCCCAGGACCCTGGGATCATGACCTGAGCCGATGGCAGAGGCTTTAACCCACTGAGCCACCCAGGTGCCCCAGGGGAGAGACTTTTAAGAAGAGAGTGATCAGCATCATTTAAGTTAGAGTCGAGTCAGATAAGCCAGGAAGGATTTGTGACAAAAAAGTACACACATGCATCCACACACAAAACGCACACACATGAGTGCATACACACGTGCACTCAGGCACAAAGACGTGTGTGGATCTGCACAAACACGGGCATGCAGGCACCTGCGTGTTCACAAAGCCTCCCGAATCTGTGCGCCCTCCCTGGGATCCATGCTCACACCTAATGAAGCCCCACCAGTTCCAAACCAGCAACTCGTAACTAAATAAATATGATAAACACTTCCCCTCCAGATGGCTCTGCACGCACACCCACTCCTCCTGCTCGGAGGGATGGCGCATTCTATGCCAATAAATCCTCCTGTTTGAAAACATTTGCCTTCTTAATTGGCCCGTTTACGGATAAAATATGTTTCTGGGTAGTGCTTTGCCAGAATGGGGCGCTGAGATGCCCACTCGCCCTGGGCTCAGCCCAGAGACAGGACTGAGGGCTGCTGGCACCACAGGGGTCCCGCCTGACCCATCCACAGAGACAAGACCCAAAGGCAAAGGCTCTCAGGACTGTCAGGGAGGCCCCCTCACTGGCTTTTTCCTCCCTGTGCCTCAGTTTTTTTTTTTTTTTCTGGGTACACATTTCTTGAGCTTAGGGCATGCAGAGCTATCTAAGGTCCTTGGAGGAATCCTGCTTCACACTCCCCTTCCTTGGACAGCAGAGGTGAAGTGTGATCACTAGGCTAACCCTCCCTAGTGGGCTGAACGGTGCCCCCCCCCACCCCGCAAAAGATCTGTCCACATCCAAATCCCTGGAACCTTTGAATGGGACCTTATTTAGAAAAAAGATCTCTGCAGATGTAATTAAATTAAGAATCTTGAGATGATGTCATTCTGGATTACCCAGGTGGGCCCTAAATCCAATGACAAGTGCCCTTATAAGAAGCAGAAGACACACATAGAGAAGGTCATAGGAAGGCAGAGAAGGGATTGGAGGCTACTTACCACGGAATGCCAAGGCTTGCTGGCAAATTAGGCAAGGAAGCACTCTTCCCAAGAGGCCTGCTGACATCTTGAGTTCAGACTTCTGGTCTGAACTGTGAGAGAATAAATTCCTATTGTTTGAAGCCACTCAGTTTATGGGGTTTTGCCGCAACAGCCCTAGGAAATTAACACGCTCCCTCTTTTATGTGGGGTACGATGGCGACAGAGCTGGGACTCAAATTTTCATCTGCTCTTTACTCGGACACTTCACAGTTTCCAAAGAAGACTCCCAGTAGAGATGGGGAAACCGAGGCCCAGAGAGGAGCCAGGTGTCACCTGGTGGCAGAGCCAGGACCAGAACCCAGCAAGCTGCCCCCCTGGGGCTGTGCCCTCCGCTGTTTCTTCATCAGGAGCTGAGTGGGCAGATGCACAGCAAAGGACAGCCCTGAGGGGAGGTTCCCCCCCAGAATCCCATTCTGGGGCCCACTGAGGAAGGACAGGAAAGAGACCCCCTTAGGGGTCCCGTTTTCCTCTGCTCTAAGATTGTGGAGGCTGAGATAAATTAAGGCCATCCCACCTCAGGTTTAGCCTTAGCATAAGTACAGCCATCTTAGCTCCGGCGGCCATGTCAGACCCCTGTGCCCAAGGGCTGAACTTTCCCCTACTTTACTTTAGTTCTAAGGACCCTCACCCTGCTTTAGTAACAGGGAGCCCCACCCTGCTTTGGTTCCAGAAATCCCCACCCTGCTTTAGTAACAGGAACCCATAAATACCCCTGCCTTAACTAAGTTCGGGGTCCAAGTCCCTACTCCGCTGTGTCGGTTATACTTGGGCCCAAGCTTAAGCTTGTTAAATAAACCCTCGTGTGATTGCATCGGTGTTGGCTCCATGGTGGTCTCTCGGATGCGAAAACTTGGGTACAACAAGATAAACCCAGGATGAGTCAATCATGAAAATCTCTCTTAGCCACTTTCCACTGAGAACTCGGGATGTGCCTGGTGTCTTGGCAACCTCCCCTTCCACATGCCCACCCCCACCTTGGGAGATGTCTGAGGACATCTGTTCCCCCCTTGCTCAAGTAAGGACAGAGAGACAAAGCCACATCCCGGGTCACATGCTGGTCACCAGCAGAGCTGGGATATGAACTCAGGTATGTCGGCTTCAAATGCAGCTCGGCCACATCACTTCACAGGTCAGAGAGCCAGGGCACCTTCTAGGGGGCTGGGGAGCAGCCAGGCCACCAGGAGCAGAAGGAGGCCCTGAGTCCTCTTTCCTCTCTCACCCACAATGAGCTGGTGTAAGACTCAGGGGCCCCAACATGCCCAGGTCACCTACTGTGTCACCTTGGCCAAGTGACTCCCCACTCTGAGCCTCCCTTTTCTCATCCAGAATATGGGGTACATAACAACAGCCACACCTATGGGTTTTTGTGAGGACTCCTGGGAAGAAAGCTGAGAAAGCCCTTAATAATATGCTGAGCATCCAGTAAGTGCTTAATAAATGCTGGCTGGTGGGACGCCTGGGTGGCTCAGTTGGTTAAGCCGCTGCCTTCGGCTCAGATCATGATCCCAGGGTCCTGGGATCGAGACCCGCATCAGACTCCTTGCTTGGCAGGGAGCCTGCTTTTCTTGCTGCCTCTGCCTGCCTCTCTGCCTGCTTGTGTGTTCTCTCTCTCTCTCTCTCTCTCGGGCAAATAAATAAAATCCTAATAAATAAATAAATAAATGCTGGCTGGCGTTAAAGTCTGCTTAGAGGCCAGTGAGGGAGAGCACAGAGCCTCTGGCCATGGAAAGTCACTTGATGAGGCCAGGATGTCAGGCTATGGCCCTACCTCTGTGCTCACCACTAGTGTTCCTTCCCAAGCCACACACCTCCTCTGCTAGTGACTCAGCCCAACTGCCCTTCTGAGAGTTGAGAGGTGTCCAAGAGAGATGTGCACAGCCAGGCAAGGGGAGAAAGCAGAGAAGGGAATGCTGGTAGAGCAGGCTCCCCCAACCAACACCCAGCCTACCTTTCCTGGAGGTATACAGTAGGTGCTCAGAACAGGTAGCCTCAGCGACATCCTCTCCCCTCTTCATGGATTTATAACCAGTGTGACAGGTGAGGGTTCAATTTGGCTAATGGGAACAGAAACTAGAACATTAACATTAGCCAAGAGGGGTTGGCCAAGGTTCAATGTAGGAAGTAAAGGAGAATGGCAAATACTGTCACCACACATGGTTGTGACACCAGATCCATTGAATTCTCCCTGTTCTGCAGGGACAGTCAATGATCACGTGGGGTTCCCGTGCAGACCGAACATCTACTCTTTTTTTTTTTTTTAAGCACTCTCTACACCCAGTGTAGGGCTTGAACCCATAACCCCAGGATCAAGAGTCACACACTGCACCAACTGAGCCAGCCAGGTGCCCCTACACTACTTTTTTTTAAAAAGATTTTATTTTATTTTGGGGCGCCTGGGTGGCTCAGTGGGTTAAAGCCTCTGCCTTCAGCTCAGGTCATGATCCCAGGGTCCTGGGATCGAGCCCCACATCGGGGGAGCTCCTCTGCTCAGCAGGGAGCCTGCTTTCTCTTCTCTCTCTGCCTGCTTGTGATCTCCATCTGTCAAATAAATAAATAAAATCTTAAAAAAAAAAAGATTTTATTTATTTGTTTGAGAAACAGAGGAAGAGAAAGAGTACAAGTCACGGGCAGAGGCGGAGGCAGAGGGAGAAGCAGTCTCCCCACTGAGCAGGGAGCCCGATGTGAGACTTCATCCCACGACCCTGAAATCATGACCCGAACCCAAGGCAGACGTTTAAACAATTAAGACACCCAGGAACCCCAAAACTTTTTTTTAATCATGTAATGAGCTGCCCTGTAAGATCTCATTTGACTTAATGATTCTATTACCCCCCAAAATTGAAAACCTCTATCCCAATCCAACTATGCTTTTCATCAATTAATTCATTTATTTAACCAACAAGTATTGAGCCTCCCAAGCGTAGGCACACCATGGTGCTGAGCACAGGACTGCAACAGCCATGCCCTCCTGAAGCTTAGGGGATGGAGGGACAGACAGACATTGTGCTAGTAAATGTAAAGTCTCTCCAGTGGTAAGAACAAGGCAGGGGAGCAATGAGGTCATATCACTGAGGAGCTAAGGGTTGGGGAAATAAGCCAGGCGGAAGGACCTTGTGGTTGCACTAAAAGACAATAGGCTGTGGACTGAGAAGGTCCAGCCTAGATATTAAAAGGTCCCCCAGTCCGCTGAGTGGAGAATGGTTTGCAGGGAGGCAGGGAGACAACAGGGAGACGGACCAGGAGGTTGTGACAAGTGAGCGTTGTTGATGGCCTGGATAGGGCAAGTTTCACGAGTGTGCGACCTGTGCAATTGCACAGGGCCCTCACTCAGGGAGGCCCCACTTGGTTTAAGACCCTGTTGTTACTGTCTTGAAATTCTCAATAATTTTTTAACAAGGGGCCCTGCATTTTCATTTCACCCTGGGCCCCCACAAATTACAAAGCAGGCCCTGACCAAAGCAGAGACAGGGTCTTCCTTAAACACTCCAAGTCATAAACAGACCTTTTCCCACTGGCATGCTGGGGCCAGCTTGTACCGTTCCCAAGAGCCAATTGTTCCATTTGGAGGAATTATGTTGTCCTGTTGGTATCCCGAAATTGGCCATGCTGTGAGTAGTTACACCATGGAAATCAGCGAACGTTACAAGTAGGTCTTTTTTTTCTGAAGACCATTCTTCGCCTGTCTTTCCCAGAGTGGGTCCACTGCCCTCTTTGGCAGTTAAAAATATAGTTTCTAGGCACCCCTCCCCCAGACTTGCTGGGTCACCTACTGGGTGATTCTGGGGGCCCCCTGAGGCTGCAAGGTCAGGGCAGGAAGGCCCTACGGGGTGGGCCCACAAGCTTCCCCAAAGGAAAAATGGGTTTGGGGGGATTGGAAGAGGATACTGGCAGAGGTGTTGATGAGGGAGCAGGAGGCTGGCTGAGGACAAAGCAAGAGCTGGCGCCTTGCACCACCCCCCCCTTCATCCGCTCCCCTCCATATGTGTAGCATTTCTCAGGCACCCCTGACTGCCATAAAATGATAAATAGTTAACTTGCTGAGATCACAATCCTGCAAGACAGGAGTCTCCCTTGGTTTGCAAATGTCCTTGAGATTACAACAAAGAAGTTACCTTATCAATAGCCCAATTTCCAAAGACACAGAACTCAGTTTCTCAAGCCTAATGTCACCCCCCCCTCCATAAAAAACCGAAGGAGGTGGAGGTAGAAGGAAAAGTAAATAAAGTTAAATTTCTTCTAAACCTAAATCTTATTAACAAGGATGCTTGATAGCGGGAATGTAACATTCCACCAGACTTCCAATTGTCTTTACTTGATAGCAACTAAGCCTTCAATATCCTGATAGTATTCTTTGCCCCAATAGCCCTTCTGAACACCCCTTTGTCCTCACCTACCCAACTCCTGTGTATATAACCAACCACTCCTAACAACCCGGGGCAGCAGCTCTTCCTGCCCACGGGTCCTGTCCCCGTGCTTTAATAAACCACCATTGTGCACCAATGACATCTTAAGAATTCTTTCTTTAGTCATCGGCTCCGAACCTCCTCACCCCACCGAACCTGACTTAGGTTCTGGGACTTCATCAGTGTGGGGGTGGCACGTCACCAAGAGAGCAGAAGGACAGCCTCTGGGGGGTTCTGTACCCTTGGGGGCCCAGCTCTAGGTCAACAGCTGAAGTCCCCAGATTGGGACCCTCCTTCACCTTTCCATGTGGAGCCCAAAAGTAAGGGGGAGACATCACCCACAGTGCTGCCCTCCTTTGCTGGAGTTTGGGGGAAGGGCAGGGACCCCCAACAGAGACACCTCCCCATAGGATGAAGGAGGAGCACAGACCCCCAGCGCCTCTTCCTCCCACGGTCCCAAGCAAATAAGGTGCTCAGGAAGTAAGGACATTGTTACCATTGTTGCTGTCCTGATGGCCCCACCGCAAGGCTGGCTTCTCCCTTCTCCTCTCCCCGCCCAGGGCCTGGAAGGAGCTGGGACACACCACCCATCCCTCTCCCATCTAATCAGAAGGCCTCCTGCAGCCTCTCCTCCAAGGACCCCCGCAAGGCAGGGCAGGGAAGAGATTCTAAGCACACACACCCCGCATTCTCGCCGGACTCCTGCTTCCCTTCCGCCTCTCTGTTGGGGAGTGCAGACCACCCGGGAAGAGCCCACCCTCCCCGGACGGTTCCAGCGGAGCGCGGGGTCTCACTCCCTGGGAGATGGCGCCACCTACAGGCTCTCAGGAGCGTTGCGGCGTCGGCCCCTCAAATCCAGGAGGAGCACGCAGAGAGGATCCCATACTCTTTAAGGACCTGGGGCGTGCTTCATCACTGGACCACAGCATTACATTGCTTCCCATTGTCCCCGTACCTGGAAGGAGCCGTGGCAGCGTTCCCCAGGATGTTCTGCAGAACCCACACCCTAGTCAAGAAGTTGGGAAAACGTCCCTTGGAGATTCTCCATGCACATTTGGCCCTGATGTCTGACTTAACTCTTCAGTTCCCTCAATGAACATCGAGGTCATGGGAAAGTTATTCTTTCTAGGCCTCAGTTTCAGTTTCTTCATCTGCAGAATGGGGGTGAGGGTGTTGCCCTAGAAGAGATTATCTCAAAGGCTAGGAGGATTTCTCAGACTTCAACGAGAAAGAGAAACCGAGGCATGTTTAAAATGCAAGTTCCAGGGCCCCATCCCCACAAGCACTTCTGACAGCTGCAGGAATCTGCATGTTGAATCAGTCCCCAGGAAATTCTGGTGCAGATGTCCTGCCAACCACAGGATGAGAACAGGGATTCAGGGAGGCTGGAAAAGCAGGCAGAGGCCTGCCAGATTCTGCTGGGAAGCTTGGAAGCTTTGATTCTGTCTAGAGGGCAGTAGAAGTCACTGAGCTTTTACTTTTTATTTTATTATCATTTTTTAAAGATTTGTTTTATTTGGGGCGCCTGGATGGCTCAGTGGATGAAACGTCTGCCTTCGGTTCAGGTCATGATTCCAGGGTCCTGGAATCAAGCCCTGCATCAGGCTCCCTGCTCCGTGGGGAGCCTGCTGCTCCCTCTCCCTCTGCTGCTTCCCCCCTGCTTGTGCTCTCCTACTCTTGCTCTCTTGAAAATAAACAAAATCTTTTAATTAATTAATTAATTTTGAGAATGCAAGAGAATACAAGCGGGCAGAGAGCAGCGAAGGGGAGGAAGAAGCAGAGTCTCTGCTAAGTGGAGAGCCTGAGGCAGAGCTGGACCCCAGGACTCTGGGATCAAGACCTGAGCGGAAGGCAGACGCTTAACCAAATGAGCCACTCAGGCGTCCCAAAGCCACTGAGCTTTTAAAGGTTTTATTTATTTATTTGTCAGAAAGAGAGAGAGCATGAGAGAGCACACGAGAGCACAGGCACGCAGAATGGCAGGCAGAAGCAGAGGGAGAGGGAGAAGCAAGGAGCCTGATGTGGGACTTGATCCCACGACGCTGGGATCATGATCCAAGGTGAAGGCAGCTGCTTAACCAACTGAGCCACTCAGCAGTCCCGCCACTGAGCTTTTTAACAGAAGTGAGAGCTCTTTAGAAAAGATTGCTCTAGCTCTGGCTACTGTGAAGGATCGGGGCTCTGGGGAAGCACTGTGGGTGGCAGACAGACCATGGAGGTTACTGCTGAAGCTGCTCAGTTGAGATTTAATGGCGTCCTGGACCAGGGGGTGGCAATGGATGGGAAGGAGAGGGGACAGATTTCAAAGGCAAACCCTTTAACTCCTTTGAAATACAGGAAGACAACCCTGAAATTTCTGATTATCTTTATTTCATATCCCAGCCTTTTAAAACCTCAAGGAGTTGTATATGTATTATGTATATAATATATTAGGACAGTGATACATACATATACATAATTTATTAATGTATATATTTGTATTATATATAATATATGGAGAAAAGAAAATTTATAGAGACAGATAGATACATACTCAAAAGAAGTCTCTGGATGGGGTGGGGTTTGGAGACAAGATGAGTTAATTCAATTCCTGGCACACAGTAAACACTCTGTTAGCTATCATGGCAGATTGTATCTTCCAGAGATAGGCCCAATGATACCTTCTGTCCTTCATGGTCTTTTAGAACTAGCCATGCCCTTTTCAAGAAATGGAGTCTAGGGTCTCTGGCTGCCTCAGTCGGAAGAGCGGATGACTCTTGATCTCCAGGTTGTGAGTTCGAGCCCCATGCGGGGTGTAGAGATTATGTAAATAAATAAAACTTTTAAAAAGAGAGAGAGAGATGGAGTCTAGTTCCCCTCCCCTGGAAGCTGGGTGGGTCTACAACTCACTGATAACCAGTAAAATGCATTGCAGTGGCTCTGCATGACCTCTAAGGCAAGGTCATGAAAGTAATGTGCCCTCCTCATCCTGGCTGGGGCAATCCCTTTCAGAGCCATGAGCTTGGCCTATACTGATGCTCTCACGCTGTGAGGAAGCCCCAGCCACGTGGGGTGGGGGGTGGCGGGGCACATGCTCCTGCTGACAGTCCCAGCGGAGGTCCCAGCCAATAACCAACATCAACCACCACAAATACCAAAGGACCGTAGAGGCCTCTGGGTGATTCCAGCCGCTGAAGTAATCACCAGCCTTCAGGTCTTTGCGGGTGAGGCCCCAGTTATCCGGGAACAGAGACAAGTGGTTCCCACTGGCCCATTTCCGAATTTCAGACCACAGAATCTGTGAGCATAACGCAATAGTTGCTTTTCACAACTAAGTTTCCGGATGGTTTATTGTGTAACAGTAGATAAGCAGGACTGCCATCCTTACATGCCATGGTATCTTTGTCCACACTTTCTGTGAGGGAACCAAGTGCCCCCCACATAGCCGCCCAGGCTGAGGAGGAAGAGAAGGAAAGAGGCAGTATCGGTGAGATGGTCTGGGGGGACAATAGGTAGGGTCTCAGGGTGGGAAAGGGAAAACCAGCCCCAGAGGGTTCCCACCTTCAGAAGGCCCTTGAGCAAGGAGACGGACTTCACATGGTCTGACACCACTGCTCCGTTCTAGGTTACACTGGATGATTCTAGACCCTGTTGCCTGTGGCCTTTCTGCTCTCAGCAGGAAGATTCCTAAGACGGCTGGCCTCCTCTGTGGACCCAAGCATTTGGTCACGTTGAGAGTTGGAACCTTCTGAGGGAGGGAGACAGGGAAGAGAGGCTCTGAGCCTGCCCCTCCCCCACCACTGTGGCAAGGAAGTACTGGGGGGAGGGGGGTGGCGAAGGTGGCAGTTGGATTCTTGTGGCTCTACTGCTCCCCAGCTCTGTGACCTTGGGCAAGTTACCTTATCCCACTGAGCCTGAGTTTTCTTAGCTGCAATGTGCGGTCCTCCCCTGCAATAGTTCCTGGGTGGATAAAATAAGGATAAAGCGGATTAAGTGCTTGTTCTTAGTAAATACCTCCTTACTACCTGCCATTCTTTCTGGCTATTGTTCTTACTGAAAATCAACAAGTCCAGGCAAGTAATATTATTGGGCAAAGGAACATATTTCTGCTCCCAAAGTGGGGACCTTTCCCCTTCATTTCAGCCTGGAGTTGCCCTGTGGGAATTTGGGTCCAGTTCAGCCAGTGCGTCACGGAAGTCTAGCTCGGGACTGTGCAGTCTTAGCTGTGGAACCCAAAGATCTGGGCTTCTACTCCAGCTCCACCTGACGCCTCTGTCATCTGAGCAAGGCCAGGATGCAGCTTAGCAGGAAGGAAGGAAGCTGTTTCTGCAGGACTGGGTACCCAGAGCAGACAGGAAGAGACCTGGATAGGGACACAGGGCAGCTGAGTTCATGTCTTAGCTCTAACAGGATTTGCTATGGACTTGAAGTACCTTGGTGCCTTTGTTTCCCCATCGGTAACTCATTTCAAAATACTTTTTAAAAAGATTTTATTTTATTTATTTGAGAGAATGAGTATGAGCAGGGGAAGGGGCAGAGGGAGTGGGAGAGAATCTCAAGCAGACTGCACTGAGTGTGAAATCCAACACGGGGCTCCATCTCACAACCCTGAGATTATGATCTGACCCCAAATCAAGAGTCGGATGCTTAACTGATGGAACCACCCAGACACCCGCTCATTTCATAAATATGTAACTGAAGGTCTACTGACCCTGAGTCATTGACCAGCCCAGGCCCACAAGAAGGCCAGAGTGGCCTCCAGGCCTTTGCACATGCCATTGAAAACTATCCTAACTCCTGTCTTTCACACTGTTTCCCTTGCTGAGTCCTCAGCACCCCTCAATCTTGGCTAAGACAGTACTTCCTC
Source organism: Mustela nivalis (assembly GCF_964662115.1). Taxonomy (NCBI): domain Eukaryota; kingdom Metazoa; phylum Chordata; class Mammalia; order Carnivora; family Mustelidae; genus Mustela; species Mustela nivalis. Next base: position 120,318,337 of record NC_139027.1, on the reverse strand, counting down.
TCACAAGCCCTCCTGGGGCAGGTACCCTCTTCTCAAAGGGTTTTACTACAATGACTACCCAGCCTGTCAGGGCCTTGATGAAGAAGAGGACGATGAACTAAATGTTTTCCACCAAACCATGAGCTGGCACAAAGACACCCCAAATACAGCTGCTGAATGGCCTTCACAGAATAAGCAATTCATCTGCTTCTTCCGCCACTTACCAGCGGTGTGACCCAGAGTTTCCCTAAAGCCTCAGTTTTCACATCTAGCAAGTGGAGCTCATTATAGCTGGGCTTCCCACCTCGACCTCACAGTGCTCTCTAAACCTTGCTGTGTGCTCGACAGGCCACAACCTCCACAGCTCTATGAGGCAGCACAGTGGGTTGAACAGTACCCCAGCCCCCAAATTCTTGTCCACCTGGAACCTCACAACGTGACCTTATTTGGAATTAGGGTCTATGCAGATATAATTAAAGTACGGATCAAGATGAGATCATACGGAATTGGGGTGGGCCCTAACAGTGACAAGTGTCCTTGTAAGAGACAGCAAAGGACACACAGACACAGAGAGAGGAAAGCCATGAGAAGACCACGCACAGAGGAGAGTGATAGAGCTACAAGCCAGAGAACGCCAGGCGCTACCTGAAACTGGAAAAGGCGAGGAGGGAGCCTCCCTAGGGCCTCTGATTTGGGACTTCAGGCATCTTAAGCTGTGAGAGAATAGATTTCTACTGTTTTAAGGCGCCTGGTTTGTGGTCATTGTCATTTGTCCTGGTGGCACTAGAAAAGGAAAACAGACAGGTGTGTTAGTACCTGCACATTACAGGGGAGAAAACAGGCTAAGGCAATGAGGTCACTTCCCGAGGCTCTCACAGCCCCAGTGCTGCAGAGAGGCAGGATCTGAACCTCGTGTGCCGGGCTCCAGAGCCTTGTGCTCTTGGCATCCACATCCTGGCCTGCTGCTGCCCACACACCGGCTCTCTGTCCAGTCTCCACTTGGAAGACGCAGGAATTGACCCCATGGTGCTGCTGCTTCTAAAACCACCCCTCCCACCCCACTTCACTGAGGGAAATGGGAGGCAGCCTAAAAAACTTCATCTCTACCCATCCCCTGCCCCCAAATCTATGGCCTGAGCCACTGATCTTCTTTCCTTCCTTTCCCTACCCGCCCTGTCTCCCTTCCTTCCCTGATTCTGGACTATGTAGACCCCTCAGTCTCATGCGCAAGATCCCAGTCCAGCCCCAAACTACCTCTCCAGTTCTACCTCACCCCTCTTCTCAAGCAAGCCCTTCCCCCAGTCAAATCCTCCCGAGGCATCCCTCACTTCCCTGCCTTGTTGTCCCCTCTCACAAGCCTCTCTTGGTCTAGAATGCCCCGTTTGTTGCAGGCACACATCAAAATTCCACTCCTTCTTCGAGCCCAGGCTCAACTTCCACCTCCTCCCAGCACACCCAGTCAACAGCACCTTCCCCTCTGACCATGAACATGCTTACACACAACATCCTTGAGTACTTGATCTGTGCCCAGGAGATCTAGAAGGTGGGGAAATGCAGTGATCTCACTATCTGGAAAGAGAGTGGGGAATCCTAACAAGAGTGTGCAAAGTGGGAAGCAGAGGAGGAAGCAGAAAATCCCTGCAGGAATGAGGCAGACTGTGCCCAGGAGAGGCAGGCCAGGGGACCGGAGCCCACATAAAGGCTGGGAGGCAAAGAGCACATACATGGCAAAGAGCACACGTTGTAGGAGACAGGAAATTCTGCATTACAGTGTGGGGGAGACATGGGAAGAGGTTCTAGCTCATGGAAGGTTCACGTAAACCATTCTGAGGTCTAGATCCTGTCCACCTTAGTGTTCCAAAGCGTTGCCCCAGGACTCTACATCAGTATCACCCAAAGTGTTTAAAATGCAAATTTTTGGATCTCCACCCAGCTCAGTGGATGGGGCCCAGGACACAGAACTTTCAACAAGCTTCCTGGGTAATTCCAACGCACCTTAGTTTTCCAACCACAGAAGAGGGGAGGGGAGAGGCAGATTGAAGGATTTGAAAGGTATGCATCATGGACAGATCTGCTTTTCAGAAGAAATGGATAGAGCTGATCTCCTATTTGTCTGTTTCAGTGTCTGCCTCTGTGGTAGACCCTTCGTGCCACCTAACTCAGCAACCATCCCCTTAACTTCCTTCCTAAAAACAGTAATGGGCTCAGAGAAGGGAGGCTCCACCCCCAACCCAAAGGGAGAATCCTGATTGGACCCTTTTGTCTAGTCCCCACTTTCTCAGACTCCTTTACAGCAAGAAATGACCACGCAACACTTGCATCCATGAGGTACCGGGGTATTTTCGTGGAGGCTTCTGGGAAAGGTCTGCCTCCTGTTAACACTGGCAGAGGTGAAAGAAACTCTGGCTATGCTGATCCTCCTGCTTCTAGATCGTGGGGGTGTGATGAAAGGCCATCTAATGACCGAGACGGACCAAGCCCAATAAGGAAAACCTAATGTATAGTGAACGGCAGAGCGGAAGGATGCAAAATCCTAGTTCTTGTGACATGGTTGAGTCACGGCCTTAAACCCAGACTGCCCCCATGACCTAGCCACCCCCATTCAGCCCTCCACCAAGCCAAGACTTCTTGTCCTGGGACTATGAGAATGTAAACACCTTGAGGGCAGGGACTGTGTCTACTGCCTGCACTCCCAGTGCCTTGAACATGCCCGGAACACAGTAGGTACTCAGTAAGTATTTGTTGGGTAAGCTTTGAACAGATAAGTAGATGACCTTACTGTGTATACCAGCCAATTGAGTCTTCTGTGGCTTGTAGCCAAGGAATCCTGACACAGTAACTTTTCTCTCCAGCCTGAGAACCTCCTGAGAGCAGGAAAGAGACTGAGCATTACTGAACATGGCAAACTACAGCCTGGCACAAGGCCCACATTTAGGAAGCAGCAGCTATTTCTCAGAGGAGCCCCAGACACTGCCCTCTGTTGGAAATCCAGAGTTGCCCAGCCACCCAGGAGCCAAGGTTATTTTATTTTATTTTTTGAAGATTTTATTTATTTACTTGACAGCAACACAGTGAGAGGGAACATAAGCAGAGGGAATGGGAGAGGAAGATGCAGGCTCTCCGCCGAGCAGGGAGCCCGATGTGGGGCTCAATGTGGGGCTCGATCCCAGGACCCTGGCTGGGATCATGACCTGAGCCAAAGGCAGATGCTTAAGGACTGAGCCGCCCAGGCACCCCCATCCTCCCAGGTGATTTTAATCTTAAGAGGTTTAGGGATAGGCATTAGAGAAGGGATCCTCCCAAATTCTGCTAACTGGCATGCAATTAAGAACAAATATTCTTAGATCTACTTTTCTGAAGAAGGTCCATAATAAACATTGGTTCTCCAGGGGCTATAAGACTAAAGAAGAGAGAGTGGAAGAGGCTGGGCCAAGGTCACACCGTGAGTCACAGCAGACCTGAGACTACCACCCAAGTCCTAGATTCTTAGTCACTGCCCTACACTCTCTCTCCATGGGAAAGGTCATTTTCTTTAGTGTACTGGTGGTTCAATAAACCAGGTGGGCCTAGTCAATAGGAAAACCATGGTTTCCAACAGCAGGAGGCTCTGCTGCCCTGTGGGCACTGCCCATGGACACAAAGAAGAACTATGGAAGATCATGGAACTGCACAAGAACTACTCACTCCTGAACTGTACCCTCTGGGTACATCACATAACATCACGTAAGATGAAGGCCACAGATCCATGACCTCCAGAACTTAAAATCATTTCTAGTTAAGATCCGCTCTGTTCTTTGGTTCAAACTGTTGATGCAGGTCACACTCAAGTCTTTCACAGGTTTCCACAGACTCCATTGGGCACCACGCTGGCCTTGAGAGAGTCAGCTCCCGAAGCAAATGACAGATTGATTGAACACAACAGCAAAGTATGAAAATTAATTGAGATATTTAATAGACAGTGCAAACCATAATTTCATCTGAATATAAATGTATGCACATGTTTCCAATGAGTTATCTATCAGTTATCACAAACAGCAACAACGACCTTAGAGCTATGTTAGAAAAATGTATAGCTGGGATTTAATTCTACAATCTCACTTGCTCTCAAGAGAACACCATCCATTTCAAATCAGTGTCACAAACTCCAAAAGACCAGGGGGGGAGGGGAGAGGGGAAGGCAGAGTGGTGAACACAGGGGCCAGCACACAGGTGATGGACGGAAATACAGTTCTCAAGGAAACCAAAGTCAGATGCATTATTACAGCTAAGGACAAGGAAAAGCCTATGGCTTTTTTAAAAAACTTTTCTGCCAGTACCATACAAGTCTTACAAAGAGATGTGCGACAAGTCAACTGACTTAAGAGGACAGAGGCTACATTTTCAGATCATTTCAACTGCAAACGGTCGACCCATTCCATCGAGGTTCAGCAGTGGAGTTAGCGTAGTCCAGAAGCTCAATGTTGGATTTGCAAATACAGTTTATTTTACAGAAATTCAACATTATAAACAGCAGGCACCTCCCACCCTACCCACCCGCCCCCCTCCCCATTCCCCGACCCGCTGGGTGCAGACCATGCTATGCAGAGAGTGAGCAGGGACGCGGCCCTACTGCTTTGGAGGGAGACTCAGGAGCGATGGAACCTGCCTGCACCATGTCCTGCCCCGCACACGCACACGCCTGCCCGCTGCACAGGCCACCAGAGTCTGTCTGGGCCCAGCCTGCACTGGACCAGTTAAATGGATCCAGCCCAATTCTCCAGTTCCTTCATGTCATCCTCTTCCTCTTCCTTCTTCTTGGCTGTGTGAAGACAGAAAAGGCTACTTAGGACGGCTGGTTACAACGATCTCGACACTTTCTGGCTGGGTGTGGGCTTTGCTACCCGGAGTCTCTCAAACAGCCCTGCCCTTGCACCCAGTCTCCCTCAGCTTCATCGCCAGCCTATCAGCAACTGCTTCTCTGGGCCCCAAAAGCTGCAACATAAAACTCTAGATAAGAGGCACAAGTCCCCGGCACCGCCCCTCCACCAGCGTCCGGGCCAGGCAAAACAAGGAGATTTACACTGGGAGTCCGTCAGAATTCGTCCCAGAGCATTCAAGGAGGGGGATATGAGGAAGAACCCCAGAGGAGATCTAATCCTTGCCAGCACTCCCCCTCCACCTCAAGAGGCTTGAACCACTTCTCCACACCCACAGGTGCTCCTTAAACAGTGTTTGGAGCCCCTTTGCCTGCACCCCCCACAGGCTGCTGACTCAACTTGAGGAGCCGTTTCTTCTTGATACGTGGGAGGGTAAGTGGGACTACAGCCTCGTTACACTGCTCCCCGGGCTCTCTCTCCATGCCAAGCCAAACTTCTGTACCTTTTCTAGAAGTTTGGTGTGGAATACGTCTACCCAAGGGTGAAATAACGGAAGAGGGAGGGGGAAGGAGGAGCAGGCAGAAAGAAAGGAAGGTCTTACAGAACCAGGGCTCTAAAAAAGCCAAAGATGTTTCCTTCCCACATGGCTGCCTCTGAGACCCCAAGTTTTTGCATGTGTGCACAGCACAGGATATTAGACAGGAACCAAGAGCTGTCCTGGAATTAAACTCTCACACCTTCTCCTAGTGCCTAGAACTTTCTCTTGTTTGGTGACGTAGGAAAAAATCATTCTGGAATAGTGGTTCCCAACTGGGGGGTGATCTCCCCACACCCTGCAGGGGACATCTGACAGTATCTGGAGACCTTTTTGGTCTTCACAACTTGGGAGAGAGAGAGCCCAGGGGTGCTTGTGAACATCTACAGTACATAAAACAACTCCCCTCCCCCAACCCAAAGAATTACCAGGCTGTGTCAATAGTGCCAAGGTTAAGAAACCCTGTTCTATAGCGAAACTAGGAAAAGACAGGTGATGATGTCTCCATGGCCATCACAACAGATCTTCTGTGATTCTCACTCCTGCGCAAAATCAGAACCCAAACTGAGGCCAACCGACCTCAAGATTACCCACGACATGGCACAAGGGTATGTCATGACGGGGTAAGAAGTACTCACTGGGCTTTGATGGTAAGGTTATAGAGGGAACATTTGGTAGAGGGACTGTTTCGGGTCCACTGATTTCCAGCAAATTCTTGTCTAGTTCCTCCTGTTCTAGTTCTTCTAATTCTGCCATGAGCTCATCCTGGTGAAGGAAACAGAACAGTGAGAGAGATGTCCCTGGGACTCCTAGCCCCTGCAGCAGCCCCGCTTTCCTGAGGACTCAGAGGACACACACCCCTTCTAAGAAGATCAGAAGGGAGATGAACTCCAGGTCCACACTCTGACTCAAACCCTAAACATGGTTCTACTGGTGAACATAATACACTATCCAGCAGTTACAGTCTCTACCCAGTGTCCTGCACTAGCTGTCAGCATTTTGAGAGGAGGGATTGAATCTTTTCATTCCTCTTTCTTTATCTCAGAACTGGGTACACTCAGGGAATGTTCAGGAATATTTGCTGAATTGAAATTAACTTGACTAGTCCATCAAATTTCAGTCTGAAAACACGGAAGACCCTTGTGCTGAAAGCCAAGTCTAAGAGCCATAGGCTGTTTTCTCAGCTATACTGTGGGAATCAGATAGCACAAAGAATTAGGTTCAGTGGAGAGGACCTGACCTTCAGCGGACTCAAATCTAACACAGAATGAAATATCTTCAACAGGGCCTGTTATTGTATTTTAAAAACCTAAGACTCAAGATCCCAACTGCTACAGCAGAAACTGGTAGGTGGCCAAGTTCCAGATGGATCCCCCAGGGGTCAGGTACAAATGCTCCTTCCTTGGCTTCATCTTTACCTCAAATCAGAGTTGCCCAAGGGCAAATCCTGTTAACCTTCTACAAGGAACAGTCACCTTGGCTGCCCCAGCTCCAAGCCCAGGGTCCCCCACGAGATGTGTAAGGTAATTATTTACTGAAACCAACTACTGACCTGAAACCTGCTGAGGGGTCCCTATGGAGAGCCCTTTACTCAACCTAAACTTCTATCCCCACGAGTGAAAGCTGTTTCACAAAATGCAGAATTAGGGAAAGTTAATACCATGCCCTATTCATGTCCAAGACTCTGGAGGAATAACTGGTGATTTCCCAACCGCATACAACCTGCCAGAGAGCCTTCAACAGCACATTGAAGGGCAGCTCACGTGTCATTTGTGAAGCTTATGTGAACCACTCACCTCATCAAACTCTTCTCCAAATCCTACAGGTTTTGAAATAGCTGTTGAAATCTCCTCTGCAAGTTCTTGCTGGTCAGCAATGTCCTGCATTAACTCATCAACTTTATCGATGTCCCTTTAAATGAAACGGACAGATGTCATATTGGACAATCAGTCTTTGTAAGGAGAGTCTACAAGGCAGGAAGAGATACCCCATGCAGACAATCTGCTTCCTAACCCTACCCTCTATAATTACGTCCTGTAAGGAATTACTTGTCTTTATTATCTTTCTCCCCCTTTTAAAAGAGAATCACAGAATCAAGAGGATGGAAGTGTTCTTAGACATCATCCAGTCCAATGCCTTAAGGAATGAGGCTTAGCAAAGTTAGATACCATATTCATGATCTCTCATGTAAGCTAGTAATAAACACGTCAGACGAGACTACAGGACTTTAACTCCTGGGCCAACAGCTCTTCAAGCTCAAAGGCAATTCTGTAACTGTACAGGGAGAGAGAAAATCACAAACCACAAAATACAGCTGTGCCACTTGATAGGTCCTTCCTATTTACTCGAATCCACTCATGGCTCCTGCAGTAGGCCCCAAAGAAAGGCAAACATGCAGAATTACTTCCTGTGCACTGTCAGTCTTCTAAACATACAATTAATCAGTATAATCCATACACATATGCTTCAAAGCATGCACAGGAGTTTGCTGAGATGAGCTCTACGCTGGGCATCTTGGAGAACACAGAAATGGAGCAGACATGGACCTAACTTAGGAAGCTCAGTCCAATGAACATCTACCCTCAGATAACACCTCACTTATTTAAAGGCTACTTTTCTGGCAACCCCACATTTCTAGAGCAGAGATTAGCAGACTTTCTCTGTAACAGACCACACAGGAAACATCTCAGAATTTGTGGGCCATATAAACTGTCATGAAGACTCCACCCTGCTATGTACCACAAAAGCAGCCATAGACAATATGTAAATTAATGGGTACGACTATGTATCCATAAAACTTTATTTACTAAAATAGGTGGCAGGGCCACAGGCTACATTCTGCCAATCTCTATTCAAGAACATGGCTGAGTATCCCCGAAGAAGTAAAAATGGCTTCAAACACTCCTCAAATATATGCTGCCAAGTCCAAGCACTACAACAAATGCAGAATTTGTTCATGAGAGAGGCCCTCATTTGGAACCTAGTGTTACCCTGGCTTTTAATTACAACTGTAACAAGGTTGGTCATCTATTTCTTAGGCCACTGTACATGAGAAGTAGCCACATAACGGAAGGATTGCTGAGGTCAGGAACACTGTTTTTAAAGATTTTTTTTTTTTTTAAGTAATCTCTACACTCAAATTCACAACCCTGAGATAAAGAGTCACATGCTCCAGGGACTGAGCCAGCCAGGCATCCTAAGAACATTGTTAAATATGACAGCCAAAGACTGAAACCAAGAGGGGAGCCAGAAAATTCCAGCAAAAGCAGATTTAAGAACACAGAAATCTGAAGCCCTTGGATGCACCACGATTTTCAGGACCCCTGCAGAATCAGGAAAAAAGACATGAACACTGATTCTAATCCCAGTTCTATCCAATCTCATCCATAATCTAGGGCAAGTCATCTCCCCTCTCTGGGACACAGCTTCCCCACCTTGATAATCAGAGGCCTGGATGAGAGGACTTTTTAAGGACCTTTCCAGCTAGAAACTCTGCTCATCACAATAACCCTGAATTACTCAGAAATACTTTTTCATTCCATGAAATCTGCTTCTTTTTTTTTTAAAGTGGCTCCATGCTGGGTTTAAGCCCCAGCGCAGGGCTTGAACTCACAACCCTGAGATCAAGACCTGAGCTAAGATCAAGAGTTGGACGCTTAACGAACTGAGCCACCCAGGTACCCTGAGATCTGCTTCTTCAGGCAACAAGGTACAAAATCCATTTTAAAAGGAGTTCCATGTGGTTTTCATTTGAATTTCCCTGATGGCTAATGATGGTGAACATTTTTTCATGTGTCTGCTAGCATTTGTATATCTTCATTGGAGAAGTGTCTGCTCATGTCTTCTGGAAATTCAAATCAAAACCACATTGAGATACCACCTTACACCAGTTAGAATTATGAAGATTAACAAGGCAGGAAACAACAAATGTTGGAAAGGATGTGGAGAAATGGAACCCTCTTACACTGCTGGTGGGAATGCAAGTTGGTACAGCTACCATGGAAAACAGTATGGAGATTCCTCAAAAAATTAAAAATAGATCTAACCTATGGCCCAGTAAATGCACTACTGGGTATTTACCCTGAAGATACAGATATAGTGAAAAGAAGGGCCAGATGTACCCCAATGTTCATAGCAGCAATGCCCACGATAGCCTAACTGGGCAAAGAGCCAAGATGCCCTTCAACAGGCAAATGGATTAAGAAAATGTGGTCCCCATACATGGTGGAATATTACTTGGCCATCAGAAAGGATGAATACCCAATTTTTGCATCAACATGAATAGGACGGGAGGGGATTATGCTGAGTGAAATAAGTCAAGGAGAGTCAATTATCATATGGTTTCACTAAGGAATAACATGAAGGACATTAGGAGAAGGAAAGGAAAAGTGAGTTAGGGGAAATTGGATGGGGAAATGAACCATGAGAGACTGTGGACTCTGAGAAACAAACTGTGGGTTTTAGAGGGGAGGGTGGTGGGGGAATGGGTGAGCCTGGTAGTGGGTATTAAGGACGGCACGTATTGCATGGAACACTGAGTGCTGTACATCAACAATGAATCTTGAAACACTACATCAAAAACTAATGATGTGGGGCGCCTGGGTGGCTCAGTGGGTTAAAGCCTCTGCCTTCGGCTCAGGTCATGATCTCAGGGTCCTGGGATTGAGCCCCACATTGGGCTCTCTGCTCAGCAGGGAGCCTGCTTCCTCCTCTCTCTCTCTGCCTCTCTGCCTACTACTTGTGATCTCTGTCTGTCAAATAAATAAATAAAATCTTTAAAAAACAAAAAACAACTAATGATGTATTTTATGGTGACTAACAAAATACAAATAAAAATAAAAGGGGAGCTCCAAAAAAGAACGCAAAGTAAAACAAACTTGGGTGTTTGAATGGATAAATCAAAGGGTCGCCCAAGGCCATGTACCGGGATTGAGGCCCCGCCCCCGGGTGCCCCCCACCAGTGGGCAGCCACGTACATGTTGTCGTGGGCAGCCTTCATGGCCTTCGCAGCGTAGCCCATGTTCTTGAGCACCTCGGTGTTGGTATTGGCATTCTCCAGGGCCTCCCGCTGAAACTCGATGGTGGAGAGTGTGCCGTCAATCTGCGCCAGCTGCTTTTCATACCTCTTCTTGCGCTTCAGTGCCTGGAGGGCCGCTGCATCGGGGAGAAAACAGGGTTTCAGAGAGCCTGACACCAGAATATTCCAGAGTTCACTTGAGCCTTCGCCCTAATTGTAATCCATGCACCTCAGCTGGTGCCTCCACTATTAACACAAGGTTATTAGTCTCTTCTACACAAGGAACACATTCCATTTTCTAAGAAAACTACAAAATTCACCTATTTCAAAGTGCAGCAAAGCATACAAGCTCAAGCTCACACTATGTAACCACACCCCCACAAATCAAAGCACGGAGAGGCTCTGAGACAGAGAATGTGTTTTGAGGCCATACTGCTTTAGGTTCAAATCCCAGCTCACAGACTTAGGTGAGCTACTTAGCTTCCCCAACAGGTTCGTTGTGAGAAGTGAGATTATATATATAAATACCTAGCACAACTTAAACATAGTGGACACTAAAAAACAATACCTCTAATTATTTTTTTATTAAAGATTTTTTTCTTATTATTCATTTATTTGACAGACAGATCACAAGCAGGCAGAGGGGCAGGCAGAGAGGGAGGAAGGGAAGCAGGCTCCCTGCTGAGCCGAGAGCCCGATGTGGGGCTCAATCCCAGGACCCTGGGATCATGACCTGAGCTGAAGGCAGAGGCTTTAACCCACTGAGCCACCCAGGCGCCCCAACACCTCTAATTATTATAAAGCAGCTTTAAAGTATCATGTTATGCTAACTCAATTATAAAAACAATAAATAGTAACTATACTAAATACTGGATAAGTTAGGGTTAAATGCCCCCTCACACATAGCTGACAACTCTAAGTTGATATACTGACTCTGAAAAGCAACATGGCAACACATAGCAACAGCCATAATGACATTCTTGCCCTATGACCCAGTAATCTCCTTCTGGAAATGTATTCAACAAAAGCAAAAATTCTCATGCCCAAAGATGGTTATTGTGGCATTCTCTATCATAGAAAACAACACAACTAAAATAAAGTCAGAATCCCCTGCCAGGAGTCTGACCATTTAGCCAAGTCAATGTCATCATCTATCTATGCTTCCTGGCATGTTAAGGCTGGAGAAATCATCTTGTTCTTAGATCCAGTCAGGGCAAGCAATCTGACCAAGGCGAATCTGTGGTAGAGCAGGAGCCAAAAGCACATCTCCCTACTCAAACCCAAGGAGCCTTCCCCTTGCCATCTCAATTACCTTCCTGGCACCTAAAGGTATCTTTAGTACATATCTTAGATGGGTATCAAAGCCAGAATGAATGGGACCCTACTTGGCCTGGACAGCACTGGTCTTCGACACAGACAAACACACAGAGGCACCCCCGACACATGCTCCACCATGTCCCTGAGCTCCAGACCGGAGCCATCCCCATCTCCAGCAGGCTTTTAGGGATATGCAATCATCTCCCTTACAGGGCTGTGGTTTCTCCATACATCACATGAATGGGTCCCCTACTCCTTCTATTCAAGCTTCCTGTTAGCCTAGCACTGCATCCTAAGAACCATCTGCCAAGCCGTCCATTCTTCCTCTAAAATGAGCAAATAAAACCACTAGGAAAATTCTTCTAGCCAAAGGATAAAGCAGGCTAATGAGAAACTGTAAAAAAATCTGAAGAACAATGAAATGTGCCTCCTTAAAAGTTGACAAGACAGTCAACCTGCTATCTCCCTTGATCCCTGTGTGAATGGCCTATGACCTCAAGAAGTCCAACCCACAGTCACACCCAGGGGTCCCCAAGACTCCTTACTGAACACCTTCACCTGCTAATTACTAAGTCATACATGCTATGGAAGTACCTCACAAAACAGAAACCTTTTAAGGTAGAGACGGCCACACTTTTTAGCAGATAAAGAAATAGTTTCAGAGAGGTTATGTAATTCAGGTCACCAGGTGGTAAGTGGCAGAAGGAATTAAGCCAAGGATGGAACCCCAAAGTCCATGCTCTGCCATTCTAGCTATTATGCCTTCCACTTAATGAAAAAGGCAGGATCCTGCTCTGGAGAGGTCATCCGGTCCAGTGGGGACTGGGATCACAGAACTGGGAGTGCAAACCCAACTATGTCATTCCTTTGCTTAAAAACCTTCAGCAGTGGGGCGCCTGGGTGGCTCAGTGGGTTAAGCCGCTGCCTTCGGCTCAGGTCATGATCTCAGGGTCCTGGGATGGAGCCCCGCATCGGGCTCTCTGCTCAGCGGGGAGCCTGCTTTCCTCTCTCTCTGCCTGCCTCTCCGTCTACTTGTGATCTCTCTCTGTCAAATAAATAAATAAAATCTTTAAAAAAAAAAAAAAAAAACAAACCCTCAGCAGTTGGGGTGCCTGGGTGGCTCAGCTGGTTAAGCGACTGCCTTCAGCTCAGGTCATGATCCCAGGGTCCTGGGATCGAGCCCCACATCGGGCTCCCCTGCTCAGTAGGGAGTTTGCTTCTCCTTCTGCTCTGCCTGCGTGTGTTCTCTCGCTATCTCTAATAAAACCTTAAAAACAAAACAACAACAACAACAACAGAAAACCTTGAACAGCTCCCTGTACCCACATGACAAAGCCTCCACATGGCTGAATATGACCAGTAAAATCCTGCAAGGGACTGGGATTGTCACCACAGGCTGGGTTCTGGGAGACCTCTGCCAGTGACCATCATGGCAGAGGGAAGATGTCCTGGTATGTAAGTGCTCAGGGCCTGGGGTTTCTTCCTTGTGCCTTCCTTGGTGTTGTGTTGCCTTTCCACAGAAATAAACTCAGATATATCCTAATCAACAAATGATTCTCAAGTGTTCTTTCTTTTCTTTTCTTTTTCTTTTTAAAATTAACATATAATGTATTATTTGTTTCAGGGGGATGCTCAGGTTTTCTCAGGTCAATGTCTCACAGTGCCTCTTTCGAGGGTCCACCTCCTCAGCCATCCTCACCACCCATGCCAAAGCCCAGTCTATAAAAACTTCTCTGCCATGTTCACAAGTAAAGTAAACAAGGTGTCTGCTTGTCTGCCATGTGGTAAGCAAGCAAGATGGCTATGGAAGTCTCACTCACCTTCTCATTTAATCTTCCTGCACCCAGTCATGGGGCAAATATCCCAGATCTATTACTAACAAAGACACTGGGGATCAGAAAGGTAAAGCGGCTGATACAAGTCATACTGCTGTTATATGGAGAGGGGAGGGCTCAACCACTTGCCTGTGTAAACCCTCAGGTCTCTGCTCCTCCCACACAGCCTCAAAATGATGTCAAGTGACACTGGAACAGTCCTCAAAAATGAACAAGGAGATGACCCACCTGCCTTGCTTTTCAGTGTCATGAGTGTACCAGGAGCCTTGACTTTATATGTCAGCTACATTCTGATTTTTGGTTTTTTCTTCTTTTTCCAAATTTCGTTCTTGGGGTGTTTTTTCCTTTCTTTCTTTCTTTTTTTTTTTTTTTTTTTTTGGTTCCCCAGCCCAAACCCTTGTGTAGAGGGCTGACTTTTCAATAAATCCCAGCGAGGGAGCTGCTCTGCTTTGTATGAAACCCCAACCCAGAAGCAGGGTGTCTATAAATGCTTTAGCACCAGGTTCCCCATACATTCTGATTTTTAAAACCAAATTTATTATTTCCCTATTAACATATGAGATTTAGAACTGCTTTAATTTTTTTTTCTAATACTTTTTCTTTTTTTTAAGGAAACCCAGACTTTTTTTTTTTTTTTTTTTTTTAAAGATTTTATTTATTTTTAGGGCACCTGGGTGGCTCAGTCATTAAGCGTCTGACTTCAGCTCAGGTCATGATTCCAGGGTCCTGGGATCGAGTCCTGTATTGTGCTCCCTGCTCAGCAGGAAGCCTGCTTCTTCCTCTCCTACTCCCCCTGCTTGTGGGCTCAATCCCAGGACCCTGGGACCATGACCTGAGCTGAAGGCAGACACCTAACGACTGAGACACACAGGCACCCCAGTGAACATAAATATTCATAGCATCTGAACCTGTCTATATTTTAGAAAAGTGGGGCAGAGTGGTAAAGTATAACTTAGGGCAAACTAAAGGAGTAAAATGACACTCTTCCTGCATACTGTTACACTTAAAGTGATATATCATCCATCCCAACCTTATTTCTGACCACAGGAATTTACTTCAATATGTAGCCAAAGTTTAAAGAGACAAGCCCTGGGATGCCTGGGTGGCTCAGTCAGTTAAGCACCTGCCTTCAGCTCGGGTCATGATCCCACAGTCTTGGGATCAAGTCCCATATCAGGCTTCCTGCTCAGCAGGGACCTGCTTCTCCCTCTCCCTCTCCCGTCCCTCTCCCTCCCTTCTCCCCCTACTTGTGCTCACTCTCTCTCTTAGATAGAGAGAGAGAGAGAGAGAGATGGACGAGCCCAATGTTTTACATAAATACATGCTGGCTCTTAGTGTTTTGCCTTTTACGTCTCCAAATTCCTGATGGTTGGGTTTAAAAAAACAAGTACTGGGATCTTACTACAAGAAAAAAAAAATGTAACTGTGTGAGGTGCTAAATGTTAACTAAACTTACCTTGGTAATCATTTCACAATACATACATCTATCAAATCATTATGTTGTATATTAGGTAAACTAACACAATGTTATGTTAATTATATCTCAGTAAGATGGGCGAAGGAATGAAAAATATAAAAACAAGTACTGGGTTAACAAGGAGTTCATCTAAACCAAATATTCAAAGAGGTATCCAAAGAAATCCCTTTCCTGTCAAAGGAACCCAGTGTCATTCGTAAACACGGTGGCTGTTCACAGCTGAAATCTAACTCAGGCCAACAGAAGTTAAAGAGGTTGCTTTTAGACGGAAAAAAATAGTCCTTGGAATCTCCATATTTAATTATGCCTTTGCCGGTTCCAAAAGAGTAATTACAGCAGCAATTACAGAATCTAATAACCAGCTTTATTGGCTCTGAAAGCTGAAGCAAAAACAACTCCAACCATGTTGAAATAAACATTGGTCTCCAGACAGTTGCTTCATTAGACACTCTAAACAGCTATTTGGAGGAATAATACAAAAGAGATACCCCATGAAACAGAGAGACTAGTTGAAAAGACATTCAACTAGGACTGGAAACTCCTTCTGCAAGGCACCTGTTAGTGACTACACAGAAACCATTTTCAGAGATCACACTAGTTTAATACAACTAGCTAGGATGCTCCTTTCTCTTAGGCAAAGGCAGACTTGACTTCTCTTTGAAGAGTTGCTGCAGAGGGCAAATTTGCCTGCCCTGGTCTGGGGGCATTCAGGAGAGGAGCCACGAACCCAGGGCATCTCACTAGATCCCAAAAAGTCATAACTGTACACTCACGAGTAGTACAGAGAGATTTAGGCAAGGAGGGCCCAGTGATACCCTCTCACTGAATGAATGAATGATGGTGTCCTTTCAAAGACCCAAGATTCTACACGGGAGTTCATCTAGCAGAAGATACAAAGACTAGAAGGGAAGGAGGAGAATGCTGTTCCTTTCCCATTCTCAGCACACAGCAAACACAAACACACTCCAGAGGACACTTACACACAAATGCAACAGTAAGTGGGAGTCTGGTCATGGCAGGACACTGGCAGGCAGGCCGCTGAGTGAAGCTGAGGGAGACCCCGCTTTGCCTGCATCTCGCAATCATTCAGATCTTCCCGCTCATCACGCCCATGACTAAACCTCAGGATGTTCAGGGTACCCTCAGCCAGAAGAACCACATCTGGCTTTCAACCAATAGTCCACTCAGCCACTGGTCACTGTGCTGGGGTCACCTGTCATCTGTCCTATGTATGTGGGCAAGAAAAGACCCAAAGTCAAAACAACCAAGT
This sequence comes from Mustela nivalis, assembly GCF_964662115.1. Classification (NCBI taxonomy): domain Eukaryota; kingdom Metazoa; phylum Chordata; class Mammalia; order Carnivora; family Mustelidae; genus Mustela; species Mustela nivalis. The sequence goes on along the minus strand of NC_139027.1, from coordinate 120,302,051 downwards.
TCATCATCAAGGTCAAAGAAAGCCATTCTCCTTCACAGATGGCTATTAGTAAGCATCCCTGCACCCCACGGCATCAGATGTCCTGCCAGACCCTGACTAAAATGAGTTAGAACTCTGGCATCAAAAGGGGGAGGGGTGTGCACCTGAAGTATTCTCGGAGATCCTAAAATCTGACCTGTCTGGTTAGGTGACTGAGGAAAAACGATGCCCAGAAAAGGTAACACAGCTTGCCAGGATCACACCTCAACTCTCTTGTCTCCAAATTAAGTTGCTACAAATAGATCAGCAGTTCCCCACCGTATGTAAGCAGTTCCCAAAGCTCTTTCATCCAATTGCCAAACCCTGCCCTTTGCAAATCCCATTTAAAAGCTCATGCTGACACAGGAAAGAACCAGAAAGCTTCCAGTATTCTCTCTGAAGTTCCCAGTTAGGAGAAAAAGAAAAAAAAATGGAAAAGAGGTCCGAGATCTGCCTGGTTCCAGAGTACTTTCCGTAAATGGGTACTGCTGAACCTATCCACGGTTTCAGAAGATACAGGCAGGGGCTGGGCTCTCATTTCTCTACCCTGTATATAAGTGGCATGGGGCCATGGGTGGCTCAGTTGCCTAAGCATCCGACTCTTGGTTTCAGCTTAGGTTGTGGTCTCAGGGTGGTGGGACCGAGCCCTAAGGCAGGCTCTGCACTCAGCATGGAGTCTGCTTGAGATTCTCTCTCCCTCTCTCTCTGCTCCGCCTGCTCATGCTCTCTCTCTCTCTCTAAAATAGATAATCTTTAAAAAAAAAAAAAAAAAGTGGCAGGAATAGCATGGATCTAGAGGAGCTACAGAAAGGTCTCAGAAACCCAAATGGGCCTTAATTGAAGGCTAGACAGAGGCTGTTTTGTGTCCATCCTCATTCAGTATCCCAAGGCCAACCTGCAAAAGAGGGCCTCATCCTGCAAACGCCTTGGAATGCTGTATTTATGCCCACACAGCTGAAGAGTGCAGGTGAGAGGTGCAGACAGCATTCTTCAGAGCAGCCTCCTTCTCTGTGATATATATCCCTGTTCCCCTAATTTGCTCTCCGTGGCCTGGAGCTAATGTGCTCCAGTTAGAGATGGTAAAATAAGTACTTGTGTATGACCAGGCAAGTAGAGTCTGAAACCCTGCTGACTTCATCAGCAAACACACAGGGAGTACAGTACTCACTGCAAGGAAAAATTCTAGAGAGAAAGAAAGAAGCTCCTTATCTGTTTAATGGGGACAAATATGAAAGAAATATGCCCCTCAATTAACAATCTAACAGTATATCAAATTGCTCCAAGTCATTTAAACAACGCATAGAAAGTATGTTCTGCAAAGGTCAGATAAAGACATGATAAGACACCTTCAAACAATCTTGGGAAATGCTGGGTCATGCCAAGTTAATGGTCATTTAGGGAGTCCAGTGGTTCGGCTGTGAGTTTCAGTTCCGCTATCAAGTAAACCCCGAGAAATTACTCAACCTAATTTGTCAGATAATAATACTCCAATAATAAAATATTATACTCTAATAATAAAAATACAGAGTTATTTTGAGGTTTAAAATGAAATACATATGTGAAGTACCTGGCACAGGGCCAAAACGGCAAAGTGCTCAGTAAATGCAGGTCACTGGTCTTACTATTAATTGCAGGACTTCTCAGAGCCTGTTTTAACAGAAAAGAACCAATACCATTACCGCCACCATGCCTTCCCCCACAAAAAGATAGCTTAGAGAAAAAAAAAAAAAAAAAAAACAATTTAAAACCACCTTGATCAGTTAGCCAACATAAGCTTCACCATCCTTTGTCTCCCAGTTGATGTGCACGAGCACTGGCACGCCCAGAAAAGAACACGGGGCTTGGTGTCAGAATCCTGGCTCTGACACTAGCCTGGGGTAAGTTATTTCACCACTTCAAAAAATGGAAAAATGCGAGTGATTAGCACTACCCCAAAGATGAATGAGAAAAACAATCTCTCTGGAAATAATAAATGGGAGCTTTCTCTTCATCCTGCCCACTTCTTGAACCTTCTGCCTTTCTTCCCTTGCCTGTGGCTGATGTTCTCTCTGGGGATCTCTGTATCTTCTTTTCCCTGTGCTGTTCCTCCTCCTAGCCCAATGTGTCTCTCCAAGAAACAGTATGTATCTGTGGCATGGTGGAGGAAAACAGAATATAGAATAGCAGCTAACACTTACAAGGAGCTTGCTGGGTAGTAGGCCCCATGACTGGTGCTTTATGTGTGCACTGGATCCTCCCAATAACCCTAGAAAGCACGTACTGTTATTGCCCCCACTGGCAGGAAAATTGACGCTCAAAGAGTTTATCACTTGCCCAAGTCATATGGTTAGATAGTAGGAGGCCTGAGATCAATGCCAAGCTGCCTATCTGCAAAGGGCATGTTCTTACTCCGCAGAGGAACATCTTCTGCACTGAGCAGGCACTTCTGCCTGAGCCTGGGAATCTGAGAGCCTCCCATGCCTTCCCCACCTAAAAGATTCCACAAGCTAGCAGTCTGGCACCAAGGGCACCCAGAGGCAGCTCAGTCTGCCCAGAAACACTTGACTAATTGGTAATCCATGAGGGTAGGCAGTAAATGCCTTTGGCTGAAAAAACAAAAAAATTTTTTTCCCAGCGGATTTTAAATTGGTTAAAAGTATATGCGATAAAATCCAACCATTTCATTAGCTCCTCTGCATTTAGGTTGACAATTCTACATAGCCGGGGAGATTGTAATGAGTTGTTTTCTGTTTTAAAGAATATCTTCTTCCCTCATGCCTGCCCTGTATTTTCCCTAGGCCATAAGCTCCTCAAGAGTGGAACCTACAGCTCTGTGCCCCTAATAGCACTGCTACACAGAAAAGAGAGTGGGTACTCCATAGTGCCCAATTTTGCCCTGTCGTTTCTCTGAGGTCAGTGGGCTCTGCCCTCTCACCCCATAATGTCCTCTAGATCTTTTCCTAAGACCTAAGATAACCTTCCTTCTACAGTCTTGAAGACCCCAGGACTATAGCTATAAGAACCTGGTAAAATTTCTCAAACTTCCATCACTGGATTACCTTTTTTGTTTTTCCTGTATTAACTCCTATTGGGATGCCTAGAACTCTAATTTTTTTTTTTTTTTTAAGTAATTTCCACACCCAATATGGGGCTCACAACCCGAGATCAAGAGTCACATACATGCTTTACCGACTGAGCTAGCCTGGTGCCCCATGATGCCTACAACTTTAAAACCAGAGTCCAGGGGCTTGTTCAAGTGACAGTGAGCCTAGGACCTTCCCCTTGTGATTATATCTGAGAGGAAGTAGCAGAGAGCCAGAGTAAGCAGAATACTGTTCCAGACTGGGCCAGTGGGAGTGGCCCAGGCACCAAGAAGAACAGAAAATGGTCAAGAGGGGTGCCTGGGTGGCTCAGTGGGTTAAGCCTCTGCCTTCAGCTCAGGTCATGATCTCAGGGTCCTGGGATCGAGCCCCACATCGGGCTCTCTGCTCAGCAGGGAGCTTGCTTCCCCCTTACTCTCTCCCTGCCTCTCTGCCTACTTGTGATCTCTCTCTCTCGTCAAATAAATAAATAAAATCTAAAAGAAAGAAAGAAAGAAAGAAAGAAAGAAAGAAAGAAAGAAAGAAAGAAAGAAAGAAAGAAAGAAAGAAAGAAAGAAAGAAAGAAAAAATGGTCAAGAGAAGTCGGACCCATGGAGAGGAATAGTGCAAACAACTGTGTGGCTGCATCATCTTGTTCCTAGTAGCACAGCGGATAGCTTTCCAGTGCTCTGCTGCAGCTGGGTTCAATTTGGGCAGGAAGAAGGGGTGTTTCACTTCCCAGATTCAGTAGGCATCCAGGGAGTAGCTCTTGTGACAAGGGCAACTCAGGGGAAGGTGGGGTAACTAGGATCCCAGGAAGGAAGGTAGTCTGCCTTTAGTTATTGAGGGCCACAGTCAGACAGCTTGTGCTTTGGGATCCAAGGCCAAGGTTCAGGAAAATTTCATTTAAACAGCTATCAGAAACTAAAACTAAGCACCCATGCAACCCAAAGAAATGTCTTAGTTGTTCCATGTCTTAATACATAAATTTGAATGTTACATATTTCACACAAAAAAATCCAGATTAAAAAAAAATCCAGATTTGTGGCTTCCTTTTGATAATGCAAATTTTCTGGCAACAATATGATGCAACTAAGTAGTAGGCACCCTTTCAGAAGGACATACTCTCTAGTGCATCTCACTGCCCACTACTGCCCACTCTCATATACATGGCCATGTTAATCATTTACATGTCCTGACCACTCCATAACACTAGACATTAATCTTAACTCTGGAGAAAACTGTTATGAATTATCCGGGACAATCGCTTGCCTTCAGGCAGTTAAGATTATTCCCAACTTAAAGACAAGCAACCAAAGGTTCAACAACTTACTCAAGGTCATGAAGTTAGAGGTAATGGCCAAGAAAGAATCCAAGCCAGGTGACCTGTCCCCTAGGACAGTGCTCTTTCCACTACTCAGGGAGACTTGTGTCTAGACAGAACCTGAAATATGGGTCCTGTGATCCTGAATCTAGCTTCTTAATCTAAATCTGTCATGATCAAATTACGTCACTTAGCAAGTCCCTTAGGGCTCCGACCCCTCATCAAGGACATAGGAAGGTTGGATTAGATGCTCCCTCTGAGGTGTTCCTCCAGGTCTAATGCTACATGAACCTGTATAGTTCTAAAATTTCCAGTAACTGATTAAAGCAAACACTAAAGGCTTTTTCTGACTGACCCTGTGTGATCTTGAAAATGTAATTAACATCAATACACTCCATTTCCTGAGTGTTTCACCTCATCAAGTTTTTCCTGTCCAATAAAATCTCTTTTAACTGGTTTCACAAATTTGTATTAGAAAAATCACAGACTTCTTCTAGCCCCTGCACTCAGCTGCCCCAGCTGGGCGGAGGAAGTCAGAACTCTTCCCAACACTAGCCACAGATGTTCATTCATATATGTCATTCAGTGAAAAGAGGAAATTACAGTTAGAAGGTAAAGCTAGATGCCCTCACTCTCCATTCCCCATAAGCTCTGGCACTGCTGACCTCCTCTCTCTGAAATGCCTCTCTCCTGTTAAGTCTTAGCAGATACCCTAGAATCTGGCTCCCTGGCTCCCACAGTCATTTCTTCTTGGGTTTTTCAAGATCCTTTCTCTTCTCAATTCCATGTGGTAGGATGGGGCTCAACCTTGATCCTGAGTTCTTTTCAAATATACCAACCTGAGTTACCACACCTCTTCAGAGCCTTGTATTTTATTCTTTCGTTTAATCCTTACAACAAGGAATTAGTCTTATTAGTCCATTTATAGATGAGGAGATTTGAGGCTGGAGAGATTATGTAACTTGCTGACCTCTCAAAGCTTGTTAATAACCGGCACAGTAAGGATCCAAATCCATATTCCTCCTGCTTCTAGCCAAGATAAAATGGCGGGGACTGAACTTAACCTCCTACCTAAGAAAAATGAAACAACGATTTGCAAGACTCTAGACAGCAGGTAAAAAAAAAAGGTCAGTGATCTCTGAGAAATGGGAAATAAACTAGGTGACAACTGCCCTAGTTTATTGCTTTGAGAGTCTCCGAGGCCTCAGAGCCAGGAGAGAAAACCCAGGTATAGAGCCTGGCAAGCTTCCCTAGTTGACAAGATACAGCTAAGAGTCTAGAGAGACCAAAGTGGCTGGAGTTCACAGGAGACAAAGAGAGGACAAAGCTGGAGGAGGTGGAGGGGAGGGAGACAGAAAGAGAACACATGACACAAACTCGTGGAGATCTGCAGTCCCTTCAAGTATCCAGCAAAATATTGATCAGGACAAGTGTGAAGAAATTATCTGAGGCCAAGGAAAGGATCACTCAAAAGGGTAAGAAAGAGAAGTACCAGGTGCTCACATGGGGCTGGTTATAGCACCTGCCCCTCAGCCATACTGAAAAACCTCATAATTCGTGGGGTTTTGGGTAGAGTATTCAGAAGGGTCTTATCTCAATAGCAGGGAATAAATAGCCCTGCCCTGGGCCCATCTAACAAATTTTAAAAGTGGAACCCCGAAACAGAAATTGTTACTAACAAAATTAACTATGCCAGACAAAGCTTAAGAATATAGAAATAGGGGCATCTGGGTGGCGCAGTGGGTTAAGCCTCTGCCTTTGGCTCAGGTCATGATCACAGGGTCCTGGGATCGAGCCCCACCTCAGGCTCTCTGCTCAGCAGGGAGCCTGCTTCCCCCTCTCTCTGCCTGCCTCTCTGCCTACTTGTGATCTCTCTCTGTCAAATAAATAAATAAAATCTTTTAAAAAAAGAAAGTATAATACAATAAGTTAAATATGTATATTATAATTCTAAAGTATTAAAAATAACGAAGAATTGCAGCTAACAAGCCAACAGAGGAGAGAAACTGAATCATAAAACTACTCAACCCAAAATAAGGCAGAAAAAGAGAAAAAAATGGAAGCAAAGAACAGATGAGACAAATTTTAAAAAGAGCAAGATGACAGATTTATCTTTAGCCATATCAATAATTACATAAAAGCTCACTTTCAAAATGCTTCAATTAAAAGGCAGAAGGGGACACTTGGGTGGCTCAGTTGGTTAAACATCTGCCTTTAGCTTTGGTCAAGACCCCAGAGTCCTGGGATCAAGTCCTGCATGGGAATCCTTGTTCAGCAGGGAGCCTGCTTCTCCCTCTGCCTGCTGCTGCCCCTGCTTGTGCTCGCTCTCTCTCTCTCCCCCTCTGACAAACAGTAAAATCTTCAAAAAACAAAACAAAAAAAAGGCAGAAGTTATTGAGGAGCCTGGGTGACTCAGTCGCTTAAGTATCGGACTCTTGTTTTTAGCTCAGGTCATGATCTCAGGGTCCTAGGATCAAGCCCCACAAAGGTGTCCACAGTCAGCAAGAAGCCTGCTTAAGAATTCTCTCTCTTTCTCCCTCTGCCTGTCCCCCTGCTCATGTTCTCTCACCCTCTCTCTCTTTCAGATTAAATCTTCTAAAAAACTAAAAATGAAATGTAGAAGTTAAATGACTGGATTAAAAATCCAACTATATGCTACCTACAAAAAAGTGTACTTCAAACATAAAGACAAATAGGTTAAAAGTAAAAGAATGGAAAAAAGATTACCAAGGTTACACTGTTCAAAAGAAAGCTGGAATGGCGGGGCACCTGGGTGGCTCAGTGGGTTGGGCATGTGCCTTCAGCTCGAGTCATGGTCTCAGGGTCCTGGGATGGAGCCCCACATTGGGCTTCCTTCTCCCTCTCCTTCTGCCCCTCCCCCCACTGCTTGTGTTCTCTCTCTCCCCTTCTCAAATAAAAAAAAAATCTTAAAAAAAGGAAAAAAGAAAGAAAGAAAGCTGGAATGGCCATACTAATTAATATACCAAAATAAATTTCAGAGCAAAGAACTATCAGAGACAAAGAGCCTCTCATAATCAGAGTTCAATATGTCAGTAAGATATAACAATTAGAAACATGTAGATCTAATAATGGAATTTTAAAATACACCAAGCAAAAATGGATAGACTTGTAAAGAGAAACAGGTAAACAGAGTTCAATACCCTTCTCTGACAACTGATAGAGTAGACAGAAAATCAATAAGGATAAGTCTTGTTCGTTGACTGATGAATTTGGATAAAGAAGACAGCATATATATACACAATGGAATATTACTCAGCCGTCAAAAAGAATGAAATCTTGTCATTTGCAACAACATGGATAAAATTAGAGTGCATTATGCTAAGCAAAGTAAATCAGTCAGAGAAAGACAAATACCATACGATTTCACACATATGCAGAATTTAAGAAACAAAACAAATGAGCACAGGGGAAGGGAAGGAAAAATCAAATAAGATAAAAACAGAAAAGGAGACAGACCATGAGACTCTTAACTATAGAGAACAAACTGAAGGTTGCTGGTAGGGGAAGGGGGGGGATAAGCTAAACAGGGATGGGCATTAAGGAGGGCACTTCTTGGGGTGAGCACTGGGTGTGATATGTAAGTGATGAATCACTAAATTCTAATCCTGAAACCAATACCACACTATGTTAATCAACTTGAACTTAAACTAAAAAGGTAATACTAAAATAAAAATTTTTTTAAAGATACTTCAGTCTTAAATAGCTAAAAATCGATAAACTTGACCTAACTGACATCTGTAGAAGACATCACCACCAGCATTCTGTTCATGCGTACACAGAAGAGATACCAATACAGACCACATTCTAGGCCATAATACAAATCTCAATAAATTTAAAAGGACTCAAGTGATACAAAATATGCTAACCATAATAAAATTAAATTAGAAATCATAAACAGGGGCGCCTGGGTGGCTCAGTGGGTTAAGCCGCTGCCTTCGGCTCAGGTCATGATCTCAGGGTCCTGGGATCGAGTCCCGCATCGGGCTCTCTGCTCAGCAGGGAGCCTGCTTCCCTCTCTCTCTCTCTCTTTGCCTGCCTCTCTCTCCGTCTACTTGTGATCTCTCTCTGTCAAATAAATAAATAAAATCTTTAAAAAAAAAAAAAAGAAAGAAAGAAATCATAAACAGAAGCTCTCTGGAAAACTCCCCAAATATTTGGAAACTAACATACCGCTAAACAGCCCATGGGTAAAAAAAGAAATAAAATGAGAAATTAGAAGGTTTTTTTGGTTTTGTTTTTTGTTTTTTTCTGAGAAAGAGCAAGCGTGAGTGAGCGCGAGAGCCGGGGAGGGCAGAGGGAGAGAATCTTAAGCAGGCTCCACTCTAAGCACAGAGCCTGCCCTGGGGCTGGATATCTTAACCCTGAGATCATGACCTGAGCTGAAACCAAGAGTCAGATGCTTAACTGACCAAGCCATTCAGGTGCCCCAATTACAAAGTATTTTGAACTGAATGAAAATGAAAAATAACGTATCAAGATTTGTGGGACACCACTAAAGCAGTACTTAGGGGAAATTTTACAGCACTAAACATTTATAGTAGAAAAGAAAGACCTCAAATCAGTGACCTCAGCTTCTACCTCAAGAAACCAGAAAAAGAGGGGTGCCTCAGTGACTAGTTGGTTAAGCACCTGACTTTTTTTGGGTAAGATTTAGTTTTTATTTATTTTAGAGAGAGGGCAAGCAAGCATGAGCAGGGGGAAGAGGAAGAAGCAGGCTCCCCGCCAAGCAGGGAGCCTGAGGCGGAGCTCAATTCTAGGACCCCAGCATCATGTTCTGAGCCAAAGGAGCAGGCGCTTAACTGAGGGAGCCACCAGGGTGGCCTCTAGGCATCTGACTCTTGATTTCGGCTCAGGTCATGATCAGGGTAGGAGATCCGACCCACGTACAGAAAGGCGCTCACAAACCGGCAAAAAGATAGGCAATGGGATACACTGACAGAGGTAAGCACAGGGCCCTAGGGGAGCACACAGGAAGGGAACCTAACCTTTGCAGTTATCATACAGTTTAAAGGATGATAAGAGAGACGCATCCCAGATCGGAGGAACAGACAGCCATTAGAGAATGGGGGAGAGAGCGAGCAAAGATAAAAGCCTAAGAAAGAAACTTAGGAACAAGCTTGTAGGTCCTCTTAAGGAGGGGCTAGACTTTATCCCAGGGTTAGAGGGAAGCCATTGAAGGATTCTAAGTAGGGCCAGCATGTGATCAGATCTGCATTTCAGAAAGATCCTTCTGGTTACTGTGAGCAGAAAGGACTGGGGACCACTACAATAATCCAGAGTGTGGATTTCAAGGGCCTGACCTAAGGCCACAGCAGAGGGATGAGGATGAACTTGAGAGATACCAATAAAGAAAGACTCTGTGGACCTGTACCACCTGTCTGACTGTGTAGGGGAAGGAAATGTTGAGCCAGGAACAACCCCTAAGTGCTGGCTGCGTCAATCAGGTGGTTAGGGTGCCATTTCTCAGAGACTAGTGACTCAAGGGAGAGAAGATGGGACAGGAAGGGAGAAACTGGGGTGCCTGGGTGGCTCAGTCATTAAGCGTCTGCCTTCAGCTCAGGTCATGATCCCAAGGTGCTAGGATCAAGACCCACACTGGGCTCCCTGCTTGGTGGAAAGCCTGCTTCTCCCTCTCCCACTCCCCCTACTTATGTTCCCTCTCTCACTGTCTCTCTGTCAAATAAATAAATAAAATCTTTAAAAAAAAAAAAAAAAGGAAGGGAGAAACAATTCTCCCATGGTGTTTCTGTGGGGCTGTGTACTTCAAAACTCATATTAGTACCTGAAATTTAAATGAACATTCTCTAAATCCATACAGTGAAGATAGGGAAGTTCAGGGGTTCCCGACGGGGTCAAGTCTAAATAATTTCTTACATGCTCTTGTAAAGAGTAAAGGATTCAAAGGTAACTTAATTGCTATGATTTATGCATGTGTGTGTCAGCAGGATATATAGGTAAATGCTTGTAATTTGCAGAGGCTATCTGTGGGCCTTGTAATTGGTTGCCTTTGGGAGGGGCACAGAGTGGCTAGGGCAGAGAGGGCACTTTTAAAATTATGTACCATTTACATGTCAGTGTAATCAAAACAAACAAAAAAGCAACTTAAATAAAACAGCCAATTTCTGCCCCATCCCCAGACATGGAAAAGGCAATTATATTAAAAACAGCAAACATCTGGGGGCACCTGGGTGGCTCAGTTTGTTATGACCTGCTTTCAGCTCAGGTCATGATCTCAGAGTCCTGGGGCTGAGCCCTGCTTCAGGCTTCTGTGCTGAGCAGGGTGTCTGCTTCTCCCTCTGCCCCACGCCCAACACACACATACACTCTCTCAAATAAATAAATAAAATCTTGGGGCGCCTGGGTGGCTCAGTGGTTTAAGCCTCTGCCTTTGGCTCAGGTCGTGATCCCAGAGTCCTGGGATCAAGCCTCGCATCAAGCTCTCTGCTCGGCAGGGAGCCTGCTTCCTTTCTCTCTCTGTCTCTCTCTCTCTCACCTGCCTCTCTGCCTACTTACTTGTGACCTCTGTCTGTCAAATAAATAAATAAAATCTTAAAAAAAAAAAAAAGAACAATTTAACTATGTCTGGCCCTGGACCCGTAGTCTGGTCCCACCAGTGGAGTAAAAGCATTGATTGCACTCCTTCCCCCACTCACCAGATTCCAGGCTGTATCTTTTAGCCCGGCTTACGTGGGGTGATCAGGTTGTTGGCTAGGATAGAGAAAAAGCAGAGCCTGCCCCTGGTTTCTGTTCCCAGGCTAGAATGAAATGTTTCTTTTCCAGCTGGCTTTCCTTCCCCTGCTTCCAGTTGAATTCATGCCAACAAAAGCCCCCTCTGCCTGAACAAGCGCGAAAGCACCCTGGCAACTGCGATGACAACAGAGGTCTGGGGGCTGAAGTTGTTTGTGGGGAAGTGGTGAGAAGGGAATGCAAGCAGAAAAACACTAGGAAAAGTTTTTTTAAAGCAGGAGGGAAAACCAAAGCAGCGTTTTCTCTTTTTAGAATTAGACAGACATGATCAGGTGGGTAGAGACAGATCACCCTCCTTAGCTGAATGGCAGCTTCCAAGAAATGGAGGGTAAGAGGGGTCACTGTAAGCTGGTGCCTTTCTGGCAAAAAGCAGTCTTCCCTGGTCCACAAAAAAAGGGAGGCAGAGAATCTCAGCATCCTGGAACCCTAATGCATATTTCTATTTTCACACTGTAAGAACATGAACTCTGGGAGAAAGGGACTTGTCTTGGTATCTCAGTATTCTCGGGACATAGCAGCGACGTGTTTGGTGAGGGATGTCTGGTTGGACAAACACACTTCTGGAAAGTAAATCCACCCTTGTCTGTACAGAGGAGGAAACTAAGACCCAGGGAGACATAAGCTGAGTGTATGCTCAGTAAACACCTGGTGGAGGGTGGTCCAAAGACCAGAACCCAGGTCTTGAGTTCTTACCCACAAGCGCTGCTAGGGCTGGCAAAGAACGGAAGAACGGAGAGCTCTACCAGGGAGCAGAAGAAAAGTGCAGGGGCAGTTGTTTCCGGAGGATCAACTTCCATAAACCCCAAGCCTCTACAAACCAACCTTGCCTCCCTGGCCCTAGGATGGGGTAGGCTTGTGATCCAAGCTGGGCCATAGAACAGACCCTGCCCCCATAGCTGTGACTGGTCTAGTCACCAGTACAAGACCAAGCAGCCAATCAGATTCCGCTTCTGGAATTTGCTAGGAGACTCGCATCCCAGATCGGAGGAACAGACAGCCATTAGAGAAGTAGACGGGCCGAGACCCAAAGTTGTAAACAGGTCAGCCTGCATCCCTGGCCCAGACTCATGAGGAAGTAAGAATGAGTCAACAAGCCGAAAGAGAGACAAGCCCCACCCTGCCCATTCCAGGTCACGTGTCGGTAAGTCCTGCTTCCGCAGAGTAAGCCAGGATGAGTTGGCATTTTGTCACCTGCAACTAAAACCAAACTGGCCAATTCAAGAAATGAAGCAGTAAAAAAAACCCAAAAAACAAAAAACACCGGCAGAGAAGCTGGAGCTTCTCAACTTGGAGGCTAGGATCCCTACCACAACCTGCAAAATTTCACCTTGTATGCGTGTAGTTTGGGGAGAAAACTGTACTTACTGGATTTTGAAAAGGGTCTGTGATTCCCCCAAAGAATTAAAAATGAGGGAGTTTGAGAAAAAGGAGATAGACATTCCCAAAGCCAGGGTCTCTTGATGAGGATCTATCAAGAGTTCCTGATTGGTCCACCAAATTTGGATGTCTATTTACTATTCCCATCTCCTAGCTCTGCTGCCCCCAGCTTCCTTAATGCCTGCTTTTACTGGTGCAACAGCTTCTGCACAGATATTCCTATCTCCAGGAAAATAACAGAACTAAAATTTCTTCTTGCTACTCTCTACTCCCTGCAACTTTTGTGCTGGGTTGTTTACCTCAAGTTCTCAATAGGATGAGCATAAATCCTGGTTTTGAGATAGTCCCAGCTGATACCTGCTGACCACAGAAGTTATGACTCCTCCTTTCACTCTCACAAGTGTCCTGGTTTGGATGATCTATATACACACACCCTACCCCCAGGAATTAGATAAGATACCTCCCTCTTCCTTTTTCTTCCCAGTCACAGATCCTGTCCTATGGTGGAGAGATACACACAGCAGAGGTTCTGAGGACCTCAGGGCAAAAAAAGAGAAGCACCAGGGTATCTCATGAGGACAGGGCCATTTCTTCCTCTGCAATGCACCTTGCCAGTCCACCTGGGTCAGGGGGATTAGGTGGGAGTTTGGCTAAAGTCCCGTTTACAAACACACATGTACTTCCTCACCACTGGGGGATCTACCTCTTACATGTACACTCAACCTCCCTGACTGAGGAGCTAGGTAGTTAACAATTCTACCTCCCCTCCCACAGCATTTACCGCCCTCCCTATGCTGGCCGACCTGGATCAAGACTGAAACATGGAAAGCAGCTTCACCCTCTTCTTTAGAGGCTCAAAAAGCCTCTCTGCCCACAAATCTTCAGCCCAAGGCCTAACCCATAAGCACACCAAGGAAAGGGCCCGTCCTACAATCCGAGCAATCAGGACCTGGGAGCAAGTGGCTTATGTCCAGTGTGGGGCCCTATGTTGGCCGTGTTTTTTGGAGGCAAAGGGATTATGTTGCATACTTGCTCATAAGGTTATGGGTTGAGCTCTCTGAGCTGAGGGTGGGAGTTACCCCCTCTCTACTTGTCACCAGTGGTCTTTCTAAACACAGACTTTAACATTCCACTCCCCTGCCTAGAAAAACCCTGTACTGGCTTTCATTCTCTGCAGCCTCCTCAGCCTTCCAGTTCTCCTCAAATGCTCTTCTCACCCTTCATCTGGCTCGCCCCCACTGGTCTTGCAGGGCTATCCTGACAGCAACTTCTCAACCTGGCCCCAGGCCAGGCGAGGACACTTCTGTATGCTCCTGAACCTCTCCTTGCTGAAGGTTGCCTCAAAGCATTAACACTATACTATAACTGACGTCCCCTTACAGAGTGCAATGAACCTTCTGGGGACAGTGTCTGGCATAAAGGAGGTGTTCGAGCCCATGTGTCACTTGAATGAATGAGGAAGAAGCAATGTCTGGGATCTAGTCAATCACTTAAAAACTTCCCAAGGACCTGCCATCACTGCTTCTCCACATAAAAGTTTATTTGAACCAAGTCTGACTACTAAAAAAGTTCTTAAACTATCTCAATGGACTAGAAACCCCAACAACAGCCCGAGATCCTCATAACTTTGGGAGGGCTCTAATGAGACTTTTATCCTTGCCAGTCCTGTTTATGAAATCACAAGACACCCCACTGGTCTACCTCCCCGGGTCAAGGAGAGAACAAATAATGAATCTGTTCCTGGCTCCAACCTCCTGGGAATGTAATAGTGATGGCAGTTCTGTTTCTGTTCTTTGCTTTTGAGCAGACATGCTAATAATGGCTGGGAAGAACCCTTCCTTATCACCATCCCTTAACATCGTTTATTAATTTATGATTCAGGTCAAATCTCATTGTAATTAATTTCCTGGGGCTAACCAAATTCTAAGGCTCAAATGAAATTCATTTTTATCAACAACTGCTAGAAACAACTGGGCCACAGTCAGACAATCAGTCCTGAGGTACTGTGAGGTAGGAGTCAGGCAGACCTGGTCCATATCCTATCTCTATCATCCACATTCTGGGCAATCTTGGGTGAGCCTTGGGCTCTCATTTCCTCATTTATAAAATGGTGATAAGATAATAAAATAATCCTAGTATGATCTACAAAGCCTATCAGCCAAAAAAGGTTCAGCAAACATTAACTGAATCAGAATCCATATGAAAAAAGATCCCATTTCAGAAAGTACAGTAATAGTCATTCCCAAAAGGCTCTTCCCTAGATCTATTAATTGGGTGATTATGGGCAAGTCACTTAATCATTCTGAGACTCAGTGTCCAAATAAATAAAATAAAGATAATAACATCTGGGGCGCCTGGATGGCTCGGTGGGTTAAAGCCTCTGCCTTTGGCTCGGGTCATGGTCCCAGGGTCCTGGGATCGAGCCCCACGTCAGGCTCTCTACTCAGCAGGGACCCCGCTTCCTCCTCTCTCTCTCTGCCTGCCTCTCTGCCTCCTTGTGATCTCTCTCTGTCAAATAAATAAGTAAAATCTTTTTTTAAAAATTAAAAAAAAAAGATAATAACATCTGTAATCTCACTGGACCACTGTAAGGAAACAAGGGGGCACATGCAAGGCAACTTGAATGGTACAATACCTGATCATAGATGCTCAACAAATCTTCATTCCCTTCTCCTTCAGTAGCCAAAGAATGTAAATGGAAACTGAGAAAGCCAAGTAACTTCCCCAAAATTGCAGTTAGTAAGTGATAGAGCCTGAATACAAATCCAGTTTGTCTAACTCCAGGTCTTATTATGATTATTACTCCTGTTTTACAGGTGAGACCAAAGACTATCTTGATAGCAGACATCAAATTTAAGAACCCTTCTGCTCATGATTAATTTTGGCCAAGGGGCCCTGGGTGGCTCAGTCAGTTAAGTGTCTGCCTCTGGCTCAGGTCATGATCCTGGGGTCCTGGAATCGAGCCCCACATCAGGCTTGCAACTCAGTGGGAAGCTGACTTCTCCCTCTCCCGCTCCCCCTGCTTGTGCTCTCTCTCTTTGTCAAATAAATAAATAAAATCTTAGGGGAAAAAAAAGAAACTTTGGCTAAAAAACCTCAAAGAGTAAAAACAGATTGGGCACAACAATGTGAATGTACTTAATGCGACAAAACTACACCTAAAAATGGCTAAAATAGAGGTCCCTGGGTGGCTCAGTCAGTTAAGTATCTGACTCTTGAGCTCAGCTCAGGTCTCAATCTCAGGGTTGTGAGTTCAAGCCCTGCATTGGGCTCCACGCTGCATGTGAAGCCTACATTTAAAAAAAGGTTAAAATGGTAAATTTTATTCTCCAACAGTGACAGATTACAAACTGAGTGTTTTTAATAAAGAATGTAAAGAAAGGAATGTCAGAAGGCAAACCTGGGGCGCCCAGGTGGCTCAGCTGGTTAAGCAACCAGCTCTTGATTTAGGCTCAGGTTACAATCCCAGGGTCCTGGGATCGAGCCCTGCATCCAGCATCTACTTTAGCCACGGCCTTCTTCCCTCCTACCAACCACAGAGCTATAGGCCTTTCTTAGCCATTGAAACAAAACAAAAACATGTTTCCTACACACGAAAACAGATCATAAAGTCCTTTCTTGAGTCTGTTTTCGCTGAAGAAACAGAAAATTCTGTTTTAAATTATCGGCAGAGAAATTCAGGCCCAAAATTAACTCAAAAAGATTTGTGGTCTTGTAAGTCTTAAGACCTGAGGGAGAAGGGAAGTCAGCTCCTTAGAGCCTGGTAGCCAAAGAGGGGGAGAAGTTCCTTGTTTTTGTTCTCCTCCATATTGTCTAAGTTCTCTCCAGCAGGAAAAGTAAGACAGCAAACACCAGAGATGCAGACTTTCAGCTGGGCCTGCACCTCTCCAAAGTAACCAACATGGTCTAAAAATGCAAAGAACTGGCTGAGAAGGGACTGAAAGGCCATAGTCTGGCTCCTTTCCTGTATTTATGACTAGTGAGAGGACTGGGAAAAATCCTGTGGCTGGAAATACACATACTTGCCTCTCCCAGCCAGAAGCTACCTCCTTCCTCCAGGCAGTTTTTTTTACAGCCCTTCTCATTTTCTCCCTGGGGTCCTAGGTGTAATCCCTTAAGGGGTGTGAGCCCAAGACACAGGTCAACAATTACTCATTTCTGAACTCCCAGCAATACCTAGCACAGCGCCCTATACTACTAGGTGTTTGGGAAACAACTGAATGAGTAACAGAAGGGTAATATAATGCCTCTGAGATTTTTAAGGGGGTCAGAGTAAACAAATACTGTTTCCTCTCAATTCCTTAGCCACTATAAAAATCATCAAGACTGGGACGCCTGGGTGGCTCAGTTGGTTAAACGGCTGCCTTCGGCTCAGGTCATGATCCTGGCGTCCTGGGATCGAGTCCCACATAGGGCTCCTTGCTCAGCGGAGAGACTGCTCTTCCCTCTGCCTCTGCTGCCACTCGGCCTGCCTGTGCTCGCTCGCTCGCACTCTCTCTCTCTCTCTGGCAAATAAATAAATAAAATCTTAAAAAAAAAAAATCATCAAGACTACTGAAGTACTAGAAATGCTCTACGCCTTAATCAGGGTGGTGATTACGTGGGCATATACATTTGTAAAAGAAACACTGAGCTGTACACTTAAGACTTGTCAGTTTTACTATAAATAAAATACACCTTAGTAAAAAAGCAAAAAATGAAGAAGCACCGGGGCGCCTGGGTGGCTGAGTGGTTAAGCCGCTGCCTTCGGCTCAGGTCATGATCTCAGGGTCCTGGGATCGAGTCCCGCATCGGGCTCTCTGCTCAGCAGGGAGCCTGCTTCCTCCTCTCTATCTCTCTCTGCCTGCCTCTCTGCCTACTTGTGATTTCTCTCTGTCAAATAAATAAATAAAAAAATCTTAAAAAAAAATAAAATAAAATAAAAAAAAATGAAGAAGCACCAAAAATTGCCATTTAAATCCCAACATTTTCTTAGATCTCTTTAGAGACTTCCTAATCCTCCCTAGAGTCCTATAAAAGGGGTTAAAAGTAGGAATTATTTTGATCCCTTGCATAGGAGGGATCCCCCCTGGAAGATAGGGAGAGACAGCCTGGTTACACAGAGTCAGGAAGGCGGCAACAACAGGACCCCTGAGGTTTATGATCCTCCACTCAGGCTGTGCCATCCCACCAACCACCAACAGCCAGTTATAATTCAAAAGAAAACAATCCCCTAAAATAGCAACTGTTTGCTCCCTCTCTCCTGTCAGCTGGCTTTCTGCATGGCAACTTTAATTTTATTTTCTGCATGGCAACTTTAATTTTATTTTCACAATCATTCTAGGAACATACCACCCCAGAGTCTGTTGAGAAGCAGTGAAGCAGCAGAACTCAATGGAATGAGGAGATAAGTAAGAGCCATGCATTCTGCTCTCAGATTTGTCTTCATGAGCTGTGTCACTTTCAACAGGTCACTTAACATTTCTGGGCCTGAGATTTCCCTTTGAATGGGCAAGAGGAACTCCAAAGTTGTGTGATTTTTTTTTTCCAGAGCTGCTTAGGAGACAGGGAGGTACCCATGAAAATTAATAAAAGGGAGAGAACGGTTTTTAATGGGCATTAGGAGGGACTTGAGGTTTTAAAGGCCTTAATTTACAACCAAGTGGGTAAATGTCTTCCGTATTTCTAAGAGGTTTAGCTGTTGCTCACAGTGGTGCCAGCATTTACACCAAGCATATAAGGTCTTTGCACTGCTCTCCCCCAAGACATCCAGTATCCTCTTCAGTCGTCATCTTAAAAAGCAGATTTAAATAAAATGACTCAAGTCAGGCCAGCCCTGACCAGCTGGTTCCTTTCTCCACTCCCCTCACAAAGGAGACAAATCCTTTGTATCCTGTGGCCCTGAAAATAGGTTGGTGAGGAGGTTGAGAACTACTACAAGGAAGCACTCCCAGTATGCTTAACTGGTCACTGCTGGGTTTTTATCCAGCAGGGCTTAAGCATGCTCAACCCCAGAGGAAATGTGTGCCTCTATTTGCCCAAAGGCTGGCAGTCAAGTCAGAGGCAGACTACTGATCCAAAGGAGAAGCTCAGACACCAGGAGAGATGCCCTCTGGCATCTGTGCTGTTCACCTGGATGCAGGCTTGTGGGAGCAACTAAAAACCATTATTCAGCTCTGGCCTCTGAACCAGGGATTCACAATAAAAAGACATCCATCACATTCTACAAAACAGTCTGTGGCTGCCCTCAGCTTTTACAACGAGCAGGGCTGTACCCAAGCTGCTAATAGACAAAATGAACGCTAAGCTGCTCTTTTTTTAATGCAGAAAACAGCTTAGAGCAACACCTAGTTCTCCGGAGAGTTTCTATAATATGGTACTTGTTGACTCCGACAATGTTAGAACAGGAAGAATCTTAGCATTCATTTAATCCATCCTTCTCATTTTATTGTTGAAAAAAACAAAGGGAGGGCATTTGCCCAAAGATGCAGTGGACAGAATCAGAACTAGAATGGGGGTGGGGAGGGGAGCAGTCGGGGGTCCTAGGGCTCTGCTTGGCCCTCCTGGGTGATGGAGGGAGCACCTAGAAAACAGGAGAGCTAACAGGAGGCTGAGAGCTCAGGAAAGAGCACGTAATAAGAGAGTGAGCTCTCAGATTTTTGTGAGGATAGCAGAGAGAGATCAGGCTGAACTTGAAATGTATAGTCTCAGAAACAGAGATCCTTGTCATCAGCCAAGGGAAGTGACTCTCCCCATCTCCCCCCTCTCTTGGATCAAAGATAAACATGAAGAGAAGACTAAATAATCTCAAAGATCACAACTAATTGAGTGAGCCAGCCAGGAGCTGGGAGTGAAATGCACAACACGAAGCAGCCAAGGACCTGATTAATAAATGCGTCCGGGCCAAACTAGTTTAAGTAAGGAAGATCTGCCTGTCTACCTTCAGCAAATAACTGAGATACTCTCAAGTAGAAAAAAGTTACTGTTCTGTCTCTACCCAGTTGTCCAGGATAATCCAGCTCTCAGATAAAGCAAAAGGGGAGCCAGGAAGAAGCAATGAGAGAAAGGGTACTGACCCATGAGTCCTCCCTTATAAGGGAACAACCCCTCTACCCACTCCTTTCCCTTGGGTGATAGTGGGTAGAAAACCTAAACTTCACCAGGGTGCTGCAGGAAGATGGCTGCCGCTCCCCACAAACTGCTCAAGAGACAGTGTTCATGAGGTGTATGCCTCACTCAATTCAACCTAACAAAGATTCCTCAGCTTAGCGTCCAGGGCTTGCGCAGGGAGGCTGCAGCCTATCTTTCTTTTTTTTTTTTTTTTTAAAGATTTTATTTATTTATTTGACAGAGAGAAATCACAAGTAGGTAGAGAGGCAGGCAGAGAGAGAGAGAGGAGGAAGCAGGCTCCCTGCCGAGCAGAGAGCCCGATGCGGGACTCGATCCCAGTACCCTGAGATCATGACCTGAGCAGAAGGCAGCGGCTTAACCACTGAGCCACCCAGGCGCCCCGCAGCCTATCTTTCTAACTTTTACTCTGCCTGAGCCACCCCGACCCTTTATCAGCCCTCTAACCTCCCCCCCCCACCACCATACATACACAGTACCTTGGCTCCCATAAGTCCCTCAGCCTGAATGGCCCTACCCGCTTCCTCTGTTCCAAATCTTATTCATCTGTGTCCTACACTGTCCCTTCACATGGAGTACTCAAAATGTTGGCCAAATTGGGTAGAACTTACTCTAACAACTTTTCTCCTTTTTTTTTTTTTTTTAAGATTTTTATTTATTTATTTGACAGACAGAGACCACAAGTAGGCAGAGAGGCAGGCAGAGAGAGGGGGAAGCAGGCTCCCCGCCCAGCAAAGAGCCCGATGGAGGGCTCGATCCTAGGACCCCAAGATCATGACCTGAGCCGAAGGCAGAGGCTTTAACCCACTGAGCTACCCAGGTGCCCCACAACTTTTCTCCTTTTCCCACCATCATTTGACAGGAACAAACAGCCCCATCCTGGGATGCCAACCAGTTCCAGCTACTAAACCTTAGAGTGGCTGGTTCTCTTTCAGGGACCATTTGTGCAGCCTCGCCTCTCTGTCTCTTACCTCTGAAATAAGAGTAATATTTCTTGTCAGAGAAGCTGAGTGCTTCAAGAGGGGAGGCTGTGGAAACATATTCTCAAGTTCAAGGCCATTATTTTAAACTCCCCTTAGACCCATGCACCATTTACCAACTAATGCTAAGATCTTAAAGCTTGTTTCCAGCCAAATGCCTCTTCTATCACAAATGCCCCAGTGTATAGCTGTTGAGAGAGCTGCAGTGAGGACTCTGGGTAGCCTATTGGCTTTTTATTTCCACAGACTGTGGAGATTTCTATCTTTAGTGTAAAGAGAGTTCATGATTTCAAGAAAAGCCCTGAGTTTCAGGCCTGCTGTTCTTCCAAATCCCATGGTATAATACATCAACTGGTTCCCAACCTATGGGTTTTGAGTTCAGAGGGTTCACAGTTACCACTGCACAGCTCTCTGAAATGTGCCCACCCCGCACTGCCTGTGCGCTAAATGGTGAACATATCACACAATCACAAAAGCAACTGCCACTTGACCACCTACTACCAATCATGTGAGAAAGTCCTAGGATAGAGACGCAGACAGTGGGTATATAATACTGATTGAAGGTAATTATGTATCTTCTCAATTAATGAATACCAAAGTACAACTATGCATTATCACATGACCATTCCTGATTTTTTTTTCTGGAATTAGAAAAGCATCCTCCTGCCTGAAGACTGAAAACATCTGGGTGGGTGAATGAATCCAGAAAAGCACCCTCCAACCTGAAGACTAAAAAACTACATTGGTGAAAGAGTCCGGAGTAGGGGGGACTCAGATCTAGGTCCCAGTCCAAGCCGGACTTTCGGAAAGCAGAACTGGAAAGCCCTGAGCTATCTCTAGACCTTGGTGTCCTAAGAAAAACAACAAAAGGGTAGGATTAAAAGTACTCTAACGGGTCCTCTCAGCTCTACTCTTTAAAACAACTGACCCTTGGGGGGCCTGGGTGGCTCAGTGGGTTGAGCCGCTGCTTTCAGCTCAGGTCATGAAATCAGGGTCCTGGGATCGAGTCCCGCGTCGGGCTCTCTGCTCGGCGGGGAGCGTGCTTCCCTCTCTCTCTCTCTCTCTCTCTGCCTGCCTCTCTGTCTACTTGTAATCTCTCTCTGTCAAATAAATAAATAAAATCTTTTTTTAAAAAATAAATAAATAAAACAACTGACCGACCCTTAGGCCAATCTCTGGAACTCTAGAACTATACCTGTGTAGCCTGACCAGCCCTAGAGCAATGGTTCTCAATCCTAGGAGCTTCTGTCCCCAGAGGACATTTAGCAGTGTTTGGAGACATATTTGGTTGTTACAACTGGAGAGAGAATGCTATGGACATCTAGCAAGTAGAAGTCAAAGATGCAACTAAACATCCTGCAATGCACAGGACACCACGATCACCAACCCCACAAACAAAGAATTCTCTGGTCCAGAATGTCCACAGTCCCAAGGTTGAGAAACACTGCTTTGAAGACCACTGAGAAACTGAGTTTATTGCGGTAAAAGAAATGGACACCAATCTGGGAAATGCACAGCGCGAATGCTGGAGCAGACTGTGAATGAATGCAGTGAGCAAGGGCCCTCGAACCATTCCAGACACACATCAACAGTCTCCTCTTTAGTTTTCCCTCTGGCATTAGTCCCACTGTGTATAACGTAATCCAGTCATTCTGAGGACCCCCAACCTTGTCCTCCTCTTCAACCGGACCCACACCCATTACTGACACACTACCTTGCTAAAGCTGGCAAAGGAATCTGAAATTGAGCATTACTAACAGGGAGCCAGAACAGTGTGCACGGTGTAGTAGGAAAGCACTAAACTTGGGTTCTAGCCTTGACTCAGTCCCTAGGGAAACCATTTAATTGCTTTGAGCCCTAGTTTTTTCCTCTGCAAAAAGGGGTGAAAATCACAACCTGCCCTATCTTATAAAGCTTATCCGACTTTCAAAACAAGATCCTGTATGTGAAAGTGCTTTGGAAGCCATAAAATCCTATACAAATGTGAAATATTTCCCTGCAGAACAATTTGCACTGTACTTACATAGTGTAAAGAATAGTACAAAAAAAAAAATTTTTTTTTTTAAATTTCCAATGACGGGATTTTGTCCATTGATAAGTTATGAGCATTGAAGGCTATGGAGTCCTGGCCCTATAGGACACCAAAAATACCCAAACCCACTGTGACGCAGTTGACCTTGGGATCCCCCAAGACCTCTGGATTGGACCAGTGACTCATGTAATCTGAATGTCAGCTTTCTCATCTCTCATGGGGATGTGGGTGTAATACCACTTAATGCATGGGCTGCTGAGAAAAAAACAAAAACAAAAACAAACATGATCAAATTTATAAAGTGTATGGCATTTCCCAAAGATAGGGAGAATGTTTTTATTTTCTGAAGATTTTTCCCCTGAAAAAAAAGTTTTTTTTTTACTTTGAAATAAAACTGTTTTTAGAATGATGAAAATAACTTAAGAAAAGGTATTTTTATATTGCTCTGCCCTTTACAACTCCAAAATTACCTCTAAAATCCAAATATGAGAAGGGCTCTCTGCAGCCACCACTCCTACTGCTGTCTCCTAAAGGCAACAAGCTGGACGGCCACAGAAGGCTATCAGAGCCCATTACTACTCCACACGCAAATCTTTTAACTCCAGACTTGTTAAGCAATCTGCAACCATTCACTGACCCTGCACAAGATTCTAAAGGGAAAAAGTGCTCTGGAGAGGTGAAAGCAACTGATCCACTTGATGGGAGAATTAAGAAACTCGCAATTATTTTAGTTTTAAATGTTACCCTTGTCAGTCAACGTTTCAAAGTCTAATGAACTCGGGACCCGGAGCTGATCAAACTCCTCACCCTAATGTGGAGTCTTTCGATGGCCTTACTGAGTACCGACTCCTCTTCACACCTCTGCAGAGGACAGCAGCCAGGCCACACTCATATACAAGTATAATTTTTGCTTTTACAACTCTCAGGTCTTTCAAAGATTACAAACAAGAAACTTACAGTTCCTGATTATGCAAACAGTAAATCATTCCTCAAATTTATTCCTACTTCCTTTTAAACAAGACAACTATAAAGCAAATTTGTAATAATTATCAGAATAAGCTGTACTTTAAATTTAGTATTTTCTTTTATGACTGAGCCAAAGGCCAATTGCTTAACCAACTGAGCCACACAGGCACCCCTCAAAAACCTTTTCTATTAATTCACAGTTTCAAGCATTTATATATTTTGAGTTCCTTCCTCTCTTACAATCTATTATTCTCCAAAAAATACTATTTAATAAAATACAGATTAGATCAACACACACACACAGAGACTGTTTCAGTTCCTCCACTGGATAACCTGTATTCTAAATATGCTTCTAGAACAGATCACACTGTACCCTGATTATACCTGATTGTCACTCAAGCTACACTGTAAGCATTCAGAGGCAATGACCTGTCTTCATCTGCACTTACCCAATAAACTGGGATAGTATCTGGTACACAGCTCAAGTCAATATATTCTTATCAACTGGGTTTGTGAATGAAGCAAAAGTTTCTAGCTACTTTCATCTTTTAAATTAAACTATAACCAAACAATATTAGTTTCATGTGTACAACATAGTGATTTAACATTTGTATACACTGTGACATTTACTAAATATACATTGCAAACTGATCACGGTTAAGTCGTTTCCAATCCACAATATTATTGACTGTATTCCTATGCTGTATGTTATATCCCCAAGACTTACTTTATAACGAAACGTTCGTACTTCTTGATCCCCTAACTGATTTCACTGCCCTCCCCCAAACCTCTTCCCTCTGGCAACCAGCACTCTATTCTCCGTTATCTATGAGTCTGCGTTTTTTGCAGGTTTTTTTTTTTAATTCCACTTATAAGTAAAATCATGAAGTATGTCTTTTTCTCTGACTTATTTCACTTAACATAATACCTTCAATGCTGGGGCACCTGGGTGGCTCAGGGGATTAAGCTGTTGCCTTTGGCTCAGGTCATGATCCCAGAGTCCGGGGATCAAGTCCCACATCAAGCTCCTCGCTCAGCTCAGCGGGGAGTCTGCTTCTCTCTCTGACTCTGCCCGCCACTCTGCCTGCTTGTGCTCACTCTCTCTGACAAATAAATAAATAAATAAATAATTTTAAAAACTCTTTAAAAAAAATACCCTCAATGTTCATCCATGTTGTTATGAATGGCAAGATTTCATTCTCTTATTGGCTGAGGAGTATTCCACACACATGCACACACATGCCCCACATCTTCTTTAATCCATTCATCTATTCATGGATACTTGGGTTGTTTCCACATCGTGGCTATTTTAAATAATGCTGCATTAACATGGGGGTGCATATATCTTTTCAAATTAGTGGTTTTTTTCCATCAGATAGATACCCAGAAGTGGAATTGCTAGATGTGGCAGTTCTATATTTAATTCTTTTTTAAGATTTTATTATTTTACAGAGAGATAGAGAGAGAACAAGCAAGGGAAATGGTAGGAAGAGGAAGAGGGAGAAGCAGGCTCCCTTCTGAGCAGGGAGCCAGATACAGGACTCGATCCCAGGACCCTAGGATCATGACCTGAGCCAAAGGCAGACAGACACTGAATCAACTGAGCCACCCAGGTGCCTGCCCCCTCTATATTTAATTTCTTGATGAATTTCCATACTGTTTTTCCAAAAGTGTTTTTACCAATTTACAGTCTCACCAATAGTACCAAGGGCTCCCTTTTCTTCATATCCTTACCAACAATTGTTATTTATCTTTCTGATAAAAGCCATTATGATAGGTGTGAGGTAATATCTCACTGTGGTTTTTTTTTTTTTTTTTTTAAGATTTTACTTACTTATTTTGGCAGAGAGAGACACAATGAAAGAGGGAACACAAGCAGGGAGAATGGGAGAGGGAGAACCAGGCCTCCTGCTGAGCAGGGAGCCCGATGCAGGGCTCCATCTCAGGACCCTGGGATCAAGACCCGAGCAGAAGGCAGACACCTAACGACTAAGTCATCCAGGCGCCCCCTCACTGTGGTTTTGACCTGCATTTCCCTGATGATCAATGATGTTGAATCTTTTCATGTGCCTATTGCTACCTAGATATCTTCTTCTGAAAAATGTCTGTTCAGATCCTTTGCCCATCTTTTAATCAGATAGTTTTTTTTAAATTGTTAATGAGTTGTATGAGTTCTTTATATATTTTGAATATTAACCCCTTAATAGATACATGATTTGTAAATATCTTCTCCCATTCAGTAGACTGCCTTTCCTTTTTGTTGACGGCTTCCTTCACTGTAAAGAAATATTTTAGTTTGATGTAGTCTCATTTGTTTACTTTTGCTTTTGTCGTTTTTGCCTTTGGAGTCAGAAACAAAAAAACATCACTAAAACCAATCTCAAGAGCTAACCAACTGTTTGCCCTTCCAGGAGTTCTATGGTTTCAAATTGCATTCAAGTCCTTAATCCCATGAGTTATTTTTTTTTTAAGATTTTTTATTTATTTATTTGACAGACAGAGATCACAGGTAGGTAGAGAAGCAGGCAGAGAAAGAGGAGGAAGCCGGTTCCCCACTGAGCAGAGAGCCCAATGCGGGGCTCGATCCCAGGACCCTGGGATCATGACTTGAGCCGCAGGTAGAGGCTTTAACCCACTGAGCCACCTAGGCACCCCTATTTACTTATTTTAAAGGGAGTGGGAGCATGACCAGGAGAGAGAAGGGGGAGAGGGAGAGAATCTCAAGCAGACTCCTCACTGAGCACTGAGTGCAGAGCCCAATGTGCCACTCGACCTCCGGACCCTGAGATCATGACCTGAGCTGAAACCAAGAGTCACTCAACCAACTGAGCCACCCAGGTGCCCCTGGCTCCTTTCAGTTTATTGTACAAAGGAGTGACACTAGTCCAAGTTAAAAGCAGACCCCAAGTAGTTACCTTATACAAGCTATGAGGTTTTTAAACTTGTGATAAGGCAAAGAAGGGAAATTCTACTTATTGCACAGAAATCCTCACTTAAGCCTCAGTGAGCCAGGAGCACTTAAAACTCATGAACCTTTAGCTGGTCATGTTTATCTAGTCCAATCTCTACGAGGAAGTAACTGGCATATATTCTTGCACTGGTCACCCTGTAGATGAATTACTTCTTCATATTCTGGATGTTCAACTATAGTACCACTGCAGGCAAATTTCTTCTTAAACACATTCACTAGTTTTTATTGTAACATCTGCAACCCCCTGGACAGGAATAAGGGTCTTCCTGCTATTTTTCGGTTCAATTTTTTTTTTTTTAAGATTTTATTTATGTATTTGAGAGAGAGAAAGAGCAGGAGCAAAGGGGAGGGAAAAGCAGACTTCCCGTTGAGCAGGAGCCCAATTTAGGGCTCAGTCCCAGGACCTGAGATCCAGACCTGAGCTAAAGGCAGACACCTAACCACCCAGGCGTCTCTCTGTAGAATTCTTATATATATAACCCTCAGTGCCAGCAGGAAGCAGAACATCACCCTTACCTGCATCAGCAAAAGAGTCACAAGAGTGGAGGTTCTGGAAAAGGGAAATTTGATATGATTCCTTTTCTTCAGTGAAAAAGGCCTGCAGGAGGAGGCGGGGAAAGCCCCAGTGGGGGGTGGGGGGTGGGGTAGAGCAGGATGGCTCAAAGGAGAGGCTGCTGAGAGCCGTCAGTGGTGGCTCAATGACGGGCTATTTTATTCTTTCTGATGCATCTGTAAGTGGGACTGCTTTCTTGTTTTCTCTTTCTGATAGTTCCTTATGAGTGAATAGAAATGCAACAGATTTTTGTATGCTAATTTTGTATCACACAGCTTTACTAAATTCATTTACTAGTTCTGAGAGTTTTTTGGTGGGAGTCTTTGATGTTTTCTATATATAGTATCATGTCATCTGCAAATAGTGACAGTTTTACCTCTTCCTTTCCAATCTGGATTACTTCTAGCTACCTTCTTTTATTTATTTGCTTATTTTCATTATTAACATATAACATATTACTTGTTTCAGAGGTACAGGATGGTGAGTCATCAGTCTTACCCCATACAAACCACTCACCACAACACATGCCCTCCCCAATATCCACCAGCCAGTCACCCCATCGCCCCACTAGCAATCTTCTTTTAAAATGGACCATCTGAACATGGAGCCTGCTTGGGATTCTCTCTCCTCTCCTTCTGCTCCTACTCCACCCACCCCCAAACAAGTAAGATAAAATGGACCAACAGAAGTGAAATGCAAATGTTTACCTATGTAGCACTGCCATCAGAAAGATCTGGGATCTCAACATCAAGGTCCCTAAGCAGTGCAAAATATTCAAATCCATTTCAAAAGCCTTAGTTCCCTTTTCTCAAATATACTACTCTGTACTCAGCACAGCTAGATGAAACAAGTTCTTCTGCAGCTTCCGGTTGTAACTCTAGATGTGGTGTCATATACCAAAATGATGTCATATACCAAACATGAGTGACTATATCCAACCTCCACCCCACTCTACCTACGCCACTCCACCCTGGAGCTGCCTACTCCTTTAAGGACTAACACAAAAGATCACACTGTCATCTCAACCCAAACTGGAGAACTGCTCCCTTCTTCCAATCTCCAGCTCACTCTATTCAGGGTGCTCCTGTGGGTGGCACTTACAGCCAATTTTGCACTTTAACTATTCCTGTCCTAGGTTTATCCACCCTACCAAGAGTACGGGCCTTCTGAGAGCAGGATCATTTGACGGGCCCTACACTTGGAATAGGAAACACTGGATGAACGTCTGAACTTCTACTTTGGGACTTGCAGAATCTCTAGCTCCGAGCAAACTCAACTGCCCTGACTGTTCAATGGGAAGAAACTTTCCTCAGCAGGCTGTGCCAAGTCCCAGGCCTAACACCCTGAGAAACACAGTGCTTGATTCACTATCACCCCAAATCCAGAGAAATGTCATTTTATGGAACTGAACAGGGCCAGTTGATGATGGAATTCCCTGCCCTGATCCTCTGCCATCATTTATACGTCATCATCCTATATAACTCTCCTTCAGAAGGTCTCAGACCTGTTTAACTGTAGGATCCACTGGGCCAGGCTGTGTCTTTTTCACTGCCTGAAAATCCACATGGCATCTCAGATGGCTCCTAACACAGAACAGGCTCTCAGAGAACATCTGTCCCTCCTGATACAGAAAACTGGTGGATCAGAACACTGCCAATGCCATATAAACAGAACAGGAAAAAGTCAGAAAGCCACTGAACCAAGAAATCAGAACGCTCTGAAAAATCATTTAGGATTAAAAAAAAAAAAAAAAAAAGACTTCAAAAAAATTCATTTCCTAGCCACACCCAGGCCCCAGATGGAATTAATCCCTCTTCTTCCAGCACTCCACACAAGCCTCACTGGGTAGAAATTCTTTCTTTACCGACTGGTCCCCCAACTAGGCAACGGTGCTTACTAAGGATGGGAATTG
This sequence comes from Mustela nivalis, assembly GCF_964662115.1. Taxonomy (NCBI): domain Eukaryota; kingdom Metazoa; phylum Chordata; class Mammalia; order Carnivora; family Mustelidae; genus Mustela; species Mustela nivalis. The sequence continues at coordinate 120,272,984 of NC_139027.1, read as the reverse complement.
CCCCTAACTTACCACCAGAGTTGCCAGTGCCTAAGGATCAATGGGTCCTCGTGACTGACAGCTTGACTGAATACGTGTCAATTACCCAGATGACTGACTTCTTTCATGAAGAAGGCCATTACCCCATCAGCAGGACAAGTGCTTCACATTTTTCAAAGGAAGGGGAGGCAGATTCTACTGAACCACTGTGTTCTGTGACCTCACCGGGTTTGGAACTAGCTGAAGGTATCTGAAAACAGATTGAGCTGGGTAAGAGTTCAATCTCTGAGCAGCCAAAGAAGTGAGCAAACTGACCAAGGAGACAGCATCCCTGAGTGTCTCCTTGTGAGGAATGAATACTGACTGGCACGGGCATATGAAAATGCCCACTATTCTCATTTAATCTCCACAGTAACTACAAAAGGGTGTCTCTCAAACTTTCATGTACATACGAACTACCTAAGGATCTCATAAATATGCAGGTTCTGTTTCTGTAGGGCTGGTAGGACCTGATCATCTGTATTTCTAACACTTTCTCAAATGTTTCCATAGACTGCACTTTGAGTAGCAAAGTTGTCAAGAAAATACTATGTACTGTTTTTGCAGCTAAAGAAGCTGCTGCTCAGAGATACGAGGAGACGTGCTGCAGATCACAAAGCTGGCAAGCAGCAGAGAGGAATAAGAGTGCAGGTCTTCTGACCCTAAGCCCATCACCATTTCCAATATACCATACAATTAACCTTTTGACCTACACAGCTATGACCACAAAGGTGTACATTTTTCCTGCATTCCTCAAACAAGCCCTCCAGCCAGCTCTGTCCGGTATGGAAGAGGGAGGAGGTAGCTCTAGAAATATCAGCTGTGGGACAATCAAGCCAGCCAGGTGCTTTTGTTAAAAACTTAAATCACTCAATCCTTCAACTAAGGCTTCTTAAGGGCCAAACTTTACTAGTTACCAGATGCTCATTCCTTTATTAATGAAGGGCCGGTGGAAAGCAAAATATGCTTAAAAACCAAAAAGACAATTAAAAAAACCCACCAACAGTCTCAGTGATATGGGAATTATCAGGGCCATTCAGTACATAGAACCAAATTAATTCCTAGACAAATGACTAGCCTGCATTTTCTGGGCTATGCTGCTCAGACCTTGGCTGGAATATTCAGAGATTCAGCTCTGCCCACTCCACAACTTACAGGCATCCCTGATAAAAAGGAGCGCATTCAAGGGAGGGTAACACGGAAAGAACAGAAATGACTGGGAACAAACCGTCAGGAACAGAGAGCTGTCCTAGAGAAATGTAGGCTTGAAACATTAAGCACCATCTTCCCTGATGTCTTGTTGGAGGAGGATTAGACCTGATCTCTTTGGCCCTGAAAGACAGCATTAGCAGTTAGCTTTCCCGATGGAAGAAACACCATTCACAATCCTCTCCTGTCAGAGCCAGGATCTGCACCCAAGCCTTCCAATTCCAGGTCCCACACTCTTTCCACTAGCCCAAACTGCTTACTACCACCTCAAGCTGTTGGAAGTAGGCACTACAGGAAGAAAGATCTCCATTCCAAAGAAAAGAGGTGATTTTAGAGTCAGAGCCTCCCAAAGACAGACAATACTGTAGTATGGGAGGATAGAGCACCTAATACAAAGCCTGTCAGCAAAGAGGTTCAATCAGAGGTTAATCGCTTGGCAGGAATACTGCAGAGGGAATCTGGGCACTGGATGGGTGGCTGGGTGAAATGAACATGCCAACCCTCAGAGATGAATTAATCTATTCTTGCTGTATTTTCCTCTAATACTTCATTTGTACCTTTACCATGGTTTGCCTTTTATTAGTTACTTGTACATGTATGAGTCTTCCCCACTGAACTGGGAGCCCCGGGAGGAAGAAAACAGTGTCTCATCTGTCTTTATATCCCCTATTGTGCCTAAGACTATAACTGGGAAATCAGGGACACATTTACATCTCTCCTATGCTCCAAGCACTCTGCTGGGCACCTTACATCTATCAACTTACAAGAACCCTAAGAAGTATTATTTTTCCCTTTTTATAGATGGGGACACTAAGACTCAGAGAGGTTGAGTAACTGCCGAGGTACTGGCAGTGAGTAGTTGAGTCAGCATTCAAACCCAGAAATCTTTTGCCTAAATCACACTGCTCTCCTCCTAGAATGAACTCAAGAAACATTCGATGGCTTGAGCCAAACTCCTTAAATATCCAACCAGGTCTGTTTTTATTTCCTGTTGCTAAGTTCAAATTTTCCTTCTAAATATAATCATCTATCCTCAAAATGACCAATCTAAAGTTGTGGTTGTTTTTGAATATCCTCTCTCATTCTTTTAAAGAAAATGGCACAGCACAAAACAATTCTGGGTAAGAAAACCAAGTTTTCATAAACCTTTCCTATCCAAAGGAATTCCTCAAGACCCCCATAGCTTCTCTTCTCCCAGTTGGCCCTGGCTCCACCTCAGGATTCGAGACCACAGAAAACGAATCAGGTCCTGGTTTTCTGCCTCAGGGATACAGGGCTCGTACAGAGATGGAGGGCTCGCACACATCTTCACAGGCTGTTTTCCAAGACCTTGCTCTTTGCACACAAACCCAAACAGGGACAACACTAAATTTCCCTGGGCAAAATAATCCAGGCTCAAAGGTCCTCACATTTAGCTCAACTTCCAAACAAAATCTATCTTGAATTTCAAACCACATTATAAACCTACTGGCAGGCACTTAAAAATATTTAATTTCCCTGCCAAATGGGGCAAAAAAGATTTTGCCGTTTGAATCAAAGGCACCAGCATGTTTGGACAGACAACACAACACATGAGGCCTCCCTGACACTCCATCTGTCTTAAAAAGTAAACCAAACCCAATCTGGCCAACCATTTCTTTAAATAAGAAAGTTAAGCATCACCAAGGGAAATTCCCACTGTTCAGTTCCCTGGGTGGGTTTTGGGTTTTCTGTCGCAGGGCCTCTGGAAGAGGAGATCCTACTGACACATGCACCATTAAGATGCTATACTTTTCTTTCTTTTTTTTTTTTTTAAAGATTTTATTTATTTATTTGAAAGACGGAGATCACAAGTAGGCAGAGAGGCAGGCAGAGAGAGAGAGAGAGGGAAGCAGGCTTCCTGCGGAGCAGGGAGCCCGATGCGGGGCTCGATCCCAGGACCCTGAGATCATGACCCGAGCCAAAGGCAGCAGCCCAAACCACTGAGCCACCCAGGCGCCCCAAGATGCTATACTTTTCTTTCAAGATTTTATTTATTTGAGAGAGAGAGCCCGGTGGGCACCCATTTGAGCATGAGCAGGGAGAGGGGCAGACTCCCCGCTGAGCAGGGAGCCTGATGCAATGAGGGCTCAATCCCAGGATCCCAGGATCATGACCTGAGCCCAAAGCTAATGCCGAATCAACTGAGCCACCCAGATGCCCCAAGATGCTGTACTTTTCAACCTGATACCTTGAGTCTAGAGAACCAAAAGGCCACACTCACTATAAATGTTAACTTATTAAATTAAGGTGTCTTCCCATCTGCTAACATTTCAAAGCAATTTCATTAAACATGAGAGAGCCACCCAGGCTCCAGCAATGAACAGGACTTAACTAAGATGTATTCCTGTGAGCACACAGCCTCTTTGCATCCATGAGACATTTTCCACTGAACCTAAATTAACCTGCAAATGAACTGATTTGCATCCATTAATCCAAGAGAAATTTATCAGTACGGGGTGTTTGGGATACTCAGTCTCATACCCATTTCCCAATCTCATATTGTTCTCTCGTTAAACTAAAATATAACCCCTTCTCCAAACTGTTTTCATCTTTATCAAAACAGGAAAAAAGGGAAATCTGAATCACTTAGGGTAGATATTTCATAAATCCTTACAACACCTCTCTCTCTTTTTTTAAGATTTTATTTATTTATTTGACAGTGAGAGACACAGAGAAAAAGGGAACACAAACAGGGGGATTGGGAGAGGAAGAAGCACGCTTTCCGCAGGAGCACGGAGCCAGATGTGGGGCTCAACCCCAGGTCCCTGGGCTCACGACCTGAGCCAAAGGCAGATGCTTAACAACTGAGCCACCCAGGCACCCCAAGTTGTTACAACACCTTAAGAAGAAAAAAACTTTGATATTTGACCATCTTTCTTGGGAGAAAACTAACAGGTCTCTGTAGAAAAGTATCAAAAAAGACCTAAGTTTGAGTGATTTTTCTCAGTTCACCTAGACTGGTTTTCATCCAGTTCTCAGTGAAAGAACTTTTCCATTTTGACAATCAAACCAAAGAAATCTGAGCAGGAATAACTTTATCAGAAAAGGAAAGTATACTTTCATATCCACAGTGTGTCACATTCTTTCATATATTCTCTTAGTTAATCCTCACTGTAGTAATGTGAGATAAATAATATTTCTACTTTATAGAAAAGGAAAGGGTTGATATTTAAGTCCTTGAACGGCAGGGACCACCATGTTTGGTTTCTCTTTATTTCCAGCACTGAGCATGGGGCCTAGCACACAGTTCAAGAGTCTGCTACATGCTTAAGAATGAATATATGACTAAAGGAAAGGAAAAGGAATTTAGAAAAAATATGCAATCCAAATTTTGATCCAGGACCCTAATTAAAACCACTTCCAAGGGGCGCCTGGGTGGCTCAGTGGGTTAAGCCGCAGCCTTCGGCTCAGGTCATGATCTCAGGGTCCTGGGATGGAGTCCGGCATCGGGCTCTCTGCTCAGCAGGGAGCCTGCTTCCCTCTCTCTCTCTGCCTGCCTCTCCATCTACTTGTGATTTCTCTCTGTCAAATAAATAAATAAAATCTTAAAAAAAATAAAAAAATAAAACCACTTCCAAGAACACACTTGCATACTGCAAATAATCTACTTGAGCTTCAGAGATTTGTTTGAAAGGACACTTTATCATCTTTCCGATGTATACACCACAAGGGCATGGCGTGGCAGGGCAAGGGGCAGGGCGTGTTCCTATCTCATTTCTTTCCCCCCTACTCAGCACCACACCTTGCACAAGTAGGTGTTTAATGGCTGGGTGATGACAAAAGTAATAATTGATGCCTTCGGCCATCACAGGAGGACGCAGAACACAAGATGCCCATAGCCACCAGAAGAACTGGTCTCTGAGCCAAGGTACATCCTCTCTTGGGCCTCATTTTTTTTCTCTGTACAATGGGAATAACAAAATACACTCAGAAGATGGTTTCATGCGTTTAATAAATACTTACCAAACCTTAACCATATGTCAGTCACTATGCTAGGGGACACAGTGGTGAACATAACCATCACATCCTACCTGGAGGAGCTCATAGTTTCAGTGGATGCTGGGAGACTCGTGAAAAAAGTTTTACAAATCTCAAAGGACTACTACCCAATTACAAAGTCCTGCTCCTCCTCTGTGTTTCTCAACTTGATTAATGACATCACCATCCACTCAGCTGTCCAACTTGGGAATTGTCCTCAACTCCTCCCTCCTTCATTCTACCCTCAATTTCCCATAAATCTTCTTTTGGTTTCTTTTGATTCCTTCAGAAAAGTTTCTTTTGATTCTCCTTCAGAGAAGTATGACATGTATTAACTTCTCATCTAGTTTTCCATGCTTCTACTCTAGGCCTTTTGTTTACACCTGAATGATTACAAGTCTCCTTATAATAATGATAATGGCAAGCATTTATTGATCACTTACCATATGGCAGGCACTGTGCTAAGAGCTCCCCATACATAACACAATTTAACCCGATAAGGTAGATACTAACTAGTACCCCTATTCATGGAGGAGGAATATGAGGTGCAGTAACCAGCTCAAGGCACCAGCTAGTAAGTGATAAATCTATGGCTCAAATCAGGTCTACGAGATTCTATCCTTACGTCTTAATGGAGTCCTGCCTCAAGCCCCTTCCTGACTGGTCTATACTCCTTACTTTTATGCTGTTGCTGGTGTGCTCTTTGGGGAAATCCAAGCTGATCTGTCTCTTCTACTTCAGGACAGCCAGTGGCTCCTCAGCATCTCCAGGCTGAGGCCTGAGGCTACTGCTCACTCTGCAATACTATTTCTCTGCTGTCTCACCCCACGAACACTCTCACTGCTCCCCAAACTTTTTGCTGACCCATCTCACACCTCCCTCCTCTGTAAAGCCTCCTTTGCCCTTTCCCTTCCAGACAGGAACCTCCTCCTATGC